>NC_066583.1:98261813-98919313 GCF_024323335.1 Lathyrus oleraceus | reverse complement strand
CCTACTTAGTCTATCAGGCATAGACATCAGAGTCGAAGTAGTTCGGACTGGGGAAACGACACATGCTCGCTAGGACATCGCATCCTATGCATACGTATCTTCTCGGACGAGAGAAGAATCAGAGCATTCGTAGCTCGGCTGACACGCACACAGACAAACAAGATACAGGCAAACGTGGAGCCCGACTGCCAATCACTGGACTTACATCAGCATCCGAACCAAAACACACGCACACTGGAACCCAAATGCCACTCGATGGACTTACATCAGCTTCCAAGCACACAACAGCACAACAAGTTAATAGGGAGTCGGGGACTCAGCCTATAACTGTCAAGCACACACTCAAACAGACAGACAACAAATTGCTAAGGAGTCAGGCACTCGAGCCTAGCAACTGTCAAACAACGCACACAAAAAGAAAAAGGGCGCCCGGAGAGATCAGCTCAATCTCCTGCCTACATACTTCATCTGGTATGAAGATCAGGGCGATGTAGTTCCCCTACGCAGGGATAAAGGACTAGCCTAACCAGATAACAGAGGGAGACACAACTAGGGAGACTACGACTCGAGCCTAGATGTTATCATGCAAATTCATCCCTAAGTTAAGGTTTCTAGCTAAATGGCACAAGGGCCAACCTATCCTAAGTATGGCTCACACAGGGAGCAAGCCACACATACTTAACTTGCACAGGAAGCAAGCCAAGCAAAACCTAACTTGCACAGGAAGCAAGTCTAAACTAATCCTAACTTGCACAGGAAGCAAGTCAAACTATCCTAACTTGCACAGGAAGCAAGTCAAACAATCCTACAAGCACAGATAGCACACGCTATACACAAACAAGTGGCTCAAACAAGGGTTAGGTTTTAGTCAAGGGGTCATATCAACCTCAACAAACAAACCTCTGGAATGGGGTGAGTGTTGCTCTTAACCTTGCCATTGAGGGGCTAAGGTGAAGCAGATGAAAGGTGAGTGAAGGTAAGACTTCACAGCTCTTATCCCTGGCCTGGGAGAGCTTCAAGACAAGAATGTGTGGGTTCAGAAAGTGGGAACCCTTCTACACATTTAAAACTGACTCAACTGTACAATTGTACAAGATCTTGGGTTTGTATCTGAAATGCATCAACACAGTGGTGTGAGCAAAACAGATGACACACTGAATAGTGGGGGATAGATTGCATATCCCTACCTTCCACCAATTGCCTCTTCACTTAGGAGGGCTTTGACTCTATGCAAGGACAAAAGTAAACAGTCACAAACATTGCCTCTTAAGGAGGACTTCAGACAGTTGCCTGGCCAAGTAACAGGCCAGGTCTTCCAGACTACATGAAGTAAAAGAGACATACCTCAATGCAAATTGCTTATACAAGCAAAGCAAAGCAAAAAGTTCACAAGGAACTAAGCAACTAAAGCACCTGAAACAGTCAAGCAGATGTTAGTATGCAACTTCAAACAAAACAAACAGAAACAGACACCAACAGTCAATTAGAGGCACATGGATGTGCAAGGCACAAGGCTTAAGGCATGTGAGCCAAGCCACCTACAAAACAAACAAGTTAGTCATGGCATTTAGGCAATCCCAATCAAAAGAAATTGGTCTCATTGGTCATTTGTTGGTCAACCTGAAAACACAAGCTCAAAGGTGAGTAACAGGACCACTAGGGCAAGCCTAGGGTCAAAAGTGAATGAGAAAGTCAAAACAGCAAAGGATATCCAATCAAAGTCAATTTTAAACATTTAGGAAACAAAACCAATTGGTTTCACATTCATATCAATCACTATCATCATTTCATGAACCATTTAGGTCAAAACATGGCAAACAGAAGCTCATAGAAGTCAACAGCAAGACTTGCATCAAAAGCAAACTTAGACATTTTCAAAAATCACCAAATAAATCATGATCAAACCTAACACATAGCATGGTAATCATGTCAAATTTCATCCCATTTGGACAAGTGGAAGGCAGTCAATGAAAATCAGAAAGTCAAAGCAATTTTGAACATGCTCAATGAAGTCAACCAAACATGCATCAACTTAGAAAAATCATAAGTCAAGAATGGTGTATGATAAATGAATGGGACCAAAACCATGGCAAAGATGAGGATGTCTAGTTATCTCATGTAAAATTTCATGTCCATCTAGTAAGGTATGAGAATTTCACAAATGAAATGGGAACATGTGTCACACAAAGTCAACATTTGACTAGGCAGGGAAGGAAAATCTCAAACAAAATGGAAAATGCCACAAATAATTCCAAGAAAATTCACATGTAAACTAGACATACAAGAGTAGGCTCATGCAAAATTTCAATCCATTTGGAGGTCAAGAAACATGGTAATGAAAATCATGAAGTTGGACATCAATGGTGTGACACAAATTGTCACACCCTAATTCAAAAAATCATAACTCACAATCCACAAATGATAAATTCACAAACTCTACACCAAAATCACCATGAGTGTGTCTAGTTTAAGCACAAAAAATTTGGGAGCCAATGGATACATTCTCATCATTTCACAATTGATTTGGCAAAGTGTACAAAATTTGGTCACATATCACAAACCCTAGCAACATTTAAAAACCACTCATCCAAAAATTCTGGAAAAATAATGATAAAAAAGTAGAGGTCATGATTAACACAACACAAAAAATCCCATTGAATTTGGATCAAAAATGAGCAAGTTATGATTTTTGCAAGATTGGTAATTAAAATGTGAGATTAATTTGGATTAATAAAGCAAGAATGGCAAAGTTGTAATTCCATAATCCACTTAATTAAACACGGTCGTTTTGGCCATAAAATGAAATGTTTTGATTGGTCAATGAGTTTCAGGCCATGCATACGAAGATGGGGAAAATCTGGGCAAATTGGGATTAGGGTTTTACTGTTCATCCCTCTCAAAAATCATGATTTCACAAACTTGCCCAAAAATCAAAATTGAATATATGGAAATGATCAGCATGGCAAGGTCAACAAGAATCCATCATCATTTTTCATTAAAACAACAGACAAATCAAGAATCGAGCAAAAACAAAACTTGACATCAAACTTCAAATCAATACATCTTCATGAATAAGCAACCATTTCAAAAAGTGAAAGCATCATGACAATCAGCATGGATAGACCTACACTAAGCATGTATCAATTTGAAAAATCATGGAGATCGAATCCATACCTATTTTTGAAGGACAGTTGTGTACAGATGCTCTTTGATGGTTTTGAAGTGAAACAATTGAAGCTTCAGCTATGCCTTGATGAGGGAGGAAGATGCTTTGGCTTGCAGATGCTTGAAATGGTCTCAAACTTGGATTGCCATGGAAGATGCAAGGTTGAAGACAGTGCTGCAAGAAGCTTTTTATGGGTGGAGAAACATGGTTGCAACAAGTCCACAATGTTGCTTGGACATTATTTTAAGCCAGGCAAAGTTTGTTCTTTGGAGTTTTTGAACTGTTCTCTTGAAATGCCAAAAGAGGAAGTTTCTAGAAGATGAATGAGAGGTTGGTTTTTCTACTGTCAAGATGTGTTTGATGGTTTCAAAAATGATAAAATGGTGGTGAAAAACAAGGACCAGGGTTTAGTTCATACTGAGTTTTGACTGTTTTTTTGAAATGCCAAAGCAAGATCAATGAGGCTTTTTTGATGAGTGAGTTTCTATTGGTTTTGTGCTGCCCAAATGTTGTTTGTCCATGACAGAAAATGTATTTGACTCTTGTCACAAGCCAGGCCAGGTTATGTCACTTGGTGTTTTTTGAATAGGTCTTGAAGAAGTGCAAGAAGAGGTTTTTTTTGAAGATGAATGAGAGGTTGGTTTATGTGATGGTTAGGTTGGCTGCAGATGGTCTTCCATGACAGAAAAGTGAGGTTAGGATATTCACAAGCTAGGCCAATGCAGTTCTGTGAGAGAGAATCAATCCTGTTGATTTGTGTTTGTTATGTTGGTTTGTGTGTCTGCTATGACAGAAAATGCTGGGACAACTTGCCTCAAGCCAAGCCAGCTTTTGTTCTCCTGCTGTTGGATGCTGCTAGCAAGTTTTGGAAGAATGGCCAAAGTGCAGTTTTTTTAGGACAAGGTGCTTATGCTGTGTTGTGGCTTGTGGCAGGGTTTTGGTGCTCTTTGTTTTGGACAGAAAAAATGCAAAATAGCAAGGTGAGTTAGTTTTAGGATGAGTGAGTTAAGCAAGGTTTTCTTGCTGTGATGTGGATGCAAGCAATGTTATCCAAATGATGAATGGAAGGTAAAAATGCATTGCAAGGCTAGGCTTGGTTTTTTGACAGAAAATGAGAATGGCCAAGAGTAAAGTGAATGCTCTTAGAATGAATGATGTGTGCAGGGTGTTTTTACTGCTTGGGCCAACTGGTTTGTGGCTTGTTGGTCATATTGGCAAGGCTTGACAATGATGAAAAGTTGATGAACAAAGCTGCTGTTATCTTGAGGGAGTGAGTGAAGGTGGTCTTTGAGCATGAGTGAATTTTTGTTGGCAAGGCAGGGTTGTCACTTTGGGTGTCTTTGGACAGAAGAAAATAGAAATGCAAAGCAAAAGGGTGAGTGCAGTTAGGATGAGTGATGAATGGTTTGCTATGAAGGTTTGGTCATGATGAAACTCTGCTGTTAGAAGTTGTTTTTCTGCAGGTCAAAGTTTTGGTCTTGTGCTCTTTTTGCAGAATTTTCAAAATGCCAAGATTGAGAATGGAGATGAATGAAGTTCCTCCTTTTTTTTCTGTGCCTGTTATTGCTGACTTCTTATGACAGCAAATCATAGAAAATCCTGCTGTTAGAGTTTTTGACAGCCCTTTTGAAATTGCAACAGCAAAAGTGAGATTTTTAGAGAGTGAGCCATCCTTTCTTTTTGCTGTCAAAGGTGGTTTTTCTCTGCTACTAGGGGCTGGCCAGGACAGAAAAATGCTCAAAGTTTGCTGGACAGTACAAGGCATTGTTGTGGAAGCATGGGTGGATGGTTGCAAAGTACTTTCATTTTCCAAATTTTAAGCAAGTTAGTATGGCCCCTTGTTTTGCTGTTGGTTAGGCTGCTAATTAGGTTCACAATGACAGAAAAAAATGATGCATAATGCTGCTGTTCTTTTGAGGTACAAGGCATGGTTGTGGGATGGTATGGACAAGTATGGTGAAATTGTACTTTTCTTACAATTCAAGCAATCAAGCCATGGCCTCATGCACTGCATAATTTGAGCTTGCAAACACACTTAAAATGATATTTTTGAGCTGTTCCAATTGGCCAAATGGTAGAAAAAGGTTTATATCAAAAAGTCAAACATTGGTCAAACTTGCATTTAAATGAGAAAAGTCAAAAAATGCCATTTTGATTGGTGAAGTTTTGGCTCATGAAATTTATGTTTTTGGAAAGAGGGGATCAAATGTGACTTGTAGGAAAAAACCCCACCAAAATTGGCCAAATGGTTTGGGAGATATGGCCCTTTGAAGTTCAAGATTTTCTGAAATCGATTCGATCATAACTTGCCAACCACACATGGGAATTGAGAGTTCTTGGACTTTTTGGAAATGGGAGAACAAGATCTTCAACTTTCATGTTGGGCAAAAATTCATTTGAGGCTTGTATCAAGATGTAATTTTGAGGATCAAGACTTTCCATTTATGGCAGGTTTCAGTTACAAGCCCAGTTTCCATTTTGGGAAATTTTTGATCTGGCTTCAAATTCTTCCATGATGGTGTTTGGCATGATGTATGATGACTATTTGGACATGAATGAACTCTCACAAACCAATTCCAATCATCAAATCCTTGACTAAATGGACAGTTGACCAACAGTTGACTTTTAGGGTTTCTGGCTGACTGTGCATTGACTGGTGATTTCTGAACCCTAATTCCTTGAGAACTTGACTTCAAATGATGTTCCAAGTTGTATGGACTCTTGATTATTGATCATGGTGCCCAAATTCCACAAGAATGGTCACCATCCACTGCTTTGACTGACAGTTGACTTTCTAGGGTTTTTTGACTGTCTGTGTATGAACTGATGACCTCTGAGCCTTCAACCCTTGACATGAACACTCCAAATGGACCTCCAAGTCATGTGAACTTGTTGGACAAACCCTAAGGCTTTGGCTCCTTGAGAATTGTGCTTGCTTGTTTGTCTGACTGATCTCCTGATTAGTTTGACCTAATTTCTTGATTGGCTTGCACTTGAGGCAAAAGAGGCAATGCAATGCTATGCAATGGACCATGATATGCTATGACCTAATATGAAAATGTATGCATAATGATAGGTGCAAATTTGAGGTGCTACACCCGGTCCATTGGGACCATTAGCCTCTCCAGCTGGAGGATCAGCCAACGTCTCCGGTTGAGTAATAGGGGGATCCCTCTGCACCAACAATCTAAGCTCCTGCTGTCCTTGAGCCACCCCTTGAACCAAATCCATGAATTGATTCATGCGAATCTTCATCTCGGCGAGCTCTGCTTGTAGGCTCTCCATCGCTCTCTGTTGATTCCTTCGGGTACCGTATCGGTGAATGCCTGAGTCAGCTATCCTGCTAGTGGGACACCAAACAATATGAGAACACTGCAGCGGTACCTGTTATGCAAGATATGACAATGAATATGTAAATGCAATGCCATGTTTATCAAATCCAAAAGGTATTCTACCCCCTTGATTCCAGTCTCACATCAGGCGAATAGTGCAAGAAGACTGAGTCATGGATAAACTTCTGAGATCAAGATGCAACAAAGGGAAACCAACATACAAATGAGTTCCAGGAAAGGGGCCTTAGCCAAAAGTACATCAAAAGAGGATCCCCACAACAAGCCTGTGGGTTATCGCTACACAGCAACAAAACAAAAAGTAAGGGAGGAACATAAACCAGGAAATCAGCCTCCTGTATACAACCCATGAGGACTGCTCCTCACTTCATCCAGTAATGCCACCGTGTCGGGATGATCTGGAGATTCTGTCAAATGCCGGATAAGCAGATTCCTCTTGTGAATGATCCCATCCAGTTCGTTGATGTGCTTTCTGTAGTAATTCCCATCATCTTCTCCGAATACCTCTTCAAGTCTGGATTTCTTCAAACCTGCCAACACCTTGAGTTCTTCAATCTGTCCTCGAGCCCCATTGAGTTGATCTGTGATGTAGCCATTAGTAGAACGAGCGCACAGAAGCTCATTGTTCTTCCCCTTCAGCAAAGTCGTCAATTTCTCTATCTGACCAGTCAGTGCGGCTACTGTCTCCTCCTCCTTTGCCTTCCGAGAAATTGAAAATGCATCCCATTGCTCCTGCCACCCAGCTAATTTATCAAGAGCATCTACTAACTGCTGCTTGACCCGCCTCAACTCAGAACTGGATGATCTCAAGGCTTCGTCTGTCTTCCTGAAGAAGTCCACCTCCACAGTAAATTTCCTCTCTGCTTCCTTTTGCATTCTGACGGCTTCCCCCTTCTGGTATTCTGCCTCATGGAATTGATTCATACAGTCTTGCAACTTCTCGCTTAACTCTGAGTTCTCGGCTTGAAGTCCCTCCATGGCATTCTTCAACTTGTCGTACTCCTCTCGGCTCACCATTGTTGACTGCTCAGGAGTAGGTGGATACAAAGGTTCTTCAATAGGGAACGGCAGGCCAAACTCTTCGACTCTTCCTTGAAGCCATTCTTCATACCGAGGGTAAGTTCTACAATCTCCTTTTCCAAGGACGGTTCTTCCTCTCTTGATCACCTTGAGCCAGGCCTCAGCTGCCTTACGGGATACCGTCAAATCAGGCGAAGAATGGAAAAACAGAGATTCTTCCACATCCTTTTCCAAAGGCGGAGCTCTTAAAGCATACCCAAACTGTCTGACTGCTAGAGAAGGATTATAGTTGATTCCTCCTCTTCTTCCTACCAACAGAACATTTGGGAAGTTCCCACAACTACGAATAATATCTGCCCGAAGCAAGCTCCGGTCGGACCACCAAGAAATATCGTCAACTCTCAACCCCATCAATCTCTTCGACCAACTCAACGAGTCCTTGACATTAACGAACACTCCTGATTTGGGTAGGTGGGAACTGAACCACTTATGAAACAAAGGCGCACAACAATTCAACAATCCCCCTTTTCTATTCTTATTTATGTGGTGCACTGAATGAAAGAAATCTCCTAGCAAGGTCGGTACTGGATTTCTCAACACGAAGAGGCGTATTGCGTCCATGTCCATAAATTTGGCAACATTAGGGAACAAGACAATCACGTACACACAAAGAGCCAACACAGCATTGAAACCCCTCTGGTTACCGTCTTCCAGCTTCTTCTTTGCTTCTCCCAGTAAGAAACTCAGATGAAAACCACTAACTTCTCCCTTCTGACACATATTAGCCTTCCAGACTGATTCCTCCAAATATGTGGTTGAAGCAACCATGCTGAGATCGGGCAGAAACTCAGAACTGTAGAACAATAACTGTGACCTGATAGGAACTCTGAGAAAACTGGCAATCTCCTCTAGAGTAGGGACCAAAATATAATCCGGGAAAGTGAAACATCTCAGTGGAGGGTCATAGAACTGTAGCAGTGTGAATAGAGTGTCATGTTGATCTTTGGAAAGAACCGTGACGAAACTTAGAATCAGACCGTAATCCTCTCGGAATCCTTCTAGAGAACCAGGATCCATTAACTGCATCAACTGTTGGATGGGCTCCAGACAGACCACCGGAAACTTGTAGGCGACAAGTCTCTTTCTGCCAATATCCATCTTAAGAGAACCAGAAAAACTCTGATTGGAATCAAGAAGAAGATTTAAACCCTCTTGAAATGGGTAAACATGTGTTAAATGATATGAATGCAAATGATGTGATGATGTGAATGCAATGCAGTGGCATGTCAATCAGGATTGCTGTATCTGCTTGAACATCTGTCGGGTTACACTGTCTGAAGAGAAAACCACTGAGGAATATAATACAAGATCAAAGCTCTGCTCCAGAAAACCGGGTTGGTTGGAGGTTAAGGTTTCCTGAATTTAGCCCGCCCCTCACTGGTAGGTTCTAAGAACAGAAGTTTGCCAACTTCAGCCCTTCAGTCGCGAACAATACGTTTACCACTGAAGGTTTGGCATTATTTCGAGATAAAAGACCTCCACTGACTCCCCTCAACAGGACATCCTAAAGCAAGTTCCCAGTCTCGGGGTCCTCGGATTGATCAGCGAGAATGCGCCCACCAGAGCTAACATAATCACGTCTCGGAGGAGAGGCCTCGACTGAGTTCTCGGGAAATGGTCACCAGAGTCGACGATTTCTAAAGGAACATCATGTCGTTACGGAACATCCGTAGGACATAATATATCCAAAAGAAACCTCGTCTGGGTGTGGTTCTTCACGAATGACTTAACGTAGCAACATGCCACGCAAGCGTCATGATCATCAGCTCTAAAACCTTTGTGTACACTCAAGCCTGGGTAATGGGCTTATCTCTCGTAGAACATCCCATCCCAACAAACAAACAACAGCTCCAACAGATACAGCAGATGAATGCAAGCAAGTAAGTAAATAAATGTACAAAAGCATGAACACCCAATAAACAAGAAATCACACAAGCTAGGAGGGACTCGCTTAGGGAAGATGGACCAGTAAGAGGTCAACTTCTACAGTCCCCAGCAGAGTCGCCAGCTGTCGCAACCTGAAAAATACAGTGCGCGAAAAAAACAACCGGCGAAAGAAAAATGACAGAAGAGTCGCCACCGTGCGTTATTTATCCCAAAGGAGGGAAAGGAAACGCTCGAAGTAAACCTGAAAAAGGAAAGGACAAGACGGGGTCTCGCAACCAAATCTTGGGTTCGGGAGTCGGTTATGCGAAGGGAAGGTATTTGCACCCCTACGCATCCATAGTACTCTACAGGATCCACTTTTGTAGTTCTTGTCTAAAGGGTGTGTGTTTATCTAATGTGTTATTTACTAAAAAAAGTCAAGAGAAATGACTCGCGTGGGTGTCGCATCCACTGCATACATATCTCATCTGAATATGAGAATCAGAGTCTTCGTAGCTCGGCTGACCTATGGGTTGGGGGGATGTGTGCTCGCTAAGACATCGTGTCTTATGCCTACATATCTCATCTGGAATGAGAATCAGAGCAAGCCATAGTTCGGCTAACTACGGGGTTATGAATTGGGTTTTGGACGAACAACGTTACTACGCAATCTACCGGATGCTCGACCTTTGGAGACTTACTCGCCTGTAGTAGAAGGAGATAACGTGTTGCTTTGGGTTTTAGGGTTTGTTTGCGTTGTAGGAACGCGCATGCAAAAAGGAACTCCTAGACGAAGGAACAGTGCTACCTTAATTGGCATGCAAACGGGAGACTATCCGAAGCCTCGTGTCCTATGGGGAAGCGATCACACCACACAAAACATGTATCTTAATGTAAAATGCCACCAAGGGGCTCAAACATTGCCTCCTATCGAGGTCTTCCAGCTAAGAAAGCGATAAAGTACGAGAAAGGGAAAAAATTTACCACACGGATAAAAATCCGAAGTTACAGCAATTAAAGGATTAGCGACCCTGAGATCTCTTCGGCTAGACCATCAAAGAAAATCAGTCAATACGAGTAATCAGAATAAACCTCTGAATGGTATCCCTGCAAGAGTGCGTGAGTCCTCACAAAAACTCGACAAAAAAGGGTTAGGCAAACAGGATGAAATCAAGAGAAAACAATGCCATGGCAACACAAAGACAGGTTAGAACAAAACAGAACAAAAAGAGCGAATGCTGTCATATTCGTGACTGCATCGCCTAGCGAGAGCTTAGCGAAGCTTCGTTGCGTGCTCGCCTAGCGAAGCGGCTAGCGAGCGCCTGCGGGTTTCGGGTTTCTCATTGATAACAGTCTGATGTTAAGGATTCCAAACCCTATGGCATTCTTTTCGGAAACGAAATTATTAAACATTCAAAACACTATTCACATATTCATACGCAAGCATAAACCCGTGTGCAAAACCTGGTGTTACCTCATGCATTCATAGTATTCAAATTCAACGCATAGAGTAATAGGAACAAAGGCATACCTGATGATAGAGGCCGATCAAACGGCGCGGCTGGATTTGCAAAGCTCTGTTAGGGTTTGCGTGAGGCGGAGGCAAAAGAGTGTGTGAATCGGAGTGAACTTCTCAGAGCTGCCTGAAGATTGCTGCAGAGTAGTTCCTAGGTCTCCTTCTCTCAAAATCTTTCTCCAGTGAATCTCCCAGTGTAACTCCAAGTGTCTTTTCCTCTACTGAAACTTCAGTATTTATAGACTGATTTCGTGGGTAGTGGGCTCAAATGAGGGCAACTCAAGCCCAAAATCTTTCTGATATTTTCTGAAACGCGTGCCCTTCACCTATCGAAGGATCTGCTCGCCTAGCGAGCATGGCAGTACTCTTCGCTAGCCGAAGGATCTGCTCGCCTAGCGAGCATGACAGCACTCTTCGCTAGGCGAAGGATCTGCTCGCCTAGCGAGCATGACAGCTCAGCAGCAGATTCTTGCTTCTTCCAGCTTGGCGATTTGCACGGTGAATAGGCCCCATCTGGCCCTGTTGGTAGTACCTCAAGTCTTTTCCTTGTGTTGACTGATCGTCTAAGTAGAACCCACAAAGTGTCCTGGATGATGTCCGAGCTTCTTGGAGCTAATTCCGATTGACATGATGCAATGTGGTATGAAATGCTAAATGACCTTAAAAGTGAATGCATGAATGAGGAGGGAAAATTTTGGGGTGTTACACCTGCCTTTGCTATGCCTCCACTAGGCTTCAAAGCAGCAATAGTGGGTCTGGGTTTGGCAACTTCCTTGCCTTTCCCTTTATCACCATGCTTGGTGGGCCTTTTGTTCTGTCTCTTTCCATTTCCGATTATCAGAATGGACTTCCCTTTTGTCTTCAGATTTTGCTCAGCTGTTCTTAACATGCCTAGCAGTTCAGGAAGAGATTTATCCATATCATTCATATTGAAATTTAGGACAAATTGACTGAATCTATCTGGCAACGATTGCAAGATCAAATCAGTCGCAAGTTCCTTTCCGAGGGGGAAAACTCGACCTTTCAAGGTTCTCCACATACCCAATCATCTTGAGCACATGGGGACTTACAGGGGCTGCCTCAGCTAACTTGCTTTGAAAAAGGGCTTTTGAAACTTCAAACCTCTCATGCCTTGCTTGCTCTTGATAGAGCATCTTCAAGTGTTCGATCATATCGAACGCTGCCATGTTCTCTTGTTGCTTTTGCAACTCTGAGTTCATGACATCCAGCATGAGATAAGCAGTTTCATTGACATCATCGACATGCTTCTTATAAGCATCTCTTTCTGCCTTAGGTGCAGAACTAGGAGGTTCCTATTCAGGAACAGGTGTCTCCAAGACATACAACTTTCTATTATTTTTGAGGATAATCCTCAGGTTTCGGTGCCAATCCAGAAAATTTGTCCCAGACAATTTTTCCTTGTCAAGGATTGATCGCAAAATGATGTTAGAGGTGTTTGTTGTCATGGTAATCTACATAAGGATTAATGAAAATATAAGTATCATTGACATATTTAATTAGGCCTTTAATTAAATATGCTCCCACTATTTTACTCAAAACAAATGACCCTCATCATTTGATTCGGAAAATCCCGTTGGAAGATTTTCTAGTGGGTCGAGATCCATATTTCACTTTGTTCTAAGTCCGCGTAGGCGGATTACATAAAACTAGGTTATTTAGGTAGGAACTCCTTCCAATTGTATCTCATACAACTCTCGAAAATTTCAGTTGGGTGAATAACACCTTATTCCAATCCATCATATGGATCATTCCCAACTCTTGCTTCTAAACATATATATAATCTTATTATAATTTGTTTAGTTAAGTTTGACCCATTGTTTTAACAGTTGGATATTACAATTATCCCATCGCACCTTACTAATATATAGATCATGCACCTCGCGTAGGCGAAACCTACATTATCCATTACTAGTCTTGATGAGTGTTAAAACTTGGAAAGCATAAACTTAATATTTAATTTGAGGGAATTGCAATTTTCTGATCTCACCGGCTTGTTTATCATATAAACCGTCTCTCACGTGCATCAACATACATACATAATGAAACAGTTATGGCCCCCTAGCGCAATTGTTCTCCCAAGCCAATGAGAGAACCTAAGCTAACCTACAACGATCTAAGCTTCTCCAAGCAAGATCTTCAAGGTTGTCCTCCTTTGATATTGAATTCTTCTCTAAGCTTCTCCAAGCAAGATCTTCAAGGTTGTCCTCCTTTGATATTGAAATCTTCTCTTTCTTCATAACATTGTCTTCTTCTCTTTCTTCATAACATTACATTACAGAAGAAACTCGTGTTACATACGAGGGATTGAGATGAGAAAAGAAGTTACATTAAGAGATTAAAAGGAGAGGCACGACACGCAGGTCGTATTTTAAAACCCAAAACAAGATAAAGGATAACTAAGGCCATAACTGATCACCACAAGGCAATAATAATAAACACATTATTATTATTAATTTTAATTCCTTTAATTACTTAAAACCAAATTAAATTTCGGCGACCGATCACACTACGCAGAGTTAGCCGGGGGTTCCGCTGCCCGGTCAGCGGACGGTGGTTCCGCTGTCCAAAATTTTTAATGAACAATTCATTTGAAATGGACATTGTTTTGCATCAACACAACCCTTGCGCAGTCACAAAACAGAAACCCCGAGAATTCTGACTCTGTGAGTGTGACGACCGTCACAAGCATGTGACGACCGTCACAAGCATGTTACGACCGTCACAAGCATGTGACGACTGTCACAAGCATGTTACGACCGTCACAAGCATGTGACGACCGTCACAAGCATGTTACGACCGTCACAGGCCCATGACGAGCGTCACGCGGCCAAAAACAGAAACGCCTGGAATTCTGGGTCTGTGAATGTGACGACCGTCACAAGGCACGTGACGACCGTTACGTCCAGCTTGTTACGATCGTCACAAGTCCATGACGATCGTCACGCGGCCAAAACCAGTGCTTTGAAACAGTCAACAGACGTGTTCCAACAAGCCATTAATTCACAACTTCTTGACGGCACAACCCTTGCGCCGTCACTAACCCTAATGCACCAATTTCAGACCGTCAAACACACCTCGATTGTTGATTCAGTATGATTGATCAACCGGTCATTGCTTCACCATACTAATGTCGGATTCTGAAGTAAATGACCATTGATCGCTCAAAGGAAAACAACCATTTAGTGTTTGAATGAACGAAACAGAAACAGTATATCACATATACCATACTTTGCATTAGGATTACTTATATCATATATAAGTTGATCGGTCTCAATTGCGTAACGTATGGACGATCGATGTATCGCTGCTTCACCATACTAATGTCGGTTCCGAAGCATAGTCAACATCAATCATCCAACTCGTACACTCATGATGCCAAATTTAATTATTCGTTTAATTAATTGATTCATTCTGTCTTTTAATCATATTAATACAGAAAATAAACAGCTATCTGAGTCATGGTTTCGTAAGTGGCTCTGATACCACTTAAGGAGAATTGCGATCCAAAACGCAGCAGAAATTAAAATTTTCTCCTTTAGAGATCCTTACGAATGGTCATGATCAGTGATAGAATATTTACCTCTTGTGACGATTGAAACCTTTGGTGCAGATCTCTTGTGACGATCAAAACCTTTGATGCAGATCCACGGAGCGATCACGAACGTTGAACGATGACAACGTCTCTACTCAGTCCACACAAACGAATTCCTTCAATCTCAGTGATAGCTGGTACGAATGAAGGCTTTGAGTGAGAGAGAGAGAGAGAGAGAGAGAGAGAGAAAATGAAATAATGCAACCGCTATCAATGCTTCTGCACAAGGGTTCTATTTATAGAACCACTTGTGCGGGCTTCAAGCTAAAAAGCCCACTTAAGTGTATTTTGGCCCATATCTTATAATATGCCCAAAATCACTTAAGCTCATGGTACCTTACCATATTTCGTATTCTACTTATGTACACCGTACCTTTACGATGTTCTACAATTCACTTAAGGGCACCGTACCTTATGGTGTTCCTTAGTTACTCTATCTCTCATCAATCCGTCCTTTGTGTGTGACCCTGTAGGTTTTCGCGACATTGGCAATTATATTAAATCATGTATTTAACATAATAAACAGTGAGCGATATCTAACAACACATCACTGCTACCCAAGACACGAAAATGTCATGTGATCTGAGAATTCCTTCTGTGATAATACTTATGTGTATAATTACCCTTTTTCCCTTATGTCTATATTGAACATAAGGCATGGACCGTGTCATCCTTGTCCAGTTCAATATTGGGCCCATAGACATTTATCCTGTTATACAGGATGGGCAAATTCCATCTAGGTCACTCATGTCCCTCAACATGCTTCGTGGAGTACCCATCAACTGTCTTTATGGTTATCTAGTTACGGACAACGTTTGATCAGCAATAAAGCACTCGACTCTACATCTAGGGTCCATAGTGGTTTCAGGTCGAAGAGTGGTATACACCATTATCACCATGAGAATAACTTATGACACTTTGCATAACTTTCTATATAGTATTCTCATAGCGGGTCAATCCGGTATAAATATTACTCCTAATATTCATACATATGTTTAAGACTTGATAACTCTTTATCCATGATCCATGAGATGTGATCATCAGTCTACAAACATAATAGTCTTAATGCTTTAATATTATCCCACTTCACAATAAAGCTCGACTACGGATACTTTAAGAATAGTGTCCTTATGTTTAATGTGGTCTCATGATCAAGTCACACTTGATGCATTAAACGGACTAACTATTCTAGGGACTTTATTAAACAAACGTAATAAAGAAAAAGCCTTTTATTATTAATAAATAATTCGATACAAGTACCAAAAGTAGTGGCCTCTAGGGCTTACACCAACATTAGGAACCTGTTTAATTACATCAAGAAGCGGAATATATACCGCAACTTTTATAAAAACATCCAATATCTCTCTTTCCTTGTCTCCCTCCATAATTCTTTTATTTTTCAGAACTCTATGTGGGAAGGGGACTGGTGGAACATGCTCCTTCTCTTTAATTTTTTCAAATGAAACAGGTTCAGATGGAGTAGGTTCAGGTTTAGATGTTACCTCAATAAATTTTTTATTTTTTTCAGGGGTTGTTTCTATAACCTTTCCAGATCTCAACAAAATCGCACTCACATTAGCATTAGAATCCTTTGGATTGACAACTGTTTAGGCTGGAAGCTGGTTCGACCCTTGGGCTTGCATGTTATTTATTTGAGTAGCAAGTTGTCCCATTTGCATGTTCAAGGTCTGAATGCTAGAATCAGTCCTTTGATGGAATTGGAGATTGTTGGCGACCATTTGTTTGACAAGATCTTATAAGGATGGTCCGGAAGGTGTAGGGGCAGCCACTTGAGGTGGGTTCTATTGTGGGTTTCCATATCGAAGGTTGGGATGGTTCCTCCAATTGGGATGGTATTTGTTGGTGGATAGGTCAGGAGTATTATTGTACCTGTTTTGATTGTAAAGGTTGCCTGCATAAGCTTGAGGCAGCTCAGTAATGGACTCGTCTCTCAGAATAGGACAAGTATCGGTCGGGTGCTCATGAGAAGTACAAATACCACACACTGTTGCTGTTTGAGGTTTTGCTACTGCCAACTGTTTGACTAAGGCAGTGAGCTCGTCAATTCTGGTTTCTAAAGCTTTGTTGGAAGAAACTTGAATTTGATTCACGCCTTTGCTTTGCACAGAATTGTCTCTAGTAGTGAACTGTTGGGAATTAAGGGACATATTTTCGATAAGGGCTTTGGCAGCAGCTTGAGTCTTATCAACAAGTGCTCCACCACTAGCAGCATCAAGAATGTTCCTATCCATCGGTATCAAACCCTCATAAAAGTACTGGATGAGTAATTGCTCGGTGATCTGGTGCTGAGGACAGCTGGATACCAAGTGTTTGAATCTCTCCCAATACTCGGTCAATGACTCATTACTCTGTCTAATACCACAAATCTCCTTTCTTATCGAGGCAGCTCTAGAGGCAGGAAAATATCTCTCTAAGAACACTTTTTTCAGGGCATTCTAGCTTGCAATTGAATTTGGCTCGAGATAATATATCCAATCATTTGCTGCACCCTGCAATGAAAAAGGATAAGCTCGAAGTTTGATGTGATCTTCAGTAATCCCTTCAGGCTTCAATGGTGTAGAACACACCACCTGGAATTCTTTCAAATGTTTGTGCAGATCCTCGTCTGCAAGACCACTAAACTTGGGCAACAAGTGTATTAAACCAGATTTCAACTCAAAAGGAACAGTAACATCAACATATTCAATACGTAAACCATTATAATTCATATGAGGAGCAGCAAGTTCTCTCAGAGTTCTTTGGTCAGCCATATTAAACTCAATAGAAAAAAATCAACAAAGAATGAGAAAACACATAACTAATTCAGCAATGCAGCAACAAATAGGAAAATATCGACAATGTCCCTATTAAGAACAAACAATTGAAATACGAAAAAACGATTAAAATAAAATACAAAAAATACAAAAACACGAAAATTAATCTAATAACGTCAATTAAGAATTTTGAGAATTTTTTCAGAATTTTTTGAAACTACCAAAACAGAAAATAAATCATAAAAAATAGAAAAATAGGGAATTTCGATTTTTTAGGGTGGCGTCCATTATTTAGTTCCTAAATAGAGGCTTTCGATCCTTGATTTTTTGCTAATGAATCGACAAATAATCGGAATAATCTGAGACGATTTCTTAAAAACAGAAAAAAAAATTCTAAACCGCAAAAACACCATAACACAAGAAAGTTAGGGCAAAAAAATTTGTTAAAACACCTATGACTATAATAATAGTTAGACTATAATAATTGTTAAAATCTACAAGAATCCCCGACAACGGCGCCAATTTGATCCGCTGTCGCGCGCGGGTCAAAACAAGTGTTTTTCAAAAATGTAGTACGACGACAATTTTAACTCGGATATCATTCTCACAAGGATTCTTGATTATTATTATCCAAAGGTAAATCGAATTAAGGGGGGGTTGTTTGGTTTGGTGTTCAATTAAGAAAAAGTTATTATTAAAAGTAATTCTTGAAATAAGCTGTTATGAAATAAGTGATTATGAAATAATTCAATCTACCAATTCAGTTCCTACTATCATCGATTAATATAATTTTAATACCCTAAGCGGATTGTCTATTCCTATTTGGATACAAACTCAATGACAAGCGCGGTGAAGTTTGTGAGATGTATGATCTTATTGTCCAAATTAAGCAAATGTGATAAGTTTTCATGGATTAAGCAAACATGATTGATCAGACACAAAAGCGAATTAAGCAAACGTGACGTGCCTATGTTAGGATCATACAATCAATCAAATTGAATCAATATATTTCATGCAATCGAATTAAGCATACAAGAACACAAAAATCATTGAAAAGAATTAAACTAAAATTAACATTATAATAATCCCAAGTTTTGGAACCTGAATTACGGCAGATCGAATCAGAGGGATTAGTTCTCCATGGAATTCATACAAGCTTTCAAATTTTCATGAATAGTGATACCGTGTACTGTTTTTGGCTGCTTAGGTTATAGGAAAAGTAGAATAAACCTAACTTGGTCAAAACATAACCCATGCCCAAATTAAATAGCCCAACACAAAATATAAATCTAGTGCTGAAGGCTTCAACGGATTTTTCAACTATGCTACAGTCCGAATTAGCTTCTGACTTCTTCATTAAAGTCGTAGCTCTTTCTCTTAGCTTTCCAACGACTGGTAGCACGTCTCAATCCGATACTCCTAGCTCCAGTTATGAATTTATTCGTGCAGACTGCTAATGCTGAAAATAAACTGCGAAAAACAAATAAGTGTAAAAATAAGATAAATTATAAAAACACATTAAAAGGGAAAAATAACCAAACTAAAACATGGAAATGCATAAGTATAAATATATAATAATGTGCATAAAAATGCACTGATCATCCACAGATGCCCCAAGTTTCGGTCTAGTGTGGTGGACACCGGGAGAGATTTGCTTGGTCACAAGGCTTCTGATTGACAGGTTAAGGGATGTGTCTAGCATGACTTCCCGACATCCTGGTCTCTAGATACTGCTAGAGGGTGATGAGTTTGGTCTGGATCTTCTGATTCCCCAAGCTTGATCTGAGTCGGTAGACTGGAAGTTGATTTCTCTGGCGAATGACGATTCTCGTAAATTTTTAGGCTGAGTGACTTTTGCGACCTCATGTCTTTGTGCACTATATGAAACATTTGGTAATCGTGGTTATCTCTTCATACATTTCAAGATCAAATTAAATTCAAGTTTTCTTTCAATGTTTTTGTTGTTATCCCCGAAATTTTTAATGCATTATTTATTAGAAATAACAGTCACATCACAGACAAGCAGAAAAGGTAAAAATGAGGAGCCCTTATGGTTAAAAGAAATTTAATGATGAAAAATTCTCCTCTAAATGGGCGATTACATGAGGAAGAAATTCCTAGAAAGAGGAAATTACAAAGAAAAGTAAAAAACAAATTGGCAATGAGAAAATCTCAGATTCCCATTGAGTTATGGTTCTGCTATAGGCTTTAGATCTTTGAAGTTCCTTGTACTCTGCTTCTGATGAGAGTGACTGGATTGATTTGTATCGTTCGGGGTTTCCATTGTCAGAATGATGGATTCACAGATCCTTGGAAGATCACAACCTCTTGCCTTTTAAATCCCTAACCTTTTCCTAGACCTTTTCTTTTTGTGGTCCACCTGGATGCCCATTTTTGCCTAAGTTTCCCTTTCGGGTTTTGGACTTAACAAGTCTATTTTTTTAGACAAAGTATTTTTTGAGTGCGTATGCATTTACTAGTGATGCAAGATCTTCACCGCCCATAGTTGAGAGGATCAAGGCTCCTCCATAGAACACCTTTATCATTGCGTATGGGCATTCGTAATTAAGGGTCCTTTCCCCGTGGATCTGTGTGAATTGGAAGAATCTTCTTTAATACTAGGTCTCCTACTTGGAGATTCCGAGGATGGACCTTCTTGTCAAATTCCCTCTTCAACCGCTTCTGATACAGTTTACTGTGACAAAGATTTTCCAGACGCTTCTCTTCGATGAAATTGAGTTTATTGAGCCTCATTTGAACCCATTTAACTTCGTCAAGCTTGACATCTGTTAAAATCCTTAGGAAGGGAATATTTACTTCAATGGGAAGCATTATTTAATGCCATATACAAAAGAGAAAGGTTTTTCCCCAGTTGAAATATGTACTGAAGTACAGTAGCCGTGTAAGGAAAAAGGTAGCATTTCATGTCAATCCTTATACGTTTTCACCATCTTCTGAACAATCTTCTTGATGTTCTTATTTGCTGCCTCGATAATGCCATTTATCTTTAAAGGGTATGATGATGAGTTATGATGTTCAATCTTGAAGCTTTTACATAACTCTTTCGTCATCTTTTTATTGAGATTTGAACAATTATCAGTAATGATTTTGTTGGGAATCCCGTAACGACGGGTGATTTCTTTCTTCAGAAAGTGAGCAACCAATTGTTTGATGTTGTTTGTACACGAAGCAACCTCCACCCACTTGGTGGAGTAATTAATGGTTACCAGGATGAAGCGATGTCCGTTTGAAGCAGTTGATTCAATGCGTCCGATCACATTTATTCCCCACATAGAAAAATGCCAAAGAGATTATATGACATTTAGAGGCATGGATGGCACGTGTATTCTATCTGCATAGATCTGGCATTTGTGGCACATATGCACATGGAATAACAATCAACTTCCATTGTCAGCCAATAATAGCTGCTCTCAGGATCTTTCTGGATATTATATGTCCACTGGAGTGTGTCCCAAAAGATCCTTCATGTACTTTTGTTATATTCCAGTTTGCTTTGTGTCTATCCATGCATCGGATAAAAACCGAGTCATAATTATGTTTGTAGAGTACATCCCTGCTCAAGAAGAATTTGGCCAAGAGCTTTCTCAGAGCCTTCTTATCTATGACAGAAACCTCTTCAGAATACTTTTGTTTTTCAAGATACGTCTTGATGTCGTAGAACCAAGGTTTATCGTCAGATTCTTCCTCAGTTGCTAGACAATATACAGGTTCATCCAGATGTTCAATATGAATAGATGGAGCTTCATTCTTCCATTTAACTTTGAACATAGCTGCTAGGGTAGCAAGAGCATCTTCCAGATGATTCTCTTACCTTGGGATATGATGAAAAATGATTTCATCAAAGTATGGACCCAAATTCATAACATGTTCTCTTTATGGGATTAGCTTGCGATCACGAGTCTCCCAGTCTCCTCTGACCTGAATGATTACGAGAGCTGAGTGTCATACGGTAAACTGGACTTTGGTGTTTTTGCTTTGGAAAGCAAATGTCGCGGTTAGCAAGAGTCGCCACCGACTTTTCTTTTATCCAATAAGGAAAGGTGGAAAAGAACAGGAAAGACCTTAATTTAGATTTTTGGGTTCGGGAGGTACATTATACAAAGGGAAGGTGTTAGCACCCTTTGTATCCATGGTTATCCATGGGCTCTTAATTGCTTAATCACTTATGTTTTTCTTATTTGAAAAAGTGTTTGAGAAATGTTTAGGAAATGTTTTGAAAAGGAGAATTTAACTTTGTAATGATTCTTGTATGAATGTATACAAAGTGGTTATCTCGTTTAGTTTTGAAAATCGTTTAGAAAAATATAACTCGGCAATGATTCTAGTATGAATGTATGCCAAGTGGTGATTTTCTAAAAGATATTTTGAAATGTGTGAGGTGTGAAAAGTATTTTAAGTTGTGAATAAGCAATTAAGAGTTATACCTGCCCAAGGTCTTTAGGGGCGTTTCCTATCCTTATGAGGGTAAAACTGTCCTTACTATTGAGAAGTAAGTAGTTTTATCCTTTGGATGTAAAGGGACATCGTAGGGTCATCGATTGGTCATTGAAGGCAACCTTGGTAGGGATACCTTAGCATTCGAAGGGACGATCATCATTTAACTGTAGGCTATATCGAAGGGTCATCGAGGGACAAAGGCAACATTCGAGGGACTATGATGATTTAACCGAAGGGTCTTTGCTAAGTGTATCCCCACATTCGCGGGACATGACCATAATACCGTAATATCGTAGGGCAACAAAGAGAGGTCCAAGATCACCAAAATCAACGGCAATATTTTACAATCAATTAGGTAGTTGTAATCAATTAAGAAATTAGGTCCACATTAAAATCGATTAGGTAATTAGGATGAATCTCCACATTAAAAACAATTAGGTAATTAGGATGACTCTCCACAAGGGTATCCCACAAATAAAGTGGAATACCTAACAAGCTACTTGTTCCTGGGAATATGTGAACCTTTACAACATTCAGCACACAGGTCAGTATACCAAATCAGGGTGCAATCGAGGATTGCACCGCAAAAAGAAACACAGCAGTAAGAATGTCAGGCAAAATAACGCATGATTAACATAGAACAGATCATATAAGCATAGAAAAGAACAATCAAAATATTAGCGACTGTCACGTTCGCCTCTGCCTCGCCTAGCGAAGGCCTAGCGAATACTCGCTACCTGCTCGCTTAGCGATGTGCTAGCGAGCGGCTGCGGGTTTTGAATTTCAGAACAGTACGACCTCAACCTGCTGTACGCCTTAAGGCATCCGATACATAAATTACATGGTTCAGCATTCACAATATTCAGGCACACTCAAATTCACATGCAAAACCTCAAATATGTTTATGAATTCGATTATAATATCACATGCAAATTAAGAACATAAAGCAGTAATAGTAATGCAAACCTGTTTGCAATCGAATTGCAACCTTGAATTGGCGAGTCGGATTGAGTTGGACCTTGATGCAAATGAATTTCCTTCAGGGTTTCCTTTAGGGTTGCTCTGAATTCTCTGGGTTAGCCTCCAGGGTTTGCTGTGCCTTTACTCTTGCTCCCGTCTTCCTTCTGTTTTCCTCCCCTTTTCCTGAATGAAGCTTGGCTATTTATAATGCTCTTTTTGTGACCTAATGGGCTCAGAATGAAGCCCATAATTTTCTGATATCCGCAAGCTTCGCTAGGCGAGCGGTATAGCGAGGGGTTCGCTAGGCGAAGGATTTGCTCGCCTAGCGAGCATGCCAGTTGGAGCCATTTCCTCGGTTTGGTCACCTGTGAGCTGGGCCTTTGTTCTTTTAGGGTCAATGCCTTGAAAAATAAGTTGGGGTGCCTTAAGAGTGTCTTGAAAGATTAACGGGCAAATTTTGGGGTATGACACTGAGTCTCTGTATACTTTAAGGATCTTGATCCTCAAATCGATGGTTTCTTTGATACCGAAGATACATGCTTCATACTCTGCCATGTCATTGGTGCAGACGAAATACAATCTTATAGTGAACGGAAGATGATAGCTAGTTGGAGAAGTAATTATTCCCTTATTCCATGGCCTTGTGCATTGGAAGCACCGTTGAACATGAGCATCCATCACGATCCTGGTCCGGGTCTTTCCAGGTAGACCTCTCATTATGTACTTGTAGATATTGTTGTATCCATTCGAAGGCTTTCTGACAGTTATCATTCCACTCAATGGCTTGATCTTTACGGGGTAGCTTGAAGATAGGTTCACACATGGCTGTAAAGTGAGATATGAATCTAGAAATGTAGTTCAATCTTCCTAGAAAACCACGAACCTTGTTTTTTCTGTTCTTGGCACTGGCATACTTTGTATGGCTTTAACTTTATCCGAATCGACTTTGATTCTATGTTGGCTCACAAAGAAACCTAGAAGCTTTCCAGATCTCACCTCAAAAGTACACTTATTTGGATTCAGTCTCTGCCAGGATTTTCTCAATCGTACAAACAACTTTTGCAGATGAATAAGACGTTCTTCTTCAGTTTGGGACTTGGCGATCATATCATCGACATTGACTTCGATCTCCTTATGAATCATATCATGAAAGAGAGTCATTATTGCTCGTTGGCACGTTGCGCTAGCATTTTTCAAACCAAAAGGCATAACCTTGTAGTAGAAGGTTCCCCACGGGGTAATGAATGTTATTGTTTCCATGTTTTCTGGAGCCATCTTGATCTGGTTGTAACCGGAAAAGCCATCCATAAATAAGAACATAGAGAATTGAGTTGTATTATCCACCAACACGTCAATATGAGGTAGTGGAAAATCATCTTTTAGACTCACTTTATTCATATCCATGTAATCAACACACATTCTTACCTTATCATCATTCTTAGGCACGAGCACAATGTTCGCAACCCACTGAGGCTAATTAGATACTGCTAAGAAACCTGCGTCGAACTGTTTTTGAACCTCTTCTTTGATCTTGATAGCCATATCAGGTCAGGTTCTTCTCAACTTTTGCTTCACTGGATGGCATTCTTCTTTGAGCGCCAATTTGTGCACCGCAATATATGTATCCAAACCAATCATGTCTTGATATGACCAGGAAAACACATCAACATATTCATGTAGAAGCTCAATCAACCCCTTGTTGGCATCATCATCAAGGGCAACACATATCTTGATTTCTTTTCTATTGTCCTCGGTCCCGAGATTAATTATCTCCACTGATTCCTATTATGGTTGAACAATCTTTGGTTCCTGCTGCAACAGTTCGGCCAACTCTTTAGGGAGCTCACAATCTTTCTCACAATCCTCATCGGCATGGTAGATTGGACTTTCAAAGTCATAATGGGCCATAGCAGTACCGTTATCAATGGAATTCGAGTCAGATCTGCATGAATGATGATCCATGCTTTATTTTAGAGTGATGAACAAGAAGACAAATCTAAAATAAAAATCATTGCCATTTTTTTTGTTAAAGGGAAAAATAAAGTCAAGGAACACAATTGAATGTGAAAATGTTTGTTTTATTAATGATAAACACGTTTAAAAATAAACGGGGGGCCTAACAAGCATCCACTATGCCTTGGGCAGGGTGTAGGGATCTGAAATGAAAATAAGAAAATTACGTTTTGCTTAAAGTGACTTCGGGACGTCCACAGAAGTCTAGTTATTGAGCACATGGCCTGGAGCCTTTTGATATACAAAGCATTTTGCCTCGGGGATACTGACTTTGTCGTCAACGAGAGAAATCTGGCCTTCGAAAAGATGTCCAGCATTGTTGAACGTCTCAGGTAACGGAAGCACTTACTTCTCAGCTGCTTTTGGGGTCTTCTGTTATGCCACCTGACGTGACTGACATCCCAACCCAGATCTATCTTTGTTCACCGACAGATCAAGGATTTGACCCCAACCTTCAGGGTGACCCACTTTTACCACTGTCTTGGCATCTTTTAATGAAGACATAGGGAACTCTGACTTTTTGGATCCTTCGCTATGGAAAGGAGCCATTATCATGTTGGCGATTTTGAAAGCCTGAAATAGGGTCTTGTGAATCTTACCACCCACTTCTATGTATCTGAATGAAGATAGTTGATTGACTAGTATGTCCTCTTCACCGTCTATAGTGATCAACTTGTCGTTGACAATGAACTTTAACTTCTGGTGAAGGGTGGAAGTAATTGCTCCCAAAAGACAACTATACGCTGGATAGATATCCATGATGTAGAAGGTGACGAAGAAAGTGTATGGACCTATCTCGATAGGGAGATCCACTTCTCCAATCACAGACCTTCGGGAACCATCAAAGGCTCTGACTATCAACATACTCGGCTTCATCAATAACCCTTATATGGTCAGCTTCGTCAGGGAGTTCTTTGGAAGAACATTCAATGAAAATCCCGTGTCAACCAGAACCCTTGACAGAATGGTGTACACACATTCGATTGAAATGTGAAAAGCTTTATCATTAGCCTTGCCTTCTGGAGGAAACTCATCATCGCAAAAGCCTAGACAGCCACCTGCTGCAATGTTAGCTACAACCCCTTCAAACTGATTTACAGTAATCTCCTAGGGTACATGTGTTGTACTGAGGAACTTGATCAAAGCATCTCGGTGAGCTTTAGAGCATAAGAGAAATGACAGTATGGATATCTTGGAAGGTGTTTGTTTGAGTTGGTCAACCACTTTATAATCACTCCTCTTTATTATTCGGAGGAACTCATCGACATCTTTAGAAATGGATTTGTCTTGGGGAGGAACTTGACCCTGATGTGCATTAACAACTTGCTTACCTTTGTTCTTGGAAGCAGCCCCAAGATTGTCCTTCTCAGGAGGTGGTGTTAATGCAAACACCCGACCATTTCGGGTCAATCCCCATATTCCAGTAATATTGATGATTGACTCTTGATTACCTATTAAGTGTTTTTCTCTCAACAATATTTTTTTTTTTCAAAAATTTGAACTCCAATTCTTTTTTCTTTTTTTTTTCTTTTCTTAAATCATCTTGTTTGTGACCAAAATTAGACATGTGATGTGTTCTAAGTGCTTGGAGGAATGCCTTACATTTCCACCGAGGAATGCCTTACATTTCCACCAACACAAAATAGGCTCAGCGCCTTTAGGGAAACCACATGAACGCCTTGCATTTGCATATTTTGATTTGGGTGTATTCATGCAAAATCATGATATGAATCCTATCTTTCATTTGCAATTGGTTTCAGTTTATTTGGACTTATGAAACTCTAAATATGGTTAAAATATTGTCCGTGTGTCATGTAGTTTGTTCACTAAAATTCAGCATAGTGTTAACTCAATATTTATTCAAAATAAATATAAAACTAACAATAAATTAAGAAATTAAAAAATTAATATCTATTTTCTTATATTATTTAGGCTACTGTAAAAAATCAATTTAAATTTTCTTTCTGAATTCTTTTATTTTGGTCTCTCATTCAATTTGATAACGGAAACGATGTGACATTTTTTATATTTTTTTTAATTTTAATTTTTTTTAAATAATGTGATAGTTAACTTTTTTTATTATTCTTTTTTTAAATGTTATGCTGATTTTTTATTTTTTTTATTTTTTTATTATTTTTAACAATTAATATTTGAAAAACAAAAACAAACCAAAAATTTCACTTGCCATTGTTCGATTTAGTGACCTTGTTGTACAAAACAAGGCCCTATTCAACAAAATAGATTATCACACAAACTAGACCAGCCCAAAAATCCGCAAAAAATTTTGAACTTATTTAAAAAATTGATATTGAAAATAGATAATTGTCACACCAAGGTTAATTAAATTGAAATAATTAAATAGATAATTGTCACACCAAGGTTAATTAAATTGAAATGATTAAATAAATTTAACAGAGAAATTAAATATTATTGTTTTGAATGAAACAAATAGATTTCTATTTTTCACATGTAATTTTTTTAACTTTAATTTTTAATATTTAATTAATTTAATAATAACTCAATTAAATAGTAATTTTTCAGATCAAAGTTAATTAAATGTAATTTTTTTAAAATGTGTATTTTAAAGTAATCAAATGTAATTAATCAAATGAAAATCAAATTAATTAAATGTAAGGTCTAAATATAATTGATCAAATTTAAGTCCTAAATATAATTAATCAAATATAAATAAATTTATTATTATTTAATTGAATAGTATTTTATTTAGTTACTACTTTAATATAAATGAATTACTATTATTATTTAACTACTATTAAATTAATTGATTACTAGTTAATTGGAATTAATTAAATATTCAAAAATAATAATAATTGAATTAATTAAATATTTATATTTGATTAATTATTACAGTATTTAATTGAATTGCTATTTTATTTAATTACTATTAAATTAATTGATTATTATTTAATTGAGTTAATTAAATAAAATAAAATATTATTTAACTAAATAATGGTAAAATTGTTTTTATTTGATTAATTATATTTAGGGTTACATTTGATTACTTTTATTTAAGCGTTACATTTGGTTAATTATATTTAGAGATTACATTAGAATCGTAGAGGGTGTATGCCTGATGTCCTATGTTCAAATCTTCCATATTGCAGATTTTGTAAATTTTGTTTTTTTTTTAATTTGAATTGTTCAAGTATCAATGATGAGATTATATTTGACATATGCAACATAGCCTAGTGGATAAGGTTTAGAGTGAACCTTGGCAAGTGTAAAATTTTGTTTGTTTTTGTTTATTTTAAATGTTAATGATTAAAAAAAATATTTAAAAAAAAATAGAAAAGTCAACATGGCATTTAAAATAAAATAATAATTAAGGAGAAAAAAAAAAGACAGCATGACAGGGCACATCATTTAAAAAAATACAAGGTCATTTTATTGGTGATTGGATTTAGAATCTGTCTGTTTTAACTTTAAAAATAAATTAATTTTTATGAAAACGTTTTTCAAACTCCTCTCAATACATAATGTATGTAGAATTTTCTTGGTTTATGAAAAAATTTGTCATCTCCCATTAGTCGCATTTGACGGTAATAATCAAGGGGTCATCATTGTAAGGGTGGATGACAGTCGCATCTTTCTCAGAGAAGGCGAACGTGGCTTCTGGCGCTTGGGTCTCGCCTTCGCCTTCGAAGTCGGAGAGGTCTTCTATATTCATGATTTGGTGAATGTATCTTCTACAAGCGAAGCTAGTCTCCTCGCCCCGACCAATCCTCCTATTATGGTGTTGAACGTGTGGTGCACAACTTTACTACCCTTGCCCTGGGATACCTCATTTTCTTTGTTGGTCCTAGAGTTTCCCACTTTATCTCTCCCTCGCGAGTTGGACATGTCTGACCCATGGAAAAAGTCGCCCTTCACATTTTTCTTTAGGTATCCCTCTTGGATCAGTCGCTTGATTTCTTTCTTGAATTGGTAACAATTCTTAGTGTGATGTCCCTTGGATTTGTATAACTTAAACCATCTTCCTGGTTCAAAACCCATTACATCCTTCTTCAGAGCGCGTGGCATATGAATGTTGTACATTTCAAGACCTTTGCGTCAGATCTATTCATGACAGGTGTTCAGTTGTGTGAAGTTCTCCAACATCTTGCTTACTCTCTTGAATGCAATATTATCGCTTATAGGAGAGGTATGATTACTCTTTCTCTAGTAGTTTGTACCTTCGGCATTGGAAACAGGCTCCTTGACATCATGTGTCTTCTTTCGACGTAGCTTTCCTACCATTTATATAACATTTTGCTCTGTTGGCCACTTCTGCCAACGAAAGCGTTGGCTTCTAGGAGAGAGACTCGTTGAAGTTTCTCTCTTTGAGTTCATTTTGGAATGCCCCCAATAAACATTTTTTGGTTTGGTGGTACAACCTTGACGTTGGCTTCATTAAATCGGGCGAGGTAGTCAAACTGCGTTTCTGAAGGACCATGTCATGTGTTGAACAGGCTGGTGATGGACATCTTTTGTGATGGCTGGCAGAGAACTGATGTACAAGTTTCTTTACCAACTCCTAATAGTTGGTGATGGAGGCATGAGGTAGACTCATATACCATCGCAGGATGGCATCCTTGAAAGTGGCAGACAACAGTTTGCACTTCAGGGAGTCAAATGCTCTTATGATGGCCATTTGTGTCTTGATGGAGGTGATGTGCTCATACGGATCATTGCGCCCATCAAACTTAGCCAATGAGGAAGGTTTGAATCCCTCAGGGACAATCGCTCTACATATCTCGTCTTAGAGTGGTTAGGGATCCTGAACTTCCATCTCCTCTAAGGATTGGACTCTTATTGGCGTTGTCTGATGTTGTGGACATTGTCCTCCAGTGTCTGGTTCTAACAGTGTAGTTCGTCCATGGCGGAACGCATCTCCGCTAGGGTGTCGGCATCACCGCTACTGCTGGTACCTTCTAGTGTAGGGGATGAAGCTCTCTTGTTAAACATGACCGAGGGTGGCTAGGTGTAGAAGTGGGGGGTAACAGTGAGTATGGTGACTGTGATGAAGAAAGTGTGGCACATGTTAGTTTTACCGGAGCCACACGGTAAACGTCATTGTACGAGTCAAAAAGTACAAGTGTGCATGTTACCCCTAGAAGGACGGGGGTACTCAAAGGCCTTAGTCGGTGCATAAAAATTTGTGGTGGTTAAAGCTTTTCTACGACATCGATAAGCCTTGTATGACGCTGTTTATGGTGGTTTAGAGGACCTGGTCACGTGAGGTGAGAGGCTTTGTATTTGTGTTTGGTGCTTAGGTATAAATGTGCCAATTAGGATTTGTCATTTCTCATGTTGGGGTAGTAGTATTTATATAGGCCTTTTAGGCCTAGGATTTATGAAACCCTTAGAGGCAGCAATCTCTCCCCTCGATTAAGAGAGACTGTTGACTACATATTTTTCAAGGAACCGTGTTGTGGCTCTTTCTCACATAACTAATGGGAATAACGGTATTGTACACGTCATTTATCCCAAAGACGAGCCCCCGTATTTTGTGAGGATGACGGTTGGACGACACCACTCTAAACGGCCCATGAATCACTCTTGTTTGAGATCCTCACAAATATAACACTAAATATAAAAAATTCTAAATTTTATCTAAATGGTAGGAAAAAATAGTTATTAACCCTAAATTTAAAAATATATATATATTATAAGTAGCTAAAAGAGACTTAAGAAACTACATTTAACTAGGAGCTATTAGTCATATTATAGGATCATACTTAAATAGATCGCCTTCATTTACCTTTAATATACTAATGTCATGAATAGATTCATTATTTTCCTTTTGTATTTTGGCTAAATTTATGAAATTAATACTAATTTCTCTTCTAAAGAATTGTTCATGGAATAAAGTTTCTCGATGCCCCTAGTTTAATATTGAGTTCAAAGGCAGAGTAGTAAACCATGTTAAACTTTCCTTAGTAAAAGAACTAAAAAATATATATTTTATTTTCAAAATTCTTCATTAGCAATTGTTGCTTGAAATTGTGTGGAGTATACATAGTCAATCAAATACTTTACCATTTTAATTCTTGAAATTCCTTTGTTAAGCACTACCGCAACTTAGTAGACTTTTATCTAACTCTAAGGTTATCAAACTCATAACTAAACATATTGCAATAAAATCACATCGATTAACATCAAAGCTTACTTGTTCATCAAACTTCACAATATCCAACAAATATGAGTTAGCTTAGAGAGAGCCAAGAAAACACAAAATACTAAGAATATAGGTTACACATTTCTAAACAAATATGAAAAAAAGTGTTAAACCTAAGGAATGAATGATAATCCCTTGCAATCTCTTAACTGCAAGTGATCTTTGATGTTGCACCTCTCGATGTCAAAATGCTTAGAACTTGATATGGGGAGGAAATTGTGTCTTCTATTGTAATTTTATTTTCAATATTTTACTCTCTAAAGTTATATCTAATTCGGTGAGTGAAGTCATCAACATTCTTCATTATTATCATTATTATATTTTTAAGGTCAATGATTCAGGTGTAGCAAGTGTACTAAATTTTGCAAGTAATAATATTGAAAAGTCTCTACAAGATGAGTAAATCAACATACAAAACTAGCTGATCCTATTGACAATCGATTTCAGGTAGGCATAGGAGGACGCTGCGAATGGGCATTGTTCTTAGTATCAATAAAAACATGACCATCGGTATCTCCAAGGTCTCTTAACCTGTTAAGCTCTGGTAATACTACTGTTGCAAGAACTGGCCTATCTTTCTTGCAGAGTTCTGCACAACCTAATGCTAATTTTGCAAATGATAGAGCCGCTTCAACTGGCCAATCAGTCACCATGGGATCAAGAATCTGCTCGAAACAATCATTTTCGATCGCTTTTTTAACGTGGTGAGTAAGTCCCATGGGAGGCCTTGCTGTGATTATCTGCAGTAGCATTATCCCCAACGAGTAAACATCGGACGTTGTGGTTAACATTCCTGTTTGTTGATACTCGGGATCGATATAGCAGAACGTTCCGGCAGCTGAAGTCATGTAATACTGTGTGACATTGTCAGCTACAGAAGGAGGGACTAATCTCGCGAGACCGACATCGCTTATTTTACTCACGAAATTTCTGTTCAACAGAATATTTGATGGTTTAAGGTCGCGATGCACGATAGGCTCCGGCTTTGTTTGGTGAAGGAAGAGAAGCGCAGTTGAAATCTCGGCTGCTATTTGGAACCTTTTTTGCCATGATAGAGGTCTGCTGTTGTTTTTTCGAAATAATCTATCTTCTAAGCTACCGTGATCCATGTATTCATACACCAAACAACCATGCTCAGGACACGCACCGAGGAGGAGAACCATATTCGGATGTCGAATACAGCTTAGTACCTCAACCTGATCATGCATGGAAAATATAAATTTTGCGGAAAAAAAAAGTTGAAATTCATATGTAATGTAAGAAACAAAAAGTTCATACATATGATTATTACCTCTTGTTGGAATTGCTTCCTGCCTTGAGAAGCTTCGGGACTTAAAAGTTTGATTGCAACTGCGGTGTGATCAAGGTGACCTTTAAACACAGGTCCATATCCACCTTCACCTATTTTCTTTGACGGGGAGAATTTACTGGTAGCAACTTCAATCTCCTCCATTGTATATTTTCGATATCGATTATCGTTGTGAGCAAATGCGGTTAATGCTCGATCCCTCTCTTGTGACTCTTTCATCGCCTTCAGCTCTGCCTCCATTCTTCTCTGTGCCTCCTGTTCAGCCTTCCACTTGGCTTCCTCGGCTGCTTCTAATGCAGCTTTTGCTCTAGCCTTCTCCCTTTCTGCCATCGCAAGAGCTGCCTCTTGAGATAACCTAACTTCCACAACCTTTTTTTCCTCTTCTACTCTCCATTTACGAATTTGGTCGGCCTGTTAACAATCACACGTTTTAGAGTCATTTCGTAAATTTCATTGAGTATGGCTCATGGTTTACTGATAAGTGGACAGGTCGCTCGAGCGGGAACAGTATTTAAACAAAAGTTGTATTCGGTCAATTGTAAACATTTTCTTACTATTGCATAATTTACATCACCTGATTTTTAGCTGAGATTGCTTGCTTGCAAGCTGAGCTGTACATGTCCATAGTTTGCTTCAATTCGAGCCTCAATCTTTTCATCTCCGCTTCGAGATCTCTCTGTAATGAAGTAAAAGACTCAACTGTCAAATTCTTAATATTTTTTAACAGTCTTCATTTGGTCAAAACAGTGTTTCTTGTTCTACAAGAAATACAATTCAGTTAAAAATCCAATATAACAATTGGTCATCAAAAACTTATCTTTCTCTCCACTTACTGACGTAGAAGAAGTCGATGGTGTCCCGCAAGAATCTATTAGATTCATATCAGATCTGTTTGATTCAACCATCAGCCCAAGCGCTGCCATGTCTCTTTCATCCATCGATGCCCAACTTCGTCCACGACTACTCGGTACATCAATATTGCCCATTGACATATTACTTCCTGCACTCCTTGGTCTCGATCCTTTTACCGTACTAATACTGTCAAAAGACCTTGATTCTGATGATCCTTCATAAGTACCACCAGTTCTAGGTAGTATTGACCTGTTAAACAAGAAAATTAAACAAGTCACATCCGCAATCATTTTCAACCATCTCAATCTCAATAAAAGACATTCAGAAGTTGCTAATAATATTATAAGTTTCAAACTTTTAGCACCTCATTCGACCTTCAAATTCACCATATGGCGAGGATGCTTGAACAGGTAAAACTTTCGTTGGGATAATCTGGTTTCCCATGGATCGCACCGCGGATCGAGCCGACACAATCTTCAACTTTGAGATGATGTATACAGAACAATAATCCGGTGCTAATTTGATCATGGTTGTCGGTATATCAGTATTCGCTTTAAATTTTTTGATACTGCCAAAACATTACAAAACACCAATAATCATACAACAAAACTTCACAAAGGACCTGGCTCTAGGGATTATTCTTTGTACATGCAGTTGCGCACAGAGGATACACAATTTCTACCACGAAAAAACTTCGGAAAGGACAAGAAAATACCTTGGCATATGATTCTTTGTTGATGCACCAACAACAATACTATATATGCCATTTCTGTTAGCAAAATCTAATAGTCCTTTCACAACATCATGATGGTCGATTACGGCTTCTTTCATGGTGATCTAAATTCAACAAAATCAACAAAAAATGCTAAATAAACAAAATTCAAAACTAATTTCAAGGAAAATTAAAATACTTACAGTTTTACGTTGACACATTGCACGTAGGTTATTGAAAATGTTCGATACATCATCTTCATCAGGTGGAAAAACATTAGTGCCCTCTGTAATCCACAATGTATTAAAACGAAATATATGAATCATTACAAAATGATGTGATGAAAGTAAGGTAAGAAGGTACCTACGGTTAGGTAAATTTTTGTTTTTAACATGGACAGCAATGATGACAGGATTATCGAGATGAGTAACTGCCCAACGAAAAGCATAAGCACTGTTCTTGTCTTTGTCAACAGCCACCATTGTTATGTTTTGTTGTGGGGGACCAGATGGCGGTTGAAGAGACATGGTGATTTGAAGTTGAGGATTGAGGCCACCGGTACGGTTAGTTTCCGGTGGCGCTGTGGAGGAAGGAAAAGAGGAACGGGGAAATGGAAACGAAAATGGAAGAAAAGAGGTTTGAATGAAATGGAAGGGGACGTGAAACCCCGTGAAATTGATGAGTACGAGGAAAACGAACACAACTAATGATTCCTATGTGTCGTGTTGTGTACGGTTGGTTTTTTTAGTTTGATTTTAATTTAGACAGGGTGTTTTGACAATAAGTTAAAAAAGCAATAACAGAATTTTTTTTCTTTTCTTCTTCTATAGGTGGAAGTATGAACTTTAGTAATTTTCTCAAATATCACACTAAGAAAGAAAAATATGCTATTCGAGTAGATGAAACTGAAAAAACTTTAGGCAGAAAATTCTTCAAAATTCCCTTGTCAATTTTAGAAGTTTTTCCTTTTTTTTTTGTCTTATCTTCTTAATGGTGTTTGTCTTCTGAAATTCGATGGAGTTGTTTTTGTTATTATAGACAAAATTTTGTTTTTATTTTATTTTATAGAATAATTAATATATTTTATTTATATATTTAATGAATATAAAATATATCTTTTTATTTATAATTGTGATAGGGTGAAATAGCTTTTACTCTACCATCTCTATATTAATTAGGGTGTGTAAAAATATTATTAATTAAATCATAATTTTAAATTGAATTGCATTGAATAAAAAAAATTTAACAATTTAAATGGTTAATGGGTTATGTCGAATTTTTATTTCAAATAATTTATTTTTTTAAATAAATATCTAAAATAATCCATTTTTTCACTTATTTTTTAAAATAATTCATTTTCAAATATCAAAATAAAGGAGATGTTAATCCAATTGACATTTGTATATAACACACAAGAGAATGCGTCAATTCAATTCAATTGACGACAGTCTAAAAATACGTAGGAGAGAGAATGTATTAACAATGTCACATATTATAAATAATTAAATTATTTAAATCTGAGTTAAAATTGATTTAAATTATATTAAAGGATTAATTATGATCATATGATAAAAAATATTGAGATGAAAATATTTTTGAAAAATGGAGAGAACCCATTGCACTGTTCATCGTCCATAAAAATGCAAATATCTAAAATTCCAAATCAACTTCAAACCAAGCCTACATTCTTAAAGATGTGTGCGGAGAATAAAGGTGTCAGGAGGTTGGAATCTTTCCCCAGTTTTGTTAAAACTTTTTCCTTAGTCCAAAAATTGTATTGCTCGTGTGCTGGTAGATAAGGATGTATCTTGTGAAATTCTTTATAAAATTCTAGTTTTGAGACAAGACTGCGCTTTTTTCATTGAATTAAAATACAAAAAATCTTCACAATGTTGCTCTTTTGCAAGAAAACTGGACATTACTTGGAGATTTGCATGTCTTCCAATAAAAGGGACTCTAACCTTGATGATCACACCAAAAAGCCAATTGTAAAAACCAAAAGCTTTGTTCCTAAATCTAAAAATGGTGTTGAAATGATTAGGATTCCTGGTATACATGTTAATTAGGTGTTAAATACATGTATCCAAGAGACATATGGGGTTTCCAATCATGGTATCCTTGTAACTGCCAAGGATAAGCAACTAATGGAAGTATTCGAGTCTAGCAAGACGGGTGCTACAATAAAGTCAAATAAGAATAGGAATGGAAAGAATGTAAATCAAGATGCGATAACCCTTATAGTTAGTCGATCCCTTATTATGGAGACCAATCATTCTCCTAGGATTGATATCAACTTAGACCTAACCTCTAATATGGAACAAATTGAGCTCATTAGTTCTGATGACTCAGATTTTGTAGGTGCCACAAATGAAGTTGTTGAAACTATACCAAACTCTAAGAATGATTCCATCTCTAAGAAGAACAAAGAATTTCTAGCTAACTCTTGGGCCACTCTTGCTGAGAAGATTGACTTTAATGGTCTGGAAGATGCTTAGGAAAACTTGGATGCTAATTTTTCTCAAGTTCCAACTTGTTATGTCAAAATCCAAAAAGAAAAAGCTATAGAAAAAAAACAAGTTTAGAACTACACCTTGGTCATTATTATAAGTAAATTTGACTTTTTTGATACATTTGATAGTTATTGTATCTAGACCATATATGGACTAGATATATTAATGGTCAAATGTACCCAAAAAAATCAAATTTGCTTATAATAGTGACTGGAGGGTGTATGTATGTAGCTAGATCCAATGTTGCTTCTCATAGAACTTCCTCATTAAGTGTTTATACTAGAATACAAGGGGCCTTTCCAATGCCCCTATAAGATTGGATCTCAAGTCCTTTCTTAATTTGCAAAAGCTTGACTTTTTTTTTCTCTTTGAACCTTGGATATGTTTTTTAAAAATTTCCCTTTAAGGTTTTTTTATAACTTAGGCTACAAAGTATTTGCCTTGAATTCTAGACTCAATCTGGCTCCAAACCTCTTGTTCATTTGTGATAAAGTCTTTACCCCTCAAATTTTAGTAATCACTGACCAACTGGTTTCTCTTAGTGTGGTTCAGGATTTTAAATAGTTTTGCATAGTTCTGGTATATGCCTCTACCTGGCAGATTAAAAGAAGGAACTTGTGGGAAGATCTTTCCTTACTATATAATACTCATCCCTCTCCTTGGTGCTTCCTAGAAGACTTCAACTTTATTTTAGGTGTCTATGAACATAGAGGCAACCTCATACCTAACAAAAACATTTTCTTGGATTTTTCCAATTGGATAGATCAAAAAAGCCTTGTAGACCTGGAGAGCACAAAAGCTTTATTCACATAGACTCACCCCTAGAGGCATAGTTAGTTAAGTAGAGATCCATAATCATAATGAAACTTGAGGATCCCTATTATAAATATCGGGGGGTTGTTCTTCTTACCCTTTGTGATAAAGAGTCACTCTAATGAAATTTGAAAATTCTCTTCAATGAATTCGAAAGTACATCTCCAAACGCACATATTCCACACCAAAACATGTATTAAGTGAGACACACCCCAATTTTCTCAAAAACTAGCCCGGAAGTGTATATATGGACTCACTCATACGATAGTTTTATTTATTTCACAACTCACACTACTACAAATAACACATGTCATGCGAACGCGAAATGGATTTCACTTTGGTTACAATGTCAAGGTAACGAATGGTGACATAAAAAGTAGGAGCTTTACCCCTCAGTTTAAATATAACTGATGGTTAGTTTAAATGGTCATGGATTCGAACCCCAGCAATAGTTTTTTTATATTTTCCAAACTAGCATCATATACCTCTCAATTTTATAACAAAACTGAGGGGTAAAATATATATAAAATACTCATTAAATTATTTACACATTATATTAATAAATTAATTTATTTACAAACTAAATTGTTTACACACAATATTACATTGTTTACATAGAATATTAAAGTAAAAATGTTGTTCTTCATCGTCATCGTAGTCGGTGAAGAACAAATGTTGGACCTCTTAGAGAAGAGCGACGGTTGGGGATCCTCGTTTCATTGATTTTGAAGAAGATCAAATCTTGAATGCAATATATATGGCTTTTGCATTCATTTTTTTCTGATATAAAACCAAAAAAAAATGTTAGATAAATAAAATAAATATCCAGTTATATGATTATATAAGAACACAAACCTTGAACCCCAAATAATTTTCTACACTTGCAAAGTAAATACAGTACTCTCAGCAACCACATATTAAAAACCTAAATTATTTCTGCTCTTGCAATCTATCACATTGATACAGTGCTCTGATTAAATATAGAGGGTTTCACAACGTTTGGGTTTCTTGTGGATTCATTAATATTCATAATGCTTTTATAGTGAGACTTTTAGGTTTCACGAGGACCACTCATGGAAGTGTCTTGAGCGTTAATACTCATTAAATGGATGACAAATATTTGTTTAAGGACGGTGAAGAAACACACCTATAGTTTACCTCAATAAAATATGTTACAACCCAAATATCAAATGTCTCTCGGTTTCTGTTAAAAACCGAAGGGAAAAAACTATTTTTTTCAATACTTACATTTTTACACAGAATAATAAAATAAAATTTTCAAACAAATCAACCACACACCTCTCTCGGTTTCTGTGAAAAATCAAGGGGAAAAACTTTTTTTTAATATTTACATTGTTTACACGGAATAATAAAATAAATTGTTCAAACAAATCAAGAGTTTGACAAAGGATTCTTGGAGAACAACATATATTTTCAAATTTATGATAAGTTATATGTTCCAAATAAGAGAAATTTGTTTTATGTACTTGCAATCCATTCTAGAGATATTTCATTATCTTGAGCAAATGTTTTTCATGGCAAATGCTTGATTTTTTTTTAAAATAACCATTTTTTAAAATAAAAATTCGAAAATAACAAATAATTCAAAAAAAAAAACCAAAATAACCATTTTTAGAAGAGGATGTGTCAGATGAATTGGTGCATCCCATAGGCAACCAAGGGAGGCGCCAATAGCATTGGCGCATGCATTTAGCTCCTCATGAGGAGGCGCCAATGCTATTGGCGCATGCATTGACCCTCATGAAGAGGCGTTAATGCCCCAGGTGCCTTAGTGCTTCATGTGGTGTATGCGCCAATTCATCTGGCGCATACACCCCTTGTATTATTTTTTTTTATTTTATTTTTTTTTAATTTTTAATTTTGTTTATTTATTAAATAAAAAAGAATAATGAAAAAAAATTATTGTTGTGGTAATAATTGGTTACATTGGACATATAATAAACTAATGATCGACCCGATTATAACGTCCCCTTGTTCCACATCCAGGTGCGTTAGTTTGTCTCCGAGGTCTCCCGCGATTTTCTTGAGGTGTTTGAGGTCTTTGTGTGCTAACCTGATCGAGCGATGGCTGGTGGGAAGGTCCGGCGGAAGTTCCAGCGGTATTTGACAGATGTGTCATCATTTGTTCCCAATACCCGGAGGGGCTTTAGCCAACGGCGCTTCCGTAATGGAGTTTGGTGCCCATATCATCGTAGTTAGGTTGTTGGGGTTGGGTGAATTGGGGACAGTATAGTTGCCCAAATTGGGCCATTGAATCATTTTGGAAACGAAGCAATGGTTTATGGGGCATACTATAGTTAAACAATGGTTGGGTGTTATGGTGATGAGATGTTTGGGTGGTCATTGGTGGGGGGCTACGATGAAGTGACTCATATGAATCATATGGGCTATAGACGGTTGTGGTTGCGGGGTTTGATTCTTGGCTTTATGTTTGGGTGGGTGGTATGAATGGATTGCAACGTTGGATGGTTGGTTGTTGGGTGGATGACATGAACGGGTTGCGAGGTTGGGTGTTTGGTTGTTGTGTGTATGTGGTAGGTTGATGTTGTGAGGTTGGTTGTTCGGTTTGGGTGGTTTGACATTAGTGTTGGATGGGGAATTGTTGTGGGGCGTACGATGACGAAGCAAGTTGCCGTGGATCCATCAAATACCGCGATTCATATACAAATTATTGAGTTGTTACCGACCTAAATCATGCCATATATTATTGAGTCGGTCTTGCACCATGGATGATTAGTTCGTTTAAGATGTGTTGTCGTCGATTCCTCAATTGACGACACATCTCTTTTGCAAAGTCTCTCCAGTCAAAATAATTCCATTGTGCATCAACACTTTTTTTATGCCAATTCCCCAAACACGTGGGAGGTTCTGGAATCTGTTGTAGCATGCCGAACTGTAGTTTGACCCAGTCACTCTAGTGCATTTCCACTATAGTGAATCAGATAATCGGTGTCTTCGTTGTTCAAACTGCATCATCGTCATGGTTCACATCATGATCAAGACCCAGATATGGCCTCTAGATAATCTGTAAAACAATACGAAACGATTAGATGAAAAATAATTTGATAAGTATTTTTAAATTAAAATATAGTTGTGTAAGAGTATTACATCATCATGTCCAATGCGGTCCAATAGATTGCGATAGACTATAATAGCGTGTTTGGGACACCTATTGTAGTTCATCCCCCTTACTGACCACCTTAGATAAAAAAGAGTGAAAATAACTATTTACTGTTAATTATAATATAAAATATAATTAACTAAATGGTAAAGTGTTAGACTTACTTAGTTGCAAACGGGAACACGAATAGGTTCTCGTTTATCGGGGTGAGCAACGACATTCTTGACCAACCTCAAGCTTGTAGCAAATACGCACATGAAAAAAAAGTACAGGTATTATTTTTTGCAGTTTTTCAAATTGCACTATATAGATGGGCCAGCACAGCTGAACCCCAACTATATGTGCTTACCTTATTAATGTTGCGTAACAAAGGTAAATACATAATATTTACTGAATTACCTGTACTTTCTGGAAACAAAAAATTACCAAATAAAATCATAATATAACACCGAGCTTTAATTATTTTCACGTACTCGGTTGAATCTTCGCACAATACTATACTGGCATAATATTGTTTAATGTATTTCAAATTTATACCTTGCCCCCTTGCTTGACCGGATGTCTCTCCCTAAGTTTCGTCGTCTAACAAAGGGGCACCCAATAATTCATTGTAGATAGAGTTGTCTTGGTTAACTCTACCATTCACGACCTTTCCATCTATACGGAGATCCAACAACATGTACACGTCCTCAAGTGTGACGATACACTCACCAATCGGAAGGTGAAATGTACGGGTCTCGGGTCTCCACCACTCCAACAAAGCAAGAATGAGCTTGTAGTCCACCGAGTACGAAACAATGTTGATAAGATTTCCAAATCCACATCCTCTAATATATGGTTCTATTAAAGGATTGTGGGGTACATATTCATGTACACGACATCTAAAATGCTTTGGATCCTAATAACAAATAAGTAAGAAATGCAATAAGAAGAAGAAATACATAATACAAACATAGATAACAAAGGTATACGACTTAAAAACGGAATAAGTAAAAAGAGTGTGAAAACATACAAATGTCGAGATATTCTTGAGTGTTCCTCTGTGTTCATCACCCATAGTCAATAAAGACATGATTTGATGTTGCAGAGCTTGAGTGTGGCAAAGATATAGTGTGGCAAAGAAAGATTATAGATGAGTAGTGTTGGAGATGATTTAATATTATGATATGAAAGGCTATTTATAGATGAATGAGTTAGTAGGTTTGCAACCTACGAAGCATGGAATTGGTTGCATGCAATGACAAAAGTAGACTATGGAATGACAAAAGTAGACTAACCTTTATCTTAGGCACATGTATGTGAAGAAACACATGCAAGGAAGAGGCGCCCTTCCTCTTGGCGCCTGCATGTGATTAGTCACATGCAAGGAAGGGGCACCCTTCCTCTTGGGGCCTTAGTGTAAGTGAATGGAATGGGTGCCCTTCCTCTTGGCGCCTTAGTGTAATTGGATCAAAGGGGCTCCTTCCTCTTGGCGCCCATGTTGCTTTATGGCGCCTAGGGAATGGGCGCCTGTTAGGAATATTAGGGCTCAGAGATTCCTTGCTCCAGGGATTCCCTAGGCGCGTGTGTGTTCTTGTCATTCTTGTCACTGCATGTGGATTCTTTTCACTGCATGCATGGTCAGGTCTGTACAGACGAACCAAGTGATCAATGCATTCAATGTTTACGCTATTTCGGTTGTGCAGATGAACTGAAGGAGAATTGACATCCAAGGCGCAGCGGAATTTAATATTTTCTCCTTTAATAATCCTTACGAATGGGCATGATCAGTGATAGAATCGTTACCTCTTGTGGTGATTCAAACCTTTGGTGCAGATCTCTGATAATGATCAAAAGCTTTGATACAGATCCACGGAGTGATCACGAACGTTGAACGATGACAACATCTCTACTCAGTCCACACGAACGGATTCCTTCAATCTCAGTGCTAGCTGGTACGAATGAAGGCTTTGAGTGAGAGATAGAGAGAAACGAAATTCCAACTCTTCACTTGAGTTGAGTCTCTGTGGAGTGACAATGCTTCTACCCAAGGGGTTCTATTTATAGAACCACTTGTGTGGGCTTCAAGCTAAAAAGCCCACTTAAGTGTATTTTGGCCCATATCTCATAATATGCCAAAATCACTTAAGTATTTGGTACCTTACCATATTTCGTCTCCCACTTAAGTGCACCGTACCTTACGGTGTTCCTTAGTTACTCTATTTCTCATCAATCTGTCCTTTGTGTATGACCCTGTAGGTTTTCGCGACGTTGGTAATTATATTAAATCACGCATTTAACATAATAAACAGTGAGCGGTATCTAGCAACACATCACTGCTACCCAAGACACGAAAATGTCATGTGATCTGACAAAACCTCCTGTGATAATAATTATGTGTATAATTACCCCTTTGCCCTTATGTCTATATTGAACACAAGGTATAAACCGTGTCACCCTTGTCCAGTTCAATATTGGGCCCATAGACATTTATCATGTTACGCAGGATGGGCAAATTCCATCTAGGACACTCATGTCCCTCAACATGCTTTGTGGAGTACCCATCAACTGTCTTTATGGTTATCCAGTTACGGACAACGTTGGATCAACAATAAAGCACTCGACTCTACATCTAGGATTCATAGTGGTTTCAGATCGAAGAGTGGTATACACTATTATCACCATGAGAATAACTTATGACACTTTGCATAACTTTCTATATAGTATTCTCATAGCGGGTCAATCCGGTATAAATATTACTCCTAATATTCATACCTATGTTTAAGACTTGATAACTCTTTATCCATGATCCATGAGATGTGATCATCAGTCTACAAACATAATAGTCTTAATGCTTTAATGTTATCCCACTTCACACTAAAGCTCGACTACGGATACTTTAAGAATAGTGTCCTTATGTTTAATGTGTTCTCATGATTAAGTCACACTTAATACATTAAACGGACTATCTATTCCAGGGACTTTATTAATCAACCATAATAAAGAAAATGCCTTTTATTATTAATAAATGATTCGATACAAGTACCAAAAGTATTGGCCTCTAGGGCTTACACCAACAATCTCCCACTAGCACTAGAGCCAATCAGGCATACCCCTTATGCCCATTGATCTAGTATGGCCATCATGCTTCTGCTGCGCAAGAGGCTTTGTTAGTGGGTCAGCAATATTGTCAAGTGTAGGTACTCTACATATTTTCACATCTCCTCTATCTATTATCTCTCGAATGAGATGATAACGCCTAAGTATGTGTTTGGATCGTTGGTGAGATCTAGACTCCTTAGCTTGTGCGATAGCACCATTGTTATCACAATAGAGACCAATGGGATCCACAATGCTGGGGACTATGCCAAGTTCACTAATTAACTTGAGCAATATACTCGGCCTCGGTTGTAGAATCAGCCATTGTATCTTGCTTTGAACTTTTCCAGCTCACAGCGCCACCGTTCAAGCAAAACACATAACCAGATTGCGATCTAAAGCCATCCTTATCTGTCTGGAAGCTAGCATCGGTGTAACCAATTACAGCCAATTCTTCCTGACCTCCATATATCAAGAATGAGTCCTTAGTCCTTCTCAAGTACTTAAGGATATTCTTGACAGCTACCCAATGGGCATCACCAGGATCAGATTGGTACCTACTCGTTGCATTTAAAGCATACGAGACATCTGGTCGAGTACATAACATGGCATACATGATAGATCCTATTGCAGATGCATATGGAATCTTATTTATGTGATCCCTTTCTTCCTTAGTTGAAGGGGATTGTGTTTTTGACAGACACATGCCATGTTGCATAGGTATGAATCCTTTCTTGGAATCATGAATATTAAAGCGTCTCAACACTTTGTCTATGTATGTACTCTGACTTAGGCCAAGCAGTTTTCGTGATCTATCTCTATAGATTCTGATTCCTAATATATAGGCTGCTTCACCTAGGTCCTTCATAGAAAAGCATTTCCCCAACCAAGACTTTACTTGTTGCAGGGTAGGGACATCGTTTCCAATGAGTAATATGTCATCTACTGTTATACGGTGAACTGACTTTGTGTTTTTTTTGCTTTGAAACGCAATGTCGCGGATAGCAAGTGTCGCCACCGACTTTTCTTTTATCCAATAAGGAAAGGCGGAAAAGAACAGGAAAGACCTTGATTAGATTTTAAGTTCGGGAGGTACATTATACAAAGGGAAGGTGTTAGCACCCTTTGTATCCATGGTTATCCATGGGCTCTTAATTGCTTAACTCACTTATGTTTTCCTTGTTGGAGAAAGTGTTTGAGAAATGTGGTGTGTTTAGAAAATACTTTGAAAGGAGAGTTTAACTTTGTAATGATTCTTGTATGAATGTATACAAAGTGTTTATCTCGTTTGATTTTGAAAGATGTTTAGAAAAATATAACTCGGCGATGATTCTGGTGCGAATGTATACCAAGTGGTGATTTTCTAAAAGATGTTTTGAAAAGTGTGAGGTGTGGAAAGTATTTTAAGCCGTGAGCAAGCGTTTAAGAGTTATACTTCACCAAGGTCTTTATAGGTATTTCCTATCCTTAGGAGGGTAAAACTGTCCTTACTATTGAGAAGTAAGTAGTCTTATCCTTTGGATGTAAAGGGACATCGTAGGGTCGTCGATTGGTCATTGAAGGTAACATTTGTAAGGATACCTTAGCATTCGAAGGGACGATCATCATTTAACCGTAGGCTACCACGAAGGGTCATCGAGGGACAAAGTCATGTATTTGAAGGCAACTTTCGAGGGACTATGATGATTTAACCGAAGGGTCTTTGCTAAGGGTATCCTTACATTCGCGGGACATGGCCATAATATCGTAAGGCAACAAAGAGAGGGCCTAAATCATATGTTCGAAAACAATGTAATCAGTCAAGTAAATAATGAATCTTCACAAGGGTATCCCACAAATAAAGTGGAATACCTAGCAAACTGTCTCTTCAGGAGTATGTGAACCCTCACAAAAATTCAACAAACGGGTTAGAATATCAAGCTAAGGTGCAACCAAGAGTTACACCAAATAAAAGAATCACAACAATAGTAGTGTCAGGCAAACAGCGTGTAGATGCAATAGAAAGCATGTCAATCAAGTACAGATTAGAATAGAATGCAAATAAAAAAAACAGATATTGTCATGTTCGCTACTGCCTCGCCTAGCGAAGGCTTGGCAAACCCTCGCTACATGTTCGCTCAGCGAAGTGCTGGCGAACGACTGCGGGTTTTGGGTTCTTCTTTGATAACAGTGCGATTTTAGGAACCCCAAACCCTATGGCATCCATTACAGAAATTACATGGTTAAACATTCAAGATATGGTGTTACACATTCATGCATACTTAAACCCATATGCAAACCTAATGAGAAATTCAATCATAATGCCTCATGTGTTTGCAGATATCAAATTAGGAGCATAAAATTAGTGGGGTGTGTGGCAAACCTGTTTGCAATTGAGTTGGGCGGAGGTAACCTATGTGCAGATGAGTTTCCTTCGGGGTATCCGGGGGTTACTCTGAATTCTCTTCGTTAGCCTCCCGGGTTTTTCCGGTTGCCTCTATTAGGGTTTGCTTGTTCCATCTCTGTTCACCGTCTGTCTATCTCCTTGTTTTTTTTTCTGTTCTGAATAAAGTTCTGGTATTTATAATAATTTTGTGTCTTGGTGGGCTCAGAATTAAGCCCAAAATTTTCCGGTATTCGTGAGCTCGCTAGGCGAGTGAGGTAGCGAAGGGTTCGCTAGGCGAACAGCTAGCGAAGGGTTCCAGTAGCTAAGTCATTAAAACTCGCTGGGGCGAGGAATGACGCGTGGGCTTCGCCTAGCGACGGGTTTGCTCGCCTAGCGAGTATGCCAGTTTAGGTCATCTTCTGGATTTGGTAACCTGTGCGCTGGACCCTTGTTCCTTTAACATTAATGTCTTGAAAATGGATGAGAATGTCTTGAAAAATGTCCTGACAACTTGACGGGCAAATTTTGGGGTATGACAGCTGCCCCTGTTCAATATTCATAAACCGAGAGAGTTAGAATGGCATGTATGCCATTCGTGATCTGGAGGTGGAAGATTATTGAACACTTAGAATGCCCAAAAATTTACGCTTGTTTATTAAAAGTTAGTCTTGATGGAGATGGGCTTAGAGATGCCATCCAGAAAGCATGATGATGGAGGCTTCAGAGTGCGTCGTACATTAGACCATATCTGAAGATATGGGTGTCATACTGGGTCGCACGCTAGGCCGTATAATGAGCCACCCATTAGGTGTTGTTAGGGTGAGCTGAACCTGATGAGATAAGGATCAGAATGGGTCATACGCTGTTGGGGATAAAGGATCAGAATAGATCATACGCTAGATCGTATCTGAGTTGCAGAATGAACTGTCCGTTAGGCTGCATTTGGAGAGGTAAAGATCAGAATGGATCGTACGCTAGATCGTATCTGAGTAGCAGGATGAGTTGTCCATTAGGCGGGTGACTTCGTTGGGGATGGAAGATCAGACCGGATCATACGCTAGATCGTATCTGAGTAGCAGAATGAGCCGTCCATCAGGCTGTATCTGAGATAAAAGGCAGTCGTACGCTAGACTACATTTCAGAATATACCGTACGCTAGGTAGTATCTGGGTAGCAGAATGAGCCGTCCGTTAGGCTGTATCTGGAGAAATAAAGGTCAGAATGGATCGTACGCTAGATCGTATCTGAGTAGCAGAATGAGCCGTCAGTTGGGCTGTATCTGAGATAAAAGGCAGTCGTACGCTAGACTACATTTCAGAATATACCGTACGCTAGGTAGTATCTGGGTAATAAAGATCATAATGGATCGTACGCTAGATCGTATCTGAGCAGCAGAATGAGTCGTCCGTTAGGCTGTATCTGATGATAAAAGGGGTAGTCATACACTAGACTACACTTCAGAATGTACCGTATGCTAGGTAGTATCTGAGGGGATGAACATCCAAATGGGTCGTACGCTAGACCGTATTGGAACAGTTGACGGAACCATACGTTAGGCTGAATCAGAATGAACCGTACGCTAGGCTATATCTGATAATATTTGTATATGTTGTATTTGCAATAAATGTCTGGGATGGGCTTAAAGATGCCATCATTAGGAGGATGTCAGAATGCTTATCAGAATGAACATTCATATGGATTATATCTGAAAGATGCATATGAATCTCAAATGTAACCGATGAGGGCTTCCGTCTGAATGAACCTTTATTTTGACCGTATCGGGAGGATAATTAACCTGAAAAAAAGTTAGCTTCATGCCATGTTATGATGCATGAGATGTTTTATGCTTTTGAAAATAAATGTGAACATTGCATGCATGTATATGATGCGAAATGATGCATGAATGAATTACGCGTCTGAAAATTTTGCTAGGGGAAAATAAATCCCCATATTCTGATTGGAGATGTTTGTATTGATGACCCTTTCTTAGCTGGGGATATTTGATTTCTTGTCTGATGGTAGAAATATTCACCAGGACCTGGCTGGGGGATAAAAGAGATGACCAGTTTGTCTAGTAATACCATTTTCTTCTGGGAAATAACTGGTTTTGCTGGGGAATAGGATTAGCAACCGGATTCATCGGAAAGCATGGTTAGACTTTATCCTCGACCCTAAAGTCTTGTAGTAACTGCTATTTCTATTTTATGCATGTATTTTCGGTAAACATCAATCATGTTCAAATGCATATATTAATTCGAATTAAATCAATGGACGTTTATGCAAACAAAACAGAGAAAGTAAAACAAAAGCATCTTTTTGGAAATAAAATTGTATTGATTTTGAAAGAGGGCCTATAAACAGGCAATTTGAGTACAAGGAGACAGAGATCTTAGTAAGAGGAAATTGTCAAGAAAACAAAGAGAAAGCTATGCAGAAAAAGTCCTATTGATTTTAATTCCACTACTGTCATTATGTCTTCAAGCCTCTCATCTCCTGCTGTCGGATAGAAGTGATTGGCTTGTTCAGTCCCTTTGACTTGGGTGAAGCTGACCGAGAACGGGACATAGTCATACGCTTTAATCCCTAATTTTTTCCTGGACCGCCTTTTCAGGTTTTCAGTCCACCAGGATACCCTTTTTTGCCCAAGCCTACTTTTCAGGTTTTCGACTTGCCGGGTGTACATTTTTATATGTTTATCCCTAATTTTTGCCCGAACCCTTTTGGTTCGCCGGGATGCCCTTACTTTTGCCTAGATACGTCGACCTAGCGGGTCTCTTTTATGCGTAGTATTTTTTAACTATGTCTGCGTTCACGGGATGTGGGAAGTCTTCGCCATCCATTGTAGCAAGCATCATGGCTCCCCCAGAGAATACCTTCTTAACTACAAATGGCCCTTCGTATGTGGGAGTCCATTTGCCTCTAGAATCACCTTGTGGTAGAATGATACGCTTTATTACCAAGTCGCCAATTTGATATACCTGTCTCTTGATTTTTTTATTAAATGCCTGGATCATGCGCTTCTGATATACCTGCCCATGACAAACAGCCGCAAGTCTCTTTTCATCAATCAAATTTATCTGATCGAGTCGAGTCTGAATCCATTCATCTTCATCTAAGCCTGCATCTTTCATAATTCTTAGAGAGGGAATCTGAACTTCCACTGGTAAAATGGCTTCCATTCCGTAGACTAAAGAGAAAGGTGTTGCCCCTGTCGAAGTGCGCACTGAAGTGCGATAACCATGAAGAGCAAAGGGTAACATCTCATGCCAGTCTTCGTAATATACTGTCATCTTTTGTATAATCTTCTTAATATTCTTATTAGCAGCTTCTACGGCGCCATTCATCTTTGACTGGTACGGAGAAGAGTTATGGTGTTTTATTTTGAACTGCATGCAGAGTTCAGTAATCATCTTGTTGTTTAAATTAGTACCATTATCAGTGATAACTCTTTCAGGAGAGAGCAGGTTTCTCAAATATATATTTGATAGGATCCATCTTAGAAATCAATAAAGTGGTATGATTCAACATATACTGTCTTAGTCGGCGAGCAGCCCAAGCCAAAGCACAACAAGTTTTCTCGAGCAATGAGTATCTTGTTTCACAGTCGGTAAACTTTTTGCTAAGGTAGTATATTGCATGCTCTTTTCGACCAGACTCGTCATGTTGCCCCAACACACACCCCATTGAATTCTCTAACACGGTCAAATACATGATTAGAGGTCTTCCTTCAACTGGTGGCATCAGAATTGGAGGTTCTTGGAGATACTTCTTGATTCTGTCAAAAGCTTCTTGACATTCATCATTCCATACCATCTCTTGATTTTTTTTCCAGTAATTTGAAGATGGGTTTGCAAGTAGCAATCAAATGGGAGATAAATCGGGCAATGTAATTCAAGCGTCCCAAGAAACCTCCGACTTCTTTCTCGTCTACTTCAATACCCAGATTTACACTTTTGATTGATTCCTCATGCGGCTGTATGGTCTTTTCTTCTTGTAGTAACAGTTTGGCAAGCTCTCCAAGTACTTCACAATCTTCCTCACTTCCATCCTCGGCTTGGTAGATCGGATTTTCAAAGTCATAATGAATAGTAGCAGAATTATTATCAACAGGGTCCAGAGTGGATATGGATCTGCAATTTGTTACGTGAGTGTGTGTAAGAAAGCATAGCTTGTTTAAAAGATGACAGGAAATATAAAGAGCGCAATATTTGAATGCAAAAAGGTCCATTGATTTATTGAATGTGAATATGCTTATGAAAATGACAAAACCCATGAAAAATTAGCCCTTGTGCCCCGGGTATAGACACAATGCTTTGAGAAGTTCAATTGTAAAAATTAAAAATTTGCAACACTAAGATAGCAATAACAATTACTCCTGACTAAAGGAAATCGGGATAGTGTCTTTAGCCTTCCAATTATTGAGTCCGTCACCAATTGTTGGGAAAATCCAGCTATCCAAGTCGCAATCGCTATCAGCATCTTCTACAGCATTAACAGTCTTGTCATGATTAGGCAGAGGAGCAGTGATGACATTAGGAGTCTCCGGAGGATCAAAATCAATCTCCCCAACGTCGATCATATCCTGAATCTTATTCTTCAACAACCAACAATCGTTTGTATCATGCCCGGGGCTATCGGAGTGATATGCACACCTGGCATTGAGATTATAACAAGGAGAAGCAGTGTTGGGATTTGCAGGAGGATCTCTGAGGGTAATTAAATTTGCTTTTAGCATACCCTGCAGTGCTTGTGCTAAAGTCATATTGATCTTCGTAAACTGTCTTCTTGGCCTGTCTTGTCTGTGTTGGAAGTTTTGAGACGGCGGTGCTGCAATCGTAACTGCTCCAACAACATGGTCACGATTTTTCTTGTTATGACCCCTTTGACCGTACACAGCATTTGATTCATTCTTCCCCTGATAGGACTTTTTGGTGCTTGCAGAAGTAGCCACTTGTATCTTTCCACTTCGAATGCCACTTTCAACACGTTCACCTGTTAATATAAGTTCAGTGAAACCCGATGAGGAACTTCCCAATAGATGGCTGTAGAATGGGCCAGTCAGTGTACCCATGAACATGTCCACTAATTCTCGATCAGTCATAGGGGGTTTGACTCTTCCAGCCAAATCTCTCCATTTTTGAGCATATTCTTTGAAGCTTTCTTTAGATCCTATAGTCATATTCTGCAATTGTAGCCGAGTAGGCGCCAATTCAGAATTATACTAGTAGTGTTTGTAGAAAGTTGTCGCTAAATCAGTCCAGGTACGGATGTTAGAGCTCTCGAGCTGATAGTACCACTCTAACTGTGTGCCAGACAGACTCTCTTGGAAGAAATGGATCCATAGCTTCCTATCAGTGGTATGCGGCTGAATCTTTCTCACATAAGCTCTCAGATGCATCTGAGGACAAGACGCACCATCATACTTAGTGAAAGCGGGGACCTTGAATTTGCGGGGAATGACCACATCAGAGACCAGACCTAAGCCTTCGAAATCCAGACCGGGCGCCTTCTGACCCTCCATAGCTAGCATGCGTTCTTCCAGCAACTTATACTTATCATCTTTTGGAGAGTACTGTTCATTTTCATAATCTTCATCGTCGTCCTCAGGGTCGAAGGGATCAATATTCTCCTCTTCCGAGTCATTTTCTGTCTCATCTTCTTTATCCTTCGGAATTCCAATCTTGACTCCTACGACCTATCCTTTAAGCCTTCTTCCCGGGTTAATGTAACTCACAACTTTCTTGTCTTTCTTCTTCTCGAGCAAGAGAGCCTTCAGCTCCTCCTGCCCCTTGGATAAGTTCAAGATCATCTCCTGGAATTGAGCATTCTGAGCCTGGAGATCTTTGACAGTTTGTTCGAGAGCCATCTTTCTGTTTAGAAGGAAGACCGTGAGAACATTGATCCTTTAGAGTACCTGTTATGCAATGTTATGTTATGTTATGCAATGTATGAAATGTTTTCAAGGACTTTTGGAATTTAACTTTGCGTAAACCACCAAAAAGGGAACTTTTATTAATAATTTCTTTAATCAATGTTCATTACAAAAAATGATAATAAAATACAATGAAAGCTCAAGTCTCCCAGGGACGGCTTCTTTTGGGGCGGAGATATGCATTGAGTCTTCGTTCCTCATTAAGCTGGTTGGTAAGCTCTAATACTTTCTTCCTTTCTGCACCGAACTGAGTTTCAAAAGTATCTCTTTCCTCTCTCAACTGGATCCAGGATTTCTTCAATTCTTCAACATTGGTAGGCATATCTGGATAAGGAATGATCTGAGGGGCACCTCCTTCAACTTTTGGTTCAACAATCAGAGGTCCGATTGCAAGATATGGCATGGTAAGCTCACGAGCTCTGGCGCGTACCCATCTGAGATAAGGCTCCATAGGAATAGAGTTTTTCTGTCCTAAAGTACTTCTTTTTACCGTGCCCCAAGCTCGTACAAACCTTTGACGGAGACCTTGAGAGTCGTTGTCATAGTCAAACACAGTGCCTTGAATAATTATTTCATGTGGACCATCTCTTCGAGCATAACCAAACTGATGTAGGGCTAAAGCTGGGTTATAAGTAATACCTCCTCTTATCCCCAGGAGTGGTACGTTAGAGAATTCCCCACAACGGTCAATGATGATAACGTTTTCTTTGGGTTGGGGACACCAATGGATGTCTGAATGTGAGAGCGACATTATCCTTTGAGACCATTTCAAATTTTGCTCATTCTTCAATACTGATTGAGGAAGGTGCGAAATAAACCACCTAGATAATAAAGGTACGCAGCACATGAGAGTCCCTTGCCTTTTCATAGTACGAGTGTGAAGGGAATGCAAAATGTCTCCAAGCAAGGTGGGCACAGGGTTATGAGTGAGAAATATCTTAACAATATTCATGTCTATGAATTGATCCGGATTTTCTTCCTGGAAGCCATAGCCTGTTTAACAGGGCAAAGTTAAATCCCTAAGTCCTTGAAATGGTTAGTACAATGCCATGATGTCATGATGTTATGATGTTATGATGTTATGATGTTATGATGTTATGATGTTATGATGTTATGATGTTATGTAAGTAACAAACACAAACAAGTCACACTCATTCCTAGGTTTTAAGGCTTGCATGAGTTCCATAGGTAAGTACCCTCCCCACTGAAATTTGGTTGGTTCAACCTGTCCTAGAATAGTAACCGGGTTCTAGAAGGATCTCAAATCATCGACCTTTCCTTAAGTCCACTTCAGTGCAACGCCAAGCGGTTGACCAAAATTTCCTTAAAGTCCAATCTCAAAGAGTGTAGTATCGAGTATCAACCAACCCCAGTCGGAACCGAAGTCAGTTATCTCACTACTTTCTAATGGCTAGGATGAGTCAATTAAGGTTCTAAAGGTCTGGTTAATGCTTTGATGACACCACGCAGACGCCAAATTTTTCCTCAGGTAAACATGAGGAACATCAGGACATCTAAAGCGTCACATTAACCGTAGCCATCATTTTAACCATTCCAGTATACGCCGGACAGTCGCGATGATCTCTTGCTACTTACCTAAGGTACACTAGATCCGGGTGTAGGATCTTTCACTCAAGCATAGAATACCCAAACAATCCCTTAAACGTAAATCATACGAAGGAAAAATTCGAAAACATAAGTGACCTTATTTTTTTATTTTTTTATTTTTTAAGGTAACCTCTCTTTTTAAGTTTGTCCCCAGCAGAGTCGCCAGTTCTGTTATACGGTGAACTGACTTTGTGTTTTTTTTGCTTTGAAACGCAATGTCGCGGATAGCAAGAGTCGCCACCGACTTTTCTTTTATCCAATAAGGAAAGGCGGAAAAGAACAGGAAAGACCTTGATTAGATTTTGAGTTCGGGAGGTACATTATACAAAGGGAAGGTGTTAGCACCCTTTGTATCCATGGTTATCCATGGGCTCTTAATTGCTTAACTCACTTATGTTTTCCTTGTTGGAGAAAGTGTTTGAGAAATGTGGTGTGTTTAGAAAATACTTTGAAAGGAGAGTTTAACTTTGTAATGATTCTTGTATGAATGTATACAAAGTGTTTATCTCGTTTGATTTTGAAAGATGTTTAGAAAAATATAACTCGGCGATGATTCTGGTGCGAATGTATACCAAGTGGTGATTTTCTAAAAGATGTTTTGAAAAGTGTGAGGTGTGAAAAGTGTGAGGTGTAGAAGTAATACCCTCTTGTTTCTTTAGGATACCCCACAAATAAGCATCTGTCAGATTTGGGCTCAAGCTTAGTTGAAATTTGTCGTTTCATATAAACTTCGCAACCCCAAATCTTCATGTAAGACATATGTGGTTTATCACCACTCCATATCTCATATGGTGTCTTCTTAACCTTTTTGGATGGAACACGGTTAAGTGTGTAAGCTGCTGTCAACAGCGCATGTCCCCAAAAGGAGTTTGGAAGATCGGCGTGACTCATCATGGATCGGACCATGTCCAACAGGGTTCGATTTCTTCTCTCAGATACACCATTCCATTGGGGTGTTCCAGGAGGAGTGAGTTGGTATAGGATCCCACACTCTTTCAGATGGTCATCAAACTCTAGGCTTAAATACTCACCATCTCGATCTGATCGAAGAGTTTTAATATTCTTACCTAGTTGGTTTTGTACTTCATTCTTGAATTCCTTGAACTTTTCAAAGGACTCTGATTTGTGTTTCATTAAATACACATAACCATATCTACTGAAATCATCAGTGAATGTGATGAAGTACTGAAAACCTCCTCTGACTGGTATGTTCAGTGGTCCACATACATCAGTATGTATGAGGGCCAAAAGATCATTAGCTCTTTCACCTTTTCCTGTGAATGGAGACTTTGTCATCTTTCCAATTAAACAAGATCTGCATGTCTCATATGATTCATAATCAAAAGAGTCCAACAATCCATCTTTATGGAGTTTGGAAATGCGTTTCTCATTTATGTGGCCTAATCGACAATGCCAAAGGTAAGTTGGATTTAACTCATTAGGTTTCATCCTTTTAGTATTAATGTTATAAACTGGCATTTCAAGATCAAGGACATATAATCCATTGTTCATTTGAGCAGTAGCATAGAATATATCATTCAAATAAATTGAACAACAATTGTTCTTTATTATGAATGAAAAACCGAACTTGTCCAAAGAAGAAATGGAAATAATATTCCTGCTGATTGCTGGTACATAATAACAGTTCTCTAACTGAATTATTAAACCACTAGGTAAAGTCAATTCATAAGTTCCTACGGCTAAGGCAGCAACCTTTGCTCCATTGCCAACTCGTAGGTCGACTTTACCTTTTGCCAAATCTCTATTCCTTTTTAGTCCATGCACATTTGTACAAATGTGAGAACCGCATCCAGTATCGAATACCCATGATCCAGAAGTAGATAAATTAATTTCAATAACAAAAATTCCTGAAGTTGGAGTCTCTACTCCATTCTTCCTATCTTCCAGGTACTTTGGGCAGTTCCTCTTCCAGTGTGCGGTCTTACCGCAATGGAAGTAGGTGGCTTCCTTTTCTAGGCTTCAAAGCAGCAATAGTGGGTTTGGGTTTGGCAACTTCCTTGCCTTTCCCTTTATCATGTTTGAGGACAATCCTCATGTTTCGGTACCATTCCAGAAAATTTGTCCCAGAAATTTTTTCCTTCTCAAGGTGTGATCGCAATATGTTGTTAGAGGTGTTTGTTGTCATGGTTATCTACATAAGGATTAATGAAAATATAAGTATCATTGACATATTTAATTAGGCCTTTAATTAAACATGCTCCCACTATTTTATTCAAAACAAATGACCCTCATCATTTGATTCGGAAAATCCCGTTGGAAGATTTTCTAGTGGGTCGAGATCCATATTTCACTTCGTTCTAAGTCCGCGTAGGCGGATTACACAAAACTAGGTTATTTAGGTAGGAACTCCTTCCAATTGTATCTCATACAACTCTCGAAAATTTCAGTTGGGTGAATAACTCCTTATTTCAATCCATCATATGGATCATTCCCAACTCTTGCTTCTAAACATATATATAATCTTATTATAATTTGTTTAGTTAAGTTTGACCCATTGTTTTAACAGTTGGATATTACAATTATCCCATCGCACCTTACTAATATAGAACATGCACCTTGCGTAGGCGAAACCTACATTATTCGATACTAGTCTTGATGAGTGTTAAAACTTGGAAAGCGTAAACTTAATATTTATTTTGAGGGAATTGCAATTTTTCTGATCTCACCGGCTTGTTTATCATATAAACCGTCTCTCACATGCATCAACATACATTCACATAATGAAACAGTTATGGCCCCTAGCGCAATTGTTCTCCCAAGCCAATGAGAGAACCTAAGCTAACCTAACAACGATCTAAGCTTCTCCAAGCAAGATCTTCAAGGTTGTCCTCCTTTGGCACTGACTTCTTTGCTTTCTTCATATCATTACATTACAAAAGAAACTCGTTTTACATACGAGGGAGTGAGATGAGAAAAGAAGTTACATTTGGGAGATTAAGAGAGAGGCACGACACGCAGGTCGTATTTTAAAACCCAAAGCAGAATAAAGGAAGACTAAGACCATAACCGATCATCACAAGACAATAATAAACACTTTATTATTATTATTAATTCCTTTAATTAATTAAAATCAAATTAAATATCGACGACCAATCACCACATTTTTAATGAACAATTCATTTAAAATCAATATCGCTTTTCGCATCAACACTTGATACTTTTAAAGCACTGAGTTAGCCGAACGGGTGAATTTTGCCTTGCGTTAACCGGTTAACCAAATGCGTTAATCGGTTAACACTGTTTGAAATCTGTTCAAAAAACTGTTTTCTGTCTTGCGTTAACCGGTTAACCAAATGCGTTAACCGGTTAACACTGTTTGAAAAACTCAGAAAATTGAATTTCGTCTTGCGTTAACCGGTTAACCAAAAGCGTTAACCGGTTAACACTGTTTGAAAACCTTAAAAAATTTATTTCGCATTGCGTTAACCGGTTAACCATATGCGTTAACCGGTTAACACTGTTCCAAAAGGTGTTTAGAAAGCACAACTCTTGTGCAGTCAAACCCCAATCGCATAACTCTCTGACAACACAACCCTTGTGCCGTCACTAACCCTGATGCACCAATTTCAGACCGTCAAACACATCTCGATTGTTAATTCAGTATGATTGATCAACACGTCATTGCTTCACCATACTAATGTCGGATCAAGAAGCAAACGACCATTGATCGCTCAAAGGAAAACAATCATTGAGTGTTTGAATGAACGAAACGAGAACACTATATCATATATAATGTATTTTGCATCAGGATTACATATATCATATATATGTAACTTGATCGATCTCAATTTAATCTTTGATTCATTCTGTCTTTAATCATATTAATACAGAATAAAAACAGTTATCAGATTCATGGTTTCGTAAGTGGCTCTGATACCACTGAAGGAGAATTGCCATCCAAGGCGCAGCAGAATTTAATATTTTCTCCTTTAATGATCCTTACGAATGGGCATGATCAGTGATAGAATCGTTACCTCTTGTGGCGATTCAAACCTTTGGTGCAGATCTCTGATAATGATCAAAACCTTTGATACAGATCCACGGAGTGATCACGAATGTTGAACGATGACAACGTCTCTACTCAGTCCACACGAACGGATTCCTTCAATCTCAGTGCTAGCTGATACGAATGAAGGCTTTGAGTGAGAGATAGAGAGAAACGAAATTCCAACTCTTCACTTGAGTTGAGTCTCTGTGGAGTGACAATGCTTCTACCCAAGGGGTTCTATTTATAGAACCACTTGTGTGGGCTTCAAGCTAAAAAGCCCACTTAAGTGTATTTTGGCCCATATCTCATAATATGCCAAAATCACTTAAGTATTTGGTACCTTACCATATTTCGTCTCCCACTTAAGTGCACCGTACCTTACGGTGTTCCTTAGTTACTCTATTTCTCATCAATCCGTCCTTTGTGTGTGACCCTGTAGGTTTTCGCGACGTTGGCAATTATATTAAATCACGCATTTAACATAATAAACAGTGAGCGGTATCTAGCAACACATCACTGCTACCCAAGACACGAAAATGTCATGTGATCTGACAAAACCTCCTGTGATAATAATTATGTATATAATTACCCCTTTGCCCTTATGTCTATATTGAACACAAGGTATAGACCGTGTCACCCTTGTCCAGTTCAATATTGGGCCCATAGACATTTATCCTGTTACGCAGGATGGGCAAATTCCATCTAGGACACTCATGTCCCTCAACATGCTTTGTGGAGTACCCATCAACTGTCTTTATGGTTATCCAGTTACGGACAACGTTGGATCAACAATAAAGCACTCGACTCTACATCTAGGATCCATAGTGGTTTCAGGTCGAAGAGTGGTATACACTATTATCACCATGAGAATAACTTATGACACTTTGCATAACTTTCTATATAGTATTCTCATAGCGGGTCAATCCGGTATAAATATTACTCCTAATATTCATACCTATGTTTAAGACTTGATAACTCTTTATCCATGATCCATGAGATGTGATCATCAGTCTACAAATATAATAGTCTTAATGCTTTAATGTTATCCCACTTCACACTAAAGCTCGACTACGGATACTTTAAGAATAGTGTCCTTATGTTTAATGTGTTCTCATGATTAAGTCACACTTAATACATTAAACGGACTATCTATTCCAGGGACTTTATTAATCAACCATAATAAAGAAAATGCCTTTTATTATTAATAAATGATTCGATACAAGTACCAAAAGTATTGGCCTCTAGGGCTTACACCAACATGAACGACTTAGCAATGTATTCAATTTCAGTAAAGAAAAGAAAGTTAGATTTTTTTAAAATGTCTTCCACACAACATTACATGATCAGTGCCCATATCGAAGGTGAAATATTTGATCATCAGTTGTTTGATTTTTGTTTTCGAAACACAGAGGTAACTTGGTTTACAATAAATCGATGATCAAATTTTTCACATCTGAAATAAAGAATAGAAAAGAAATTACAATACAGTAATATGGTCCAAATCATCTATAAAAATCCGGTTTGGTTTGCAGAAAACCAGGTGAAGTTTTATCAGAAGAAGATTCGAGATGATGACGATGTTAGACATATGTTTGTCAGTCATGAATAATTCGGTTACAACGATATAGAGTTGTATATATTACCACATCAACAACATGTGTCTCAGTTCATTGATCAGTCGCAAGTGTTTTGTGAGACTGATGACGAACAAGCTGAGGTGAATGTTCCAGATGACGAAGAAGAAGAAGCCGAGATCATGGTTGATTCAATGGTAAATGCTGATGATGAAGAGGAGCTAATACCAGCAAGTCATGTATATTGTCCACCCCAACACATGACAACATTGAATTTGGGTTCCGATGAACCTTCATCTGATATATGATACAATCCTTATGTGCAAATGCAAGGATCTTTGAAACAAGGAGACACATTCCGCACAAAAGAGGAATGTGTAAAAGCCATTAAGAAATTCCACATGCAACTATCATTTGATTTCAGAGTTGACAGAACTAACGCATTGAGGTATAAAATTTATTGTCCGAATGAGCACTTCCTTTTCGGTTGTCAGCTTCGTACTGGAAAAGGAGAAAATCTTGGGAGATTAGATCAATGGGTCCAAATCACACATGCATGTTGACAAACCCAATGTAGGATCATCGTAAATTAAGCTCTCAGCTAATATGCGATGAAATATTGTCTGTCATTGGCGATAATTCGTCGTTAAAGGTGAGTACAATAATCTCGCATATTAGGACAGAGTATGAGTACACTTCATCATATAGGAAGGCGTGGATGGCTAGGACAAAGGATATTGAAAAAGTGTTTGGAAATTGGGAGGAGTCTTACAAACAACTTCCAAAATACCTGTTGGCTCTAAAACAATATGCTCCCGGGACTATTGTCAAGTTGGAAACATTGTCTGCGTATACACCAGACGGGACGTGTGCTGTTGGAAATGGAATATTCCACCGTCTCTTCTGGGCGTATCAACCATGCATCATAGGTTTTTCTTTCTGTAAACCAATTATACAAATTAATGGTACATGGTTGTACGGGAAATACAAAGGAACATTACTGATGGTAGTGGCACAAGATGGGAACATCAACATTTTTTCAATTGTCTTTGCCCTAGTTGACTGGGAGACTGCTGAGAGATGGAGTTTTTTCCTAAGAAATCTCTGATTGCACGTTGAACCTCAACCTAACTTATGTTTGATCTCCGACAGGAGCCCTTCAATCATCAATGCATATAATGACATTGATATTGGCTGGAAAAATCCTCCTTCGACGCATGTGTTATGTATTAGACATATTGCTCAGAATTTCATGCGGGAAATCAGAGATAGGAAGCTGCGGAAGAAGGTTGTTAATGCAGGTTATGCATTATCAGAACCTTCTTTCAAGCACTACCACAAAGAAATAAGATTGTCAAACGAAGATGCAGTACGGTAGATCGATAGTATTCCATTGGAGAAGTGAACTAGGGCATACGACAATGGTCAACGTTGGGGCCACATGACAACAAATCTTGTGGAATCAATGAACTTTGTCTTCAAAGGCATCCATAACCTACCTATAATCGCTTTGGTGCAGGCAACATATTTCAGGCTAGAGGCGCTGTTTGAAACTAGGCGCTCAAAATGGAGTTCAATGTTGCAATCTGGACAGTTGTTTAGTGATTCTTCAATGAAATTCATTAGACATGAAGCTGCCAAAGCAAACACACGCGTGGTTACGGTCTTTGGCCGCACTAAAGGTTGGTATAGTGTTGTCGAGTCCATGGATCACAATGAGGGCATGCCGATGGTGCAATACAGAGTCGAAATAGATAGAGGTTGGTGCGACTGTGGAAAGTTCCAAACCTTTCGTACGCCTTGCTCCCATGTCATTGCGGCATGCTCAAAGGTTCGAAGGGATCCATCCTACTTGCTATTTGAAGTTTACAAAGTCGCCAGCCTTTCAAATGTTTATAAAAATTAGTTTTTCCGTAGTGGAAAAAGAGGATTATTGGCCATAATATCAAGGGGACATCGTCTGACACAACGAAGTTATGCAAAGGAAGAAAAAGGGTCGCCCAAACGGCACCCAGATTAGAATCGAAATGGATATGGCAAATAAAATGGTTAGATTATGTAGTTCATGCTGTCAGTCGGGTCACAATCGTAATAACTGTCGTAGTGTTTGAACGAGCACAACCAGATAAATTCACATGTACCTCTATTGCAATATATGAAAAACTAATTTTATTTCATATTAGACGTCTGTGACGAAAGTACCATTACATCAACAGTAACACAAAAAATTAAAACAACTAGAATACAAGAACTATGCGATTACAACTATCAAAACAATTTTGAACATGTAATGCATCATCCTACGAGCGTCTTGGTCGGTCTTAATATCCACCTATTCGCGCACTTCTCTGTTTTGGTTGAACGTGGACACAAGCCATTGTATTTTTCTAATCCTTTCACCCTCTCCAATTTCTCCCTCTAACCAATTGTACAACGTCTGATTAAGACGTTCAAATGTATCTGTGTTCCAAAGTCGAATCTGTACCAGAGCCGCAACAACGGAAAATATTACATCAGTATTTCGTTTCTGGATGTATGCAGACATTGTTAAAACACAAAAACTTGAAGGTGAGTGAGGTTGAATTAGAGAAAATATGGTAGTAGGAGATGATTTTGTGTGAAAAATAATGCATTCAAGGTGTGGAATTTATACATAGTGGACAAAAATGCATGCGCCAAGAGGGTTGGCGCCCAACATGACATCACATGCAGGCGCCAGAGGCATTGGCGCTTGTACTTAAGCCATCACTAAGGCGCCAGGGGCATTGGCGTCTCCTCATAAGGGTCAATGCATGCGCCAATAGCATTGACGCTTCCTTATGCGCCAATAACATTAAAATCGAATGCTGGCGACTCTGCTGGGGACATAAGTTGACCTCTTGCTGGTCCATCTTCCCTAAGCGAGTCAATCCTAGCGCTCTTTAGGATAGTTTTGGTTGCTTTTACTGCTTTATTTATTGCATTTATGATTATTATACTGTGATTGTATATATTTGCATATATGTTTGCATGCATCATATTATCACTGTGCTGGATTCTGGACAGGTGTGGTTCCTCTGATTTGGGGTGGGTGTTCTAAGTGGGGCTAAAACCCAGGCCCGAGTATACACCTAGGATTAGTGTGGTCTCATGTCTCTGCACATGTGGTATTAACATGATGTTGAGACATGACATACCACAGCCGGACGAGGTTCTTCTAAGAGAGCTCTTCCGGGTGGAGTAATCCACTTTGGTTGGGTTACCTCTTTTGAGCTGTTGACTTCGGTGACCTTTCTTTCTCGGATCTTTGGTTTAGATGATCTTATGAGAGCTGCAACGGTACACCCGAAAGGGCAAACCCGTTGAGTATCTTGTCCAATTGTCGAGACCATTATCCGCCTTAGGATGACCTTATTAGAATTCACCTGTGAGGGGAGGGTTTGATTCCTACAGATGCAGATTCTGTTGGTGACTCTTTGATGGTGACTTTGGTTCAGTTGGATTTATGGATATTTATTTCTGACACGCCAGAGTTCTGTCCGCGATATTTATCAGCGGGTTCCGTTTATTTCGGATCCCTAGGTTGAATTTGAGGGTACTTGTTCAGAGGTTCTTGTTGTTATCAGATCAGTGGCTTTCCTGTGATGATGGTGATGTATCCTCCGTTCCGTCTATTTCGGAACTCCCGAGTTGGATTTATGGTTACTCAGTCCCTCAGATGGTTGTGATCAGTTCAGTGATCGGAATTCAGTGCAGTTGATGTTCAGATGACTTGGAGGATGGCACTATACATTGCATTCATGCATCAGCATCATTCCCATTTTGCATTCATTCGCATCTAACTCATGTCTATCCTTACTCAGGGTACATTCTCGATTGAGATTCTGGTTAAGAGACATCCTGATGTCAGAATGTTATTGTCAAATTATTATCCGTCTCGATGAAGCCAGAATCAAAGGACAGAATGTTTCTCATACGGATAGACATTGCATTCATGCGTGAGTCATAATAACATGTCTTCTGTTTTGCAGGTGTCAGTTTCTAACATGTATGATTGACTCAGGAATCATTGCTCGCGCACGCCGAATCATTCCTCTGCATGTAGCTCGTCCGCACAGATACCCTACCAGACGCAACAAACCCAGAATGATGGATCTACCCAACGCTGACATTCTCGAGCTGAAAGAGAAGATGAGTGAATTGATCAACGTCATGCAAGGGTTCGCCTTGGGGCAGAAAGCAATCGCCGAGAAGGTGGAGAGGATTGAAAGCTGGTTGAGAATGGGGAAAATACAGGGAAATGCTCCGTTGTCTGGAGTAAAGAATCCTTTTGGTAATGGTCAACGCAAGAAGGAGGGTGAATCGAGTGAGGTGTATGCCCAGAGGGGACACGGTAGGGATCATTACTACCAGCATACTGCTGCGATAACGATTCCTACTGGTAATCAATCTGTACCACAGCAATAGCATCCCCCTCAACAGAGAACGCAGAGAGCGGGGTGCCAAGTGAGAAGAAGGATGGCAAATCATCAGTTTGATAAGCCACCCGTGACTTATACCTTTTTGTTTGAGAGGTTGAAGGATCTTGGGTTGGTTCAGCCGAGGACATTGGCTCCGGTAGGACTAGATCAGAGGCCTGCAAGTCACGATGAGAACGCCAAGTGTGAGTTCCATTCTGGTGCCCCTGGACACAATGTTGAGAATTGTAAAGCCTTCAAGCATGTTGTCCAGGATTTGGTAGACTCCAAGGCCATTAATTTCGCACCATCGCCAAATGTTAATGTTAATCCCATGCCGACGCATGGTCAGATGGGGGTGAATGTAATTTCTGAGGATGCAGGTCACGTCTGTGCGGTGGGTGAAGAGATCGACAGTGACTGCGAGCTGGATTCATGGATAAACCCGTGCGTACCAGGGATGGAGATCCAAAACTGGAGGGCCGAAAAGATCATCACTGTCACTCTACGTGAAGAGTAATATTTCTATTTTTCAATTCTGTTTGCATGAAAACCATACGTTTTGCCCGAAACGTATTGGTTCATTGTAAGGGCCACCTCATGTGTTTCATTTTGCAACATTTGCATCATCAATAAAAGGATGTTTTTCGCATTAAAAGCGATGTTCCCTGTTTTTCATTTATTTTTGCAGTTTAAAAAAAATAAACAATAAAAATGGCAATGTTTGTTTTCATTTTCCTTCTTTATTTGTCGCGTCCCGACTCTGAAGCAATGCATGAATCAACATTCATGCAGATGCGATCATTCTCCGGATCTCATTGATAACAATCCTGTTACACCCTCATATGACTTCGACAATCCGATCTATCATGCCGAAGAAGAAGGCGAAGAAGATTGTGAACTGCCGGAGGAATTAGCCAGGTTGTTGAAACAAGAGGAGAAGGTGATTCAACCGCACGAGGAGCAAGTCGAGATTGTCAATTTGGGTACCGAGGAGGTCAGAAAGGAAGTAAAGGTTGGGGCCGCTTTAGAGGTGAATGTCAAGAGCAGAATGGTAGCCTTGCTGAAAGAGTATGTTGATATCTTCGCCTGGTCTTATCAAGATATGCCAGGGTTGGATACCGATATCGTTGTGCACAGGTTGCCATTGAGAGCAGATTGTCCTCCAGTGAAGCAGAAGTTGCGCAGAACTCGACCCAAGATGGCCATGAAAATCAAGGAGGAGGTGCAAAAGCAGTTGGATGTTGGTTTCCTAGCTGTCATTAATTATCCGCCTTGGGTCGCAAACATTGTGCCGGTGCCGAAGAAGGATGGAAAGGTGAGGATGTGTGTGGACTACCGGGATTTGAACAGAGCTAGCCCGAAGGATGATTTCCCATTACCTCACATCGATGTGTTGGTAGATAATACAACTCAATTCTTGGTGTTTTCCTTCATGGATGGCTTTTCTGGCTATAATCAAATTAAAATGTCGCCAGATGATATGGAGAAAACAACGTTCATCACATCATGGGGCACTTTTTGCTATAAGGTGATGCCATTCGGTCTCAAGAACGCCGGTGCCACGTATCAGAGAGCCATGGTGACTTTGTTTCATGATATGATTCATCATGAAATCGAATTCTATGTTGATGACATGATAGCAAAGTCCCAAACAGAAGAGGGGCATTTAGTAGATTTGGCCAAATTGTTTGACCGATTGAGACAATTCAGACTGAGGTTGAATCCAAATAAGTGGACTTTCAGAGTGCAGTCCGGTAAGTTGTTGGGGTTTATTGTAAGCGAAAGAGGAATCGAGGTTGATCCTGCTAAAGTAAAAGCGATACAAGAAATGCCTAAACCGAGAACAGAGAAGGAGGTTCGTGGTTTCTTAGGTAGATTGAACTACATTTCACGGTTCATATCTCATCTAACAGTCACGTGTGAACCCATATTCAAGTTGTTAAGAAAAGATCAAACGGTCAGGTGGAATGACGATTGCCAAACGGCATTTGAAAAGATAAAAGAATATTTGCAGGAGCCTCCGATTCTGATGCCTCCTGTAGAGGTACGACCGTTAATTCTGTACTTGACAGTCCTCGAGGGGTCTATGGGGTGTGTACTGGGGCAGCGTGACGAGTCTGGTCGAAAAGAGCATGCAATTTACTACCTTAGCAAAAAGTTTACCGACTATGAAACAAGATATTCACTGCTCGAGAAAACTTGATGCGCTTTGGTATGGGTTGCTCGCCGACTGAGACAGTATATGCTGGTTCATACCACTTTGTTGATTTCCAAGATGGATCCGATCAAGTATATATTTGAGAAGCCAGCATTGACCGGACGGGTTGCAAGATGGCAAATGATTTTGACTGAATACGATAATCAGTACACTTCTCAGAAAGCAATCAAGGGGAGTGTATTGTCTGATTACCTCGCCCAGCAACCCATTGAGGATTATCAACCGATGAAGTTTGAATTCCCTGATGAGGACATCATGTTTCTCAAATCGAAAGATTGTGAGGAACCAATCCTGGAGGAGGGGTCTGACCCTGAATCCAAATGGATTCTGATGTTTGATGGGGCCGTTAACGTGAATGGTAGTGGAGTTGGTGCGGTTTTGGTTACGCCGAAGGGATCCCACATTCCTTTGGCCTCCCGGCTAACAGTTGAATGCACCAACCATGTGGCTGAATACGAAGCTCGTGTCATGGGTATCGAACCTCGGTGCGTACATCTACTGGGGCAACGCCTTTCTCGCTGGTATATGGTATGGAAGCAGTCCTACCTGTTGAAGTGGAGATTCCTTCTCTAAGAGTCCTGATGGATGTAAAATTGGAAGAAGCTGAATGGGTAAGGACTCGGTATGAAGAGTTGAGCCTAATTGAGGAGAAGAGATTGACGGCCATTTGTCATGGGCAGTTGTACCAGCAGCGAATGAAGCGTGCTTTTGACCGAAAGGTACGACCTCGTGTGTATCATGTGGGATATATGGTGTTGAAAAGGATCCTTCCTCCTCAAAACGATTGCCGGGGCAAGTGGACACCCAATTATGAAGGTCCATTCGTGGTCAAGAAGGTTTTCTCTAGCGGAGCCTTGTTGTTGACGACCATGGATGGCGAGGATTTTCCATCCCTTGTGAATGCGGACGCAGTTAAAAAATACTTCGTATAAGAGACCCGCTGGACGAGAAGAGTAAAATAGTCCAGGCAAAAATGGGCATCCCGGCGAACCAGAAAAAAATGAAAACAGGTTCGGGCAAAAATTAGGGATAAAAAGAAAAAAAACAGTACACCTGACAAGTCGAAAACCCCACAAGGGCGGCTTGGGCAAAAAAGGGTATCCCGGTGGACTGAAAACCCGAAAGGGCGGTCTAGGCAAAAGAGGGAATGAAACGAACAACTGCGTCTAGCATGATCGTTTGTACTTTGGATATGACCATGGATAATCCCCGGCAGGGATTGGTCGGAAGCGTCTTGTTCAGAAGACAGAAAGTGCGGAGAGTCTTGAGGACATATGGGTTGTAATCGGGTTGGAACTCGATGAGATCACAGTTCCACATTGCCATTAGGATAGATTTTCCTTTTGTGCGCAATTACCTCTTTTCAGGGATTGCTTCTTGTGTATTGCTCAGTTATGAGCCACCTTTTTCAATCAATAAAATGCATATTCAGTCAAATAATTTCGTTTTTGTTTTCACTACCGCTTTGATTGCAAAAACATCCATTTATTTTGATAAAGAATCTTTGCATTTTGAGAACATACGAGTCCCTTCCAATGCATGTTTATAGGATTGAGAACTTGAAATCTTATTTGGAAGGTAGAGTGACCCGGGTGTTGAAATTTTGGCACGCCTGGGGCACGTTTTTGTCTAACGATCTCTTTTGCAGGTACTGTTAGATATTTTCACTCACTTGCAGGTTGTGATGTGAAGCTTTTTGACGAAAGATTCCCTTGAGGTCCAATCAGGGACGAGGATATGAAGAATGGTGAAGAGACGGCCAAAGAATGGCGACGATCCTAGAGGGTTAATCAAGAAGACTCTTCAAAGTCTGAGGACTGGAGAGTTGGCCCGAATCTGAGGAGATCGATTGTCTCAGAGTAGAGAGAAGTCGAGAATACAAGGTGATGAATCAGAAGATACCGGATGAGTCTGGAAGCTCTCAAAGGTGTAAAATTGACACTGTGGTTGGGTGGTGAACACCAGCGGTCGACGAGTCGACAGGTGTTCCGTGTCAAATATGCCATATCTCCCCAGCAGGTTCGAGATCGGTATTTCTTCGGCAGCCAGGCCTGAAGGTTGTTGTTTCCCCTAGCAGGGTTGAGATTGTTATTTCCCCAGCAGGTCTGAAGATTGCTGTTTCCCCAGCGGAGGTGTGCGTTGGTAGCTGTTTCCCCAGCGAAGTCCCCAAGCGGATCGGGTTCAGTGGAGGTCATCCTTAGCAAGGGTTGCTCTTTCCCCAACAGCAGTGTTATCCCAAGCGGGTCGAGTTCAATGGAGGTTATCCCTAGTAAGGGTTGCTTTCCCCAACAGCAGTGTTTCCCCAGCAGGGTGGAGATTGTAGAGATATCGGGTTCCTCAGCAGAGTTGCTCGTGTCGTCCCCTGAGGGGGATGCTTTGTATACATTCATCATTTAAGAAAAGCATAGCATATTGCGTAATTCATTGCGTAGCATTTCCATGGTTATGGAGCATTACGCTGTAAAAAAATCATGCATCAGCATTGCAAGCATAAGCTAGTCTCAAGCCGTGGTTACCGTTTGAGAATTGGTTTAGCTGGTTGGTGAAGATGTTACTCTGAGGAGTTTAGCATCGTGTTTTTAAATCAACAATATTCCCCAGTAGTGCGATATTGGAGGAGGATTCCGTCGTGCGGAGATGGAAGGTGGAAGATGTTACTCTGATGAGTTCGGCATCGTGTTTTTGAATCGACAGTATTCCCCAGTAGTGCGATATTGGAGGAAAATTTTCCGTCGGGCGGAGATGGAAATGAAGATCGGAGAACGTTACGCGATCAGCGCGACTCAAGTCGTGGTTACCGTTTGAGAATTGGTTTAGCTGATTGGTGAAGATGTTACTCTGAGGAGTTCGGCGTCGTGATTCTGAATCGACAGTATTCCCCAGTAGTGTGATATTGGAGGAAAATTCCGTCGTGCAGAGATGGAAGGTGGAAGATGTTACTCTGAGGAGTTCGGCATCGTGTTTTTGAATTAACGGTATTCCCCAGTAGTGCGATATTGGAGGAAAATTTTCCGTCGGGCGGAGATGGAAATGAAGATCGGAGAACGTTACGCGATCAGCGCGACTCAAGCCGTGGTTATCGTTTGAGAGTTGGTTTAGCCGGTTGGTGAAGATGTTCCTCTGAGGAGTTTAGCATCATGACGTTGGAGCAACAATATTCCCCAATAGCGCGATATTGGAGGAGGAAATTCCGTCGGGCGGAGATGGAAATGAAGATCGGAGAACGTTACGCGATCAGTGCGGAGAACGAGGTTCAAATGGAGAAAAGGAAGTGCTGGGCATTTTCTGGAGAACGGGGTTCAAATGGAGAAAAGGAAGTGTTGGGCATTTTCTGGAGAACGAGGTTCAAATGGAGAAAAGGAAGTGCTGCGCATTTTCTGGAGAACGGGGTTCAAATGGAGAAAAGGAGACACGGGGTGTTTTCTGGAGAACGGGGTTCAATTGGAATTGAAGATTGTATCCGGGATGAGGTCCTCAGGATTGTCTTCTGATCATGTGTCACCTTAGACTTTGGCTGAGGCTAAGAGAAGTCGTTATGGGAGTCTTCCGAGGAAGAAATGCACATGTTACCTTCCTTTCGTGAAGGTGTGCCCTCTGGTATGTCGCCATCAGAGTGGTGTTCGGTGTTATTTCCGGCGTTGCCAACGGAATTAGCATGGAGAAAATGGAGAACGGGGTTCAAATGGAGAAAAGGAGACACGGGGTGTTTTCTGGAGAACGGGGTTCAAATGGAGAAAAGGAAGTGCTGGGCATTTTCTGGAGAACGAGGTTCAAATGGAGAAAAGGAAGTGCTGGGCATTTTCTGGAGAACGGGGTTCAAATAGAGAAAAGGAGACACTGGGTGTTTTCTGGAGAACGGGGTTCAAATGGAGAAAAGAAGACACGGGGTGTTTTCTAGAGAATGGGGTTCACAACGACGATTGCGAGTTATCGTCAGGCGAATGGGGTTCTAATGGAGAATGAGGTTCATTGTTTGGCAGCAAGAGTGACAGGAAGTTGTCGGGGTTCAAATGCGGTGATCAGGGATCATACGCGCAAAGGAAAAATATTTGTTTTGGGGTTCAAAAAAAAAAAATCCCCAGCGGAACGCAAATTGTTCGATTGTTCTTTATATTCAACCACTTTTTCACCCAGATCATATGAAGGTCGAGGTTGTTCATATCGACGGGTTCGTAGTGAATTGAATAAGAGACCAGCCTGTTCATGACTTATTATCCCCAGCATGGGTCGTTGGCACGCATGCCGCCTCAATTGTCATTTTCCCTATTTTTTGCCGATACTGACAGACATGAAGTTTTTCCAATGTTCAGATCGAAGAAGTTTCCGACGTTCAGGTTGAAGCACTTGTGGCACTTAGGCCAGTTTTTCCGATGTTCAGATCGAAGAAGTTTCCGACGTTCAGGTTGAAGCACTTGTGGCACTCAGGCCAGTTTTTCCGATGTTCAGATCGAAGAAGTTTTCGACGTTCAGGTTGAAGCACTTGTGGCATTCAGGCCAGTTTTTCCGATGCTCAGATCGAAGAAGTTTCCGACGTTCAGGTTGAAGCACTTGTGGCACTCAGGCCAGTTTTTCCGATGTTCAGATCGAAGAAGTTTCTGACGTCGAGGTTGAAGCACTTGTGGCACTCAGGCCAGTTTTTCCGATGTTCAGATCGAAGAAGTTTCCGACGTTCAGGTTGAAGCACTTGTGGCACTCAAGCCAGTTTTTCCGATGTTCAGATCGAAGAAGTTTCCGACGTTCAGGTTGAAGCACTTGTGGCACTCAGGCCAGTTTTTCCGATGTTCAGATCGAAGAAGTTTCCGATGTTCAGGTTGAAGCACTTGTGGCACTCAGGCCAGTTTTTCCGATGTTCAGATCGAAGAAGTTTCCGACGTTCAGGTTGAAGCACTTGTGGCACTCAGGCCAGTTTTTCCGATGTTCGGATCGAAGAAGTTTCCGACGTTCAGGTTGAAGCACTTGTGGCATTCATGCCAGTTTTCCGATGTTCGGATCGGAGAAGTTTCCGACATTCAGGTCGGCGTGAAGTGGCATTCAGGCCAGCTTTCCGGTATTCATACCAAAGTGGTATTCAGACCGAAGTGGTATTCAGATCAGATTTCCGGTGTTCAGACCGATATTAATACTCTCATATTCCGATGCTCAGTATTCAGACTGATGAGCAGCGTTCAGGCCATGGTTATTCTTGTGTTACCATTTATTTTGGTATCCAAGCTAATATACTTTTTCGGTATTCAGACCGACTATCACCGTACCAAACGGATTTTTCTTTGAGATCACCTCTTTGCCGATTCTGACTGGCATGGTTACATAATTCCCAGTGGAGCGCAAATTGTTCATCTGTTCTTTGTATTCAACCACTCTTCACCCTGATCATCTGAAAGCCGAGGCTGTTCATATCGACAGGTTCACAGTGGATTGAATAGGGGCAGCTGTAACACCTCAAAATTTGCCCTCCTCTTTGGAGACTAGTTTGATACATTGCATTTCATATTTTAGGGCATTAGGCATTGCATTTTGCATATCATCTGAAAATAAGAAGGTCATCCTCCAAAGTCTTTTCAAAGATGATAGGTTACATGATTCAAGCCTGAGGGTCTCTATGAATTGATGATCAACCATCTGAGGGCATGGGCTTCAATTAGGGTTTCCTGATCCTTCAAAGGTCCTGGGCATCATCTTGTTTACAAGGATATATTACCATCATCATGGTTCTATCATCATCAAGGGTTCCATTATTCATTCTCAAGTTCCTCTGGATTAGGGTTTTGACCTCTGGTTAACCCTAATCAATGACATTCTTTCAACCAGGGCTTCTCAAAGAAAGGAGGTATTTGCTGATGATGAGGATCACATGATCATTATATTGGGCTTATATGAGCTAGGGTTTCATTTCTGAGTCATTTCCCCAAGTGGTGGAGGTTCAAGCTGATCAGGGCATGTCAAGGTCATTTGAGGACCAAACAAGTCAATTGTGCAGTCAACTGAGGACTTTGAGGATGGGGAGATGAGTTTAGACACCTCATTCATGTTCAAAAGAGGTCCATTTGTCATTTTAAACATCTATCTGGAAGATTTTGAAGTCATGGCAAAAGTTTCCAAAAATGGAAAGTGACCTGTAATTTCAAGTTTCCAAAAATGGCAAGTTTTTGGTTCACATTCAACTTGACTTTTCAACATCAAAGAAGCTTAAAATGTATTTTTGGTGAACATGAAATTTGAAGATCTTTCTCTCCCATGTTCAAAAAGTCCTATTTCATGATCATCTGATGATTGGTTGAGAAGTTATGGCCAAATGATCATAAAGTGTACATGGAAGTTCAAAGTGGCATAACTTTTGATCCAAAACTCCAAATTGGTCCACTCTTTTTGCAAAAATGCTTGTTATGACCAAGAGATTCCAAATCAATCTTTGCCTTGCATGAAAGAAGTTCACATGATCACTTGTCCATACATGTGCATTTTGGAGGGAAAATTGATAATTTGAAATTGGTTGATCACACAAGCAAAATACCATTCAAATGTTGATTGTGGGATGATTTTAAGTGAGTTTGTACCTCAGCATGGCACTGTTCACGTGTGCATTGGCCATGCTAGGTGCATTTGGCAATTTTGCATTTCACCTCATTTCTCACTAATCATGTATTAACCAATGCTTAATTATAATTTCAGTGTGATTAACAGGTGATATAAAAGCTAAATCATAACTGTTTTTCAGGGGAACTACGTCACCCTAATTCTCATACCAGATGAGATACGTAGGCAGGAGATCGAGCGAGATCTCTCCGGGCAACCTTTTGTTTTTTTGAGTGTGTTCACCCTTTTTGTTTCTTTTGACGTCTCAGCGTCTCTTTGTGTTCGTGTGACAACTATTAGGCTCGAGTTCCAGACTCCCTATTAGTTTGTTTGTCGCCTTTTTTTCTTTTTAACCCTTTTGTTTCTTTTGACGTCTCAGCGTCTCTTTCTCTTTGTGTTCGTGTGACAACTATTAGGCTCGAGTTCCAGACTCCCTATTAGTTTGTTTGTTCTCTCCCCTGTTAAGGGGAACTATGTCGCCCTGATTCTCATACCAGATGAGATACGTAGGCAGGAGATCGAGCGAGATCTCTCCGGGCAACCTTTTTTGTTGTTTTGGGTTTTGTGTGTGTTCATCACCCTTATTCCCGACTTAGGGATATTGTTTGTGCAACTACTAGGCTCGAGTTCCAGACTCCCTATTAGTTTGTTCTTTCCCCTGTTAAGAGGAACTACGTCGCCCTGATTCTCATACCAGATGAGATACGTAGGCAGGAGATCGAGCGAGATCTCTCCGGGCGCCTTTTTTTTCTTTTTAAACCTTTTGTTTCTTTTGACGTCTCAGCGTCTCTTATTGTTTGTGCAACTATTAGGTTTGAGTTCCAGACTCCCTATTAGTTCGTCCTTTTCCCCTGTTAAGGGGAACTACGTTGCCCTGATTCTCATACCAGATGAGATACGTAGGCAGGAGATCGAGCGAGATCTCTCCGGGTAACCTTTTGTTTTTTTGAGTGTGTTCACCCTTTTTGTTTCTTTTGACGTCTCAGCGTCTCTTTGTGTTCGTGTGACAACTATTAGGCTCGAGTTCCAGACTCCCTATTAGTTTGTTTGTCGCCTTTTTTTCTTTTTAACCCTTTTGTTTCTTTTAACGTCTCAGCGTCTCTTTCTCTTTGTGTTCGTGTGACAACTATTAGGCTCGAGTTCCAGACTCCCTATTAGTTTGTTTGTTCTCTCCCCTGTTAAGGGGAACTATGTCGCCCTGATTCTCATACCAGATGAGATACGTAGGCAGGAGATCGAGCGAGATCTCTCCGGGAAACCTTTTTTGTTGTTTTGGGTTTTGTGTGTGTTCATCACCCTTATTCCCGACTTAGGGATATTGTTTGTGCAACTACTAGGCTCGAGTTCCAGATTCCCTATTAGTTTGTTCTTTCCCCTGTTAAGAGGAACTACGTCGCCCTGATTCTCATACCAGATGAGATACGTAGGCAGGAGATCTAGCGAGATCTCTCCGGGCGCCTTTTTTTTCTTTTTAAACCTTTTATTTCTTTTGACGTCTCAGCGTCTCTTATTGTTTGTGCAACTATTAGGTTCGAGTTCCAGACTCCCTATTAGTTCGTCCTTTTCCCCTGTTAAGGGGAACTACGTCGCCCTGATTCTCATACCAGATGAGATACGTAGGCAGGAGATCGAGCGAGATCTCTCCGGGTAACCTTTTGTTTTTTTGAGTGTGTTCAATCTTTTTGTTTCTTTCGGCGTCTCAGCGTCTCTTTGTGTTTGTGTGACAACTATTAGGCTCGAGTTCTAGACTCCCTATTAGTTTGTCAATCTGATAACCTTTTTCTTTGGTGTTCGCTGGTTAGCGGTTGTTGTTTGGAGTCGGATATAAGTCCATGTATTGGCATTCTGTTTCCTAGTTTGCTTTTGTTTGGAGTCGGATATAAGTCCATATATTGGCATTCTGTTTCCTGTTGTTTGGTTACTGTTTGGAGTCGGATGTAAGTCCATGTATTGGCATTCTGTTTCCTTGTCTTGGGTTTATTTGGAGTCGGATGTAAGTCCACGTATTGGCATTCCGTTTCCTGTTGAGTGTTTCTTTTGACGTCTCAGCGTCTCTTTTCGGTGTTTTGTTTTGGCGTGCGTTAGCCGAGCTACGAGTGCTCTGATTCTTCCTCTGGATAGAGAAGATACGTAGGCATAGGATGTGATGTCCTAGCGAGCATGTTTCCCATTTCCCCGAACTACGTTGACTCTGATGTTTGTTTCTGACAAACTACGTAGGCCCAGGATGCGACATCCTGCCGAGTCCGCTTCCTACGTCTTCTTCCACCTGTTTTTTTATTCCAGTTTGTGCAATTTTCATTGAGCAGTTTTATTAGCAACCTTTTCCTATTCTTTTGAGCGTGGATCCCGTCGAGTACGACGAACGTGAGGGGTGCTAATATCTTCCCCTTGCGTAACCGACTCCCGTACCTTGCAATCTCTGGTCGTAAGACCGTTCCTTTCCCTTTCTTAGGTTAGTCTTGCGCTCCCTTTCCGTCATAGGATGAATAGCATCGGTGGCGGCTCTGTAAACTTGTTTTTTTTCCGCCGGTTGTTTTTCGCGTTGCGACACAATGCATGCGTCAGTGTTATTGGCGCCTCCTTTGGTTGCTTAGGGGATGCGCCAATTCATTTGGCGCATCCTCTTCTAAAAGTGGTTATTTTGGTTTTTTTTGAATTATTTGTTATTTTTGTTTTTTTTTTAAAAATGGTTATTTTTAAAAAAATCCAAATGCTTTCACATGACAGAGAACGTGAACGAGAAATGGATACATTTTTTTAGGATTAAATTTCTTAATGTTGTCAACCGAGGAAAGCAATAAATTTCTCAATCTTTTCTTTGATTGACAACATAAGAAGTTTATTACAAAAATACAACAACAACATCAACATCATTATGTGAGATGGGTTGCAAGGACGGAAAATTCTTATGATAAAATCTTAGGGTAAAATATGTTTAAAGAGTATTTTTATAGTAAAATATGATGATTAAACACCTCAGTTTTATTATAAAACCGAGATTTTTTATCTTCTCTTTTTAATTATCACCTCGTTGATGACGAAAACCGAGGTGAATGATTTTTTTTAATTACTTTGTTTACACAAAATATTAAAATAAATTGTTTACAATAAATTTTTGCTCTTATTACTGAATATCTTCGCTGATATCTTTGCTCTTATGTTCTAACCCTTCGGTTAAATAGAAAATCGAAGGGTTAGAGCATTTTGTTTACATTTATAAACAAATAAAATCATAAATTATGTTAGTTGGAAATCGAAGCTTATACTGAGTTGTTTTTTCACCTCGATGTTATGAAAAATTGAGGGAATGTATGATTTTTTATTTAAAAATAAAATAAAAAATAGTGTGTTTTGGCTTTATACCTCCGTTTTTATTGTTCGAGGTGAAAGCTTCGTCATGAAAAGCATTTTTTGTTGTAGTGTCATTGACAACATTGAAAGTACATTTCCATATTTGTCAAGCGGAAATTTCAAAATATACCTTCTTACATGCATGTTTCACTCATGATGATACCACCATTTCCTCTTCAAATCCTAACAAAACCTCCTTCCACACTCAATCAACTTTTCTACGTCAAATCAACGTTTCTCTATTTTTTTACATCAAAAGAAACAAAAGAAGATGAAATTTAATGTAATGTACATGTATTTCCTTCATCATTACTTTCTAGAATCTTGTTTTTGGTCGGGAAAAACGAACGTTGCTTCTGGAATTGTATTTCTAGATTAATGTTGAATGTCATACAGAATTGTATTTCCGGATTAGTGCAATGTTGAATTTGGCGCATTTTTTTACTTTTTTCTGTTATGGTTTGCCTTAGATATGGTGCACCCTAATGATGTTTCAAAAAATATTGTGTCTATGGATGTTAAATCGGTTGATGTCAAGGTAGATGTTGATAAAAAAAATACAAATGACTAGGAGTTTGTTGTTTGTGAACATATGCTCCAATAGATCCGTACGGAGGAAGCCAAATTTGGATTTGGCATTGTAATTGGGTGGTCAAATAATGATTCTGGTAGAAGACAGACATTTGTGACACTGAGATGCAAAAGAAATTCCAAGTACACAAAATCTATCTGGAAGTTGAACTTGGATGACACCGGTTCGAGGAGATGTGAGTTAAGTTGGGCAGGTACCTTATGGTGAATTATACATGGACATTTAATATGATTTGTGGTATACATAATCATGGCATGTGTTACAAGTTAGTTGATCATCCTGTTGCATGTGGCCTTAATCCTAAAGAGAAGGAACTTGTTTCTAACATGACATTGAACAAGATGGTGTAGCCCAAAACATACTTGCAACTTTGAACCAAAAAATACCTCAAAATGTCTCAAATATCAAGCAAGTACACAATGCATGTGCCCGAAACAACAAGGCGATAAGAGGTCCAAAAACTGAAATTCAACAATTTTTGAAGCTTTTGGATGATAATCATTATGTATCTAAGTACAAAGTGTGCGAGGATGGAGAAACCATTCGAGATATATTTTGGAGTCATCCTGATTCCATAAAGTTATTCAACACATTTTCCATTGTGCTCATTATTTATTCAACATATAAGACCAACAAGTACAGGCTTTCACTTCAGGAAATTGTTGGTGTTAATTCTACATATTGTTCGCTGTTGATTTTGGCGAACAACCTCTGGTTTTCCAAAACTTGCCGAATTGGGTTACTTGTAGGATCAACCATACAAATCCTAGGACATGTGCAAATTCAAATAACTTTGTGAATCTTTAGAACAACCTTGGTATCTTTTATTTGGTTTACTAAGTCTTTCACGTACGAAAGATATTGACTGAAAGTGCTTAAATAAAAGTAAACTTCACAAGACTAAGATGATTGGCGAAAAATAAATGGCGAAGAGTAACTTGCATAAAGTAAATGCAAAGGATAAATGACTGGTAAATGTAAAGGAAAATTGGCAAAGAACTTTGAAATTTATAAGATAAAACTTTTAAAGAAATGGTGTTTGTTCACACGTACATTTTCCAGATAAGACTCTTTTCTCTCACACGGGTACTTTGAGTATTTTGCAGGAATTTTTGTACAAGTTTTTCACACACCCTATTCTGATAACAACTATCCTATTTATATACAAACAAAATAACTGTCACTAACGAATAAATCCTAAAACTATGACACTTGGCTCTCTGCATAACTTCCTTTCGCCAGGTGCTTCCACGCGTCTTCTGCCAAATGTCACAACTCCTTTAAATTTGAATTTCCGCTTTACGTCGAAACGACGCGTCTCCTCAAACTTGTCGAATTATGGAAATACCATAACATCATCCATACTTGTCAAAGACGTCTTTTCATCTGCAAACCTCTTCTCTTGTCGAATTGTCGAAATACCACCAATCTGTCAAAGTGTCGAACAAGCATCTCCATTTTTCAAAAACACTATTTTGCTGTTGATTTCATGGCGTCAAAATTACATGTATACAAATTGCCCCCCAGCAAAGATGTTTCGACTGCTCTAGAGAAACAATCATTTGTTGTCAACCAATATTTTGATGCCATGTCATTTAATTCCACTATTTCCGAGCTTTTATAATCTCAAGTTCCCAGACAGATTCATCATTACAGTTTTTCAGAAACGTCATGTCTAGCCCACGTTTTGACCTTACCTCCATCATTTCCTACACCTAACATCATGGCCTTTTTCAACTTCCACATCTTCATCATCACCGTTGTGATTCAGCCACGTGTCCCACAATTATCATCAAAAACTCAAACATTTTTATCATCTTCCCTTAGAAATATTCACAACCTATTTTCTCTGAAACTTTTTTACACTTCAAACTTTCTTCTTCATACCCATTTTCAATACTTTCAACTTTCCTGAAAAAAAAAATCTTTGTTCTTCTCAACAATGGCTCCTCCAAAATCTTCCAGTAGCAAACACTCTAAGAAGACTCAAGATTCAACTCTTCATCCTGCGCACGAGTTGAAGGGACCAATGGTTATTGGAAACCAACAATACGTTCCTGAACCTCCCAATGAGAGAGAGAAGGAATGTATCTACAAATCCCAGGTATTAATTCCTGTTCTTGTTTCTGGAATTTGTCACGCTATGTTAGGTCCACTCCCCAATCCAGATATTAAACCAGATCGTCTGAAAGAATTTTTCCCCACCTATTTCCATACCAAACCCATAGGTGCTGGAGTAAAACCTCAACCTCAAGAGAAAACTGTAGAACAAAATGACCTACAAAATTCGACTGATGATGGAGAGTTGAATTTAACTTATTTGAATTATACTAGGATCTTTAGAACTTGTCCATGGTCGAAAGACCCTTCAGACTATTTATCCTGGCTAGATAAGGTTGAAAAGATTAAAGGAGATTTCTGGAAGGAAATAGGTATTTTCGACCTCATTCAATTGTCGAGAGCAGGACCCAACATTTGCCCCAATATGCTTTTAGATTCCCTCTATTTTTGGGACAGTACTTATAACACTTTTCACCTTCCTTGTGGGATGGTCACACCCACTCTCTTCGACGCAGCAGCCATCGTTGGCCTTCGCCCCAATGGGATAGACTTCGACCCCACCAACCTAAATGAAGATTCTATAGCTTTCGACACTAGCTTTGCTCCATACTCTTTATTCATGTCTCATTATCATGACAAAGATACCACAAAAGTCTCGGATGTCGAACATATAGCCTTTCTGACTCTATGGCTATCAAAATATGTGTTCTACTCCCGTTCCCTCCAAGTTGCCAAAAGATTCATCACTATGGCCAATCAGCTTCACACAGGAACCAAACTATGCTTAAGTGAAATGATTTTGGCGAATCTTTATGAATCCTTCAGTGAGAGTGTAAATCTTTTGAAAACCATCAAAGACCAAGGTAAAATCAATTTGTCAAGACCTTTCTGGCTTTTACAATTATGGCTCAATGCCACCTTTGAAGCTTCTCTTCCTGTAAAACACGAAGTGAACAAAGAAAAAGTGAAGGACAGGACTGTCGAATGGCCTAGGTTGGTGCAACTAACACCAACTGATGAAGGAATTAGCCTTCGACAAGCTTTCAACGGTTATGTCATGATGTTTGCCAAAAGGTATCATTTCACTTCGACCATGGCACCCTTTGCTAATAGAAAAATTGGACCTGAATGGTTTACCCAACAACTGCCCTTGGAAATGCAGAAGGATGAGAATATATTTTTGGATGTTTGGGAATCATTTTTAACCCCTAGGCTCCTTTTTTCCCATCATAACGTAACCAAAACCCAAATAGCTTTGATAGTCTACCAACCCAATCTCGTTGCTAGACAGTTTGGCTTGATCCAAATAAAACCTCGACCCATCTTCCCAAAGAAAGGATCTATCATTTTTTACAACTCCTTTCATAATGAAGATGAGAGCAAAGAGCTGTCGAAGAAGCTGACTGATGATTCTCTTGATATTCGACCAGTGATCTTTCGACCATCTTTTCTCTGTACTCCTGAGTTTGATGAGTGGTGGAAGGATTATTATTCTACCAGATTTTTTGACGTAACAACCTTCACCACACATTTAACAAATGCTTTTGCTTTCGTGCAGGATCGGACCAAAAAAAAGTATTCAAAGACACATTAAAGAAATACAAAAATTTCAAAAATATTTTGAAACCGTGTATAGACCTGATGATCTTAGTCGAACCATACGCGAAGCAGCAGTAGAATTAAAACATAAATTGACAGAGAAGTTTGAAAAATTGTCATTGCCTTCACATGTTCGACCAGAAGCGCGCTATGACCTGGCTTTCAGCTGTCATCCACCAAAATTTCCTCCTCTACCAACTGCTGAGTTTGGCGTGGCATTAAGCCCTCAATTTCCAGATTGGTTCGTTTGTGGGGACTATATGAAAATTCTTCGTCAACATTACAAAAAGCCTGCTGAGCGTGTGGTTCCGACTAAGTATCATCTGGATGATTACCAAGGACACCTTCATATTGGAATAGAACACGTTCGTGTGGAAAGTCCCATTCTTGAAGGTGTTAACAGGAAACACGATTTTCTTTTGTCATTCTACCTGTATTATCATGTATTTCTTATATTTGTTTCTAATTTTCCTTTCTTTCCTTAGCCGTAAAGATTCCTACCAAGAAAGCTCCCGTCGAAGCGTCACCAAGTGCTGCTAAGAAACCTTCGACAAAGGTACAAACCTCACTCTCTTCATTTATTCTTTTCCTTTTAAGAAATTAACCGGCTTTGGTCTGCATGACTAGGTAAGTCGAAAACCCCCACCAGTCCAAAAAAGAAAGAAAGAAGAGGAGAAAGAAGAGGAGAGAGTTCCCAATGAAGAATCTGGTGATGAATCTCTAGAGCCAAACCCCCCTCCTCCTCAGAAGAAGAAAATCAAGAGGGTCTCTTCCCAAATATCCATTGTTAAGTCAGCTAAAAAAGATTTTTCAAGTACTCCAACTGCCAAACTTCAGTGGAAGGATACAGAGAGTGGGAAATCTAGTTTTAATATTGAGATTCCTGAGGTAAATCCTTATTTCGACTATCTATGTTCATCTTCATTGCATTTCTTTCTTCTAACTTAGAATTATTTTCAGAAACAATTGGCTGTCGAAGGAAACCCTGAGAAAACTCTGGAAGAGACAGTCCAAGAAGAAGATGTCCCCAAAAATGATCATGACAGGCAGACTGTAGCAGAATTCGATGCTCCAATGAGTGAAGCTTTTGAAGATGATTCTCCCCCTCATCCAGGATTAAATGCTACCAATAAGGGCGATGACACTGACATGGAAACTGAGGTCGAAGATGACCATGAAGAAGATACTGCTAAAGATGAGGATGACCGGTCGAAACAACCAGACGCTGGGCAAACGTTAGGACGAAGCAATCAACCCGCTCCCGACCAGACCAAAGGAAGTGCCATATCAACTGGTTCGACTGGTTTCTCTCGCGAAGAGCTTGAGAGTCTCAAGGTGCAGAAACCCTTAGAATATCTGAAGGTCATTGTAGCGGTGTATTCATTACCTTTAGATTTATTGACTAAATCAAAAGCAAAGCATACAAAGATAGAGTCGCCACCGCACTTCTATTTATCCAAAGGAATGGCTAGAAAGCGAACAAAAGCCTAAGAAGTTTTGCAAAGAAAACTAATAAAAGGGGTACAGAGATCTGTGTAAGGGGGTAATTATGCAAAGGGAAGGTGTTAGGCACCCAATGCATCCTAGGTACTCCTAGGGAACCCTTTTCACAACTTGTTGTAAAAAGTAATTGTTTATGAAAATATTTATTGTGCAAACATGAGGAAAGAGGTGAGAAAAGAATGTACAAGTTAGTTATTTTTGTGTTTGGATGGATGAACCCATTGCCTACGTACCTTTTCATGAAAGATAAGGATCAAAACGCTGTAGTTCGGCTAAAAGATTTCCAAAAAGTGAGTGGATTGATTTTAAACAAAAGCCCGAAGGTCTTTCATTATCCACGGGAGAAAACTCGACCTGAACCAACAATCCACCATGTGAGAACAACTTCGACATACTAGAGGGGTTAACCCTGTTATCAGTATGGAAGACTTACAATTCGATCACTAAGGATGCTGTGAGATTTACATCAACCACTAAGATAATTCAGATCTACAGCTAATGCATGAAAACTTGATTAAGAGAGTGGACAAGGCCACAAAAAACAATTGAGTGAGTGAAATTAACCAATTAGGAGTATTCACAAAGTATGATCAAAGTTAACATTAAATTCAATTCAGAAGAAGTATTGTGAAAATGAAGTTTGAAAATCAGAGGCCTAAGTCCTAGGTTTCTAGTTTTGAAAATAAGTGAAGATGTTTGCACAATGGTTTTCTGGTTTGGGTTAAAATGCAAGTGGAGGTTGTAAGGGAACAAAAGGTGGGGATGAGGAGCAAAACTTCATTAGGAGTTCCTCTCTTGAGATCATATGTAGATGATCCAAGTAAGTACCATCCTTTGGAATAGGCAACAAAGTAATAAACAAATAAGCAAGCTCAAAGAGAACAAAGTTGGAAATGGATGGCCAATCAATGGTCTTACGTCCAACTCCACAAAGCAACATGGGAAACAGATAGCCAATCAATGGTCTTACGTCTAACTCCACAAAAGAAAACAAGATAGGAAACAGATAGCCAACCACTGGTCTTAAACCTAACTCCACAAAAGAAATAAAACAGGAAATGGAGTGCCAATAAATGGTCTTATATCCAGCTCCCCAAAAGGAACAGGAAACAGATAGCCAATCAATGGTCTTACATCTGACTTCCCAAACAAAACAAATAACAAATGCAAAGACAATATGCAAAACAATATGCAAAAGCAAACACAAGCAATCACAGCAATCAATTAGCACACTCTATACACAAGCAAGAGGCTCAATCAAAGTTGGGCTTTAGTCAAGGGGTCATATCAACCTTGACAAACAAGCCAATACTGTTATGGGTGTTGAGACTCTTAACCACTGACATTGAACGTCAGGGTGAGCAGACGAAATGGGAAATGAGGGTTAGACCTCATAGCTCTTAACCCTGGCCTGGGTGAGCTTGAATCAAAGAAGGTGTGGGAGTCCAGAATGAGGAACTCTACTCCACATGACTGACTCTATATACAATGATCTTGGGTGTTTATTCAAATGCATCAGCACGTAGTGCGCGCAGGATGAAAGACTCAACTGAATAGCAGGGGATTGACTGCAAATCCCTTCTATCTGCCAATTGCCTCTTCACTTAGGAGGACTTAAAGTACATGGCACAAATATAAACAAACAAAAACATTGCCTCTTAAGGAGGACTTCAGCCAAATGCCTGCCAAACATAAACGACAGGGCTTCCAGACTACATGGAGTTAGAGAGATTACCTAAGTGGTATGCCAACCACAAGCAAAGCAAAGCTCAAATAATGAGTAAAAGCTACTAAGGTACCTGTATGAAAAGCTAAACAATCAGTATTCACATTCAGACAACAAACAATTAACAACAGTCAGACATTCCCAATATGTACAACATGTAAGCCATAAGAAGCAAACACTCAAATGAGTTAGCCACAAAAGGACCTACAACACAATCAAAATTAGTTAAACAAAGAAAATGCATCTCAAGCAAGGAGATCACATCATCTATTAGAACTAAATTGCTTGAACCTGAAATGCAAAGCTCAAATTGTGAGTACAAACCCCTAAGGCAAAGCGTAGGGTCAAAGGTAAAGCAAAAAGTCAAAACTGTGAGCAAATTCTTTACTTTGAATAAATTTTGAATGATAGCAAATTGTGTGATCATCATCCAATTGTTGGCTGTGCATTATTTTACATAATTCATTTGTGTTTTTATCCCATACTATTGTTTCATGACTGTACATAAAGATCCACATTGATACATCTCTTAAAAGAACTCATAAAAACTATTTTGTGTCAGTATGTATCAATACATAATCCTATGCATCGATCCATAAAATATGTTGTAAACCACAAAACTCTTTTGTTCAGTATGTATCGATCCATACGAGTCATGTATCGATACATGGACAGGCAAAATGCTCTATGGATCGATCCATACGAGCCTTGCATCGATCCATGTTAGTTGAAATGTTCTATGTATCAATACATACGAATTTTGTATCGATCCATGCTTACATAAATTCTCTAAAATTCATCAACCTTACAGTATGTATCGATGCATAACTTCATGTATCAATACATAAGTCTGTTTTATCTACTAACAGCTTATGTTTTTCATATATAAGAAGTATTGTGATAGCAGTCCAAAAATACGAATTCAGAAGAGAAAAACAGTTGAACACAAGATCAAAGGAGTGTGTAGCAGCAATTATTTTGAGCAGATAGAAACCTGAAAGAGACTTCATCTTCTTCATCTTCTCAATCTCTTTTCTTCAAGAACATCAACACATAATCATTCTTGTTCTTTGGATTAAAGGATCAACGAGATAACGTTCAGTGGTACGATCAAGGATCTAACTGAGGTGTTCAGTGGAACGATCAAGGATCTAGCTGAGTTGAAGATTGAAGGGGGTTTCGAGGAAAAACCAATTGGTTTGTCCTTCAAGAACTGGAGTGTTCTTGCGGGTTTGTCAGTCACGTTTGCAGAACAGATTCAGCCGCAGCGTTGCGTTTGGAAATCGGGGGATTTCGCAAACAGGTCGTGGAACCGGTGAATTGTTTGCAATTTCTTGCAGGAAATTCTTGATCGAGCTCATATCAAGTGGAGGTTTCATACAAGAAGAAGTTCTTGGGATTTAGAATTCTGTCTGTGTATTGTAACCTTGTATCAACGAATTCGGCATTATTGATAATTACAGTTCTCAATTTCATTTGAAATTGAGAGGGAGACGTACCCACACGCGAGGACGACAGTGGGGGACTTCCTTACCAAATCTCTGCGTATCGTATTCTTTCCTTATCTCTCTTTACGTTTTCAACAGTTTCGCAATTTCAGTTAGTGTGTTGTGGCTGTACTTTTTGCGATACAATAGTGGCAAGAAAACTTCTTTAACTAAAGTCCACTGTTGTTCATCATTGATCACATACACACCAATTGTTTGACAAAACTGTTAGTTGAGTTTTATTCATTGGAATTAGGATTTAGTGATAAGTGCATTCAATTTGATAAGATTCTAGTGTTAATAATTTCTGTCATTCTAATTCAAATCCAGCAATAAATTCGCGTGTCCGGTTTTCTAGTAGCGGTTCAGAATAGACGGAAGTCGATTCGGGACTGAAATTTTCCACTAAGTTTCAACAACTCTGATAAAATTTTAAATCCGTTTATTTTCAAAAAGGTGATCTATTCACCCCCACTCTCGATCACTAGCCACACCGTCTAACAAGTGGTATCAGAGCACCGGTTCGCTGGTGTTCTGTGGCTGCCTGTAACGATATGGATTCTGAACCAAAGGGGGCATATAATAGAGCGCCGATTTTCAACGGTGAAAACTACGGCTACTGGAAAGACTGCATGCGAGTTCATATAAATTCTGTGGATAGGCTAGTATGGGCTGCCATTGAAAATGGTCCTTTTCAAATTACTATGACAAATGTGGCTGGCGCCATAGTACCTAAACCAGAAGCTGATTGGAATGAGAAAGATGAGAAAAAGTGGTTGTGTGATTGGAGAGCTCGAAATATGCTAATTTCAGCACTTGGTGTTGATGAGTATTATCGGGTATCCCACTGCACGACAGCTAAAGAAATGTGGGATGCTTTAGAAGTTGCCCATGAGGGTACTACTGAAGTAAAACAGTCCCGCATTAACACACTCAATCAAGAGTTTGAGCTCTTTCGCAAGAAACAAGGAGAATCTATCTCCGACATGCAAAAGAGATTCAGTCATCTCACTAATAGGTTGAATGCACTTGGAAAACCTGTTTCCAATGAAATTGCTACTAATAAAATTCTGAGGTGTCTTAGCAGGGAATGGCAACCTAAAGTAACAGCAATTAAGGAAGCCAACGATCTAACGAGACTTACGATTACAACTTTGTTTGGAAAGCTGGAAGAACATCAGCAAGCATTAGAAAGTCTTGAAAAGTTTGAGAACAAAAGTAAGAAGGAAAAGGAGAAGAAAAGAGACAAAGAGGGAGAGAAGAAGCCAATAGCTCTTGTGGCCTCTAGCTCTAAGTCCTCACGAAAAGAGCAAAGCGACAATGATTCAAGTAGTGACAAAGATTCGGATGATGAGGAAATGGGACTGTTTGTAAGGAGATATAATAGATTCATTCGAAAGAATGGAGTCAAGCATTCCGACAAAAACCTCATGAAGTTTCGAAGACAATCTATAGATTCGAAACAGGAAGAGAATAAGAAGAGTAGAGGAAGAGGATCTTGTTTTAATTGTGGTAAATCTGGACATTATAAAACAGACTGTCCTATGAAATATAAGGATCAAAGAAAAGCTTCACCAAAAGGGTACAGCAAACAAAGAAGAGCTTACATTGCATGGGAAAATGATAGTGATTCATCAAGCACACAAAGCTCAAGTGATAGTGATGAAACCGCAAATCTGTGCCTTATGGCTCACACCAAAAATCTGTCCTACCACAAGAAGAAAATCAATGACAAAAAGGTAAAACAAGCCTATTATAATAATTTTTCTTCTATGTCTTTTTCTGAACTGAAAATAGCTTTTGAAAAACTGCATAACGAAGCTGTAGATGCTTTTAAAAGATTATCTTCCGATAAACAAATTTTTTCATTTCTGGAAGGTAAAGTATACAAAGCTGAAAATGATTTAGAATCGTTAAAAGCTAGTATTGCAGAAAATTCAAAAGATATTGACATTGATGGATGTAGTAAAGTTAGGTATTGTGACGCTTGTCATATTTGGCAAAAAGAGGTAAACACTCTCAAGGTCAAATTAGAAAAAGCGTTACAACCTAAGGTTACTTATGCCGTTGACTCTAGGTTGTTTAAGAAGTCATTAAATCCACCATATGCAAAATACTCTTTTATTCCAAAGGATTTAATGAACAAGAATAAACAAACACATTATCATGGTTTATGTCATTATTGTTGTCGTGCTGGCCATACCATTGAGAAATGCAAGTTTAGGAGATTTCTAGTTCCTAAAGGTATTTATCAATGGAAGCCAAAAGGCAACCATGTTAGCACTTACCCACTTGGACCCAATGAAAATTGGGTACCAACTTCTCTCTTTTGATATTGTAGGATGAGTGCCTTGCTTCCGTAGATAGAAGATGGTTTCTTGACAGCGGTTGCTCAAGGCACATGACCGGTGACATATCGCTTTTCATAGACTTCAAGGCAAAGAAGAAGGGATATGTTACTTATGGAGACAATAACAAAGGAGCTATACTCGGCAAAGGTAGTGTAGGTAATCCCTCTACCACTACTATTTCTAATGTCCATCTAGTAGAGGGACTTAAACACAATTTGTTAAGCACAAGTCAATTAAGTGACAAGGGCTATAAAGTTTCTTTCACAAAAACTTGCTGCATAATTGAACATGCTGAACAGAACGTTGTGTTTAAGGGTGTAAGAGTAAACAATATCTATATGCTTGACCTTTTTGATGTATCTTTAACAAGTACTAAATGTCTAGTTACTTTGAATGATGATTCTTGGCTTTGGCATAGACGTTTAGCTCATGTTAATTTCGATTTGCTTAATAAGGTTGTATCTAAGGATCTAGTAGTCGGTCTTCCAAAAATAAAATTTTCAAAAGACCACCTATGTGACGCGTGCCAAATGGGAAAACAAACAAGGGTCTCTTTCAAATCTAAAAATGTAATTTCAACTTCACGACCCCTTGAGCTTCTCCATATGGATCTCTTTGGACCTTCTAGGACAAAGAGCTTAGGTGGAAATTATTATGGTTTTGTAATTGTTGACGACTATTCTAGATTTACTTGGACTATATTCCTTCATAGCAAAGACGAAACTTTTTCTGCTTTTAAGAATTTTGCAAATCTGTCCCAAAACAAAATGAATTCCAAAATAGTTACAATTCGTAGCGATCATGGTGGTGAATTTCAAAACTATCACTTTGATAAGTACTGTGACAAGTATGGTATTGAGCATAACTTTTCAGCTCCTCGAACTCCACAACAAAATGGCGTTGTGGAGCGTAAAAATCATGTTTTAGAGGAGTTGGCAAGAATAATGCTGAATGAGGGTGGACTACCAAAATACTTTTGGGCTGATGCAGTTAGCACAGCTTGTTATGTTTTAAACAGGATCTTAATCCGTCCTATTTTAAATAAAACCCCTTATGAGCTTTTAAAAGGAAGAAAGCCAAACTTGTCACATCTTCACGTGTTCGGTTGTAAATGTTTTGTTTTGAATAATGGTAAGGAAAATTTTGGGAAGTTTGATGCAAAAGCGGATGAAGGTATCTTTCTTGGATACTCACTATCGAGTAAAGCATATAGAGTATATAATAAGCGTTTACTTACTGTTGAAGAATCTGTCCATGTTTTTTTTGATGAGTCTTATCCGAAAAGTGTCGGAAAAGGTATTTCTTTTGATGACGCAAGTGTATCTACAGAAGACATACTCAAGGAAGCTGTTGCGGAAACTGATCAGTCCAGAACAGCTGCCCATGAGAAGGAGGAAGATACTAGTCATGAAGAAGATGAGGAAGAAAGGACAGCTGAAGTGAATGACCTTCCACCAACTTGGAAATCCTCAAAAGACCATCCTATTGACAACATCTTGGGAGACATTTCAAAGGGAGTAATGACTCGTTCTAAGATAAGTAATTTTTGTTCACACTTCGCTTTTGTTTCACAAGTAGAACCTAAAAATGCCAAAGAGGCCTTGATTGATGAATTTTGGCTAATGGCCATGCAAGAAGAGCTTAATCAATTTAAAAGAAATGACGTTTGGGAACTTGTCCCTCGTCCGCGAGATCATCATATCATAGGTACTAAATGGGTTTTTAGAAATAAGCTTGATGAAAACAGAGTGATAACTAGGAACAAGGCACATTTAGTAGCACAAGGGTATAACCAAGAGGAGGGCATAGACTATGAGGAAACTTATGCTCCCGTTGCTCGCCTTGAAGCTATACGTCTCTTGCTTGCCTATGCGTGTTCTAACAACTTTAAGCTTTACCAAATGGACGTAAAAAGTGCTTTCCTAAATGGTGTCATAAATGAAGAGGTATATGTCTCACAACCTCCTGGTTTTGAGAATTCTGAAAATCCAGATTATGTTTACAAATTAAAACGAGCTTTGTATGGTCTTAAACAAGCCCCTCGGGTTTGGTATGAAAGGCTTAGCAAATTTCTAATTGATCATGGATATTCAAGAGGTAAAGGGGGAGTTTGTGAGCAAATTCTTTACTTTGAATAAATTTTGAATGATAGCAAATTGTGTGATCATCATCCAATTGTTGGTTGTGCATTATTTTACATGATTCATTTGTGTTTTTATCCCATACTATTGTTTCATGACTGTACATAAAGATCCACATTGATACATCTCTTAAAAGAACTCATAAAAACTATTTTGTGTCAGTATGTATCAATACATAATCCTATGCATCGATCCATAAAATATGTTGTAAACCACAAAACTCTTTTGTTTAGTATGTATCGATCCATACGAGTCATGTATCGATACATGGACAGGCAAAATGCTCTATGGATCGATCCATACGAGCCTTGCATCGATCCATGTTAGTTGAAATGTTCTATGTATCAATACATACGAATTTTGTATCGATCCATGCTTACATAAATTCTCTAAAATTCATCAACCTTACAGTATATATCGATGCATAACTTCATGTATCAACACATAAGTCTGTTTTATCTACTAACAGCTTATGTTTTTCATATATAAGAAGTATTGTGACAGCAGTCCAAAAATACGAATTCAGAAGAGAAAACAGTTGAACACAAGATCAAAGGAGTGTGTAGCAGCAATTGTTTTGAGCAGATAGAAACCTGAAAGAGACTTCATCTTCTTCATCTTCTCAATCTCTTTTCTTCAAGAACATCAACACATAATCATTCTTGTTCTTTGGATTAAAGGATCAACGAGATAACGTTCAGTGGTACGATCAAGGATCTAGCTGAGGTGTTCAGTGGAACGATCGAGGATCTAGCTGAGTTGAAGATTGAAGGGGGTTTCGAGGAAAAACCAATTGGTTTGTCCTTCAAGAACTGGAGTGTTCTTGCGGGTTTGTCAGTCACGTTTGCAGAACAGATTCAACTGCAGCGTTGCGTTTGGAAATCGGGGGATTTCGCAAACAGGTCGTGGAACCGGTGAATTGTTTGCAATTTCTTGCAGGAAATTCTTGATCGAGCTCAGATCAAGTGGAGGTTTCATACAAGAAGAAGTTCTTGGGATTTAGAATTCTGTCTGTGTATTGTAACCTTGTATCAACGAATTCGGCATTATTGATAATTACAGTTCTCAATTTCATTTGAAATTGAGAGGGAGACGTACCCACACGCGAGGACGACAGTGGGGAACTTCCTTACTAAATCTCTGCATATCATATTCTTTCCTTATCTCTCTTTACGTTTTCAACAATTTCGCAATTTCAGTTAGTGTGTTGTGGCTGTACTTTTTGCGATACAATAGTGGCAAGAAAACTTCTTTAACTAAAGTCCACTATTGTTCATCATTGATCACATACACACCAATTGTTTGACAAAACTGTTAGCTGAGTTTTATTCATTGGAATTAGGATTTAGTGATAAGTGCATTCAATTTGATAAGATTCTAGTGTTAATAATTTCTGTCATTCTAATTTAAGTCCAGCAATAAATTCGCGTGTCCGATTTTCTAGTAGCGGTTCAGAATAGACGGAAGTCGATTCGGGACTGAAATTTTCCGCTAAGTTTCAACAACTCTGATAAAATTTTAAATCTGTTTATTTTCAAAGAGGTGATCTATTCACCCCCCCTTTCGATCACTAGCCACACCGTCTAACAAAAACAGCAACCAATATTCAACATGAAGCTCATTTATTCCAGCAAGAAGAAAACCTCAAAAGGCCTAAAGCCAAATCAATAAGCAAAGTCATCTAATGAGCAAGATATGGCAAAGACAATTACAAAGCACACAATTGGTCATCAAGAATGAAAATTCCATATTAAAACAGAAATGAATCAAACAATCATGGAAATTTTTATGTGCACACAACATGTCAAATACAATCATCATGCCAAAAATTAGAATCAATAGAGTTCAATTGACCTAGAAATGAAAATGCACAAGTATGACATCAAATTGTGTGACACACATTGTCACACCAAAAGTTTATGTGTCTAAAACAGAGATGAAAAATGCTAAAAATGCACAACCAAGCCTCAAAAATCATGCAACATGTTAGGAATCAGCATACCAAATTTCAAATCAATTGGCCAATGTATGAGCATTTCACAATAGAATGAATGAAGCATGTCACATTTACATACATGTTCAGAGAAGCCAACACAATTAAAATTCCAGAAATGATAAAATCATGAAATCAGCATCACAAAATAATAGACCTCCATATGAACATGTAGCAAAAAAATTGGAATTATTTGGATCAACATGCTATTTTTAGTGATTTTTACAATTTGAATGAAAATAATGAAATAATGTTGAAAATAATTGGAAAATGCTAATTGAAATGAGCAATTGGAATAATGCATCAGCCAGAAATCGAAGGAGGTATGGCGCGCTTGGATCAAAACGCAACACTTCATTAACTGAAGTGGCGTTCCAGTCAGCCAGTCAAGCATACGTGGATGCAGTCAAGGAAACAAGAACCAATGGTTGTGCCAACAGAGCGCACACACAAGCGCCAACAAGGAAATATTAAAACAAACAAAAGCCATAGGAAGGGATCAAACGCACGCTGCATGGGTGAAAGGCGTATCTATAGTGGAATTGAAAGCGCTGAACCAGAGGGAACCCTAGACTATTCATGCACGGCGAGGTATGGTGGTTTCCACCGTCTTCTTCATGAAGACGGTGGCGCTACAGTGATAAGCTCCAAAAAAATTTCCAGAAATAGGAAATATATACATCAATGGAAAGCTCTTATCAAGCACAACACGGATCGAGCAATAATCTGGCCTAAAACTCAATGAATAAAGAGAATCGAACCAAAACATTTTTGCATCCAAAACTTCAAATCATCATAACACAGTCAATACTTCACCATTTTTTATGAAATCTATATCAGAATGCTCAGCATGAGAAGCTCTACAACATTATGTGCATAAAAAGGAGAAATAAGAGGTTCGAAATTCCAACCTCTTGAAGAGCAGTCACTGGAAACAAGCGATTCAAGGCCTTGCAAGTGTCCAGATCCAATCCTGAGATGATATTATGAAGCTTTGTGCGTGAATTGAAGCTTGAGATGGCTTGGATCTAGCTCAGATTTCAACTTCCATCTTCATGTTCTTGAGCTTGATGTGCTTGATTCTGGCTCGAATTCTTCAATCAAGAGCTTGATCTGCACTCAATGATGATCAGAGAATAAGAATATCCAATAAAATCAATGGCTTATGTGAAGAAAATTGAAGTTTCAATTGAGAGCAAAAATGGAGGGAAAGAAAAATTTGGATCTAGAATGTGCAAAAACTCCAGAATTCTGTTATGATTTGGTTTATATACTTTGCCCTAATCACATTGCTAATTTACATTTGCATTGGTTAATTGAGATTAAGAAAAATAAGGTGTATGACCAAAATTGGAAAATGTGAGGTGCCATGCAAATTTGGACGTGAACAGTGTTGTATGGATGCTCAAAATCATTTAAAATCATCTCATAAGCATAATGGCAATGGTATTTAGCTCATGTAATGCACCAAATTTGAATTTCCAAATTTCCCTCCAAAATGTTCATGAATGAGCAAATGGTCATGTGATGAAATTTCATGCAATGTGGTGATGGATTTGGAAAATATATGTCATAAGGATCATAATGCAAAAAGAGGGACTCATTTTGGAGCTTTGGATCAAAAGATATGGCTTGTTGAAGTTCCATGCACACTTGGCAATCATTTGACCATATCTTCTCAACCATTCATCAGATGCTCATGATCTTGGACTTTTTGGAAATGGGAGAGAGAGATCTTCAACTTTCATGTTGGACAAAAGTTCATTTGAAGCTTCTTTGATGTTGGAAAGTTGAGTTGAATTTGGTCCAAAATCTTGCTATTTTTGGAAACTTGAAATTATAGGTCACTTTCCATTTTTGGAAACTTTTGCACTGGCTTCAAATTCTTCAATGTAGATGTTTGACATGATGATTAAACCTTGTTTGAACATGAATGAGATGAATAAATTCAATTTCCACACTCAAAGCCTTCAGTTGACTTGCATTGGTCCTTAGATGACCTGAAAATATTCTAATGAATTTGAGCCTCAACCACTTGGGGAATTTGCTCCAAAATGAACCTCTAGCTCATATAAGCTCAATGTAATAATCACATGATCCACATCTCAATGTTAATCTCATCTCTTGCACAAAGGATTCATTTGAATTGCCTTGACCTATTGATTGCTTAAGCTGCAAGTAACAAAGGTTAATGACATATTTTTGTATATTTTTGGTTAGTGATTAAAAGAAAAGCAATGATATACAAATGCAAACAATGCTTGGTGATCAAGAACTACTCTCAAGAAAGATCCCACCCACAGGGAAGGAAGCAAGGTGTCTAATGATCCTTGAGGCTATGCAATGCTATGATATGATGCCATGAGGGGTCTTAGGGACAAAATTGGAGTATTACAGATGCCTCTATTTAAGGTCATTCTAGCCGGAGAAGTGAAGGTTAAAATCTTCGTCTTGACGCGGTAGAATGAGCTTAAATAATAACAAAGAGACAAATTTTGGTCCCTGAGAGACCTCATGATGCAAATGTATGAATGCAAAACAAACAAACTCTGTGGGAAATATGGGTCCACAAAGAAGAAGAGAAAATCAGGAGAAAAGACAAATCCACAGGAATGATGCACTTCCTAGTGGAACAGAGACTCTGACGGGACTCTTATGGGAATAAGAAAAAGAAAAAGAACGCGTGAGCAGGACACGACTTGAAACTGGAGACTTTACTGGGGAGTAAAGGACTGATACTGGGGAAAAAAAAGTTTCCAAAGGGAACAAATCCATTGGAAAGACTCAAGCTGACTCAAAAATGCGTGTATTGGGGAAAATGCCAACACAACAAAACTATCCACAAAGGATACTTCGGATGAAAATCCGGACTCAAACTGGGGAAAGAGCTGACAAGACAACTCTGCCGGGAAAATGCATGTATTGGGGAGTTATGCCAATACAGCAAAAGGCGAATCACAACAACAACTCCGCTGGGGAAATCTAAAAAGACTATCCAGGGAAAGCAAAGGGATGAGATGTTACCGGTTAGTGAGTAACAAACTCGGGAAGAATGAATATCTAAGACCTGTGTACGGGTGAGAGATATCAATCGACCAAATCATCTGAGGAAGACCTGAAAAAAGGTATATTTCAACTCAGGGAAATCTGACTCCGCAGGGGACCGAAGTCGCAAATAGGGAGCAGACAGGAAGGAACACCAGGGATACCGGGTTGTAGGCATATAACAGGTGACCGACCAAGGCGTGAATTGGTGTGTGTTCCAAAACACTCATCATCCTGAAGAAAGCTGGAAAAGCAGACTTGTTTATAGGATGGACATTCGATTATGTAAAGAATGCGAATCTTACTCAGTTGGGGAAACAAACAAAGGATTCAACCAAAGAGTGCATGAGATATATTATCTATAGCCGTCAAAACGTAGATAATACACTCGCATGGAAGATTATCCATAACCGGGTTGTAGGTTGTTAAAGGATAAATCAACCGAAATCGTGAATTGGTTTGTGTTCCAAAACACTCATCATCCTGAAGAAAGCTAGAAAAGCAGACTTGTTTAAAGGACGGACATTCGATTCCACGAGGAATACGAATCTTACTCAACTGGGAAGGACAAGACTTCGACTGAAGAGCGCATGAGATATATTATCTATTGTCGTCAAAACGTAGATAATATACTCGCATGGAAGATTATCCATAACCGGGTTGTAGGTTGTTAAAGGATAAATCAACCGAAAAAGAGAAACAATCGTTACCAACAACAAAAGGGTAGATGAGAGATGACTCACTGGGGATAAATTGCAAGCATACGGCAACTATCCAAACAAAGGGTTGAATATTCGATTCTGCAAAGGGACAACGAATCTTACTCGACTGGGGGAAACACGAAAGGCTTCGACCGAGGAGTGCATGAGATATATTATCTATAGCCGTCAAAACGTAGACAATATACTCGCATGGAAGATTATCCATAACCGGGTTGTAGGTTGTTAAAGGATAAATCGACCGAAAAGAAAGGCATCGGGATACCAAACTAGGTATGTAATGATGACCGATCAAAAGGTACAACAAACATTACCGGCAAACGGTGAATGAAAGAGGACCTGCTGAGGATAAAATTGCTTACTCGGAGCAATTATCCACAAGGAAGGGGAAGACCCGCTGGAGATAAAATTGCTTAATCAAAGCAAATATCCAAAAGGGGAAAGGAATATCAATACCAAGAACTGGGTAATGATAACCGCAAAGAGGGGATTACGTCTACCGGTTAGTAGGCAGAAAACCACGGAAAAGTAACTGTCATCGGTTGGGATGAACAACAAGGTTAACTCTGCAAGGAGAGAAGATAGGGTTTACAACTACCGAGATGATGGGTAGAAGACCAAAGATTCTGCTGAGGAACAAAGTGAGAAAATAGGATTTACAACTACCGGTTAGTAGGTAGAAGACCCAAAAATCCGCCATCAACCAGAATGAACCATACAGGTTACCTCTGCTAGGGGATAAAAGTAGGATTTATAACTACCGGTTAGTAGGTAGTAAACCACACAGATAGGACTTACGACTGCCGGTTTGTAGGCAGAAAGCCACGATTTCTACTGAGGATAAGATGAATGAGTGCCGGTTAGTAAGCAACTATTCATTTATACCACAGGGAAGTACAAGAGACAATCACAAAAGGCCAATTTAGGATCAAGCTAAAAGGAAAATTGAATCAAGACTCGTCCTAATGAGGATATAACTCAAAAGGGAAAACCCATCCCATTATGTGTGTTGGGAGGGAACGGAAACAACCGTCATCCACGAGGATATAACTCAGTGGGGAAATGCAGAAGGAAAGGACAGACACTTTTTGCTTAAGGGGCTGACTCTATATTGAGAGATTAGACACCCGACATCTGCTTGGGGAGATCTACATCACCAATTAGCAGGAGACAACAATCAAAAGATATATGGCAAAAGATGCAACATGAATATCTGAATGTTGAAAGTATGCATGAATATGCTTGATTTATGTCTGATGAATGCTGACAAAACAGACATATCTAACACAAACAGGTCCAGGAATCAAACGCCCGGTGCTACATCTCGAAAGAGAAAGCCAGGATCACCGGAGAACATCCAATCTGCCGGGATCAAAGACAACAAAATCATCTGCGAGGATGGATCATCAGTCTCAACTGGGAAAGAGAGCTCGCTGCACAGGCAAGAACTGCCACGAAAGCCACTCCAAGCAACTTCACTGGGGAAGACCCATCTGAGGGAGAAAAGATCACACAAGTAGATCCTGCCACACAAGCCACTCTACCGGGGATCAGAAGTATCAGGAAATCATCAAATCTCTACAGGAGAGGAAGGCCATGAGAGGTTTCCGGAGGGATCGTCAGTCACAACCAGAGAAAAGAGTTCAATGCACAGGCAGAAACGCCACAACAGCAACTCACGCTAGGGATCAGAGATGCCAGGAAGCAACCAGATCTCTGATGGGGATAGATAACATAGATGAAGTTCAGCATGCCAACAACTCCGCTGAGGATCTATCCGAGGAAATGACAAAGTATTGGGATGTCAACCCACTAAATACTGAATCTTCCAAAGAAAAGCAACCCATGCTGAGGAGAGAATAATGCTGGAGAGGAAAGTTGAAGTCTTCAACAAACACTTTGCTCGGGACTGACCCACAAAAGTGTTCAAACAAAACTCTACTGGGGATGAAAACCACAATAGGGCTAATACAGCACTCTACTGGGGTTGAAAACCACAATAGGGCTAATAGAGGCTTGGAGGAATGATGTTGTACTGCCGGGGAAATGAAGCTGAACAACTTCAACCAACATTGCATTAAGCAACCTCGCTGAGGAGAAACCATAAAAGGTTCTATAGGAAAAAAGATACAGTTATCTCGAGATATGAACAAATGTCTTACCCTGTTGGAAATCATACCACCCCTGGGAGAGCACTGCAGATCTCCTAAGTATCCTTTGATCATTGTGAATGTTCACTTTGTTTAAAAGCTGTTTTTGTGAAAAGTTTATTTATTTTGAAAACAATGATATTTTTATCAATTAAAACATGCAAAACATTTGTTGAGTAGAAACAAATAAGAGTGCAAATAATTGGCTAAAAGCTCAAATTTATTTGATGGAATGGTAGCCTGCAAATGGCAAGACTCCATAGATCTGTACAAGTTCGAAATTGGTGATATATCTTGGAAAGGGCTACATTGAACATAATGACCATTTCTCCACCAATTCCTAATTCGATGTATTCGAAGCTTCAGTTGGCAACGAATCGAGAATCTCTGGCAGATGACAGATGTAGAACACAGTCTTGTCAGGATGCAGTTACTTGCCAAATCCCTAATTTTTGCCTAGATTTCCCCAGGGTGAGGTACTCAATCTAGCGGGATGCAAATATACTTCCTTTTTTATGTCTCTAACTTTAGCCTGGATCGCCCTTTCGGGTTTTCAATTCACCGAGACGCTATTTTTTGCCTAAGCCGCCCTTTCGGGTTTTCAACTTAGCGAGCTATTCTGTTTTTGTTTTTAGGCAAAGTATTTCTTGACTGCATCTGAATTCACAGGACGAGTGAAATCCTCCCCATCCATTGTTGTAAGCATCAAAGCACCGCCTGAAAAGGCTCGCTTGACAACATATGGACCCTCGTAGTTTGGAGTCCACTTGCCCCTGGAATCGGGGGCGAAAGACAAGACTTTCTTGAGCACGAGGTCACCTTCTCGGAACACGCGAGGCTTAACCTTCTTATCGAATGCTTTCTTCATTCTCTGCTGATATAACTGACCATGGCACATGGCAGTCAATCGCTTCTCTTCAATCAGATTCAGCTGGTCGTAACGACTCTGGATCCATTCAGCATCAGTCAACTTGGCTTCCATCAAGACTCTCATTGATGGGATCTCCACCTTTACTGGGAGAACAACCTCCATGCCGTAAACAAGAGAGAAAGGGGTTGCCCCTGTTGAAGTGCGGACAGATGTACGATATCCATGCAAAGCAAATGGCAGCATCTCGTGCCAATCTTTGTACGTGACTGTCATCTTCTGGATGATCTTCTTGATATTCTTGTTAGCAGCTTCAACAACCCCATTCATCTTGGGTCTGTAGGGAGAGGAATTATGGTGTGCAATCTTGAACTCAGCGCATAGCTCTTCCATCATTTTATTGTTCAAGTTAGATCCATTATCGGTAATGATCTTATCAGGCACACCATAACGGCATATCAGCTGATTCTTGACAAACTTCACGACCACCTGCCGGGTCACATTCGCATACGACGCCGCTTCAACCCATTTGGTGAAGTAGTCAATTGCTACGAGAATAAACATGTGTCCGTTGGACGCTTTCGTTTCAATCATGCCGATCATGTCAATTCCCCACATAGAGAAAGGCCATGGTGATGAAATCACATTCATAAGTGTCGGAGGAATATGAATCTTATCCGCGTAAATCTGACACTTGTGGCATTTCTTCACGTATTTGCAGCAGTCAGACTCCATTGTCAGCCAATAGTAGCCTGCTCTCAACATCTTTCTAGCCATGGCATGTCCATTGGAATGAGTGCCAAATGAACCCTCATGGACCTCAGTCATCAACAGGTTTGCTTCGTGTCTATCCATGCATCTGAGTAGAACCATGTCAAAATTTCTCTTGTAAAGCACTTCTCCACTGAGGTAGAAACTGCCTGACAACCTTCTCAGAGTTTTCCTATCTTTCACATATGCCCCAGGCGGGTATACCTGGTTCTGGAGGAAACATTTGATGTCATAATACCAAGGCTTGTCATCATTCACTTCTTCAACTGCAAACACGTGAGCTGGTCTATCCAAGCGCATCACGGTGATGTTGGGAACTTCATTCCAATACTTGACCACAATCATTGAAGCAAGCGTAGCAAGATCATCTGGCATCCGATTATCCTCTCGAGGAATATGATGAAAGTCAACTTCTGTAAAGAACTTTGAAATCCTCCTCGCATAATCTCTGTACGGAATGAGACTGGGTTGATTCGTTTCCCATTCACCCTTGATCTGATTGACAACGAAGGCCGAATCACCATAAACGTTGAGATGCTTGATCCTCAGATTGATGCATTCTTCTAATCCCATAATACAGGCTTCGTACTCAGCCATATTATTCGTGCATTTGAAAGTTAGCCTTGCTGTAAACGGAATATGTGTGCCCTAAGGAGTAACGATTATTGCCCCAATTCCATTTCCGTACTGATTTACAGCGCCATCGAATACGATACTCCATCGGGAACCAGGCTCTGGCCCTTCATCGAGTGTAGGCTCGTCACAATCTTTCATTTTCAAATACAGAATCTCCTCGTCTGGGAAGTCGTACTGAACAGACTGATGATCTTCAATCGGCTGATGTGCCAAGTGGTCAGCCAAGATACTACCTTTGATAGCTTTCTGAGCTCGATACTCGATATCATACTCAGATAACAACATCTGCCAACGGGCAATCCTCCCGGTTAAAGCAGGCTTCTCGAAGATGTACTTGATTAGATCCATTCTGGAGATCAACCAAGTTGTATGATTTATCATGTACTGGCGTAAACGCTTAGCAGCCCAAGCCAAAGCACAGCACGTCTTCTCAAGCATAGAGTATCGAGACTCACAATCAGTGAACTTCTTACTCAGGTAGTAGATAACAGATTCTTTCTTTCCCGATTCGTCTTGCTGACCGAGTACACAACCCATCGAGTCTTCAAGAACTGTCAGATACATGATCAGAGGTCTTCCTTCTTCAGGCGGAGACAAGATCGGAGGTTCAGACAGATACTCTTTGATACTGTCGAAAGCTTTCTGGAATTCCTCGGTCCAATCATGAGATTGATCTTTCCGGAGGAGCTTGAATATCGGCGCACATGTGGCAGTCATGTGGGATATAAATCTGGAAATATAGTTCAAGCGGCCAAGAAAACCTCGGACTTGCTTCTCAGTTTTGGGCGCAGGCATCTCTTGTATTGCTTTGACCTTTGCAGGATCAACCTCAATACCACTTTCGCTGACAATAAAGCCCAATAACTTGCCAGAACGGACTCCAAATGTACACTTGTTCGGATTCAGACGAAGCTTGTACTTCCTCAAACGCTGAAAAAGCTTTAACAAGTGCTCAACATGTTCCACTTCTGTTCGTGACTTAGTAATCATATCATCGACATAGACCTCGATCTCCTTGTGCATCATGTCATGAAACAAGGTAGTCATAGCTCGTTGATACGTGGCTCCGGCGTTCTTCAAACCGAAGGGCATCACTCGATAACAGAATGTTCCCCAAGGTGTGATGAATGTTGTCTTCTCCATATCCTCGGGTGCCATCTTGATTTGATTATATCCGGAAAATCCGTCCATAAATGAGAAGACTTTGAATTTAGCTGTATTGTCTACCAACATATCAATGTGTGGTAGAGGGAAATCATCTTTTGGACTAGCCTTATTCAAATCTCTATAATCGACACACATACGGACTTTTCCGTCTTTCTTAGGCACATGCACAATATTGGCCACCCATTGAGGATACGTAGAAGTCACCAGAAACCCCGCATCAATTTGCTTCTGAACTTCCTCTTTGATCTTAACTGCCATGTCTGGATGAGTTCTTCTGAGCTTCTGCTTCACAGGCACGCACTCAGGCTTCAGAGGTAGGAAATGTTGCACAATATCTATATCTAGACCTGACATGTCTTCATACGACCAAGCAAAGATATCGGAATATTCTCGTAGCAAACTGATCAACCTCTTCTTGACAGACTCTTCAAGGAGTGCCCCAATCTTCACTATCCGAACACAATCTTCAGACCCCAAGTTGACTGTTTCTAGATTCTCAAGATGTGGCTGAATGATCTTCTCTTCGTGCTCAAGAAGACGGGTAATCTCATCAGGAATCCCTTCAACATCATCTTCCTCTGCTTCGAATACAGGGAATTCAAAATTAGGAGATGGCGTTGGATCATTATGTTCAGTGGGTTTTAGAATCAACCTGCATAATGATTTTGGATAATGAAAAGCTTTAGAATTTAAACAAGGCAATCATTATGCAGATGAAAAGATTGCTTTTATTCTTGTTTTTAGGGTTTTTTGTGATCACCAATTTCATGCAAAAAGCAAAAAGTGAAAACAAATGGAAAAACAAACATTTAACATGAATTTATTGAATGAAATATCATTGTATAAATGATGCCAACAATGTCATCACTTCTCCTTTTGGCGTGGGAGAAGGGTTTTTAAATAAAGTGAATCATTTACTTTGATTTATGAATGACTGTAGGAACATCTACAGCGACCCAATTGTGGCAGATCCCTCCAGGGATGACAAAATTGTCAGTATCCTCTGCATCTTCTTCCAGAATAGCAGCAGCTTCCTCACTCTGACCGGTGTGGATGAAACCTCCACTCTTGAACAACCCTTTGTCGTTGAAGACCCCAGAAGAATAGCCAATGCCAGCCCGGGACTTGTTGTCTTCAAGCTCGATCATTTTTCCTAGACCAGCAACTGCACCATATTCGATGGCCAGATTCGCGTCACGATAGGAAGCAAATGAAGGAGTTTTCTTCTCAATAGGCTCAGCAATAGATAAAGCTTGGAAAGGGGTTCCAACTTCATCCTCAACATCAATGTATGAGAAAGAAGACAAGTGGCTAACCAGGAGAGCCTTTTCTCCCCCTACCACAACCAGTTTCTTGTTCTTGACAAATTTCAGCTTCTGGTGTAGGGTGGATGTCACGGCGCCAGCCTCGTGAATCCATGGTCTGCCTAAGAGACAGCTATAAGATGGGTGAATATCCATAACCTGAAAGGTGATTTGGAAATCACTTGGTCCAATCTTGATTGGGAGGTCAACTTCCCCAATCACGGTCTTACGTGACCCATCAAAAGCCACCACTCTGCCTCATGGGAGGCCCTTGATATGACAATCTGGAGAGAGTTGATTTCGGCAACACATTTAGGGATGACCCAGTATCCACTAGCACGTTGGACATGGCGTCGTCTTTGCAATTCATGGATATATGTAAAGCCATGTTGTGGTCTCTTCCCTCCTCAGGGAGATCAGAGTCACAGAAACTCAAAGTGTTGCAAGCAGTGATGTTTGCAACAATACTGTCAAACTGTTCAATAGTGACGTCGTGATCGACATAAGCTAAGTCCAAAACTTTCTGCAGAGCCTCTCTATGGGGTTCTGAATTCAGAAGCAACGATAACACGGAGATTTTGGACGGCATTTGTAGAAGCTGGTCTACAACGTTGTACTCACTCTCCTTGATGAGCCTCAGCATCTCATCACAGTCTTCATTCACAATGCCACTAGGGCCAACAGAAGAAGTAGGAGTCTTTTGTACAGAGGAGGGTTTAATAACAAGTGCCGGATTCGGAGAATTCTCCGCATTCCCAACCGGACGCTCAACACAGTCAGCTCTAGCCTGAGGCTTCGGAGGTGAAAACACGCGACCACTACGGGTCAATCCGCTCACATCAGCTATATTCACAACAGATGGAGAAGGCAAGGGCACTTCCTTCCCATCTTCCGCAGCAACAACACTATAGAGGAATGGAATTGCTTTATCAGATGAATAAGGCACAGGGCCGGCAGGCTTGATAACTAGAGTAGGAGAAACCTTTTGCTTGCTACCATCATACTTAATGAAAACAGGCTCAGGGATCCTGAACACAGGAGAAATCACATTAACCTCTGGTTCATCTTCATCAACATTCCTGTTTTGAAGAATCTCAATAGTCCCATCGTCCAGCAATTCTTGCAGATCTTTCCGCACTTGGCGACAGCCCAAACGATTGACAGAACAGATACGGAATTTGTCATGGTCGTGCTCCAGATGACTGTAATCACACAGTAGACGATGCAACTCAACCAATGACTGTCGAATATGGCTAACATATTTGACTTTGTATTTGCCAGGGCAGCCCTGGACCATGTTAACTGACTTCCCATGCTCGGGCAATGGGTTCTTTGTAACATTAGGACCTGCGTCCTCAAAGCTCAAAATGTCGCATCTCATAAGGTCCTGAACCTTAGTCTTCAGCTGAAAGCAGTTCTCTACATCGTGGCCCGGAGCACCCGAATGATAGACACAGTGCTGATCAGGCTTATACCACCACTGAGGGTTGACCGGTGTAGCCGGAGGATCCCTGGGAGTAATCAGTTTCCGCTCTATCAAAGAGGGATACAGCTCTGCGTATGACACCGGAATCAGACCAAAAGTGATCTTCTTCCTCTCATAACTCGTACTAGCTGGATTACTGTTGTTGCGAGGCTGATAGGCCTGCTGCTGAGGACGATGTTGTTGTTGATGATACTGCTGAGATTGTTGTTGATTATTGTTGTGCTGATGATGATATTGCTGGTTGTCTCTGAAGATAGGTGCTATGTGAGCCACCTGGTGCTGGTTGCTGGCTGAACGCACAAGCTTCCTCCTCACAGAGGGTCTTCTAGGTTTGATATGGGATTGCACAGCATGTGCCTCTCCATCTTTCTTCTTCGCAAACGCCCCATATCGCTTGCTAGAAGAGCCTTCATCCTTGGATAGACGTCCTTCACGGACTCCCTCCTCTAGACGCATCCCCATGTTCACCATCTCGGTGAAGTCAGAAGGAGCGCTAGCAATCATCCGCTCGTAATAAAATGAACTCAAGGTCTTCAGAAAGATCTTGGTCATTTCCTTCTCTTCCACCGGAGGAGTGATCTGAGTTGCCAGCTCTCGCCACCTCTGGGCGTACTCTTTAAATGTCTCTTTGTCCTTCTGGGACATGGCTCTGAGCTGATCCCGATCGGGAGCCATATCCACATTGTATTTGTATTGCTTGACGAAGGCTTCGCCAAGATCATTGAAGGAACGGATGTTTGCACTGTCCAAACTCATATACCATCGCAGTGCAGCACCGGACAGACTGTCCTGGAAATAATGAATGAGTAGCTGATCGTTATCCGTTTGAGTAGACATTTTCCTGGCATACATAACCAGGTGGCTGAGCGGGTAGGTGTTCCCCTTATATTTCTCAAAGTCTGGGACCTTGAATTTGACAGGAATTTTCACACCGGGAACCAAACACAACTCGGCAGCAGACTTGCCGAACAAATCCTTTCCTCGAAGGGTCTTCAATTCCTTGCGGAGTTCAAGAAATTGGTCATTCATCGCATCCATCTTCTCATGAACATCTGGGCCCTCAGACGGCTCAGAATGATAGATGGTGTCGTTTACCCTGGGAACGGTATGCACGACAAGAGGAGGCACATCAATGACCGGGCTAGATGCCGGCATAGAAGCAAATGTTGGTGCAGGAATATCAGGCCTAAAGCCAGGAGGCATCCCCCACGGAAACCCGGACGGCAAGGCTGTTGGCACGAAATGGGCACTGGCAGCTGGCACAGTAGAGGAAACAATCTCAGAGACGACTGTCCTCTGGGGAGGAGTTGCAGGTGTTGGAGACGACTGATTCTAGGCTGCCAGGAAAGACTCCATCAAAGCACTCAGTCTGGCGACTTCCTCTTTGAGCTCACGGTTCTCTTGCTCAAGATGATCCATCAATCTGGAAGAGTTGGCTCTGGTGTAGTACCGATGAGTCAGCTTGTCTTCAAAATAAATGAAGAGCACAGAGTTAGACCACAAGACCAGAAGCTGAGAACAACACCTGCTTATGCAAATGATGCATGCAATGCCCGTGCATATGATTTGTTTTTATTTTCGAAGGAACTTTAGGGTATTATTTGCAAATTTTGAATATTAAGCATTTGATCGCATATGGAAAATATCTCATCAAATATATTTGAGAAAAAGAGGTACAACATTGTTAATCATTACAAGAGAAAAGGAAAATAAACATCCTATGGATCCCTAGAAGCTCGGGATGCCGGAAGATAAGCTGCGCGAAGCCTCTTAATCTCTCTCTCATATGCTGCTTCCATATCCGCCTTCTCTTTGGCGAGTCTGTCATACCTCCTTTTCCAGAACTTGGAAGACTGAGGAAGTAGAGAAGTCCATGCATCGTCAGGATCATCAATGACCTGATGCTCGAGGAACTCGATCAGAGCATCCTTCTCCTTAAGCTGTTGAAGCAACTCTTCTCTTTCACGGATCCATGCACGTGAAAGGTCTTCGTCTCTCAACTCCTCTATGCCTTGGTTAGCGAGGGTTGAAGGCCCAGCCACAACCAAAGGTGTAGGTCTCGGATAATCATAAGGCATGAGATACTCATATTCTCTCTTCCTTACCCAAGTAGTATACGGCTCCAAAGCTATGCAGTTCTTCGGACCCAACTCACTTCTACCCTTCTTGTGAATCTTGCGCCACACGCGGACCATTCTTGCTTTCAGGCCTTGGGGATCTTTACCCTCCTGAAAGAACACACCTTCTAACAGAATGTTATTAGGTTTATCCTTTAAGGGGAACCCAAGCTGACGACGTGCTAACACGGGGTTGTAGCTAATCCCACCACATGTACCAAGAAGAGGCACATTGGAGAATTCACCACAAGAGTCAATGATCTGGACACCATCATATGCACGATCATACCAAAAGATATCATCATTAGTGAGAGACATGAGTCTCGTAGACCACCGTAGACATCCCTTGTTCTCCTTGAAAGCGACCGTCTGAGGTAAGTGAGAAATAAACCACTTATACAACAGAGGCAAACAGCACACAATAGCGCCACCACCCTTTGCATTCCTCAGATGCAAAGAGAAATAGGTATCACCCAACAGAGTCGGAACGGGATTAAGAGCAGAGAAGATCCTAATAGCGTTCACATCCACAAATTTGTCGATGTTAGGGAACAATACCAATCCATAGATGAGAAGCACAAATATGGCTTCAAAGGCATCCTCACTCATGGCCTTCCCATAAACGGTAGCTTGAGCGATGAGGAACTCAGAAGGGAGACCTTGAATTCCACCTTTGGTAGTCATATGAGCTTTAACCAAAGATTCATCTATGTGCAACATGTCAGCTATCTCTTGAGAAGTAGGAATACTCTCCAAGCCACTGAACGGCAACTGGTCTAGAATAGGAATACCCACGAGATGAGCATACTCCTCAAGGGTAGGCAATAGCTGAAAGTCTGGAAAAGAGAAGCAGTGATATAGAGGATCATATAACTGCACCAAAGTACCCATCAATCCTTCGTCAACTTGAGTAGTCAGAAGAGGCAGAAGCTTCCCATAACGAGCTTTGAAACCCAAGGGATCTAATACATAAGATGTCAGATTCCTTAACTCTTTCAGATCGGGTTGTCTGAAGCTTTACTTCTTTGTATGCCTTTTTTGTCTTTCCATATCTGAAAATTTTGCGAATAAACCCCTTAAGTTCCTTGAAAATTTTCTTTTTCTCTGATGATATGGGTGTAGATGAATGCATGAATGCAACAATCACACTCAAGGATCAAGCAAAGCACACCAGACAAAGGTCATGGGATGGTTCATATTATCCTTAATATCAATCATCCATTTTGGTGGATTATGGTTTTCACCTTATCGACACCCAAGTTCCATTGATATTAACGATATATGAACGGTTCAACCATCCTTAATATCAATCATCCATTTTGGTGGATTATGGTTTTCACCTTATCAACACCCAAGTTCCATTGATATTAAGGAGGTGTGAACGGATCAACCATGAATCACGGGTTTATTGTGAGTCACGAGCATGGAGTCTCGGTTAAGAACCACCCAAAGGGAGTGTACTATGGTTTACACCTGCCGAACATGTTCTACCAGAGGTTCCCATAGTCATCATCCCATCTTTCGAATATTATCGGAGGAACGAATACTCGTATTCCAAAAATATTCTCAAGAGAGACTCTTATGAGTGTAGTATCGCGTAACAATCGCATCAAATCTGACATTTGAACGACCTCCACACTACATCCTAAAAATAGGCCAAGATGGGCTTGGTAAACTAAGGTCCTTGGCTTTTATGGCACACATTGAAAGAATAATGCCTAACCACAAATAACTTGTGTGACATCATTGATCTAACATGACCTCCACCAAGTGAATGGGCTCGCAAGTCGACTTGCTAAGGAATAACTCCACACAAGTCGACGAGACTATGCCATTCTCCTATCATAAGGTGCACTCGAGTTCGGGTATAGAACTCATCTCACAGAGATCACCAAGCAAGCAGCAATTGATATATCAAGCAAATCAATCATTACAATCAATACAGTAATCCCAAATTGCACAAAAATATGTCATAAACAATATATTACAACAATTGTGAAAAGTAGGCAAACCCACTAGGAAGATCTTCATCCCCAGCAGAGTCGCCACTTTTCTGTAGCGGTGTATTCATTACCTTTAGATTTATTGACTAAATCAAAAGCAAAGCATACAAAGATAGAGTCGCCACCGCACTTCTATTTATCCAAAGGAATGGCTAGAAAGCGAACAAAAGCCTAAGAAGTTTTGCAAAGAAAACTAATAAAAGGGGTACAGAGATCTGGGTAAGGGGGTAATTATGCAAAGGGAAGGTGTTAGGCACCCAATGCATCCTAGGTACTCCTAGGGAACCCTTTTCACAACTTGTTATAAAAAGTAATTGTTTATGAAAATATTTATTGTGCAAACATGAGGGAAGAGGTGAGAAAAGAATGTACAAGTTAGTTATTTTTGTGTTTGGGTGGATGAACCCATTGCCTACGTACCTTTTCATGAAAGATAAGGATCAAAACGCTGTAGTTTGGCTAAAAGATTTCCAAAAAGTGAGTGGATTGATTTTAAACAAAAGCCCGAAGGTCTTTCATTATCCACAGGAGAAAACTCGACCTGAACCAACAATCTACCATGTGAGAACAACTTCGATATACTAGAGGGGTTAACCCTGTTATCAGTATGGAAGACTTACAATTCGATCACTAAGGATGCGGTGAGATTTACATCAACCACTAAGATAATTCAGATCTACAGCTAATGCATGAAAACTTGATTAAGAGAGTGGACAAGGCCACAAAAAACAATTGAGTGAGTGAAATTAACCAATTAGGAGTATTCACAAAGTATGATCAAAGTTGACATTAAATTCAATTCAGAAGAAGTATTGTGAAAATGAAGTTTGAAAATCAGAGGCCTAAGTCCTAGGTTTCTAGTTTTTAAAATAAGTGAAGATGTTTGCACAATGGTTTTCTGGTTTGGGTTAAAATGCAAGTGGAGGTTGTAAGGGAACAAAAGGTGGGGATGAGGAGCAAAACTTCATTAGGAGTTCCTCTCTTGAGATCATATGTAGATGATCCAAGTAAGTACCATCCTTTGGAATAGGCAACAAAGTAATAAGCAAATAAGCAAGCTCAAAGAGAACAAAGTTGGAAATGGATGGCCAACCAACGGTCTTACGTCCAACTCCACAAAGCAACATGGGAAACAGATAGCCAATCAATGGTCTTACGTCTAACTCCACAAAAGAAAACAAGATAGGAAACAGATAGCCAATCACTGGTCTTACACCTGACTCCACAAAAGAAATAAAACAGGAAATGGAGTGCCAATAAATGGTCTTATATCCAGCTCCCCAAAAGGAACAGGAAACAGATAGCCAATCAATGGTCTTACATCTGACTCCCCAAACAAAACAAATAACAAATGCAAAGACAATATGCAAAACAATATGCAAAAGCAAACACAAGCAATCACATCAATCAATTAGCACACTCTATACACAAGCAAGAGGCTCAATCAAAGTTGGGCTTTAGTCAAGGGGTCATATCAACCTTGACAAACAAGCCAATACTGTTATGGGTGTTGAGACTCTTAACCACTGACATTGAACGTCAGGGTGAGCAGACGAAATGGGAAATGAGGGTTAGACCTCATAGCTCTTAACCCTGGCCTGGGTGAGCTTGAATCAAAGAAGGTGTTGGAGTCCAGAATGAGGAACTCTACTCCACATGACTGACTCTATATACAATGATCTTGGGTGTTTATTCAAATGCATCAGCACGTAGTGCGAGCAGGATGAAAGACTCAACTGAATAGCAGGGGATTGACTACAAATCCCTTCTATCTACCAATTGCCTCTTCAGTTAGGAGGACTTGAAGTACATGGCACAAATATAAACAAACAAAAACATTGCCTCTTAAGGAGGACTTCAGCCAAATGCCTACCAAACGTAAACGACAGGGCTTCCAGACTACATGGAGTTAGAGAGATTACCTAAGTGGTATGCCAACCACAAGCAAAGCAAAGCTCAAATAATGAGCAAAAGCTACTAAGGTACCTGTATGAAAAGCTAAACAATCAGTATTCACATTCAGACAACCAAACAATTAACAACAGTCAGACATTCCCAATATGTACAACATGTAAGCCATAAGAAGCAAACACTCAAATGAGTTAGCCACCAAAGGACCTACAACACAATCAAAATTAGTTAAACAAAGCAAATGCATCTCAAGCAAGGAGATCACATCATCCATTAGAACTAAATTGCTTGAACCTGAAATGCAAAGCTCAAATTGTGAGTACAAACCCCTAAGGAAAAGCCTAGGGTCAAAGGTAAAGCAAAAAGTCAAAACAACAACCAATATTCAACATGAAGCTCATTTATTCCAACAAGAAGAAAACCTCAAAAGTCCTAAAGCCAAATCAATAAGCAAAGTCATCTAATGAGCAAGATATGGCAAAGGCAATTACAAAGCACACAATTGGTCATCAAGAATGAAAATTCCATATTAAAACAGAAATGAATCAAACAATCATGGAAATTTTTATGTGCACACAACATGTCAAATACAATCATCATGCCAAAAATTAGAATCAATAGAGTTCAATTGACCTAGAAATGAAAATGCACAAGTATGACATCAAATTGTGTGACACACATTGTCACACCAAAAGTTTATGTGTCTAAAACAGAGATGAAAAATGCTAAAAATGCACAACCAAGCTTCAAAAATCATGCAACATGTTGGGAATCAGCATACCAAATTTCAAATCAATTGGCCAATGTATGAGCATTTCACAATAGAATGAATGAAGCATGTCACATTTACATACATGTTCAAAGAAGCCAACACAATTAAAATTCCAGAAATGATAAAATCATGAAATCAGCATCACAAAATAATAGACCTCCATATGAACATCTAGCAAAAAATTTGGAATTATTTGGATCAACATGCTATTTTTAGTGATTTTTACAATTTGAATGAAAATAATGAAATAATGTTGAAAATAATTGGAAAATGCTAATTGAAATGAGCAATTGGAATAATGCATCAGCCAGGAATCGAAGGAGGTATGGCGCGCTTGGATCAAAACGCAGCACTTCATTAACTGAAGTGGCGTTCCAGTCAGCCAGTCAAGCATACGTGGATGCAGTCAAGGAAACAAGAACCAATGGTTGTGCCAACAGAGCGCACACGCAAGCGCCAACAAGGAAATATTAAAACAAACAAAAGCCATAGGAAGGGATCGAACGCACGCTGCATGGGTGAAAGGCGTATCTATAGTGGAATTGAAAGCGCTAAACCAGAGGGAACCCTAGACTATTCATGCACGGCGAGGTATGGTGGTTTCCACCGTCTTCTTCATGAAGACGGTGGCGCTACAGTGACAAGCTCCAATTTTTTTTCCAGAAATAGGTAATATATACATCAATGGAAAGCTCTTATCAAGCACAACACGGATCGAGCAATAATCTGGCCTAAAACTCAATGAATAAAGAGAATCGAACCAAAACATTTTTGCATCCAAAACTTCAAATCATCATAACACAGTCAATACTTCACCATTTTTTATGAAATCTATATCAGAATGCTCAGCATGAGAAGCTCTACAACATTATGTGCATAAAAAGGAGAAATAAGAGGTTCGAAATTCCAACCTCTTGAAGAGCAGTCACTGGAAACAAGCGATTCAAGGCCTTGCAAGTGTCCAGATCCAATCCTGAGATGATATTATGAAGCTTTGTGCGTGAATTAAAGCTTGAGATGGCTTGGATCTAGCTCAGATTTCAACTTTCATCTTCATGTTCTTGAGCTTGATGTGCTTGATTCTGGCTCGAATTCTTCAATCAAGAGCTTGATCTGCACTCAATGATGATCAGAGAATAAGAATATCCAATAAAATCAATGGCTTATGTGAAGAAAATTGAAGTTTCAATTGAGAGCAAAAATGGAGGGAAAGAAAAATTTGGATCTAGAATGTGCAAAAACTCCAGAATTCTGTTATGATTTGGTTTATATACTTTGCCCTAATCACATTGCTAATCTACATTTGCATTGGTTAATTGAGATTAAGAAAAATAAGGTGTATGACCAAAATTGGAAAATGTGAGGTGCCATGCAAATTTGGACGTGAACAGTGTTGTATGGATGCTCAAAATCATTTAAAATCATCTCATAAGCATAATGGCAATGGTATTTAGCTCATGTAATGCACCAAATTTGAATTTCCAAATTTCCCTCCAAAATGTTCATGAATGAGCAAATGGTCATGTGATGAAATTTCATGCAATATGATGATGGATTTGGAAAATATATGTCATAAGGATCATAATGCAAAAAGAGGGACTCATTTTGGAGCTTTGGATCAAAAGATATGGCTTGTTGAAGTTCCATGCACACTTGGCAATCATTTGACCATATCTTCTCAACCATTCATCAGATGCTCATGATCTTGAACTTTTTGGAAATGGGAGAGAGAGATCTTCAACTTTCATGTTGGACAAAAATTCATTTGAAGCTTCTTTGATGTTGGAAAGTTGAGTTGAATTTGGTCCAAAAACTTGCTATTTTTGGAAACTTGAAATTATAGGTCACTTTCCATTTTTGGAAACTTTTGCACTGGCTTCAAATTCTTCAATGTAGATGTTTGACATGATGATTAAACCTTGTTTGAACATGAATGAGATGAAGAAATTCAATTTCCACACTCAAAGCCTTCAGTTGACTTTCAGTTGACTTGCATTGGTCCTTAGATGACCTGAAAATATTCTAATGAATTTGAGCCTCAACCACTTGGGGAATTTGCTCCAAAATGAACCTCTAGCTCATATAAGCTCAATGTAATAATCACATGATCCATATCTCAATGAAAACCTCATCTCTTGCACAAAGGATTCACTTGAATTGCCTTGACCTATTGATTGCTTAAGCTGCAAGTAACAAAGGTTAATGACATATTTTTGTACATTTTTGGTTAGTGATTAAAAGAAAAGCAATGATATACAAATGCAAACAATGCTTGGTGATCAAGAACCACTCTCAAGAAATATCCCACCCACAGGGAAGGAAGCAAGGTGTCTAATGATCCTTGAGGCTATGCAATGCTATGATATGATGCCATGAGGGATCTTAGGGACAAAATTGGAGTCTTACAGCCATGCTTAGCGCTCGTTTTAATTTTCAAGATTCTTCGTAAAGCAGTTCGACTACCTCTGGTGCCACTTCTGAAGTGCAATCTCTTGACACCATCTTGACCAAGATTAAGACGAAAATCCTTGATGTTGATTTGTTCAAAGTTTTAGAAGAAAGCACCACCGCTCAAATTGAACTCAAGAAGATTTTGAAACAAATAAACGTCTTGGAAACTTCTGCTGAGGTTGGCAGTTTTGTGATGGAGCTGATGACCCTCATTGACTTGGCGACTGCAGACCTTCATCGTCAAAGAGATCTCTCCCAGCAAATCTCCATGTCATACCCCAAAATTTGCCTGTTAATTTTTATGATAAATTGATTCATGCATGACATTCATTTCACATTTGCATTCATTCATTAGCATACATTCTCATATAAATTATAAATTTTAATGTATTTATTATGTGATACAGAATACCCCAAAATTTGCCTGTTAATTTTTATGATAAATTGATTCATGCATGGCATTCATTTCACATTTGCATTCATTCATTAGTGTAGCGGTGTATTCGTCGCTATATGATCTATTGATTAAACCATAAGCAAAGTATACAATGAAATCGATTCGCCACCGCACTTTTATTTATCCTAAGGACTGGTTAAAAAGCGAACAAAAACCTAAGAAGTTTTACACGTAGAAAACCAATAAAAGATCAGAGAATCTGGGTAAGGGGTAAATTACGCAATGGGAAGGTGTTAGGCACCCACCACGTCCTAGGTACTCCTAGGGAGCCCTTTTCACACTTGTTGTAAAAAATGTTTATTTGTTTTTTTGACATATTGTGCAAACATGAATGGGATGATGAGAAAAGAATGTACAAGTTAGTTATTTTTGTGTTTGAACGGATGAACCCGTTGCCTACGTACCTTCCATCAAAGGTAAGGATCAAAACGCCGTAGTTCGGCTAAAAGATTTCCAAAAATTAGTGAGTTCATTTTAAAACACAAGCACTAAGGCTTTTCATTACCAATGGGAGAAAGCTCAACCTGAATCAACAATCCACCATGCGAGGACGGCTTCGACGTACTAGAGGGGTTAACCCTGTTTTCAGTACGGAAGTCTTACAATCGACTCACTAAGGATAAGGTAAGATTTACATCAACCGCTATGGTAATTGAAACCTATGGCTAATGTATGAAAACATATTAACAATGGACAAAGCCACAAAACAATTGAATGTGTGAAGTTAATTGATTATGAGTGTTCACAAAATATGGTCAAGGTATGATTAAGATTGATTCAAATAAGTGTTATGAAGAGTGAAGTTTGAAAAATCAAGGACTTATGGTCCAGGTTTCTAACTTGAAAAGACATGAAGATGTTTGCACAACAAGTCAAAAGTTTTTGAAAGCAAAGTGTGAGAAGGTTTAGGACAAAGAGGGTGTGGATAATGGAATGTAAAACTTCTTAGAAAGGTTCACCTCTTGAGATCATATAGAAGATGATTCAAGTGTGTCCTTAGGAATAGGCAACAGAACAAGCAAGCAAATAAAAAGCAAGGTGATACCGGATGCCATCAATGGACTTATACCAATCTCACAAACAAAAGCAGATACCGGATACCAATAAATGGGTTTACACCAATCTCCTAAAATAAAACAATGATACCGGAAGCCAATAAATGGTCTTACTCCAATCTCACAAAGCAAAAGCGGATGTCGGATACCAATAAATGGATTTACACCAATCTCCTAAAATAAAACAATGATACCGGATGCCATCAATGGACTTATACCAATCTCACAAACAAAAGCGAATATCAGATACCAATAAATGAATTTACACCAATCTCCTAAAGGAAAACAAAACATGGATGTCAGATGCCACTCTGTCTGAACTTATACCAACCTCCAAAGGATGATCATGGGAGTACAAATGCCAACAACATGGTCTTACAATTGCATCCTCACATACAACAAACAAACAATGCACTAAGCAATGGACATGAGTAGCCAAATGAAATGGTCTTACACTTTATCCCTTCCAAATCATAGGAACAATGGCCAATGAATGGACTTACAGTTGTCCTCAATGGGTAAACCAAACATGGATCACAAAGATATGCAATGATGATCATGCAATGATGAACAATCAATGATGATAAGTGCACAAAGGCAAGCAAGCAACCATGTACAAATGCAACAAGCAATCAATCAAACAAAGTCATTTAGCACCCACTATAACCTAACAATTAGGCTCAAGCAAAGGGTTAGACTATGAAGTCAACTGGAATAGGGTAAATGGTGCTCTTAACCTTGACATTGAGAGCCAAGGTGAAGCAGATGAAAGGATATGAGGGGTGTGCCTCATCACTCTTATCCCTGGTCAGGGAGAGCATTGAATATCAGAAGGTGTGGGAGTTCAGAAAGATGGAACTCTCTCCACAAGTTAAGGACTCGATAGATCTTGGGTTTTTACTCACTATGCATCAACACATGTGGTGTGAGCAAGGTGAGAGACTCACAGAATAGTAGGAGATAGGCTACATATCTCTTTTGTCTACCAATTGCCTCACATGAGGTCTTTACCTGCTTGGGGACAAAGTTAAACAATCACAAACATTGCCTCTTAAGGAGGACTTCAGACAGGTGTCTGGCTAAGTAACAAGCCAGGTCTTCCAGACTACATGGAGACAAGAGAGTCTACCTCAATGCTTAAGCAAAGCAAAGCAATAGCAAGTTCTCAAAGGAACTAAATCAACTATGGTACCTGAAATCAATCCAATATAATCAGTATACCAATCACGAAGTCAAAACAGACAAGATATGAACCAACAGTCAACACAATCAATCACATGTGCAAAGCACAAACTCTAACCAAAAGGAGTTAGCATCCTACAAAACAAACCAAGTTAGTTCATCACAATCAACTAAACCAAACTCAATCAACTTGAATTAATCTCCTTAAAGCAATTGCTTCTTTAACCTGAAAATCAAACTCAAATGTGAGAAGTGAACCCTTAGGCCAAAGCCTAGGGTCAAAAGAGGAGAAAAAAATTTAAAACAGAACATGAAACTTGATCAAAATCAAGATTTATCAAATAAGAACAAACTCCAGTTGGTCTCACATCAAAAGCATTCACCAATTGCATTTCATAAGCAAATCATGTCAAACTAGGCAAGTTGAGAACTCAATGATGTAAACAGAATGAACACAAGCATATCAATACCAAAATGGCTCAATAAATTCCAGGAAAAATCATGCTTAACCAGAACACATTGAATGAGCAACACACCAAATTTCATGTCATTTGGACAAGTGGAAGTAAGGAAATTAAAATCCCTAAGTCAAATCATATTCAAGCAAGCTCATACAAGACCACAAATCATACATCAAGTTCAAGCAATCATAAAACAGTGATCAAACATGAGAAATGAATGCGATCAAAGCCATGATACACTTCAACATGTTAAGAATCACTGTACAAAATTTCAGGCTCATGTGATAAGGCACAAGGATTTCACAAAGCATGGAAGTTTAGCACTCAACAAGAGTTCACAAATGACCAAACAGCAAAGAAAAATAGCAAACAAATTAAAAATGCACTCAAAAATCCCAGGAAAAATCACAAGCAAACTAGACATTCAGAAGTATTAGCATGCAAAAATCCAGAGCAATTGGTATATCATAAGCATGGAAAATAAAATTCAAGAAGCTGGACAAAACATAGTGTGTCATACATTGTCACACTCATGAAGATCACATCATATCTCCCAATCCAGAAACTCAAAAATAGCAAACCATATACCAAAATGACCAGGAATGAGTCTAGATCATGCATACAAAATTTCAACCATTTTCAATTAGGCATCAAGATTTCATGAATGAAAGAGTGAGCAAAGTGCAAGATATGGTACACTAGAACAAACCCTAGTCATTTTAAAAATCTATCCGTGCACAAATTTATTAAAAATGTCCATAAAATAATCGACATGATGATGAACAAATCAAAAAAAGAATCATGAATTTTGGATCATTATTTTTTGATTTATGAATTTTTGATTGTAAAAAAAAATAAAAAATGTGAATGGAAGGCATGAACATGATAAGGCATAATTGAAATAATGTGTAAAAGGAAATATGAGAATGCTGTGGGCAAGAATCGAGCACGCGCCAAATTCAAAATCCCAGGGTGCCAAACGAAACGCAGTCGTTTTGGCCTTAAGCCCTAGCGCATGCGCGCCATGCAGTGCGTACGAATCCGCAGGAAACTCACGCGTTTCCGCAGGAAATTCCGTGGCCAGGCTATGAAGGTGGCGGATAAATCCGCAGGAAATGTCCAGATTTCACGAACAGCATGAAGATCTTCATGATCTTCATGCGTAATTTTTCCAGAAAAATTTGATAGCTCCAGAAACGAAAATTGGTCACATGTTAATGAAGATCCAACATCACATAGCATAAATCAATACGCATTTCATCAAATAACAACATCAACATCGTGAATCGAGCAAATCTAACTATGAACATGAAACTTTAAATCCATGGAACTTTCTCAATATAGCATGGAATCACGTGGTTTTTAGCTCAGAATCACCACAAAAGAAAGATCTACCAGTATCACATGATGAATTTAAGAAAAGAGAGGATCGAATTTTCACCTCTTGTAGAGCAGCTCGTCATTTCAAGTGCTTCAGGTCCTGGAATGGTTCCAATTGTGTCCTAGCAACCTTGAATGAGTGAATGGAAGGATCTTTAATGCTCAGTATGCTTTGAATCCACGGATTTGTGATTTCACCATTTATGAAGTTCTTGCTTTCAAGAGGCTTTGATTTGCACGAATCTCCCTTGGATCTTGCTTGGATATTGCTTACCAATGATGCTTGATGATGAACAGAGCAAGAACAATGCCAAATGCTTCAAGAATTGAGAGAAAAAAAATTGGAAAAGTTGAGAGAATTTTTGAGATGAAAAATTTGGATCTGAAAAAATGAATTGTGTTTTTGGATTTTGTTATGATTAGGGTTTAAATACCCCTTGTTAATCACACTTGCTAATCATCATTAGCCAAAACCAAATGGATTAGTGAAAATGGATGTTTTAAGCATTATGACCAAAATACCCTCACATGCATGCATGGCAATGGAATAGTGCTGAATTTTCACTTGGGATAAATTTTAAAACCTGTTTGGAGGCAAATGTGATTAATTGGAAGTGAAGAAAATGCATAAATTTCAAAATCACTTTTTCCCTCCAAAAATCCAAATTAATTCACTTGAAAAATGCCATTTTTGTATGATGATTTTTGATGAAATGTGATGAAGGATCATGATAGTACATGTCAAATGGAATTTGCTCAAAAAAGAATCACTCAATTTGGCCAAATGGTTCAAGAGTTATGCCTCCTTGAAGTTCAATTTTTCTTGAAAATGATTTGATCATAACTTGCCAACCACACGTGAGAAATGAGTGTTCTTGGACTTTTTTGAAAAGGCAAGAGCAAGATCTTCAACTTTCATGTTGGACAAATTTTGATTTGAAGCTTGCTTGAGGATGTAATTTTGAGGAGAAGAACTTTCCATTTTTGGCAGTTGAAAATTACAGGTCCTTGCTATTTTGGGAAACTTTTTGTCTGACCTCCAATTCCTCAATGATGATGTTTGACATGTTATATGAGGCTTGTATGGACATGAATGAGACCTCTCCAACCATCTCACACCTTCAAATCCCTGATTAAATGCATAGTTGACCACAGTTGACTTTGCTAGGGTTTTGGTTGACTGAGCCATGCTTTGATGAATTTCAAACCTCTATCACTTGAAATCTTGATACCAAATGATGTCACAACTCATATGAACTTCTTATGAATGATCATGGTGCCCAAATTCTTCAAGAATGGCCACCATCTATAGCTCAATGAATGATTGGACTGTTTGACCTAGTTTTGCTTCAACTGCAAGTAACAAGGTTAGATGACAATATTTTTGTACTTTTGGGTTAGTAAACAAATGAAAAGCAATGATATACAAATGCTAAACATGCTTGGTGATCAAGAACCACACTCACAATGTAACCCACCCACAAGAAAGAAGGCAAGGTGCACAATGATCCTTGAGGCAATGATATGATATGATATGATGCCATGAGGGATCTTAGGGCAAAAATTGGGGTCTTACAATTAGCATACATTCTCATATAAATTATAAATTTTAATTTATTTATTATGTGATACAGATATAAAAAAATAATAATAATTTTGGTTATCTGTATGATATAAATAAATTTTATATATATAAATAAAATAGTTTTAATTTAATGATAAATAAAAATAGATTTGAATTTTAATTGTATAATTAAAATTTTAAATTAATTTTATTTGTTAAAGCTCATTAAATTATAATAACTATTTTTTATAATTTAGTGACTCATGTTCCATTTATTCATTATTTATAAATAGTACTTATTTAGTAATTCACGTTTTTTACTTAATAAAATTTATTTATAAGAGTAACATTTTTTTAAAAAGCCCATAAATTATAAAATAATTTTGGTTGAAATAAGTAAGAATAATTTTGATTTTTTTTAAATGATGAAAGTAAAAATAGAAATATGTTTAAATTTTAATTCAATTATGTAACTAAAATTTAAATTAATTTTTATTTGTTAAAAGTCATTTGAATTATTCATTATTTGTATTTAATAAATATTTAGCAAGGTTAAACCCTAACTCTCCTAAAGTATAGGAAGGGATCCAAATATTTAGCAAGGTTAAACCCTAACTCTCCTAAAGTATAGGAAGGGATCCAAATATTTAGCAAGGTTAAACCCTAAAGTATAGGAAGGGATCCAAATATTTAGCAAGGTTAAACCCTAATCCACACCATTATAAATACTTCATATGGCTGCAGCGAGAGGGGGAAGACGAAAAAGAGGAGAGATACAGCAGAAGAAGATACACAAGGCAAGGCAGAAACAAGAAGATTCACGGGCAGGGAAAAGAGAAGCAACCATAAAGCACTCATAGCCTGAATAAGAACAACACACATACAGTGAGCAAGCTAGAAGAATCAAATCCCCAGTAAGTGTTCATTATGGAATTTGCATCTAGAATGATTACCTTGCAATACTCCTTAATTCATGCATGAATAATATTGGTTTAATATATATATTGAGATGATGTATTCATGGTTTGGTGGATGTTGATATTGCTTTATTCAAGTATGCATCTGTTCTTGATATGTCATAGCATGTTGGAGAAATTTTGTTTGCATGATTAAAGAATTATATCTGCCATTTAATTATTATTATATGAGTGTTGTTTCTAGCATGATTATGTTTATTTCACATGCTGTTATTACATAATAATGATGATAATGATATAATGGTGATAATATAAATCTTTGGTTGTCTTTAACATGTATGTGTAAGGTTTGTTTTATCATTATCACTTGCAGTAAAGAGAACTAATACATGAGTAAAATAATATAAGCTTCTTGATTTGTGCATGGCTATTTTTATTATTGCATGATGATTACATATGATCTTATTTTATGTGTGTGGTTTGGTATAAGATGAAGTTACAGGTTTGTTGTATTCACATGAAAGAAACAGCATGAGAAAAAATAAAGTAGCTTGCCGTAAGAGAGAAAGTTGTAACATGCATGGTGGTGTTGCCCTCAGGACCTATTTTTTAGCTTTTCAGTTTTTTTACTATGTTTACTCCCTTTCCACTATAATTAATTCACCACTATTTTCCTATTATTAAAATAAAACCCATTAATTAATTTTCTAATTAATATATTATATTGGTTATTTAAACTAGGATATAATTTAATCTAGTTTATTAATTAAATTTTCATATATCACTTAATTAATTAAAATGGGCTATTTTGAATAATAAAAATCTAATTATATTTTTTTTCTCTTTTCTTTTAAAATTTCTATCAATTTAGTCTAAGTTTTTCCATAAATTCATAAAAAAAAAGTTTCTATTATTATAGACTAAAAATATTCTTAATTCATTCTTAAATTTAGTTTATTTATTTCATTTGTCATGAACTTTCTATGCCCTTTTAATTTTGTACTCGTTAATTAAGATTTAGATATTTTATATCCCCTTTTAAATTATGTACCCCCCATCCCGAAGCCATGTAATAGCGTAGTCTTATTTTTCGCACTTTAATTTTTCCATACTGTGAATATAATTGTCTATAGGTATGCTAATAGGATTGCATGGAAAGATAAATAATCGAACTTAGATAAATTAATTCAAGATAATATATCCGAATCCAATCATTTCCACACTTGCACCTCTAGGGTAACCCTCTCTTTGTTGCCTTACGATATTACGGCCATGTCCCGCGAATGTGGGGATACCCTTAGCAAAGACCCTTTCGATTAAATCATCATCATCCCTAAACAGATAAGTCATAGTTCCTTCGATCAAAAGGTCAATGTCCCTACAAGATAAATCATAGTCCCTCGAACGTTGCCTTCGAATATATGACCTTGTCCCTCGAACGTTGCCTTCGAATATATGACTTTGTCCCTCGATGACCCTTCGTTGTAGCCTACGATTAAATGATGATCGTCCCTTCGAATGCTAAGGTATCCTTACAAATGTTGCCTTCAATGACCAATCGACGACCCCACGATGTCCCTTTACATCCAAAGGATAAGACTACTTACTTCTCAATAGTAATGACAGTTTTACCCTCCTAAGGATAGGAAATACCTATAAAGACCTTGGTTAGGTATAACTCTTAAATGCTTGCTCACAGCTTAAAATACTTTTCACACCTCACACTTTTCAAAACAACTTTTACAAAATCACCACTTGGTATACATTCGCACCAGAATCATCGCCGAGTTATATTTTTCTAAACATCTTTCAAAATCAAACGAGATGAACACTTTGTATACATTCGTACAAGAATCATTACAAAGTTAAACTCTCCTTTCAAAATATTTTCTAAACACACCACATTTCTCAAACACTTTCTTAAACAAGGAAAACATAAGTGAGTTAAGCAATTAAGAGCCCATGGATAACCATGGATACAAAGGGTGCTAACACCTTCCCTTTGTATAATGTACCTCCCGAACTCAAAATCTAATCAAGGTCTTTCCTGTTCTTTTCCGCCTTTCTTTATTGGATAAAAGAAAAGTCGGTGGCGACTCTTGCTATCCGCAACATTGCTTTTCAAAGCAAAAACACAAAGTCAGTTCACTGTATCACAGAACTGGCGACTCTGCTGGGGACTCTTAAAAAGAGAGGTTACCTTAAAGATAAGATCACTTATGTTTTCGAATTGTTTCTTTGTCTGATTTACTTTTAAGGGATTGTTTGGGTATTCTATGCTTGAGTGAAAGATCCTACACCCGGATCTAGTGTACCTTAGGTAAGTAGCAAGAGATCATCGCGACTGTCCGTCGTATACTGGAATGGTTAAAATGATGGCTACGATAATGTGACACTTTGGATGTCCTGATGTTCCTCATGTTTACTTGAGGAAAAATTTGGCGTATGCGTGGTGTCATCAAAGCATTAACCAGACCTTTAGAACCCTAATTGACTCATCCTAATCATTAGAAAGTAGTGAGATAACTGACTTCGGTTTCGACTGGGGTTGGTTGATACTCGATACTACACTCTTTGAGATTGGACTTTAGGGAAATTTTGGTCAACCGCTTGGTGTTGCACTGAAGTGGACTTAAGGAAAGGTCAATGATTTGAGATCCTTCTAGAACCCGGTTACTATTCTAGGACAGGTTGAACCAACCAAACTTCAGTGGGGAGGGTACTTACCTATGGAACTCATGCAAGCCTTAAAACCTAGGAATGATTGTGGTGTGACTTATTTGTGCTCGTTACTTACTTGACATCATAACATCATAACATCATGACATCATGGCATTGTACTAACCATTTCGAGGACTTAGGGATTTAACTTTGCTCTATTTTGTAGGGCTATGGCTTCCAGGAAGACCATCCGGATCAATTTTGTAGCGACCTCTCCTCAACTCAAGGATTTAGTGTCGGAACTTCCCGATCATGCTCAGTTCATCAAGAAACATGGTTATCTCCTCAATTTAGTTACCACCGGTTTCAAGGAAGATATGATGAGAGTTCTATTCCAGTTCTTCGATCCTAAACATCATTGCTTCACCTTCCCAGATTATTAGTTGGTACCCACATTAGAAGAATTTTCCAGGTTGCTTGGGATACCTATCCTTGATCAAACACCTTTCAATGGTTTAGAAAAGATTCTGAGGTCTGAAGAGGTTGTCGCGGCTTTACACATGACAAAGTCCGACATTGAAACTAATTGGGTAACAAGAAGTGAAGTTAAGGGTTTACTTGCCAAATTTCTGATAAATAAAGCCCGAGAATTCCTAAAAGCTATGAGTGTCCACGCTTTCGAAGATGTTCTAGCATTACTAATCTATGGTTTGGTGCTATTTGTGCTATTTCCTAATCCGGATCAATTCATAGACATGAATGTTGTTAAGATATTTCTCACTCATAACCTTGTGCCCACCTTGCTTGGAGACATTTTGCATTCCCTTCACACTCGTACTATGAAAAGGCAAGGGACTCTCATGTGTTGCGTACCTTTATTATCTAGGTGGTTTATTTCGCACCTTCCTCAATCTGTCTTGAAGAATGAGCAAAATTTGAAATGGTCTCAAAGGATAATGTCGCTCTCCCATTCAGACATCCATTGGTGTCCCCAACCCAAAGAAAATGTTATCATCATTGACCGTTGTGGAGAATTCTCTAACGTACCACTCCTGGGGATAAGAGGAGGTATTACTTATAATCCTGCTTTAGCCCTACGTCAGTTTGGTTATGCTCGAAGAGATGGTCCACATGAAATAATTATCCAAGGCACTGTGTTTGACTATGACAACGATTCTCAAGGTCTCCGTCAAAGGTTTGTACGAGCTTGGGACATGGTGAAAAGAAGTACTTTAGGACAGAAAAACTCTATTCCTATGGAACCTTATCTCAGATGGGTACGCGCCAGAGGTCGTGAGCTTATCATGCCATATCTTGTAATCGGACCTCTGATTGTTGAACCAAAAGTTGAAGGAGGTACCCCTCAGATCATTCCTTATCCAGATATGCCTACCAATGTTGAAGAATTGAAGAAATCTTGGATCCAGTTGAGAGAGGAAAGGGATACTTTTGAAGCTCAGTTCTGTGCTGAAAGGAAGAAAGTATTAGAGCTCACCAGCCAGCTTAATGAGGAACGAAGTCTCAATGCATATCTCCGCCCAAAAAGAAGTCGTCCCTGGGAGACTTGAGCTTTCATTTTTTCTTGTAATGAACATTGATTAAAGAAATTATTAATAAAAGTTCCCCTTTTTGGTGGTTTACGCAAAGTTAAATTCCAAAAGTCCTTGAAAACATTTCATACATTGCATAGCATAACATAACATTGCATAACAGGTACTCTAAAGGATCAATATTCTCACGGTCTTCCTCTCAAACAGAAAAATGGCCCTCGAACAAACTGTCAAGGATCTCCAGGCTCAAAATGCTCAATTCCAGGAGATGATCTTGAACTTATCCAAGGGGCAGGAGGAACTGAACACTCTATTGCTCGAGAAGAAGAAAGACAAGAAATCTGTGAGTTACATTAACCCGGGAAGAAGGCTTAAAGGACAGGCTCCAGGAGTCAAGATTGGAATTCCGAAGGATAAAGAAGATGAGACAGAAAATGATTCGGAAGATGAGAATGTTGATCCCTTCAACCCTGAGGACGACTATGAAAATTATGAAAATGAACAGTACTCTCCGAAAGATGATAAGTATAAGTTGCTGGAAGAACGTATGCTAGCTATGGAGGGTCAGAAGGCGCCCTGTCTGGATTTCGAAAGCTTAGGTCTGGTCTCTGATGTGGTCATTCCTCGCAAATTCAAGGTCCCCGCTTTCACTAAGTATGATGGTGCGTCTTGTCCTCAGATGCATCTGAGAGCTTATGTGAGAAATATCTAGTCGTATACCACTGATAGGAAGTTATGGATCCATTTCTTCCAAGAGAGTCTGTCTGGCACACAGTTAGAGTGGTATTATCAGCTCGAGAGCTCTAACATCCGCACTTGGACTGATTTAGAGACAGCTTTCTACAAGCACTACCAGTATAATTCTGAATTAGCGCCAACTCGGCTACAGCTGCAGAATATGACTATGGGCTCTAAAGAAAGCTTCAAAGAATATGCTCAAAAATGGAGAGACTTGGCTGGCAGAGTCAAACCCCCTATGACTGATCGAGAATTAGTGGACATGTTCATGGGTACACTGACTGGCCCATTCTACAGCCATCTATTGGGAAGTTCCTCATCGGGTTTCACTGAACTTATATTGACGGGTGAACGTGTTGAAAGCGGCATTCGAAGTGGAAAGATACAGGCGGCTACCTCTGCAAGCACCAAAAGGTCCTATCAGGGGAAGAATGAATCAAATGCTGTGTACGGTCAAAGGGGTCATAACAAGAAAAATCGTGACCATACTGTTGGAGCAGTTACGATTGCAACACCGCCATCTCAAAACTTCCAACACAGACTGTCGCATTACGCGAAAAACCGGCGGGAAAACGAAATAACAGAGCCGCCACCGTGCGTTATTTATCCCAAAAGAGGGAAAGGAAACGCTCAAAGTAAACCTGGAAAAGACATGGTCTCGCGACCAAAGAGAGATGGGATCGGGAGTCGGTTATGCGAAGGGAAGGTATTAGCACCCCTACGCATCCGTCGTACTCAACGGGATCCATGCACAAAAGGAAGGATAAAGGTTGCTAAAACTGCTCAAACATCACACAATGGCTGAAAGAGACACAGAAAACAAAAGAAACTAACTCGGCAGGATATCGCATCCTGGGCCTACGTAGTCTGTCAGGCATAGACATCAGAGTCGACGTAGTTCGGGACAGGGGAAACGTGCTCGCTAGGATGTCGCATCCTATGCATACGTATCTTCTCGGACTAAAGAAGAATCAGAGCACTCGTAGCTCGGCTCACGCACGCCAAACAAAACAACACAGGAAATCGACTGCCAATCGCTGGACTTACGTCAAACTCCACACAAACAGGCAAACATGTAAACCGAATGCCAATCGCTGGACTTACATCAGACTCCGAACCAAACACACACACACTAGAAACCAACTGCCAATCGCTGGGCTTATGTCGGACTCCAAACAAAGAAACTGGAAACCGAATGCCAATCGCTGGACTTACATCGGACTCCAACCAGAAAAGGAGAAACAACTCACACAAACAAAACAAAAGGGCGCCCGGAGAGATCAGCTCATCTCCTGCCTACGTACCACATCTGGTATGAGGATCAGGGCGACGTAGTTCCCCTACGCAGGGACAAAGGACTAGCCTAACCAGATACTGGGAAAAGATAAACTAGAAGGGAGACTAACTCGAGCCTAATAGTTATCATGCATATCATCCCTAAGTTAAGGTTGCTATCTAACTTGCACAGGGAGCAAGCTATCCTAAACAGCACAGGAAAAGCAAACATTCGCACGAATAGCATACACTATATACAAACAAAGTGGGCTCACACAAGGTTAGGCTGTGAAACACAAGCCAACTGGGATCGGGTGAGGTTAGCTCTTAACCCTAACATTGAGAGTTAGGGTGAAGCAGATGAGATGGGAAGTGAAGATAAGACTTCACAGCTCTTATCCCTGGCCTGGGAGAGCTTCAAACAAATGAAGGTGTGGGAGTTCAGAATGTTGGAACTCTTCTCCACATATGACTGACTCAACAAAGATCTTGGGTTTTGATTCAAATTGCATCAACACAATGGTGTGAGCAAGATGAATGACTCAACTGAATAGCAGGAGATGGACTACACATCTCTTTTATCTTCCAATTGCCTCTTAAAGGTCTTTTCCTGCTTGGCACAAACATAAACAAACACAAGCATTGCCTCTTAAGGAGGGCTTCAGACAGGTGCCTGCCCAAGTAACAGGACAGGTCTTCCAGACTACATGAAGTCAGTGGGTTATACCTCAAATTGGTTAAGCAACCAAGCAACAACAAAAGCAAGTTCACAATGAACTATAGCAACTAATGTACCTGAAAACAATCTAACTCAGTCAGTATACAACTCAAAAAGTCAAATAGACAAACTAATGGTCAACAGTCAACAATGCACAAGCCAACAGACAAACATCAATGCACCAAGGCAAAGCACAAGCTCAACTCAAAGGAGCTAATCCACCTACAAAACAACTCAATGTTAATCAACATCAATCAAATAGGCAACTCAAACCAATGAATCAATTCCTCAAGGCCATATGCTTCTTGTCCTGAAAACAAAACTCAAACATAAGCGCAAACCACTAGGACAAGGCCTATGGTCAAAGAGGGAGGAATAATTCAAAAAAGAACATGAAAATTGGCATGAATCAAGCTTAATCAATTAGGAACAACATCCAAGTGGTCTCATATCAATAGCATCAACCAAGTTCATTTCACAAAGCACATAAGGCAAAGCATGCAAGTTGAAAGCTCATTGAAGCAAACAAAACGAACCAATCCACATCAACTCAAACATAATTCAATAAATCCCAAAAAAAATCATGGCTAAACAGCACACATCACATGATCAACATACCCAAAATCAAGGCATTTGGACAAGTTTAAGCATGGCAAATAAATTCCATAAGGCAAGGCAAGCACAAACAAGCTCAATTAGGGAACAAAATGCTACATCAACTTCACACAAGCCTAAAACAGAATCCAAACATGATAAATGTCTCAAACCAAAGCTACAATAAACTTCAAAATGTCTAGAATCAATGTACAAAATTTCAAGTTCATATGGTAAACATCAAGAATTTCACAAATCATCTAAGTTCATGACTATTAAAAAGTCCACAGATGGTCAACCAGCAAGAAAAATCTCAAACAAATCAAAAATGAATCCAAAAATTCCACGAAAATTCATGGTCAATCCTAACATCCAGAAGAAGCATCATGCAAAAAATCTCATCAATTGGCATTTAATTGGCAAGGCTAATAAAATCCACAAGTTGAGTAAGCAATGGTGTGACACACATTGTCACACCTACATTAAACAGATCATATCTCAACAACCAGAAATGAGAAAAATGCAAACTCTATACCAAAATGTCCATTAAGATGTCTAGTTTAAGCATGCAAAATTTCACAATCATTGGAGCAATATCCATCATTTCACAAAGCAAATGGCATGGAAGGTGCAAATTGGATACACATGAACAATCCCTAGGCAAAATTAAATTCCAACCGTGCACAATTTGTGAAAAATAGTCATAAAATTCTAGACATCATGAGGAACAACATGCAAAAATTCCCAGGCCAATCGGATCATTATTCATTGAGTTATGGTTTTTTGAATGAATGGAAAAAATAAAAAAACATGATGAAGCATGGTATGAACATATGAACAAAAATGTAAAAGCAATTTGGACAAAAGCCACGGCCAGGACTCGAACCGAGTGCGTATTTGAAAGTGGCGCCCTTAAGTGAAACGCACCGTTTCACTTAAGTCTGCGTGGAGCGCCCTCATCCAATCATAACGCCACGCTGGACTTAAAACAACCAATGCATGGCCAGAAACAAGAAATTTCATGCAAAGCACGCTCATGAAGATCAAATGCATTCTGGAAAATAGAAACCCTAACATTCATGCGCATTCATAGTGTTCTTGAGGCTCAAGAACACTTTTATCCAGAAATTCACAACCAGCACACCAATAGACTCGTCTTTCAACATACATTAACATGCTAGGCTTGGATTTTGCTAAATCAAACTATATCAAAAGATTCGCATGCAAGAACATTCATGTGCCAAACTTAGATCTACCATAACTTGCTCATTTCTTAATGAAAATCCACGATACAAAGCTCAGTGTGATCACCAATGAAGGATCTACAACATGCATCCATCAATTTTAAGAATCATGACATGCGAAATCTAACCTTGTTGGAAGTGCAGAACTGGAATCGCAGCTTTCAGGCCTTGTAATGTCCAAACAGGTGATCTAACACTCTTGTACAATGGAATGGATGAATGTTGATAGCTCAATTGCACTGGATCTTTCTTGAATCTTCAACTGCCATGGACGGAGGTGAGCTTCAACAGTTCCAAATCTGCACGAAATCCTTGAAACCTTGCTTCCAAAACACTCAAATAAGCTTATGGATGTTGATTTGATCAAGAACAAAGCAATGTTTATGAAGAATTTTGGATGAAAAGTGAGAGAAAAAGTTTGAAGAGATTTTTGCAAATGGATCTAGATCTGAGAATTTGATGTGTTAATCACAAAACAGTTATGATTATGCTATATATATGGTCTGTTAATGATTCTTGCTAATCATGACTAAGCCAAAAGCCAAGGATTAGTGAAATTGAAGTGTAAGTGCCAATGTGAAATTCACCCCTCATGTGCATGAAATGGATGCTACAGTACACGTTTTGGCCTTGGAATCAATTCAAAAATCTGTTTTGAAGCAAATGCAATTGGTGGGAAGTGAAAACAATGCATATTTTTTGAATTTGACTTTTCCCTCCAAAATTCAAATGGAAAGTCAAAAAATTTTGTAATGGAAATGCATGGCTTATGATGCATGAATTGGATAGTACATGACAAGACAAGAATGTTGCAAAAAGAACCACTTCATTTGGCCTTTTGGTTCAAAAGTTATGCACTTGTGAAGTTCAAATTTGCTTGACAATGATTGATTCATATCTTTTCAACCATACATGAGACATTCATGTTCTTGGACTTTTTGGAAAAGTGAGAGCAAGATCTTCAACTTTCATGTTGGACAAAATTTCATTTGAAGCTTGCTTGATGATGTAATCTTGAGGAGAAGACCTTTCCATTTTTGGCAATTTCAAATTACAGGTCACTTACTATTTTTGGAAACTTTTCATCTGACCTCAAATTCTTCATTGTTGATGTTTGAAATGTCAAATGAGACTTGTATGGACATGAATGAGGCCTCTCTAACCATCTCCCACCTTCAAATCCATGATTGAATGCACAGTTGACTTTGGTTGACTTTCTAGGGTTTCAGATGAATTGCATCTTGACTGATGATCTCTGAACATCCAACCTTTGGCCAAACCACTTCAAAATGATCCCTAGGTCATATGAACTCCTTGAATCAACCCTAGGGCTTTGCTTCCATAGGAAATTCACTTGCTTGCTTGCACAACTGAATCTCCTGACCAGTCTTGCCTGATGGCTTGCACTAGGCAATGGACAATGCAATGTTATGCAGTGGACAATGCTAATGTTAATGACCTAAAATGAAAATGAATGTACAAAATGGGAGGTGCAAATTTGAGGTGCTACAGCTGCCCCTATTCAATCAACTGGGAACCCGAACGGATGAGAGCAACGGCTGTCAGACTTTCAGGGTAAACAGGGATTGAATACCGAAGAACCGTAGAAATTTGCACTCTGCGGGGATCCAACAGTAATTTCAACTGGGATCTGATATTTATTGCTGGGGATTTTGGTTTTTTTTCAAGGATACAGTCACATCCAGACATCGAAAGACGATGAATGGAAATGGAAATCACAACTAGACGTCAACGGACGACCAGGAAAAACTCAACGTTTATCGAAACCAACGGAGAGGTAACCAGACATTAATGAATGACTGGAAGAGATACAACCATACGTCAACGGACGTAGTGGGAAAAACTCATCGTTTACCAAAACCAACGGAGAGGTAACTCTACTGGGGACGACCGGAAAAACTCGACGTTTACCAAAACCAACGGAGAGGTGACCAGACATCAACGGATGAATGGTAAGACTCGACCAGACGTCAACGGACGAATAGGAGAAGCTCGACGTTTATCGACACCAACGGAGAAGGAGAAGCTCGACGTTTATCGACACCAACGGAGAAGGAGAAGTAAATTACCACTAGACGCCAACGGACGACTAGGAAAAACTCATCGTTTATCTAAACCAACAGAGAGGTAACCCTACTGGGGAGAGAAAATATAACTCCACCAATCGTCCATGGACGATTGGGAAAAACTCATCGTTTATCGAAACCAACGGAGAGGTGAACGCTGGGGAATCAACAGACATTAGCAAATGATTTGTGGGGAACATGCAACTATACGTCAACGGGCGCATAGGAAAAACTCAACGTTAATCGACACCAACGGAGAAAGATGACCAGACAGGACGTTTACCGACGACTCTACTGGGGAACTCTGACTGAGGATCGACCAGACATTAATGAATGACTGGGGAATAGGATATACAATCAGACGTCAACGGACGAATGAGAAAAACTCGACGTTTATCGAATCCAACGGAGAGGTAACTCTGGGGGGAAGGGTACAACTATACGTCGACGGACGAATAGGAAAAACTCAACGTTTATCGAAACCAACGGAGAGGTAACTCTTTTGGGGAGAGAAAATATAACTCGACCAAACGTCAACGGACGATTGGGAAAAACTCAATGTTTATCGACACCAACGGAGAGGAGAAGCTCGACGTTTATCGACACCAACAGAGAGGTGACTCTTATTGGGGATAATTAAACTAGACACCCACGGACGAATAGAAAAAACTCATCGTTTATCGACACCAACGGAGAGGTGACCTTTGGGGAGGGTTAAGGGTATTACAAACATCGAAAGATGATGTTTACTGACATCAAAAGAAGACCAGACATTAACGCGGACTGGGGTGAGACTCGATGTTTACCTACACCGAAAGATGGTGTTTACCGACACCAAAGAAATAACACACGCGGGTGCTGACATGACACTGACCGTTATCACAAGATGACATCTACATATGTCGAGACAAGGTTAAACGCTTGTTGGGATCTCACTGGGGAGAATCAAGCTTCCCTTTAACGGACGGGTGAGGAAATAAACCTCTCTGGGGGGACCTCAATCCTGTATACTGTCAGGAGCAACTGTAGCAAACGTGTCGTACAGATGTTGAACAATAATCCGCCTCTGCCGGGGACATAGTCTGATTAGGTTTCAACACATGAATGCATATGTTTGAATTTTTCTATGGCGTAATGCTCCATATTAAATGGAAATGCTACGCATTTTTGAGGATGCAATGGTTACTATATGCCAAATGCAAAATGATGAACACTCCGCTGGGGAGCCAAACTGATCCGATACTCCAACTCTGTGGGGAGACTCTGCTTGAGGAATACTCTGCGGGGAGAGCACCGACTTCTCACTCATGCTGGAGGAATAACATTGTTGTCGGGGAAAGGATAGACTCCGCTGGGGACATCCTTCATAGGACCCAATCCACTCGGGGACTCCGCTTGGGGAACAAACAATGCGACTTTGCTGAGGACTACCCAAGGCGACTTCACTGGGGAGTAAACAAGGCAACTCGCTGGGGACGACCCATCCAATCCACAAGTAGGATATACTCTGCTGGAGATAATATGATCCACGCGGGGAGCATGCTGGGAAAAACCATCAACACAAACCTCTGCTCGGGAGATCTGCTAGGGAAAGCAACTCTGTTGGGGATAACACACCACTCTGCTGAGGAGGAGCATAACTCTGGTGGGGAAAGCAATATACCAGACCATGCCGGAGAAAGACATCCACAACCCTGCTGGGGATAAGCGCTCAAGACCACGTTGGGGATAACAGTACTTCAAATCTGACTGCTGGGGAATAACACCATTCCAACTGACACCTCCACTGGGGATACAACATCCTTCCAACTTAGTGGGGACAAATAATCTTCAAACTCAGCTGGGAACTTAACTGGGGAAATACTTGCTGGGGAATAAACCCACTTCCAGGCATGCTGGGGATAGGCAATTCTTAGATCTCCTGGGATAGAAGGTACTATCCAAAGGCGTCTCTGTAGAGGAGAATAGCTCTGAAAGCTCTCATACTTGCTTGGGAAATATCTGCTGGGGAATCGTCCTCACAGACGACAACCTGCAAAACAGCACAACAAAAATGCCCCAGGGGATACCTGGACAAGATACGCTCAAGTGTCCTCAACATCAAAATGATTTTCAAATGTTTTATCTTTCAACACGTTATTGTTTAGCCTTCATGTTTTTATATGCAATGTTTATCAAAAATTCGGACGTTTTTGCAAACAAAACAGTAAAATAAAAATAAGAGAGCTATTTATCTGAATAACGACTTTTATTGATTGACAATGGGCCTGAAAAGGCGAATACATCGGGAAGCAATTCCTAGAAAGAGGTAATTGCGCACAAAAGGAAAAACATCTATCCTAATGGCAATGTGAACCCGGCATCCACTATTTCCCAATTCTGTTATAACTCACAGATCATCAGTTTTCCTCCCAACTTCCTTGCTTCCTGAGAAGAATGACTGGACCGATCACATCTTTCGAGATGGAAGACGACGAAGCGTGATGAAGTACAGATAACTCAGACTGTAGTCTTCGCCTTAATCCCTCTTTTGCCTGGATCGCCCTTTCGGGTTTTCAATCCACCGGGATACCCATTTTTGCCTAAGCCTCCCTTGCGGGTTTTCGACTTACCGGGTGTACAAATTCTTTTCATTTTTATCCCTAACTTTTGCCCGAACCTTTCCTTTCTGTTTTTTTGGTTCGTCGGGATGCCCTTTTTTGCCTGGACTCTTTTATTCTTTTTGTCCAGCGGGTCAATTTATGCAAAGTATTTTTTGACTACATCTGAGTTAACAGGGGACGGGAAATCTTCACCATCCATAGTTGTAAGCATCAAGGCTCCACCGGAGAAAACCTTCTTCACAACATATGGACCTTCATAATTAGGAGTCCACTTGCCCCTGTTATCTGCACCGGGAGGAAGGATCCTCTTCAAAACTAGATCACCAGTTTGATAGCTTCGAGGACGCACTTTCTGATCAAAGGCTCTCTTCATCCTTCTCTGATACAACTGCCCATGGCACACAGCTGCTAGCCGTCTCTCTTCAATAAGGCTCAACTCATTAAACCTTGTTCGAATCCATTCGGCTTCGTCCAGCTTGACATCTAACAAAACTCTCAGAGAAGGGATCTCCACTTCAACAGGTAGGACTGCTTCCATACCATACACAAGGGAGTACGGGGTTGCCCCGGTCGACGTACGTACCGAAGTACGGTACCCATGCAAAGCGAAAGGCAGCATCTCATGCCAATCCTTATACGTCACGACCATCTTCTGCACAATCTTCTTGATATTCTTGTTTTCCGCCTCTACAGCACCATTCATCTTCGGTCTGTAAGGAGAAGAATTGTGATGTTCAATCTTGAAATCTTTACAAAGTTCTTTCATCATCTTGTTATTGAGATTCGAACCATTATCAGTGATGATTCTCTCAGGAACCCCATAACGACAGATGATTTCTTTCTTGATAAACCGGGCAACCACTTGCTTGGTAACGTTAGCGTAGGAAGCTGCTTCCACCCATTTGGTGAAGTAATCAATCGCAACCAGGATGAAGCGATGTCCATTAGAAGCAGTAGGCTCGATCTTCCCAATCATATCAATGCCCCACATGGCGAACGGCCAAGGCGAATTCATGACATTCAGAGGGCTTGGTGGTACATGCACCTTATCAGCATAGATTTGACACTTATGGCACTTCCGAGCGTACTTGAAACAATCGGATTCCATAGTCATCCAGTAATAACCGGCTCTCAACAATTTCTTCGACATTGCATGACCACCAGCATGGGTACCAAACGAACCTTCATGCACTTCCTGCATCAACATGTCTGCTTCGTGTCTATCCACGCATCTGAGCAAGACCATGTCAAAATTCCTCTTATACAGCACATCATCCTGATTCAAATAAAATCTTCCAGCCATCCTTCTCAGGGTTTTCTTGTCATTCTTCGACGCACCTTCAGGATACTCCTGACTCTTGAGGAAGTTCTTGATATCATAGTACCACGGCTTCTCATCAACAACAGACTCGGCTGCAAACACATACGCAGGCCTCTCGAGTCGATTCACCGTAACATGTGGCACATGATTCCACCAATGAACTTTGATCATAGAAGACAAAGTAGCCAAGGCATCAGCCATCTGATTCTCGTCCCGGGGGACATGATACAGCTTCACCTTCTTGAAGAACGTCAGTATTCTTCTAGTGTAATCTCTATACGGAATTGTAGCGGTGTATTCGTCGCTATATGATTTATTGATTAAACCATAAGCAAAGTATACAATGAATTCGAGTCGCCACCGCACTTTTATTTATCCTAAGGACTGGTTAAAAAGCGAACAAAAACCTAAGAAGTTTTACACGTAGAAAACTAATGAAAAATATCAGAGAATCTGGGTAAGGGGTAAATTACGCAATGGGAAGGTGTTAGGCACCCATCACGTCCTAGGTACTCCTAGGGAGCCCTTTTCACACTTGTATAAAAAAATTTATTTGTTTTGACATATTGTGCAAACATGAATGGGAAGATGGGAAAAGAATGTACAAGTTATTTATTTTTGTGTTCGAACGGATGAACCCGTTGCCTACGTACCTTCCATCAAAGGTAAGGATCAAAACGTCGTAGTTCGGCTAAAAGATTTCCAAAAATTAGTGAGTTCAATTTTAAAACACAAGCACTAAGGCTTTTCATTACCAATGGGAGAAAACTCAACCCGAATCAACAATCCACCATGCGAGGACGGCTTCAACATACTAGTGAGGGGTTAACCCTATAATAAGTATGGAAGACTTACAATCAACTCACTAAGGATAAGGTAAGATTTACATCAACCGCTATGGTAATTAAAACCTATGGCTAATGCATGAAAACATATTAACAATGGACAAAGCCAAAACAATTGAATGGGTGAAGTTAATTGATTATGATTATTCACAAAATATGGTCAAGGTATGATTAAGATTTGATTCAAAGAAGTGTTATGAAAAGTGAAGTTTGAAAACTCAAGGACTTAAGGTCCATGTTTCTAATTTGAAAAGAGGATGAGATGTTTGCACAACATGCATTTTCAAGTTTTTAAAAATCAACAAGTGAAAAGGGGGTTTTGAAACAAAAGGGTGTGGATGATGGAATGTAAAACTTCCTAGAAAAGTTCACCTCTTGAAATCATATAGAAGATGATTCAAGTGTGTCCTTAGGAATAAGCAACAATGCAAGTAAGCAAATAAAGCAAGGTGATACCGGATGCCATCAATGGTCTTATACCAATCTCACAAAGGAAAAGCGGATATCGGATACCAATAAATGGGTTTACACCAATTTCCTAAAACAAAACAAATGATACCGGATGCCATCAATGGTCTTATACCAATCTCACAAAGCAAAAGCGGATGTCGGATACCAATGAATGGGTTTACACCAACCTCCTAAAGTAAAACAAAACTTGGATGTCAGATGCCAATCTATCTGGGCTTACTCTAACCTCCAAAGGATGATCATAGGAATACAAGGGCCAACAACATGGACTTATACTTGCATCCTCACATACAACAAACAAACAAGCATTAAGCAACGGACATGAGTGACCAAGTGAAATGGCCTTACACTCTATCCCTTCCAAATCATAGGAACAATGGCCAAAGAATATGGTCTTACAATTGTCCTCAATGGGTAAACTCAAACAAACCACAAGGATATGCAATGATGATCATACAATAATGCACAATCAATGATGATAAGTGCACAAAGGCAAGCAAACATGTACAAATGCAACAAGCAATCAATCAAACAAAGTCATTTAGCACCCACTATAACCAAACAATTAGGCTCAATCAAAGGGTTAGACTTAAAAGTCAACTGGAATAGGGTGAATGGTGCTCTTAACCTTGACATTGAGAGCCAAGGTGAAGCAGATGAAAGGATATGAGGGGTGTGCCTCATCACTCTTATCCCTGGTCAGGGAGAGCATTGAATATCAGAAGGTGTGGGAGTTCAGAAAGATGGAACTCTCTCCACAAGTTAGACTCGATGGATCTTGGGTTTTACTCAACATGCATCAAACACAAGTAGTGTGAGCAATGTGAGTGACTCACAGAATAGTAGGAGATAGGCTACATATCTCTTTTGTCTACCAATTGCCTCACATGAGGTCTTCACCTGCTTGGGGACAAAAATAAACAATCACAAACATCGCCTCTTAAGGAGGACTTCAGACAGTTGCCTGGCTAAATAACAAGCCAGGTCTTCCAGACTACATGGAGACAAGAGAGTCTACCTCAATGCTTAAGCAAAGCAAAGCAATAGCAAGTTCTCAAAGGAACTAAAGCGACTATGGTACCTGAAATCAATCAAATATAATCAGTATTCAAGTCATAAAGTCAAAACAGACAAGTCATGAACCAACAGACAACACAATCAATCACATGTGCAAAGCACAAACTCAAAGTAAATGAGTTAGCATCCTACAATACAAACCAAGTTAGTTCATGATAATCAAATAAACCAAAATCAATCAACTTGAATTAAACTCTTCAAAGCATTTTGCTTCTTTAACCTGAAAAAACAACTCAAATGTGAGAAGTAAGACCACTAGGACAAGCCTAGGGTCAAAAGGAGGGGAAAAATTCAAAACAGCAAGAAAAAATTAATCAAAATCAAGATTTATCAAACAAGAATAGAATCCAATTGGTCTCACATCAAAACTATGCACCAAATCCATTTCCTAAGCTAAACATGTCAAACCATGCATTTTGGAATCACATTGGAGCTAACAGAATGATCACACTCAAACCAATATCAAAATAGCTCAATAAATTCCACAAAAATTCCAGCTCAAACAGAACACATTCAATGAGAAGCATATCAAATTTCATGATATTTGAACAGATGGAAGTAGGGGAATTAAATCAGGAAGACATGGTATGCAAATACAACTCCAAATAGGGCTACAAATCATGTGCCAACTTCAAATGAATGCCAAACAGTGGAAACAAATGATAAATGAATGGGACCAAAACCAAGATGAAGTTAAACATGTTAAGAACCACTCCACCAAATTTCATCTTCACATGATAAGGAATGAGAATTTTACAAGTCATGTAAGTTGATCACTCAAGAAAAGTTCACAAAATGGTAAACAGCAAACAAAAATACCAATCAAATAGGAAATTGATCAACAAATCCTACAAAAAATCATGGTTAAACTATCCATATAGTTGTAATCACATGCAAAAATCCAGAGCAAATGGCATTCAATAGGCGTGGAAACAAAATTCAAGAAGTTGACATAACATAGTGTGACACACATTGTCACACTCAACTTGATCACATCATATCTCTCTAACCAGAAACTCAAAAACAGCAAACTATACATCAAAATCACTAGGAAAGAGTCAAGATCATGCCTATAAAATTTCATGCATTTTGGAACAAGCATCATTATTTTATGAATGAAATGGAAAAACATACATCAAAAGCATACATATCCAAAGTCATTAGGCAAAGTTTAAAATTAGCCAGACACAACTTTGATTATCATACCTAAAAAAAACTAGAGAAAATTTGGAGATGAGCACAAAAATCCTCACTCAAATTGGATCATCCATGAATTAATTGTGATTTTTTGAAGTTTGATTGAAGAATGAAATAATTATTTAAACATTAAAACCAATTTGAAAGCTGGCAGTGGCAATCTCGTAATTAACCTGTGCCAGGGGCGAAACGCGCCCGTTTCATTTAAGCGGTGGCCACACGTGATTGGCCAGTTCTCGCGCTAAACACAATTTCAAATGTGAAGTCCAGGCAGAAAGATCTAACACGCGTTTTGAACCCAGAAATTTGAACCTTCATCATGTTCTTGATGTTCATCAAGCTCATGAACAAATTTTCACAAACATCATCATGCCATATATGGTTGGAACCGGCGTTCAACGTAGATTACAAATATCACAGTGAAATCGTCCAGAAATTAACACACAAAAAGATTCGATCGAAAATTGCTTTGACATTCAAACTTTAGATCCAGATTTCTCCATGGATATTGGACGAAAATGCACGATTCAAATGTCAGAATACTCTATGTTGCACACTCTACCTAAGCCACATGTTGATTTCAAGAATTAGAGATTTCGAATTTTTACCTTGTGATTATGCAGCTGTGGAATCGATCGAGTTTAGCCTCCAACGGTGAAAACAGATCGTCTATATTGATGTAGAAGGTGTATGGAAGTGAAGATTCAGCTCAGAAATGATTGAGGAAGAAGAAATATCAAAATGCCATTGATGCTTCAAGGTTGCAACAGTTCCAATTAAGCACGATTTTTCCACAATTGCCACGAACAGTTCCTTTAAATCACCTGCAAATGATGATTCACAAAAGAAATAGCACAAACAATGATGAATTCTTGATGAATGAATGAAAAAAATGTGAAGAGAAAAATGTGAAAAATTGAGAGAATTGGTGAATTTTTGGATTTGATCTGAAATTGTGATTGTGGATCTGAACTTTTTGTTATGATTAAGCCTTTATAGTACCCCTTAATCCATGCCTTAATCATGTTTATCTCAATTTGGAGTGATTAGCAAAATTCTCATGTTATGCACTTTGGCCAATTTGCCCTTTTGCACTTAAGACCAATGTAACAGTGATTTCTGTTTTGAAGCAAGTCACAGATTGCATTTGGAAGTGAACTCAATTGGTTTGGTGTGAAAATCCCTTGTATTTTTGAATTTGACTTTTTTTCCCACCAAATATTAAATGGTTCACTTGAAAAATGACCTTTTTATGTGAAGGCTTTTGATGAAATGTGATGATGGATTTGGATAGTACACATAAAATGGGATTTGCTCAAAAAAGAATCACCCAAATTGGCCAAATGGTTTGAAAGTTATGCCACTTTGAAATTCCAAAATTCTTGAAAATGATTTGATCATAACTTGCCAACCATAAATGAGAAATGAGTGTTCTTGGACTTTTTGGAAAGGCAAGATCAAGCTCTTCAACTTTCATGTTGGACAAATTTTGATTTGAAGCTTGGTTCATGATGTAATTTTGAGGAGAATGACTTTCCATTTTTGGCAGGTGAAAATTACAGGTCATTGCCATTTTGGGAAACTTTTTGTCTGACCTCAAATTCTTCACTGTGGATGTTTGAAATGTTAATTGAAGCTTATATGGACATGAATGAGACTTTTCCAACCATCTCACACCTTCAAATCCCCGATTAAATGCACAATTGACCACAGTTGACTTTGCTAGGGTTTTGGTTGACTGAGCCATGTTCTGATGAATTTCAAACCTCTTTCTCTTGAGATCTTGACTCCAAATGATATCACAACTCATATGAACTCTTGATGAATGATCATGGTGCCCAAATTCTTCAAGAATGGCCACCATCCATTGCTCAATGAATGATATGACTGGTTTGACCTAGTTTGCTTCATCTGCAAGAAACAAGGTTAGATGACAATATTTTTGTACTTTTGGTTAGTAAACAAATGAAAAGCAATGATATACAAGTGCTAGACATGCTTGGTGATCAAGAATCACACTCACAAGACAACCCACCCACTAGGAGGCAAGCAAAGGTGCACAATGATCCTTGAGGCAATGATATGATATGATATGATGCCATGAGGCCATGAGGGATCTTAGGGACAAAATTGGGGTCTTACAGATGCCCCTATTTAAGGTCATTCTAGCCGGAGAAGTGAAGTTTAGAAATCTTCATATCGACGCGGTAGAATGGGCTTAAATAACAGTAATGAGACAAATTTTGGTCCCTAAGAGACCTCATGATGCAAATGTATGCGTGTAAAAGACACAAACTCTGTGGGGATATGATTCACACAGAAGAAAAGACGATCCATCGGAGTAGTACACTCACCAGGCACAGAGACTCTAACAGGACTCTTATAGGGATAATAAAAGAAAAAAGAATGCGTGAGCAGGACACGACTCCGAATTGGGGAAAACAAAACTGACACAACGTGCGCAAGACACGACTCTGATTAGGATAACAAAAATCAGACTGGAGACCTCACTGGGGAAGAAAAGGACTCAAGCCGGGGATAAGAATCGATTCCAAAGGGAACACATCCATCGGAATGACTCAAGCTGACTCACACAATGCATGTACTGAGGATAACACCAATACAGCAACACAAATAGCAACACAAATCCGCTGGGGAAATCTAGAAAAGACTTTCCAAGGGAAGCCAAAGATGAGATGTCACCGGTATAAGGGCAACAAACTCAGGAAGAATGAATATCCAAGACCGGTATAAGGGTGAGAGATATCAATCAATCCCAACATCTGAGAAAGACCTGAAAAAGGTACATCAACTCAGGGAAATCTGACTCCACAGAGGACCAAGGTCATAATAGGGAGCAGAAAGGAGGGAACACCAGGGATACCGAGGTATATAATAGGTGACTTACCGAAACGTGAATTGGTATATATGCCAAGACACTCATCATCCTGAAGGAAACTAGAAAAGCAGACTCGTTTATAGGATGGATATTCAATCCCACAAGGAATATGAATCTTACCCTGCGGAGAAAACAATCAAAAGGTTGACCCAAGAGTGCATGAGACATATTATTCATTACCGGCAGACCGTGAATAATATACTCGAAAAGGAAGAGACACCAGAGATACCGAAGTATATAATAGGTGACCTATCAAAGACGTGAATTGGTATATATGCCAAACACTCATCACCCAGAAGGAGGGCTTGAAAAAGCAAATCGACTTACAGGATGGACATTCGAATCCACAACAGGAAAACGAATCTTACTCAACTGGGGACACAAACCCAAAGAGTGCATGAGATACAATATCCATTATCGTCAGAACGTGGATAGAATAATCGCATGAGATATATTATCTATTACCGGCGGACCGTAGATAATACACTCGCATGGTAAGAAACACCAGGGATACTGGAGTATATAATAGGTGATCTACCGAAAACGTGGATTGGTATATATGCCAACACACTCATCATCCAAAACACAAACTGGTTAAAGGATGGATATTCGATTCTACAAAGAATACGAATCTCACTCTACTGGGGAAGATCAACAAAGGATTCCAACCAAAGAGTGAATGAGACATACTATTCATTACCGGCAGACCGTGAATAATATACTCAAAAGAAAAAGACACCAGAGATACCGAAGTATATAATAGGTGACTAACCAAAAAGAGAGACAATCGACACCAAGCATCCGGGTAAACGAAAGACAACTCAAAAGGGGACAAATTGCAAGCATCCGGCAATTATCCAAACAACAAATATTCGACTCCGCAAAGGGAATGACGAATCTTACTCGACTAGGGAAACACAAAAAGGCTTCGACTGAAGAGTGCATGAGATATATTATCCATTACCGTCAGAACATGGATAACACACTCGCATGGAAGATTATCCACAACCGGTTACTGGGTTAACAAAGGATAAATCGACCGAAAAGAAATGCATCGGGATACCAAAACTAGGTATATAATGATGACCAATCAAAGGAGCAACAATCATTACCGAGCAAACGGGTAAATGAAAGGCGATCCGCTGGGAATGAATTGCAAGCATCCGGCAATTATCCACAGGGACTGGCTGGGGATACATTGATAAACAATCAATGATCCGGGGAACAAATCACTAGCAAACGGTGAAAAGACCCACTGGCGACTTCAAAAGGGATAACATTGCGAGCATACAACAATGATCCAGAAGACAACTTGTTGAGGATAAATTGCTAGCATCCGGCAATTATCCATAAGCAAAGGGAGGAATATCAACATCAAATACTGAATGAAGATAACCACAAAGAGTAACCATCATCGGTTAGGATGAACAACAAGGTTAACTCTGCAAAAGGGGAGATTAGGGTTTACAACTACCGAATACGGGGTAGAATACCACAAACTCCACTGGGATAGGGTGAATAAAGGCCAAATACTGAGCACTTATTCAACTTATACCACCGGGAAACGCAAACTCTGTTTGGGATAAAAACCACAACAACAGAAAATCCACCATCAACCAGAACGAACCACAAAGGTTACCTCTGCTAGGGAAAAAAAGATAGGACTTACAACTACCGAATACGGGGTAGTAGCCATACTCTGGTGGGAATAACCACAAATTAGGGTTTACATCTACCGAATACTAGGCAGAAGACCAACAACTCCGCGTGGGGATGGAACGAATCACGAATCCGCACGGGAAACAAAATAGGGTTTATAACAAACCACAAACTGCTGGAGAGCAGGCAAATAGGATTTACGACTACCGACTACTGGGCAGAAAACCAACAACTCTTGCTCGAGGAATAAAAGGTATATAACCACAAATTCCACCAAGAAGCAAGAACATAGGACTTACAACTATCGGTTACTGGGTAGAGGCCCACGAAACTCCGCTGGGGATAAATGAATTAATGCCGGTTACTGGGCAAACCATTCATTTCTTCCACCGGGAAGCACAAGAAACAGCTGACACAACGCCGATTCGGGATTGATCCGAAAAGACAGACTGAATCAAAACACGTCCTATGAGGATATAACTCAATAGGAAAATCCATCCCAATATATGTGTTGGGAGGAAACGGAAGAAACCGCCATCCACGAGGATAATCTCAGTGGGGAACTGCAGAAGAAAAAACAGGCACTTTCTGCTTATGGGCTGACTCTATATGGAGAGATTTAAACACCCGACATCTGCTTGGGAAGATCTATAGAGAGATCTGTATCACCCAAAGCAGGAGACAACAAACAAAAGATATATGGCAAACAATGCAACATGAATATCTGAATGTTTATGAATATGCATGAATATGCGTGATTATGTGTGATGAATGCTGACAAAACAGACAATTCTAACACAAACAGGTCCAGAAACTAAACGCCCGGTACTATACTTCCAGGGAAGAAACCAACTGGAAATCCAATCTGCTAGAGATCCACATGCTGTAAAGCAAAGATCTGCGGGTACTGCAGGGGAGACAAAGAGATCAGGATACACTAAATCTCTGAGCAATGGATCAATAGGCAACCCAAATAGGGTACAGAAAGTCACAACAGGCGAAACTGCCACCAAGACAAATCTGTATGGGAACAAGAGAATCCTGAGGATATCTGCAGGGGATCCCAGCATCAACTGAGAAACAAGAGTTCATGGCTCAACCAAGAACTGTTGCGAAGGCAACTCCAAACAACCCTGGGGAACAACCCACTGAAGGAGAATCATCCGAGTAGAATCTAACTGCACAAGCAACTCTACTGGGGAAAAGCTATTAGCTATCCTTTCAGAGCACAAACCACTGAAGGAGAAAGCACCACACAAGTAGATTCTGCAACAAGCCACTCCACTCGGGGGAACATACATCTGACGGATCATACAAGTAGATTCTGCAACAGCCACTCTACTGAGGATCAAGAGTAAATCAGGAAATCAATCCAATCTTTGGGATGCTAGATCCACCAACCGACCCATACTGGGGATTGAGAGAGCTTTCCACAGGCAGAAACTGCCACAACAACCATTTTGCAGACTAAGCTGGGAAAAATGGAAAGCAACCATGCTGAGGAGAGACACAACAACTCTGCTGGCGACTGCACTGGGGAGAGACTACTGCTGGAGAAGAACGCGAAGTCTTTAACAACATCTCTGCTTGCGACTATACTGGGTAACAACCCCACCAACAGCTTTGCTTGCGACAATGCTGAGGAAAGCGGTAAAGTACCGGGATATCAATCCACCAACCATTGAATCTACCACAATGAGAACAACCATGCTGGGGAGATTACTGCTGGAGAAGAAACTGAGTCTTCAACAACCACCTCTGCTTGGGGAACAACCCCAACAACAACACGGGAGAAAGAGGATACAATCAAAGGCCAGGAATATGAACAACTGTCTTACCTGTTGGGAATCATACCACCCTCGGGAGAGCACTGAGAAATTCCTGAGTATCCTTTCATCATTGTGAATATTCACTTTGTTTAAAACAACAATTTTGAAAAATTTATTTGTTTAAAACAATGACATTTTATCAATTAAAACATGCAAAACATTTGTTGAATTGAAACAAACAAGAGTGCAAATAATTGGATAAAGCTCAAATTTATTTGATGGAATGGTAGCCTGCAAATGGCAAGACTCCATAGATCTGTACAAATTTGAAATCAGTGATATATATTGGAAGAGGGCTACATTGAACATAATGATCCTTTCTCTACCAATTTGAATCTCGATGTATGCGAAGCTTCAGTTGACGACGAATCGAGAATCCTCTGACGAAAAGACGGCTGCGGAACAGAAAGTCTTGTCAGGATGCAGGTATTTGCCAAATCCCTAATTTTTGCCTAGATTGCCCCAGGGTGAGGTACTCAATCTAGCGGGATGCGAATATACCTTCTTTTTTCAAGTCTCTAATTTTTGCCTGGATTACCCTTGCGAGTTCTCCACCGAGACGCTCATTTTTGCCTAAGCCGCCCTTTCGGGTTTTCAACTTAGCGAGCTATTCTGTTTTTCATTTGCATATACTTTTTCTTCTTTTTTTTAGGCAAAGTATTTCTTGACTGCATCTGAATTCACAGGACGAGTGAATTCCTCCCCATCCATTGTTGTAAGCATCAAAGCACCGCCTGAAAAGGCTCTCTTGACAACATATGGACCCTCGTAGTTTGGAGTCCACTTGCCCCTGGAATCGGGCACGAAAGACAAGACTTTCTTGAGCACGAGGTCACCTTCTCGGAACACACGAGGCTTGACCTTCTTATCGAATGCTTTCTTCATTCTCTGCTGATATAACTGACCATGGCACATGGCGGTCAATCACTTCTCTTCAATCAGATTCAACTGGTCATAACGACTTTGAATCCATTCAGCATCAGTCAACTTGGCTTCCATCAAGACTCTCATTGATGGGATCTCCACCTCTATTGGGAGAACAGCTTCCATGCTGTAAACAAGAGAGAAAGGGGTTGCCCCTGTTGAAGTGCGTACAGACGTACGATATCCATGCAAAGCAAATGGCAGCATCTCATGCCAATCTTTGTACGTAACTGTCATCTTCTGGATGATCTTCTTGATATTCTTATTAGCAGCTTCAACAACCCCATTCATCTTAGGTCTGTAGGGAGGGGAATTATGGTGTGCAATCTTGAATTCAGCGCACAACTCATCCATCATCTTATTATTCAGATTAGATCCATTATCAGTAATGATCTTATCTGGCACACCATAACGGCAAATCAGCTAGTTCTTGATAAACTTCACAACCACCTGTCTGGTCACGTTCGCATACGAAGCGGCCTTAACCCATTTGGTGAAGTAATCAATTGCTACGAGAATAAACCTGTGTCCGTTGGACGCTTTCGGTTCAATCATGCCGATCATGTCGATTCCCCACATAGAGAAAGGCCATGGTGATGAAATCACATTCAAAAGTGTCGGAGGAATATGAATCTTATCCGCATAAATCTGACACTTGTGGCATTTCTTCACGTATTTGCAGCAGTCAGACTCCATTGTCAGCCAATAGTAGCCTGCTCTCATCATCTTTCTAGCCATGGCATGTCCATTGGAATGAGTACCAAATGAACCCTCATGGACCTCAGTCATCAACAGGTTTGCTTCGTGTCTATCCACGCATCTGAGCAAAACCATATCGAAATTTCTCTTATGCAGCACTTCACCACTGAGGTAGAAACTGCCTGACAACCTTCTCAACGTTTTCCTATCTTTCACAGATGCCCCAGGCGGGTAGACCTGGTTCTGGAGGAAATTCTTGATATCAAAGTACCAAGGTTTGTCATCATTCACTTCTTCAATTGCAAATATGTGAGCTGGTCTATCCAAGCGCATCACGGCAATATTGGGGACTTCGTTCCAATACTTGACAACAATCATCGAAGCAAGCGTAGCAAGCGCATCTGCCATCCGATTATCCTCTCGAGGAATATGATGAAAGTCAACTTCTGTAAAGAAAGTTGAAATCCTTCTTGCATAATCTCTGTACAGAATGAGACTTGGCTGATTCGTCTCCCATTCACCCTTAATCTGATTGACAACCAGGGCCGAATCACCATACACATCAAGATGTTTGATTCTTAAATCAATACACTCTTCAAGTCCCATAATACAGGCCTCATACTCAGCCATATTATTCGTGCATTTGAAAGTTAGCCTTGCTGTAAGCGGAATATGCGTGCCATGAGGAGTAATAATTACTGCCCCAATTCCATTTCCGTACTGATTTACAGCGCCATCGAACACCATCGTCCATCTGGAACCAGGTTCTGGACCTTCATCAAGTGTAGGCTCATCACAATCTTTCATTTTCAAATACAGAATCTCCTCGTCCGGGAAGTCATACTGAACAGACTGATGATCTTCAATTGGCTGGTGCGCTAAATGGTCAGCCAAGATACTACCTTTGATAGCTCTCTGAGCTCGATACTCGATATCATACTCAGACAACAGCATCTGCCAACGGGCAATCCTCCCAGTTAAGGCAGGCTTCTCGAAAATATACTTGATTGGATCCATTCTGGATATCAACCAAGTTGTATGATTTATCATGTACTGGCGTAAACGCTTAGCAGCCCAAGCTAAAGCACAACATGTCTTCTCAAGCATAGAGTACCGAGACTCACAATCAGTAAACTTCTTACTGAGGTAGTATATAGCAGATTCCTTCTTCCCTGGTTCATCTTGCTGACCGAGTACACAACCCATCGAGTCTTCAAGTACAGTCAAATACATAATCAGAGGTCTTCCTTCCACAGGCGGAGACAAGATCGGAGGTTCGAACAGATATTCTTTGATACTGTCGAAAGCTTTCTGGCAATCCTCGGTCCAATCATGAGATTGATCTTTCCGGAGGAGCTTGAATATTGGCGCACATGTGGCAGTCATGTGGGATATAAATTTGGAAATGTAGTTCAAGCGGCCAAGAAAACCTCGGACTTGCTTCTCAGTTTTGGGTGCAGGCATCTCTTGTATTGCTTTGACCTTTGCAGGATCAACCTCAATACCTCTTTCGCTTACCACGAACCCCAACAACTTACCAGAACGGACTCCAAATGTACATTTGTTCGGATTCAGACGAAGTCTAAACTTCCTCAGACGCTGAAAAAGCTTCAACAAATGCTTAACATGTTCACCTTCCGTTCGGGACTTAGCAATCATATCATCAACATAGACCTCTATCTCCTTGTGCATCATATCATGAAACAAGGTAGTCATAGCTCGTTGATACGTGGCTCCGGCGTTCTTCAGACCGAAGGGCATCACTCGATAACAGAATGTTCCCCAAGGTGTGATGAATGTTGTCTTCTCCATATCTTCGGGTGCCATTTTGATTTGATTATATCCGGAAAATCCGTCCATAAAAGAAAAGACTTTGAATTTAGCTGTATTGTCTACCAACATGTCAATGTGTGGCAGAGGGAAATCATCTTTTGGACTAGCTTTATTCAAATCTCTGTAATCAACGCACATACGGACTTTTCCGTCCTTCTTAGGAACAGGCACAATATTGGCCACCCATTGAGGATATGTAGAAGTCACCAGAAACCCCGCATCAATTTGCTTCTGAACTTCCTCTTTGATCTTCACTGCCATATCAGGATGAGTTCTTCTGAGCTTCTGCTTCACTGGCACGCACTCAGGCTTCAAAGGCAGGAAATGTTGCACAATATCCGTATCTAGACCCGGCATGTCTTCATATGACCAAGCAAAGATATCTGAATACTCTCGTAGAAAATTGATCAAATCCTTCTTGACAGACTCTTCAAGAAGTGCCCCAATCTTCACCATACGAACACAATCCTCAGACCCCAAGTTGACTGTTTCCAGATCTTCAAGGTGCGGCTGAATGATCTTCTTCTCGTGCTCAAGGAGACGGGTAATCTCATCAGGAATTCCTTCAACATCATCTTCCTCTGCCTCGAATACAGGGGATTCAAAATTGGGAGATGGCGTTGGATCATTATGTTCAATGGGTTTTAGAATCAACCTGCATAATGATTTTGGTTAATGAAAAACTTTAGAATTTAAGCAAGCAAATCATTATGCAGATAAAAAATGTTGCTTTTATTCTTGTTTTTATGGGTTTTTTGTGATCACTGATTTCATGCAAAAAAGTGAAAAGTGAAAACAAATGGAAAAACAAATGTTTAACAATGCATTAATTGAATGAAACATCATTGTATATATGCTGCCAACAATGTCATCACTTCTCCTTTTGGCATGGGAGAAGGGTTTTAAACAAAGTGAACAATTACTCTGATCTATGGATGACCGTAGGAACATCTACAGCGACCCAATTGTGGCAGACACCACCAGGAATGACGAAATTGTTCAAGTCTTCTGCATCCTCTTCCAAGATAGCAGCAGTCTCTTCCTCAGGTTGATCATCATGGATGAATCCTCCACTTGTGAACAGACCTTGCTCATTAAATGCTCCAGAACAGTAGCCAATGCCAGCCCGGGATCTATTGTCTTCCAGCTCGATCACCTTCCCTAAACCAGCAACTGCACCACACTCAATGGCCAGTTTTGCATCGCGGTAGGAAGCAAATGATGGAGACTTCTTCTCAATTGGTTCATCACTAGATAAAGCTTGGAACGGAGTTCCGACTTCATCCTCTGCGTCAATGTAGGAGAAAGAAGACAAGTGGCTAACCAGGAGAGCCTTTTCTCCCCCTACCACGACCAGTTTCTTATTTTTCACGAACTTCAGTTTCTGGTGTAGGGTGGATGTCACGGCGCCAGCCTCGTGAATCCATGGTCTGCCAAGGAGACAACTATAAGATGGGTGGATATCCATTACCTGGAAGGTAACCTGGAAATCACTTGGTCCGATTTTGATTGGGAGATCAACTTCCCCAATCACGGTCTTGCGCGACCCATCAAAAGCTTTCACAACGACCCCACTCTGCCTCATAGGAGAACCTTGATATGACAATCTGGAGAGTGTGGATTTTGGCAATACATTTAATGATGATCCAGTGTCCACCAGTACGTTGGACATGGCATCAGATTTGCAATTTAGAGATATGTGTAAAGCCATGTTGTGGTCTCTTCCTTCCTCCTGGAGATCAGCGTCACTAAAACTCAAAGTGTTGCAAGCGGTGATGTTTGCAACAATACTATCAAATTGCTCAATCGTGACGTCGTGATCAACATACGCCAGATCCAATACCTTCTGCAGAGCCTCCCTATGGGGTTCTGAATGCAACAGCAAGGATAGTATGGAGATTTTGGATGCCGTTTGTAGAAGCTGGTCTACAACATTATACTCGCTCTTCTTGATGAGCCTCAGCATCTCATCAGATTCTTCATTCATAATGCCACTCGGGCCAACAGAAGAAGTGGGAGTCTTTTGTATGGAGGAGGGTTTGGCAACATCAAGTACCGGATTCTGAATATTAACAGCGGTCCCCACCGGGCGCTCAGCAGATTCAGAAGCAACAGGAGCCTTGGGAGGTGCAGAGAAAACACGACCACTCCGGGTCAGCCCGCTTACATCAGCGATGTTGGTTACAGCAGTTGAGGGCAAAGGCACTTCTATCCCATCTTGCACAACAACAGGGTTATATCTGAACGGCACAACTCGGTCAGACGAATAAGGCCCGGGGCCTGCAGGTTTGATCACCAAAGACGGAGAGACCTTCGGCTTGCTGCTATCATAGCGAATAACAACAGGCTCGGGTAACTTGAACACGGGGGATATAACATTAACCTCCGGTTCGTCCTCATCGACATTGCGATTCTGCAGAATCTCAATGGTTCCCTCGTCTAATAACTCTTGCAATTCTCTACGGACCTGGTTGCAACCCAAGCGGTTCACCGAACAGATGCGGCATTTGTCGTGGTCATGCTCCATGTGGTTGTACTGACACAGCAAACGATGTAATTCCACCAACGACTGTCGAATATGACTTACATATTTGACCTTATATTTCCCAGGGCATCCCTGGACCATGTTCACAGACTTCCCATGCGAAGGCAATGGGTTCTTGGTGACATTTGGGCCTGAATCTTCGAAGCTCAAAATCCCACATCTCATAAGGTCTTGAACCTTAGTCTTTAGTGGATAACAATTTTCAATATTATGGCCCGGAGCTCCGGAGTGATACACACAATGTTGATCTGGTTTATACCACCATTGTGGGTTTGCAGGAATAACAGGAGGATCCCTGGGAGTAACCAATTTCCTTTTCACCAAGGAAGGATAAAGCTCTGCATATGACATCGGAATCGGATCGAAGCTGATCTTCTTCCTATCATAATTCATGTTGGCCTGATTGGTTGTGCTTCCACGAGGCTGGTAAGCCTGTTACTGTGGGCGAGGTTGTTGCTGATATTGAGGCTGTTGATATTGTTGCTGATGTTGAGCCTGCTGATTATCTCTGAATACAGGTGCTATATGAGCCACCTGGTGCTGATGACCGGCGCGGCGTGCGGGTTTCCTCTGAATAGGAGGTTTCCTTGATTTGCCATGGGATTGCACAGCATGTGCTTCCCCATCCTTCTTCTTAGCAAATGCTCCATACCGCTTGCTAGAAGAGCCTTCATCTTTCGCCAAACGTCCTTCACGGATACCTTCTTCCAACCTCATCCCCATATTCACCATCTCGGTGAAATCAGAGGGAGCACTAGCGACCATCCGCTCATAATAAAAAGAACTAAGAGTCTTCAAAAAGATCTTAGTCATCTCTTTCTCTTCCAGCGGAGGAGTAATCTGAGCAGCCAGCTCTCGCCACCTCTGGGCGTACTCCTTGAAGGTTTCCTTGTCCTTCTGCGACATGGACCTGAGTTGATCTCGGTCAGGCGCCATATCGACGTTATATTTGTATTGTTTGACGAAGGCTTCGCCAAGGTCGTTGAAGGATCTGATATTAGCACTATCCAAGCTCATATACCATCTGAGCGCGGCACCAGACAGGCTGTCCTGAAAATAATGGATCAACAACTGATCGTTATCGGTCTGGGTTGACATCTTCCTGGCGTACATGACCAGGTGAACAAGAGGACAGGTGTTCCCTTTGTACTTCTCAAAGTCAGGCACTTTGAATTTGATCGGTATTTTCACACCGGGAACAAGGCATAATTCGACAGCAGACTTGCCGAAAAGATCTTTACCTCTGAGGGTCTTCAATTCCTTCCTCAGCTCAAGGAATTGGTCATTCATAGCTTCCATCTTCTCATTGACGTCCGGGCCCTCAGACGGCTCGGAATGATAGATGGTGTCGTCTACCCTCGGCATGGTATGCACGACAGGAGGAGCAGCAACAGGGACCGGGCTAGATGCCGGCATGTGAGCAAAGGTTGGAGCTGGAATGTCAGGCATGAAACCCGGAGGCATACCCCATGGGAACCCGGCTGGCATAGCATTGGGCACATAATGAGTACTGGTAGCAGGCACAGTTGGAACCACGATCTCTGAGACAACTGTCCTCTGAACAGGAGTTGCAGGCGGTTGAGCAGGCTGATTCTGAGCAGCGAGGAGTTGCTCCATCAAAGCGCCAAGTCTGGCGACCTCTTCTTTCAGTTCTCTGTTCTCTTGCTCTAGCTGATCCATAACTCTGGCAGAATTTGCCCTGGTATAGTACCGGTGAGTCAGCTTGTCTTCAAAATAAATGAAGAACACAGAGTCAGCACAAGAAGACCAGAAACAAGGTACCTGCTTATGCAAAATGATGCATGAAGTGCTAATGCATATGCTTTGTTTTATTTTCAAGGAACCCTTAGGGTATTATTTGCAATTTTTGAATTTTTCAAAGCATTTATTATCATTATGGAAAATATCTCATTCAATATATCGAGACAAAGAAGTACAACATTTTTGATTCAATTACAAGGAGAAAAGGAAAATAACATCCTATGGATCCCTAATAGCTCGGGATGCTAGAAGACGAGAAACACACAGCTTCTTGATCTCTCTCTCATAGGCAGCTTCCATATCTGCTTTCTCCTTCGCAAGCTGATCACACTTCCTCTTCCAGAACTTAGAAGACTGAGGAAGCAGAGAAGTCCAAGTATCATTGGGATCGTCGATCACTCGATGCTCGAGGAACTCGATCAGAGCGTCTTTCTCCTTAAGTTGTTGAAGCAATTCCTCTCTTTCACGGATCCAAGCACGTGAAAGGTCTTCTTCTCTCAACTCCTCTACACGTTGGGTAGGGAGGGTTGAAGGCCCAGCCACATCCAACGGTGTAGGTCTCGGATGATCATATGGCATCAAGTAAGTGGCAGCTCTCTGTCTGACCCAAGAAGTATAAGGCTCCAAAGCAATGCAATTCTTCGGACCTAGCTCATTCCTACTCTTCTTGCAGATCTTGCGCCAAGCGCGGAAAAATATGGCTTTCAGGCCTTGGGGATCTTTACCCTCCTGAAAGAATACACCTTCTAACAGAATGTTATGGGGTTTATCCTTTAGGGGGAACCCAAGCTGACGACGTGCTAGAATGGGATTATAGTTGATCCCACCACATGTACCAAGAAGAGGCACATTAGGGAATTCACCACAATAGTCAATGATCTGAACGGTATCATACACGCGATCATACCAAGAGATATCATCATTGGTGAGAGACATGAGTCTCTGAGACCACCGTAGACATCCTTTGTTCTCCTTAAAGGCAAGAGTCTGCGGCAAGTGCGAAATAAACCACTTGTACAGCAGAGGCAGACAGCAGACAATAACTCCTCCACCCTTTGCATTCCTCAGATGCAAAGAGACATATGCGTCACCCAACAAAGTCGGAACAGGATTAAGAACTGAAAAGATCCTAATAGCATTCATGTCCACAAACTTGTCGAAGTTGGGAAACAGCACTAAACCATAGATGAGCAATACAAACAAAGCCTCAAAGGCATCCTCGCTCCTGGCCTTCCCATATATGGTAGTTTAAGCGACGAGGAACTCGGGCGGAAGACCCTGAATTCCACCTTTGGTAGTCAGATTAGCTTTAATCAACGCTTCATCTATGTGCAACAAGTCTGCAATCTCTCGAGCGGTCGGAATACTCTCTAAGCCACTGAACGGCACCTGATCCAGAATCGGGATCCCAATGAGGTGAGAATACTCCTCCAAGGTGGGTAACAACTGGAAATCCGGAAAGGAGAAGCAATGATACAGCGGATCATAAAACTGAGCTAGAGTACTCATCAGTCCCTCATCAACCTGAGTAGTCAACAGAGGCAGAAGCTTCCCATAACGAGCTTTGAAACCCAAGGGATCTAGTACATAAGATGTCAGATTCCTTAACTCTTTCACATCGGGCTGTTTAAAGCTGTACTTCTTTGTATGCCTTTTTGGTCTTTCCATGTCTGAAAATTTTGCAAATAAACCCTTTAAGTTCCTTGGAAAATTTCCTCTTTTCTGATGACATGAATGCAGATGAATGCATGAATGCAACAATCACACTCAAGGATCAAGCAAGTCACACCAAACAAAGGTCGTGGGAAAGCTCATTATATCCCTAATATCAATCATCCATTTTGGTGGATTTAGGTTTTCACCTTATCAACACCCAAGTTCCATTGATATTAACGGTACATGAACCGGCTCTAACATCCTTAATATCAATCATCCATTTTGGCGGATTATGGTTTACACCTTATCAACGCCCAAGTTCCATTGATATTAACGATGTTTGAACGACTCAACCACGAATCACGGGTTTGCTGAGAGTCACGAGCATGGAGTCTTGGTTAAGAACCACCCAAAGGGAGTGTACTAGGGTTTAAACCTGCCAGACATGTTCTACCAGAGGTTCCCATAATCATCGTCCCATCTCTCGGATATTATCGGAGAAACGAATACTCGTATTCCAAAAATATTCTCAAGAGAGACTCTTATGAGTGTAGTATCGCGTAACAATCGCATCAGATCTTACATCTGAACGACCTCCGCACTACGTCCTAAAAATAGGCCAAGATGGGTTTGGTAAACTAAGGTCCTTGGCTTCTAAGGCACATGATTGAACGAATAATGCCTAACCACAAATAACTTGTGTGACATTATTAATCCAACATGACCTCCACCAAGTGAATGGACTCGCAAGTCAACTGGCTAAGGAATACTCCACACCAGTCAACAAGACTACGCCATTCTCCTATCCTAGAGTGCACTCGAGTTCGGGTATAGAACTCATCTCACAGAGATCACCAAAGCAAACAGCAATTATATATCAAGCAATTCAAACATTACAATCAATACAGTTATCCCAAATTGTACAAAAATATGTCACATAATACATAAATAAATATCATACAACAAGGGTGAAAAGTAGGCCATACCACCAGGGAAGGTCTAATGTGATCCCCAGTGGAGTCGCCACTTTTCTGTAGCGGTGTATTCGTCGCTATATGATTTATTGATTAAACCATAAGCAAAGTATACAATGAATTCGAGTCGCCACCGCACTTTTATTTATCCTAAGGACTGGTTAAAAAGCGAACAAAAACCTAAGAAGTTTTACACGTAGAAAACTAATGAAAAAGATCAGAGAATCTGGGTAAGGGGTAAATTACGCAATGGGAAGGTGTTAGGCACCCATCACGTCCTAGGTACTCCTAGGGAGCCCTTTTCACACTTGTTGTATAAAAAATGTTTATTTGTTTTGACATATTGTGCAAACATGAATGGGAAGATGGGAAAAGAATGTACAAGTTATTTATTTTTGTGTTCGAACGGATGAACCCGTTGCCTACGTACCTTCCATCAAAGGTAAGGATCAAAACGTCGTAGTTCGGCTAAAAGATTTCCAAAAATTAGTGAGTTCAATTTTAAAACACAAGCACTAAGGCTTTTCATTACCAATGGGAGAAAACTCAACCCGAATCAACAATCCACCATGCGAGGACGGCTTCAACATACTAGTGAGGGGTTAACCCTATAATAAGTATGGAAGACTTACAATCAACTCACTAAGGATAAGGTAAGATTTACATCAACCGCTATGGTAATTAAAACCTATGGCTAATGCATGAAAACATATTAACAATGGACAAAGCCAAAACAATTGAATGGGTGAAGTTAATTGATTATGATTATTCACAAAATATGGTCAAGGTATGATTAAGATTTGATTCAAAGAAGTGTTATGAAAAGTGAAGTTTGAAAAGTCAAGGACTTAAGGTCCAGGTTTCTAATTTGAAAAGAGGATGAGATGTTTGCACAACATGCATTTTCAAGTTTTTAAAAATCAACAAGTGAAAAGGGGGTTTTGAAACAAAAGGGTGTGGATGATGGAATGTAAAACTTCCTAGAAAAGTTCACCTCTTGAAATCATATAGAAGATGATTCAAGTGTGTCCTTAGGAATAAGAAACAATGCAAGTAAGCAAATAAAGCAAGGTGATACCGGATGCCATCAATGGTCTTATACCAATCTCACAAAGGAAAAGCGGATATCGGATACCAATAAATGGGTTTACACCAATTTCCTAAAACAAAACAAATGATACCGGATGCCATCAATGGTCTTATACCAATCTCACAAAGCAAAAGCGGATGTCGGATACCAATGAATGGGTTTACACCAACCTCCTAAAGTAAAATAAAACTTGGATGTCAGATGTCAATCTATCTGGGCTTACTCTAACCTCCAAAGGATGATCATAGGAATACAAGGGCCAACAACATGGACTTATACTTGCATCCTCACATACAACAAACAAACAAGCATTAAGCAACGGACATGAGTGACCAAGTGAAATGGTCTTACACTCTATCCCTTCCAAATCATAGGAACAATGGCCAAAGAATATGGTCTTACAATTGTCCTCAATGGGTAAACTCAAACAAACCACAAGGATATGCAATGATGATCATACAATAATGCACAATCAATGATGATAAGTGCACAAAGGCAAGCAAACATGTACAAATGCAACAAGCAATCAATTAAACAAAGTCATTTAGCACCCACTATAACCAAACAATTAGGCTCAATCAAAGGGTTAGACTTAAAAGTCAACTGGAATAGGGTGAATGGTGCTCTTAACCTTGACATTGAGAGCCAAGGTGAAGCAGATGAAAGGATATGAGGGGTGTGCCTCATCACTCTTATCCCTGGTCAGGGAGAGCATTGAATATCAGAAGGTGTGGGAGTTCAGAAAGATGGAACTCTCTCCACAAGTTAGACTCGATGGATCTTGGGTTTTACTCAACATGCATCAAACACAAGTAGTGTGAGCAATGTGAGTGACTCACAGAATAGTAGGAGATAGGCTACATATCTCTTTTGTCTACCAATTGCCTCACATGAGGTCTTCACCTGCTTGGGGACAAAAATAAACAATCACAAACATCGCCTCTTAAGGAGGACTTCAGACAGTTGCCTGGCTAAATAACAAGCCAGGTCTTCCAGACTACATGGAGACAAGAGAGTCTACCTCAATGCTTAAGCAAAGCAAAGCAATAGCAAGTTCTCAAAGGAACTAAAGCGACTATGGTACCTGAAATCAATCAAATATAATCAGTATTCAAGTCATAAAGTCAAAACAGACAAGTCATGAACCAACAGACAACACAATCAATCACATGTGCAAAGCACAAACTCAAAGTAAATGAGTTAGCATCCTACAATACAAACCAAGTTAGTTCATGATAATCAAATAAACCAAAATCAATCAACTTGAATTAAACTCTTCAAAGCATTTTGCTTCTTTAACCTGAAAAAACAACTCAAATGTGAGAAGTAAGACCACTAGGACAAGCCTAGGGTCAAAAGGAGGGGAAAAATTCAAAACAGCAAGAAAAAATTAATCAAAATCAAGATTTATCAAACAAGAATAGAATCCAATTGGTCTCACATCAAAACTATGCACCAAATCCATTTCCTAAGCTAAACATGTCAAACCATGCATTTTGGAATCACATTGGAGCTAACAGAATGATCACACTCAAACCAATATCAAAACAGCTCAATAAATTCCACAAAAATTCCAGCTCAAACAGAGCACATTCAATGAGCAGCATATCAAATTTCATGATATTTGGACAGATGGAAGTAGGGGAATTAAATCAGGAAGTCATGGTATGCAAATACAACTCCAAATAGGGCTACAAATCATGTGCCAACTTCAAATGAATGCCAAACAGTGGAAACAAATGATAAATGAATGGTACCAAAGCCAAGATGAAGTTAAACATGTTAAGAACCACTCCACCAAATTTCATCTTCACATGATAAGGAATGAGAATTTTACAAGTCATGTAAGTTGATCACTCAAGAAAAGTTCACAAAATGGTAAACAGCAAACAAAAATACCAATCAATAGGAAATTGATCAACAAATCCTACAAAAAATCATGGTTAAACTAGCCATATAGATGTAATCACATGCAAAAATCCAGAGCAAATGGCATTCAATAGGCATGGAAACAAAATTCAAGAAGTTGACATAACATAGTGTGACACACATTGTCACACTCAACTTGATCACATCATATCTCTCTAACCAGAAACTCAAAAATAGCAAACTATACATCAAAATCACCAGGAAAGAGTCAAGATCATGCCTATAAAATTTCATGCATTTTGGAACAAGCATCATTATTTTATGAATGAAATGGCAAAACATACATCAAAAGCATACATATCCAAAGTCATTAGGCAAAGTTTAAAATCAGCCAGGCACAACTTTGATTATCATACCTAAAAAAAACTAGAGAAAATTTGGAGATGAGCACAAAAATCCTCACTCAAATTGGATCATCCATGAATTAATTGTGATTTTTTGAAGTTTGATTGAAGAATGAAATAATTATTTAAACATTAAAACCAATTTGAATGCTGGCAGTGGCAATCTCGTAATTAACCTGTGCCAGAGGCGAAACGCGCCCGTTTCATTTAAGCGGTGGCCACACGTGATTGGCCATTTCTCGCGCTAAACACAATTTCAAATGTGAAGTCCAGGCAGAAAGATCTAACACGCGTTTTGAACCCAGAAATTTGAACCTTCATCATGTTCTTGATGTTCATCAAGCTCATGAACAAATTTTCACAAACATCATCATGCCATATATGGTTGGAACCGGCGTTCAACGTAGATTACAAATATCACAGTGAAATCGTCCAGAAATTAACACACAAAAAGATTCGATCGAAAATTGCTTTGACATTCAAACTTTAGATCCAGATTTCTCCATGGATATTGGACGAAAATGCACGATTCAAATGTCAGAATACTCTATGTTGCACACTCTACCTAAGCCACATGTTGATTTCAAGAATTAGAGATTTCGAATTTTTACCTTGTGATTATGCAGCTGTGGAATCGATCGAGTTTGGCCTCCAACGGTGAAAACAGATCGTCTATATTGATGTAGAAGGTGTATGGAAGTGAAGATTCAGCTCAGAAATGATTGAGGAAGAAGAAATATCAAAATGCCATTGATGCTTCAAGGTTGCAACAGTTCCAATTAAGCACGATTTTTCCACAATTGCCACGAACAGTTCCTTTAAATCACCTGCAAATGATGATTCACAAAAGAAATAGCACAAACAATGATGAATTCTTGATGAATGAATGAAAAAAATGTGAAGAGAAAAATGTGAAAAATTGAGAGAATTGGTGAATTTTTGGATTTGATCTAAAATTGTGATTGTGGATCTGAACTTTTTGTTATGATTAAGCCTTTATAGTACCCCTTAATCCATGCCTTAATCATGTTTAGCTCAATTTGGAGTGATTAGCAAAATTCTCATGTTATGCACTTTGGCCAATTTGCCCTTTTGCACTTAAGACCAATGTAACAGTGATTTCTGTTTTGAAGCAAGTCACAGATTGCATTTGGAAGTGAACTCAATTGGTTTGGTGTGAAAATCCCTTGTATTTTTGAATTTGACTTTTTTTCCCACCAAATATTAAATGGTTCACTTGAAAAATGACCTTTTTATGTGAAGGCTTTTGATGAAATGTGATGATGGATTTGGATAGTACACATAAAATGGGATTTGCTCAAAAAAGAATCACCCAAATTGGCCAAATGGTTTGAAAGTTATGCCACTTTGAAATTCCAAAATTCTTGAAAATGATTTGATCATAACTTGCCAACCATAAATGAGAAATGAGTGTTCTTGGACTTTTTGGAAAGGCAAGATCAAGCTCTTCAACTTTCATGTTGGACAAATTTTGATTTGAAGCTTGGTTCATGATGTAATTTTGAGGAGAATGACTTTCCATTTTTGGCAGGTGAAAATTACAGGTCATTGCCATTTTGGGAAACTTTTTGTCTGACCTCAAATTCTTCACTGTGGATGTTTGAAATGTTAATTGAAGATTATATGGACATGAATGAGACTTTTCCAACCATCTCACACCTTCAAATCCCCGATTAAATGCACAGTTGACCACAGTTGACTTTGCTAGGGTTTTGGTTGACTGAGCCATGTTCTGATGAATTTCAAACCTCTTTCTCTTGAGATCTTGACTCCAAATGATATCACAACTCATATGAACTCTTGATGAATGATCATGGTGCCCAAATTCTTCAAGAATGGCCACCATCCATTGCTCAATGAATGATTTGACTGGTTTGACCTAGTTTGCTTCATCTGCAAGAAACAAGGTTAGATGACAATATTTTTGTACTTTTGGTTAGTAAACAAATGAAAAGCAATGATATACAAGTGCTAGACATGCTTGGTGATCAAGAATCACACTCACAAGACAACCCACCCACTAGGAGGCAAGCAAAGGTGCACAATGATCCTTGAGGCAATGATATGATATGATATGATGCCATGAGGCCATGAGGGATCTTAGGGACAAAATTGGGGTCTTACAGGAATCAAATGCGACTGGTTGGTATTCCAATCTCCATTGACCTGGTTGATCACTAGAGCGGAATCTTCATAGATGTCAAGAGTTTTGACTCTCAAATCAATGGCTTCTTCTATCCCCATGATACAAGCCTCATACTCAGCTTCATTGTTGGTGACGTCGAAAGTCAATCTGGCAGAAAAAGGTATATGAGCACCTTTCGGATTGATAAGCACTGCACCAACACCGTTACCATTCACATTCACAGCCCCATCGAACATCAGTGTCCACTTGTCATTAGGATCCGGTCCTTCCTCGACAAGAGGCTCTTCACAATCTTTCATTTTAAGATACATGATGTCTTCATCAGGGAATTCAAACACCATCGGCTGATAATCATCAATTGGTTGCTCGGCAAGGTAGTCTGACAGAATACTACCTTTGATGGCCTTCTGCGACGTGTACTGGATATCATACTCTATTAAAATCATCTGCCAACGGGCAACACGTCCGGTGAGAGCCGGCTTCTAAAAGATGTACTTCACTGGATCCACTTTAGAAATCAATAAGGTAGTATGGTTCAACATATACTGCCTCAGTCGGCGAGCAGCCCAGGCCAAAGCACAGCAAGTTTTCTCGAGCTGTGAATATTTGATTTCACAGTCGGTAAACTTTTTGCTAAGGTAGTATATGGCCTGCTCTTTTCGACCAGACTCGTCATGATGTCCCAATACACACCCCATCGAGTTCTCAGTCACTGACAGGTACATTATCAGCGGTCTCCCAGGGACTGGAGGTATAAGGATTGGAGGTTTCTGTAAATACTCTTTTATCTTGTCAAAAGCTTTCTGACAGTCATCATTCCACCTGATTGCTTGATCTTTTCTTAGCAATTTGAATATTGGTTGACACGTGGCAGTTAGGTGAGATATGAACCTTGCAATGTAGTTCAATCTCCCTAAAAACCCACGAACCTGCTTTTCTGTTTTTGGTTCAGGCATTTCTCGAATAGCTTTGACTTTTGCTGGATCAACCTCAATCCCTTTCTCACTGACAATGAAGCCTAACAGCTTCCCAGATCTCACACCAAACGTACACTTGTTCGGGTTCAGCCTCAGTTTGAACTTTCTTAGCCTGTCAAACAACTTCTGCAAATTTACCAGGTGTTCCTCTTCTGTCTGCGACTTTGCAATCGTATCATCCACATACACTTCAATCTCTTTGTGCAACATGTCATGAAAGAGAGTCGTCATAGCCCTCTGATAGGTAGCACCGGCATTCTTCAACCCAAATGGCATCACCTTATAGCAGAACTTGCCCCAAGGTGTAATGAATGTCGTCTTTTCCATGTCCTCTAGCGCCATCTTAATCTGATTATAGCCAGAAAAACCATCCATGAAAGAGAATACCGAGGATTGAGCCGTATTATCCACCAATACATCAATATGAGGTAATGGGAAATCATCTTTCGGACTCGCTCTATTCAAATCCCGGTAATCGACACACATTCTGACTTTGCCATCCTTCTTCGGCACTGGAACGATGTTGGCTACCCACGGGGGATAAGTTGTCACTGACAAGAAACCAGCATCAAACTGCTTCTGAACCTCTTCCTTGATTTTCACTGCCATATCAGGACTCGTTCTACGAAGCTTCTGCTTGACCGAAGGACAATCTTCTCTGAGAGGTAGTCTATACACCACAATATCGGTATCCAACCCAGGCATATCTTGATAAGACCAGGCGAATATCTCCACATACTCTCTCAACATCTCAATCAACCTGCTCTTGACCTCTGTCTTCAAAGCAGCCCCGATCTTAATATCTCTTCTGGCGTCCTCAGTACCAAGATTCACAATCTCCAACTCCTCCTGATGAGGTTGGATGACCCTCTCCTCTTGCTTCAACAATCTGACCAATTCTTTAGGGAGTTCACAGTCTTCCTCACTCTCCTCTTCAGCTTGGTAGATGGGATTATCAAAATCATACTGAGCCATAACAGAACTGTGCATAGTGGATTTCGTGAGATCACTTATGCATGTTTAATGCTTTATTTTAGAAAAAGAGTTCAAGAAAGTCACAAAAAACAAAAACATTGCCATTTTTTATTTGTTTTGAAAAAATGAAAAACAAAAACAAAAATAGAAAGACAGGGATCACAAAATTGTTTGCAAAACGTCCTTTATTAATGATAACATTGAAAAACATGATGTAGCCCTACAATGAACCACCACGCCTTGGGCAGAACGTAGGGTTTTGTGCAGAATGAAAAAACAAAAGAAAATTACTCTGTTTGAAGAGTAACTTGGACCACATCTTCTGCTGTCCAATTGTTGATCATCTCCCCTGGTGCACGCGGGCGAACCCAGTTGTCGAGATCACAATCACTGTCACCATCTTCACTGCCGACCGCAAAGACGTCACCGTGATTCATCAGCCCATCGCTGGTAAAGGTACTCGGACCTGCTTGTACACCCTGCTCTGCTTGCAAAGGTTGATAGCCAATACCGAACTTATCCTCTTTGACCGGCAAATCCACCATCTTGCCCCAGCCTTCAGCCCTGCCAGAGTCAACAACCTCCTTGGCCTGCTTGTAAGACGCAATCGAAGCACCCGACTTTCTCTGATCAGCAAACGCCACTCTCTCGAGAGCAACAGTCTCGAATGCCTGGCATAAGGTTTCGTGGATCTCGCCATCCACCTCTACATATTTGAAAGAGGATAGGTGACTCACCAGAATATCTTCTTCACCGCACACGGTCACAATCTGACCGTTCCAGACATACTTGAGCTTTTGGTGGAGAGTTGACGAAACTGCCCCTGTTGCATGAATCCAAGGACGCCCCAACAAACAACTGTATGCGGGTTGAATGTCCATAACATAGAAGATGATGTCGAAAACCTCCGGACCTATCTTCACTGGCAAGGTAACTTCACCAAAAACAGAACGTTTGGATCCGTCGAATGCACGAACAATCAGGTCACTAGGAGTAAGCACAACCCCTTCAACAGATATCTTCTTCAGAATTTGCTTAGGCAGCACATTCAGCGACGAGCCGGTGTCTACCAACACATGAGATAACACAGCCCCCTTGCACTCCATGGTGATATGCAAGGCCTTGTTATGATTACGACCCTCAGGCGTCAAGTCTAGGTCAGTGAATCCCAAACCATGCCTGGTGCTCACGTTGGCAATCACACCCTCCAGTTGGTTGACGGAAATCTCTTGAGGTACATACGCCATGTTCAACATCTTCAATAAGGCGTTACGGTGTGCCTCAGAGCACAGCAGCAAAGAAAGTATTGAAATCTTGGACGGAGTCTGATTCAGTTGATCTACAATCTTGTAGTCACTTTTCTTAATAATTTTCATGAACTCCTCCACGTCCTTTTCAAATGAACCCTCAGGCACCTCCTTCTGAGCAGGTTCTTCGTCAACCACTGCTTGTTTGCCCTTAGCCTTGGCGAGAGCCTCGGCATTGTTGTCTCTTAAAGGTTGTGGAGCAAACAGACGTCCACTGCGAGTAAAGCCTCCTGGTCCCCCGACATTGTCCACAACTAGACTTGCACTCACCACAGGAGCTCTACTGGGTACACTAATTGTCACGGGCGCTTGACTCACTGGTCTAGTCTGATTCTCAACCCTTCGGTTTGCTGCGGTAAGCATTGTCATATCTCCACGGAACAGCCCGACTGTCAACAGCCCTTCTGACCGGAGCGACGATAGTAGCTGGATTACTGGCAGTTACTGGTGCAGAAATGGTAACATGAGTACCACTTGTTGCAGGCGCACTAACCCTCTGACCACGTCCTTCAGACGGTTTGAAAAAGATAGTGACCGTTGACACTGAACCACGATCTCTGACAGCCCGACTGAATTGCAAACAGCCCTCATCCATCAAACCCTGGATACCGGCCCTTAACCGTTCACAACCATCTTCAGATTCATCACAATCGATACAGACCTCATCACAGCCCGGGTAGACACCCTCATTCAGCAAACGGCCCTTGACAATCAACAAAGAAGTCTGAATCTCATCAACACTAACCATCAGATCCTCAGCTTCTTCCCCTTCAATGCTATTCACTCTGTGCGCACCATGCGGCGGCATAGGGTTGTTAACAACATTCGGTACAGGAGAAAAATTGATAGTTTTAGCGTCAATTAAGTCCTGGACTTTATGATGAAAAGCCCTGCAGTTTTCAATATGGTGCCCCGGAGCACCAGAGTGAAAGTCACAACGCACGTTGGCATCATACCCAGGTGGTATTTTTGTCAACGGCGCCATAGTCCTCAATTCGACAAATCCTAGTCTAAGCAACTCAGGTAGCAGCTCAGCATAGGTCATCGGCAAAGGGTCGAAACGTCTATCAGGCATCCTCTGCCTCGGTTGATACGGACGTTGCTGTTGTTGTTGTTGTTGTGGCATTTGTTGTTGAACTCTCTGTTGTTGCGATTGTTGACGTTGTTGAGGTGCTGGAATCGTCACTGCAGCAACCTGACGGTACTGATTTCTATTCACAACTCTTCGGCCATGCTGCACCGCACTGGCTTCGCCCTCTCTCCGACGAGGTGCCCCAGCAAAAGGTTTCTTGGACAACGAGGACCCAACATCTTGAATCTTACCAGCCTTGATCAAGCTCTCTGTCCTCTCCCCACAAATAACCACATCCGAAAAACTACTGAATGGGCAGCTTCCTATCCGGTCCATAAAAACACCTTGTAAAGTGCCAATGAACATGTCAGTTAATTCCCTCTCCAGCATAGGGGGTTGTACTCTAGCAGCCAATTCACGCCACCTCTGGGCGTACTCCTTGAAGCTCTCTCCGAATTTCTGACAAAGACTCTGCAGCTGAGTCCGGCTCGGCGCCATGTCCATGTTGTGCTTGTATTGCCTCAAAAAGGCCTCACCCAGATCCCTCCAGCAGCGGATAGAATCTCTCTTCAGTTCCATGTACCAATCCAAGGAAGCCCCAGATAAGTTGTCCTGGAAGAAATACATCCACATCTTCTCATCATCGGTGTAAGCAGAGATCTTCCGATAATACGCCTGCACATGGGTGCGAGGGCAAGAAGTACCGTTGTATTTGGCAAAAGAGGGCGCTTTGAATTTGTAAGGAATTCTCAACCCCTCTACTAAACCCATGTTGGTCACATCGAAACCCAAGGAATTCTGACATTCCATGGCTCTTATCTTCTCAGCAAGGGCGTCCACCTTACGGTCCCTATCCTCAACTCTTCCAACCACTTCATCATCTTCACTCAGCAATGTGAACATGTCCTCTTGTCTATCAACAATCGGAGCAGGATGACGAACGGGAGCCCGGGTAGCTCTGGCATTGACAGTCTCTGCAGCAAGAGGCTGTCCATTAATTCTGATCCCCCTTAATTCTTCACCCATAGCATAGTCATTGGCGGGAGCAGCAACATTGACGTTCTCATGAACAGGCACGCCCACCGGCGACGCGCGGTTGGACTGCGGCATCACGGTCTCTTGTCTCTGAACCAGGGCTCGAAGTTCCTCTTGACCTTGCGCAACCCCTTGCATCATCGTCATAAACTGGGCCATGTTTGCCTTCATCTCAGCCAACTCGGTCTGAACTTGATCCATACTTCTCTGTTGATTGAGTCTGGTTGAATACCAGTGCGGTCTCCGATCAGCTATCCTGCCTGACACAGGAACCAGAGTGAGAAGTCGCGAACAAGAGCACCTGTTATGCAATATGATATGAGTATGATGCTAATGCATATGATGCACATGATATGTTCATTTCTCAGGCATTCAAAGAACCTGATTCATCTTCAAAAGATGGCAACCTGCAGCAAGAACAACACAGAAGCATAGAAACAACCATACACAAGAGCAACAGTAATGAGTACAGAGTGAAACCAACAACCTCATCTATATATGAGCAACAGAATCATACACCAAAGATTCAAAGATCCAATCAAGAACAATGAATCCCACCCAACAAGCCTGGGGTGATTCTCAACATAAACATCCGAAATACAAGCTAAGACAAACGACTTCCAGGAATGAGCGTCTTCAAGTAGTGACACTGGTCTATCAACAGGTCACATTCCGAACATTCTGGCAAGGGAGTGATCTTCTCCTTCAACTGTCTTCTAAGCTCTACAACTTCTCCTCCAAGTTGGTTCTCTGATGTAAGTCTCTGGTCGACTTCCTTCTTCAACTGGATATCTTTGTCTCTGAGTTGCTTCTCCAAGTCTCGGATCTTCTTCTGATAACTGGCCTCAGCTCTCTGCAATCTCAAACACTCTCGGTGCTCTGCATTCAGCAAGTTCTCCATCTCTTCATAAGATCTCTTCTTGCTCCTTACTCCACCCATATCTACACTCTGGATGTCTCTGAGTTGATGAGTCAGGTTCAACCTATCAGCTTTGGCTTCGTATAACTCCATCTGGGCATCTTGTTCTTTCTCCTTCAATCGGCGATTCTCCATCAGGGCTTGCTTGTACTGCTCAGTAGGTACACTCTCAGCAAGGATCAAAGGTGGTTGCACTTGCAAAGGATTCATCCTATCATAAGGCAACAACAAAGTTTCCACTCTCTTCTTCACCCAATTAGTGTAGTCAGGCATAGCAATGGCAAACTTCTTCCCTAAGACTACTCCATCCTTAACACCAATAGACTTCCAAGCTCTTCCTATATGCTCCAATCTAACAGGGTCGCTTCGCTTCTCAAAATACACACTTTCAACTATCTCAGCTTCAAGTGGTCTTCCATTCATAACAAACCCTAACTGACGGAGAGAAAGAACCGGGTTGTAATTGATGCAACCCCTAGTCCTTACAAGTGGCACGTTCCGGAACTCTCCACAACTCATGACAACATCACGCACATCCATCCGGTAAGATTGCCATCTGATATCATATGAAGTGAGAGACATAACCCTCTGAGTCCACCTATGAGTGCTCTGAGCATCCACAAAAGGTCCACTGACTGGCAGGAGAGACAATGCGAGCAGAAGTGGGAGACAGCATCTGATAGCTCCACCCTTACCATGCCTACTGTGAATAGCATAGTAAGTGTCAGCTAACAAAGTAGGAACCGGGTTTCCTCCAAGGAATATGATGAGTGCAGCATAGTCCACAAAGTTGGGCATACTCGGGAACAAGACAATCCCATAGATCATAACAGCTAACTAGGCATGAAAAGCTTCCCAATTCCCCTTCTCTGCTTCTTCTCTGGCAATTCTCAGCAAAAACTTCAAAGGCAGACCCACGACATCCCCACTGGATTTCCAACTGTCACTGACTTCTTTGATACCCAAATGAAGAGCTCTGGAGACAACTCTGAAATCAACCTCCTTAGGGACATCTAAGAAAGGAACCTGATACCGGATCAGAACATTCAACAGAATGGAGTACTCCTCAAGAGTAGGCGCCAACTGATAATCCTGAAAGGTGAAGCAACGAAGCTCTGGGTCGTAGAACTGGAGAAGAGTCTGCAACGGCACCGGATCAACTACCATCTTCAACAGTGTCAGGATATCCCCATACTGATCAACAAACCCCTTCTGATTACCACTGGTCACAAGGTTACTCAACTCTATCAGAGACGTCAAAGGCTCACGGTGAAAGCTATAGGAACAAGTCTTCCGCTTCAACTCTGAGACTGTTGCCATCTCTATCAGTGAATAGACTCTGGAATGTACCTGAGAAATGATAGGCATGCCGAGATTAGCTTTTTTCTTTTTCTTTTTTTTCCCTTTTTTATTGCGTTTCTTTTGAAAATAAACATGCTATGATGCAAATGATGCAGACAAGACTGGCAGGCTGTGCATCTCGGAACACAGGATCGAAGCTTCGGCTTGAACTCGGAACCACAATTCATCTGAAACCCAAAGTCATCTGATAAACTGTCATCTGAACCCAATCTGAGGAACCAAGTCACCAACAGGATCACAAGTCACCAACTGTACCTGTAATAATGATCATTCCCTCCCCACTCACGGGTGTCATCTAGGCCAGGGTAAGGTCGAAAGAAACGCAGCATAAATAACCTTTCACAGAATATCATCATATACACACCCGAAGTATGTAACCATAATATCCCATCAGGGTCTGAACTGCTCGTGATATCAATGTTCCGCTAAGTGGCGCATACCACCCGCTTACCATGAATCACTTTATTCCTAGGTTTCCTAGATTTCACTCATAGCCTGGGTATTGGGCCTTTTACCTCGAGTAACTCCCACCCCAACAGAGAAACACAGCACAGCCAGATGCACAGATGAAAATGAATGCAAACATTAATGCAAACATAAATGCAAACAATAAATAAGTGAATGCAATAAATAACAGCAAACAGCAACCAAAACCCTAACCTAGAGAGCGCTAGGAGAGACTCGCTTAGGGAAGATGGACCAGCAAGAGGTCAATTTCTCTATATCCCCAGCAGAGTCGCCAGCTGTCGCATTACGCGAAAAACCGGCGGGAAAACGAAACAACAGAGCCGCCACCGTGCGTTATTTATCCCAAAAGAGGGAAAGGAAACGCTCGAAGTAAACCTGGAAAAGACATGGTCTCGCGACCAAAGAGAGATGGGATCGGGAGTCGGTTATGCGAAGAGAAGGTATTAGCACCCCTACGCATCCGTCGTACTCGACGGGATCCACGCACGCCAAACAAAATAACACAGGAAATCGACTGCCGATCGCTGGACTTACGTCAAACTCCACACAAACAGGCAAACATGGAAACCGAATGCCAATCGCTGGACTTACATCAGACTCCGAACCAAACACACACACACACTGGAAACCAACTGCCAATCGCTGGGCTTATGTCGGACTCCAAACAAAGAAACTGGAAACCGAATGCCAATCGCTGGACTTACATCGGACTCCAACCAGAAAAGGAGAAACAACTCACACAAACAAAACAAAAGGGCGCCCGGAGAGATTAGCTCATCTCCTGCCTACGTACCTCATCTGGTATGAGGATCAGGGCGACGTAGTTCCCCTACGCAGGGACAAAGGACTAGCCTAACCAGATACTGGGAAAAGACAAACTAGAAGGGAGACTAACTCGAGCCTAATAGTTATCATGCATATCATCCCTAAGTTAAGGTTGCTATCTAACTTGCACAGGGAGCAAGCTATCCTAAACAGCACAGGCAAAGCAAACATTCACACGAATAGCACACACTATATACAAACAAAGTGGGCTCACACAAGGTTAGGCTGTGAAACACAAGCCAACTGGGATCGGGTGAGGTTAGCTCTTAACCCTAACATTGAGAGTTAGGGTGAAGCAGATGAGATGGGAAGTGAAGATAAGACTTCACAGCTCTTATCCCTGGCCTGGGAGAGCTTCAAACAAATGAAGGTGTGGGAGTTCAGAATGTTGGAACTCTTCTCCACATATGACTGACTCAACAAAGATCTTGGGTTTTGATTCAAATTGCATCAACACAATGGTGTGAGCAAGATGAATGACTCAACTGAATAGCAGGAGATGGACTACACATCTCTTTTATCTGCCAATTGCCTCTTAAAGGTCTTTTCCTGCTTGGCACAAACATAAACAAACACAAGCATTGCCTCTTAAGGAGGGCTTCAGACAGGTGTCTGCTCAAGTAACAGGACAGGTCTTCCAGACTACATGAAGTCAGTGGGTTATACCTCAAATTGGTTAAGCAACCAAGCAACAGCAAAAGCAAGTTCACAATGAACTATAGCAACTAATGTACCTGAAAACAATCTAACTCAGTCAGTATACAACTCAAAAAGTCAAACAGACAAACTAATGGTCAACAGTCAACAATGCACAAGCCAACAGACAAACATCAATGCACCAAGGCAAAGCACAAGCTCAACTCAAAGGAGCTAATCCACCTACAAAACAACTCAATGTTAATCAACATCAATCAAATAGGCAACTCAAACCAATGAATTAATTCCTCAAGGCCATATGCTTCTTGTCCTGAAAACAAAACTCAAACATAAGCGCAAACCACTAGGACAAGGCCTATGGTCAAAGAGGGAGGAATAATTCAAAACAGAACATGAAAATTGGCATGAATCAAGCTTAATCAATTAGGAACAACATCCAAGTGGTCTCATATCAATAGCATCAACCAAGTTCATTTCACAAAGCACATAAGGCAAAGCATGCAAGTTGAAAGCTCATTGAAGCAAACAAAACGAACCAATCCACATCAACTCAAACATAATTCAATAAATCCCAAGAAAAATCATGGCTAAACAGCACACATCACATGATCAACATACCCAAAATCAAGGCATTTGGACAAGTTTAAGCATGGCAAATAAATTCCATAAGGCAAGGCAAGCACAAACAAGCTCAATTAGGGAACAAAATGCTACATCAACTCCACACAAGCCTAAAACAGAATCCAAACATGATAAATGTCTCAAACCAAAGCCACAATAAACTTCAAAGTGTCTAGAATCAATGTACAAAATTTCAAGTTCATATGGTAAACATCAAGCATTTCACAAATCATCTAAGTTCATGACTATCAAAAAGTCCACAAATGGTCAACCAGCAAGAAAAATATCAAACAAATCAAAAATGAATCCAAAAATTCCACGAAAATTCATGGTCAATCCTAACATCCAGAAGAAGCATCATGCAAAAAATCTCATCAATTGGCATTTAATTGGCAAGGCTAATAAAATCCACAAGTTGAGTAAGAAATGGTGTGACACACATTGTCACACCTACATTAAACAGATCATATCTCAACAACCAGAAATGAGAAAAATGCAAACTCTATACCAAAATGTCTAGTAAGATGTCTAGTTTAAGCATGCAAAATTTCACAATCATTGGAGTAATATCCATCATTTCACAAAGCAAATGGCATGGAAGGTGCAAATTGGATACACATGAACAATCCCTAGGCAAAATTAAATTCCAACCGTGCACAATTTGTGAAAAAATAGTCATAAAATTCTAGACATCATGAGGAGTAACATGCAAAAATTCCCAGGCCAATCGGATCATTATTCATTGAGTTATGGTTTTTTGAATGAATGGAAAAAATAAAAAAACATGATGAAGCATGGTATGAACATATGAACAAAAATATAAAAGCAATTTGGACAAAAGCCACGGCCAGGACTCGAACCGAGTGCGTATTTGAAAGTGGCGCCCTTAAGTGAAACGCACCGTTTCACTTAAGTCTGCGTGGAGCGCCCTCATCCAATCATAACGCCACGCTGGACTTAAAACAACCAATGCATGGCCAGAAACAAGAAATTTCATGCAAAGCACGCTCCTGAAGATCAAATGCATTCTGGAAAATAGAAACCCTAACATTCATGCGCATTCATAGTGTTCTTGAGGCTCAAGAACACTTTTATCCAGAAATTCACAACCAGCACACCAATAGACTCGTCTTTCAACATACATTAACATGCTAGGCTTGGATTTTGCTAAATCAAACTATATCAAAAGATTCGCATGCAAGAACATTCATGTGCCAAACTTAGATCTACCATAACTTGCTCATTTCTTAATGAAAATCCACGATACAAAGCTCAGTGTGATCACCAATGAAGGATCTACAACATGCATCCATCAATTTTAAGAATCATGACATGCGAAATCTAACCTTGTTGGAAGTGCAGAACTGGAATCGCAGCTTTCAGGCCTTGTAATGTCCAAACAGGTGATCTAACACTCTTGTACAATGGAATGGATGAATGTTGATAGCTCAATTGCACTGGATCTTGCTTGAATCTTCAACTGCCATGAATGGAGGTGAGCTTCAACAGTTCCAAATCTGCACGAAATCCTTGAAACCTTGCTTCCAAAACACTCAAATATGCTTATGGATGTTGATTTGATCAAGAACAAAGCAATGTTTGTGAAGAATTTTGGATGAAAAGTGAGAGAAAAAGTTTGAAGAGATTTTTGCAAATGGATCTAGATCTGAGAATTTGATGTGTTAATCACAAAACAGTTATGATTATGCTATATATATGGTCTGTTAATGATTCTTGCTAATCATGACTAAGCCAAAAGTCAAGGATTAGTGAAATTGAAGTGTAAGTGCCAATGTGCAATTCACCCCTCATGTGCATGAAATGGATGCTACTGTACACGTTTTGGCCTTGGAATCAATTCAAAAATCTGTTTAGTAGCAAATGCAATTGGTGGGAAGTGAAAACAATGCATATTTTTTGAATTTGACTTTTCCCTCCAAAATTCAAATGGAAAGTCAAAAAATTTTGTAATGGAAATGCATGGCTTATGATGCATGAATTGGATAGTACATGACAAGACAAGAATGTTGCAAAAAGAACCACTTCATTTGGCCTTTTGGTTCAAAAGTTATGCACTTGTGAAGTTCAAATTTGCTTGACAATGATTGATCCATATCTTTTCAACCATACATGAGACATTCATGTTCTTGGACTTTTTGGAAAAGTGAGAGCAAGATCTTCAACTTTCATGTTGGACAAAATTTCATTTGAAGCTTTCTTGATGATGTAATCTTGAGGAGAAGACCTTTCCATTTTTGGCAATTTCAAATTACAGGTCACTTACTATTTTTGGAAACTTTTCATCTGACCTCAAATTCTTCATTGTTGATGTTTGAAATGTCAAATGAGACTTGTATGGACATGAATGAGGCCTCTCTAACCATCTCCCACCTTCAAATCCATGATTGAATGCACAGTTGACTTTGGTTGACTTTCTAGGGTTTCAGATGAATTGCATCTTGACTGATGATCTCTGAACATCCAACCTTTGGCCAAACCACTTCAAAATGATCCCTAGGTCATATGAACTCCTTGAATCAACCCTAGGGCTTTTCTTCCATAGGAAATGCACTTGCTTGCTTGCACAACTGAATCTCCTGACCAGTCTTGCCTGATGGCTTGCACTAGGCAATGGACAATGCAATGTTATGCAGTGGACAATGCTAATGTTAATGACCTAAAATGAAAATGAATGTACAAAATGGGAGGTGCAAATTTGAGGTGCTACACAGACAAGACAGAAAAGCAAATTTAATTACCCTCAGAGATCCTCCTGCAAATCCCAACACTACTTCTCCTCGTTATAATCCCAATTCCAGGTGTGCATATCACTCCGATAGCCCCGGGCATGATACAAACGATTGTTGGTTGTTGAAGAATAAGATTCAGGATATGATCGACGTTGGAGAAATTGAATTTGATCCTCCGGACACTCCTAATCTCATCACTGCTCCTATGCCTAATCATGACAAGACTGTTAATGCTGTGGATGACAATTCTCACATTACTAATGTGGCTAACTTAGCATCTCCTCTCTTGATCATCAAGAAGAATTTATTGCAAGCTGGTTTATTTCCAGGTTGTGCTGAAAATTGCGATCTTTGTATACTCCGACCCAATGATTGCTTGAAGTTGAGGAATGGTATTCAACGGCTGATGGATGATCGTACAATTCTCTTTGAAAAGATTCCTAAGGTGGAAAACCCTATTGAAGAAATATCTGTGATTGCTAGGTCCAAAGTTCCAGTGAAGATTACCACTACTAGAGTGCTTGTGAAGATTACTGCTGAGCCCAAGATAGCTCCCCTAATTATTACTGCACCTGGCCCAGTACCGTATTCCTCAAGCAAAGCCATTCCGTGGAATTATGGAGGTGATGTTTACATCCACGGCATAAAGCAAGATGATAATTCTGCTAATCCTTATGATGTTGACATTGTTGGGACTAGTAAAATTACTCGAAGTGGAAGGATCTTCTCTCCAAAAATCTCACCTCCCGCCCCTGAAACTCGAGGAAAGGGACCAGTAATCAATCCTTCTCAGTCAAAGACACCAGTCGAAGTTACTACCGAAGATGTTGCCAAGCAGGAAATGGAAGAAATGCTGAAAATCATCCGTAAGAGTGATTTTGATGTGGTAGAACAGCTGGGGCATACTCCGTCTAAAATTTCGATGTTATCCTTGTTGTTATCTTCTGAATCTCATGCCAATGCGTTGATAAAATTCTTGAAGACTGCTCATGTACCTCAGGAGACATCTGTCGATCAGTTAGAAAATTATGTTGCTAACTTGGCTGTTGATAATGGCATAGGCTTTTCTGATGCTGACCTGACACCAGCAGGAAAGAATCACAATAAAGCTCTGCATATCTCCATTGAGTGTAAGGGGATCACCTTGTCTCATGTGTTGATCGACAATGGCTCTTCTTTGAATGTGCTACCGAAAGCTGTGCTCGATAAGCTTGACTGTAAAAGCATTGAACTGAAACCTAGTGACGTTGTGGTGCGTGCTTACAATGGTGCGAAGAGTGTTGTCCATGGTGAAGTGGTTCTCCCTATCAAGATAGGACCTCAAGTCTTCAACACTACCTTTTATGTAATGAACATTCGTCCTACCAATTCCTGCTTGTTGGGACGCCCTTGGATCCATGGGGCAAGTGTTGTAGCTTCGTCTCTCCATCAAAAGCTGAGGTATCCAATAGAGGGCAAGATTGTCACTGTGTGTGGAGAAGAAGAGTATATTGTCAGTAGTGTGCATACCTTCAGATACGTCGAGATGGATGGTGAATTCTTTGAGACTCATTCTCAGTCATTTAAAGTAGTTCCTCCGACCAGTCATGTCCTTAAGCCAACTTCCCGTGTGCCCAAGGTTATTCGTGCTCCTCCTACTATGATTTCTCTGAAAGATGCTCAAGCCGTGGTTGAAGATGGTGGTCGTACTGGCTGGGGTCAACTGATCGATGTACCGTACAATTCTGATAAATTTGGCCTGGGGTTTAGCTCTAAAAAGATAGTCAAAGATCAGATTAATGTTGTAGAAGATGCTGATAGCGATTGCGACTTGGATAGCTGGATTTTCCCAACAATTGGTGACGGACTCAATAATTGGAAGGTTGAAGACACTATCCCGGTTTCCTTTAGTCAGGAGTAATTGTTATTGCTTATTTTAGTGTTTCAAATTTTGTAATTTTTACTATGAACAATTGAACTTTTGAAAGCATTGTGTCTATGCCCGGGGCACAATAGCTAATTTGTTAAGGGTTTTGTCCTTTTCATAAGCATATTCACATTCAATAAATCAATGGACTTTTTGCATTCAAATATTACGCTCTTTATCTTTCCTGTCATCTTTCAAATAAGCTATGTTTTCTTACACACACTCACGTAACAAATTGCAGATCCATATCCACTCTGGATCCTGTTGATAATAATTTTGCTACTATTAATTATGGATTTAAAAATCCGATCTACCAAGCCGAGGATGGAAGTGAGGAAGATTGTGAAGTGCCTGAAGAGCTTGCCAGACTGTTACTGCAAGAAGAAAAGACTATACAGCCGCATGAGGAATCAATTGAAATTGTAAATCTGGGTACTGAAGTAGACAAGAAAGAAGTCAAAATAGGAGCAGGCTTGGAAAACAGTGTCAAAGAAAGATTGATTCAGATGTTACATGACTATGTAGAGATTTTTGCTTGGTCTTATGAAGACATGCCAGGACTGGATACAGATATAGTAATACATCGTTTGCCGATGAAGGAAGATTGTCATCCTGTTAAGCAAAAGGTTCGTCGCATGCGTCCTGAAATGTCTGAGAAAATCAAAGTCGAGGTTATGAAACAATTTAATGCAGGATTTCTAGTTGTTACTTCTTATCCTCAATGGGTTGCTAATGTGGTACCAGTGCCAAAGAAGGATGGTAAGGTGCGAATATGTGTAGATTACAGAGATTTGAATAAAGAAAGTCCCAAAGATGACTTTCCACTTCCGCACATTGATGTTCTGGTAGATAACATCGCTCAACACAAGGTATTCTCATTCATGGATGGATTCTCAGGTTATAACCAGATTAAGATGGCACCTGAAGACATGGAGAAAACTACGTTTGTGACGCAATGGGGCACTTTCTGTTACAAAGTAATGCCATTCGGTTTAAAGAATACAGGGGCAACATACCAGCGTGCTATGGTGGTTTTGTTCCATGATATGATCCATCATGAAATAGAGGTGTATGTGGATGACATGATAGCCAGATCTCATACTGAAGAAGAACATCTCGATCATTTATACAAACTATTTGAGAGGTTGAAGAAATACAAGTTGAGATTGAACCCGAACAAATGCACCTTTGGAGTAAGATCCGGTAAACTCTTGGGCTTTATTGTCAGTGGTAAAGGAATTGAGGTTGACCCGGCTAAGGTGAGAGCTATTCAAGAAATGCCAGTTCCCCGTACAGATAAAGAAGTCAGAGGTTTCTTGGGACGCTTGAATTACATTTCTTGACTTATCTCCCATTTGACTGCTACTTGCAAACCCATCTTCAAATTACTGAGGAAAAATCAAGAGATAATATGGAATGATGAATGTCAAGAAGCTTTTGACAAAATCAACAAGTATCTCCAAGAACCTCCAATTCTGATGCCACCAGTTGAAGGAAGACCTCTAATCATGTATTTGACCGTGTTAGAAAATTCAATGGGGTGTGTGTTGGGGCAACATGACGAGTCTGGTCGAAAAGAGCATGCAATATACTACTTTAGCAAAAAGTTTACCGACTGTGAAACAAGATACTCACTGCTTGAGAAAACTTGTTGTGCTTTGGCTTGGGCTGCTCGCCGACTAAGACAGTATATGTTGAATCATACCACTTTATTGATTTCTAAGATGGATCCTATCAAATATATATTTGAGAAACCTGCTCTCTCCGGAAGAATAGCAAGATGGCAGATGATTTTAACAGAGTATGATATCCAGTATACTACCCAGAAAGAAATCAAAGGAAGCGTGTTAGCTGATCATTTGGCTCATCAAGCAGTTAATGATTACCAATTTATGAATTTTGAGTTCCCTGATGAGGATGTTATGCTTGTTACTGATTATGAAGAACCTGGACCGGATGAAGGACCCGAACTGGGATCCCGATGGACTATGGTTTTTTATGGATCTTCTAATGCATTGGGTAATGGTGTTGGTGTTGTAATTATTTCTCCCAAGGGTTGTCATACGCCTTTCATTGCTAGACTATGTTTTGATTGTACCAATAATATGGCTGAGTATGAAGCATGTATTTTGGGACTCAGAGCTGCTATAGACCTGAGAATCAAATTTTTGAGTGTGTACGGAGACTCAGCCTTAGTAATCAATCAGATCAAAGGAGAATGGGACACTAAACATCTGAATCTCATCCCTTATCGAGAGCGGGTGTTGACATTAATCCCATACTTTGAAGAGATTACATTCGAACATATTCCACGAGAAGAGAATCAGTTGGCAGACGCATTGGCTACCATGTCATCTATGTTCAGAGTCAGATGGGACAATGAAGCTCCCATGATCACCATTGAACGATTAGATGAACCAGCATATTGTTATGAACTTAATGCTGATGAAGTAGAAGAGAAACCTTGGTTCCACGAAGTAAAAAGATATTTAGAAACTCAGGAATACCCTGAAGGGGCATCCATCAATGACAGAAAATTTCTGAGGAAGTTCTCCGCTAAATTCTTTTTGAGTAATGGGGTATTATACAAACGTAATCATGATTCGACTTTGCTTCGCTGTATGGATAAAAAGGAAGCAAAAAAGATTATGGAAGACATGCATGATGGTATTTTTGGGACTCATTCTAGTGGACATACGATGGCTAAGAAGATTCTGAGATCAGGGTATTATTGGTCTACCATGGAAGCTGATTGCCACCATCACTCCAGAACTTGTCACAAGTGCCATATCTATGCGGACAAAGTACATGTACCTCCTGCTCCATTGAACGTGTTGACAGCCCCTTGGCCCTTTGCAATGTGGGGCATTGATATGATTGGAGAAATTAAACCTACTGCTTCTAATGGACATCGTTTCATTCTTATTGCTATTGATTACTTTACGAAGTGGGTAGAGGTAGCCTCATTTGCTTTTGTCACCAAGAATGTGGTGGCAGGGTTCATCAAGAATAGTCTTATTTGTCGGTATGGCATCCCTGAAAGAGTTATCACTGATAATGGTACTAATTTGAACAACAAGATGATTACTGAACTCTGCACGCAGTTCAAAATAAAACACCATAACTCTTCTCCGTACCGGCCAAAGATGAATGGTGTCGTAGAAGCTGCTAATAAGAATATTAAGAAGATTATACAAAAGATGACAGTAACATACAAAGACTGACATGAGATGTTACCATTTGCTCTTCATGGTTATCGCACTTCAGTACGCACTTCGATAGGGGCAACTCCTTTCTCTTTAGTCTACGGAATGGAAGTCGTTTTACCAGTGGAAGTTCAGATTCCCTCTCTAAGAATTATGAAAGATGCAGGCTTAGATGAAGATGAATGGATTCAGACTCGAATCGATCAGATAAATTTGATTGATGAAAAGAGACTTGCGGCTTTTTGTCATGGACAGATATATCAGAAGCACATGACCCATGCATTTAATAGAAAAGTCAAGAGACAGGTGTATCAAATTGGCGACTTGGTGATAAAGCGTATCATTCTACCACAAGGTGATCCTAGAGGAAAATGGACTCCCACATACGAAGGGCCATTTGTAGTTAAGAAGGTATTCTCTGGTGGAGCCATGATGCTTGCTACAATGGATGGCGAAGATTTCCCGCATCCCGTGAACGCATACATAGTTAAAAAATACTACGCATAAAAGAGACCCGCTAGGTCGACATATCTAGGCAAAAGTAAGGGCATCCCGGCGAACCAAAAGGGTTCGGGCAAAAATTAGGGATAAACATATAAAAATGTACACCCGGCAAGTCGAAAACCTGAAAAGGCGGCTTGGACAAAAAAGGGTATCCTGGTGGACTGAAAACCTGAAAAGGCGGTCCAGGCAAAAATTAGGGATTAAAGCGTATGACTATGTCCCGTTCTCGGTCAGCTTCACCAAAGTCAAAGAGACTGAACAAGCCAATCACTTCTATCCGACAGCAAGAGATGAGATGCTTGAAGACATAATAGCAGTAGTAGAATTAAAATCAATAGGACTTTTTTTTTCATAGCTGTTTTTTCTTTGCTTTCTTGACAATTTCCTCTTACTAGGATTTCTGTCTCCTTGTATTAAAATTGCTTGTTTATAGGCCCTCTTTCAAAATCAATACAATTTTATTTCCAAAAAGATACTTTTGTTTTACTTTCTCCGTTTTGTTTGCATAAACGTCCATTGATTTAATTCGAATTAATATATGCATTTGAATATGATTGATGTTTACCGAAAATACATGCATAAAATAGAAATAGCAATTACTAAAAGACTTTAGGATCAAGGATAAGGTTTAACCATGCGTTCTAACAAATCTGGTTGCAAATCCTATTCCCCAGCAAAACCAGTTATTCCCAGAAGAAGTTGGCACTACTAGACAGACTGGTCATCTCTTTTATCCCCAGTCAGGTTCTGTTGAATATTTCTACCATCAGACAGAAATCAAATATCCCTAGCTAAGAAAGGGTCATCAATACAAATATCTCCAACCAGAATATCGGGATTTATTTTCCCATGGCAAAAAAATTCAGACGCATAATTCATTCATGCATCATTTCACAGCATAAACATGCATGCAATGTTCACATTTATTTTCAAGAGCATAAAACATCTCATGCATCATGACATGGCATGAGGCTAACTCTTTTTTTTTTCAGGTTAATAATCCTCCCGATACAGTCAAAATAAAGATTCATTCAGACGGATATCTTTATCGATTACATTTAAGATTCAGATACATCTTTCAGATATAATCCATATGAATATTCATTCTGACAAGCATTCTAATATCCTCCTAATGATGGCATCTTTAAGCCCATCCTAGACATTTATTGCAAATACAACATATACAAATATTATCAGATATAGCCTAACGTATGGCTCATTCTGATTCAGCCTAACATATGGTTCCTTCAACTGTTCCAATACGGTCTAGCGTACGACCCATTTGGATATTCATCCCCTCAGATACTACCTAGCATACGGTACATTCTGAAATGTAGTCTAGCGTATGACTACCCCTTTTATCATCAGATACAACCTAATGGACGACTCATTCTGCTACTCAGATACGATCTAGCGTATGATCCATTTTGATCTTTTATCCTCAGATACAGCCTAATGGACGGGTCACTCTGCAACTCAGATACGGTCTAGTGTACGACCCAGTCTGGCTCTTCTCATCAGATACTACCTAGCGTACGGTACATTCTGAAATGTAGTCTAGCGTACGACTACTTTTTATCGCCAGATACAGCCTAACGGACGGCTCATTCTACTACTCAGATACGATCTAGCGTACGATCCATTCTATTCTTTATTTCTCCAGATACAGCCTAACGGACGGCTCCCTCTGCTACTCAGATACGGTCTAGCGTATGACCCATTCTGATCATTATCTCATCAGGTTCAGCTCACCCTAATATCACCTAATGGATGACTTATTATACGGTCTAGCGTACGACCCAGTGTGACACCCATGTCTTCAGATATGGTCTAATGTACGACGCACTCTGAAGCTCTCATCATCAAACTTTCTGGATGGCATCTTTAAGCCCATCTCCATCAAGACTATCTTTTAATTAACAAGTGCAAATTTTTAGGGCATTCTAAGTGTTCAATAATTTTCCACCTCCATATCACGAATGGCGTACATACCATTCTAATTCTCTCGGTTTAAGAATATTGAACAGGGGCAGCTGTCATACCCCAAAATTTGCCTGTTAATTTTTATGATAAATTGATTCATGCATGGCATTCATTTCACATTTGCATTCATTCATTAGCATACATTCTCATATAAATTATAAATTTTAATGTATTTATTATGTGATACAGAATACCCCAAAATTTGCCTGTTAATTTTTATGATAAATTGATTCATGCATGGCATTCATTTCACATTTGCATTCATTCATTAGCATACATTCTCATATAAATTATAAATTTTAATTTATTTATTATGTGATACAGATATAAAAAAATAATAATAACTTTGGTTATCTGTATGATATAAATAATTATATATATATATATATATATATATATATATATATATATATATATATATATATATATATATATATATATATATATATATATATATAAATAAAATAGTTTTAATTTAATGATAAATAAAAATATATTTGAATTTTAATTGTATAATTAAAATTTTAAATTAATTTTATTTGTTAAAGCTCATTAAATTATAATAACTATTTTTTATAATTTAGTGACACATGTTCCATTTATTCATTATTTATAAATAGTATTTATTTAGTAATTCACGTTTTTTACTTAATAAAATTTATTTATAAAAGTAACATTTTTTAAAAAAGCCCATAAATTATAAAATAATTTTGGTTGATATAAGTAAGAATAATTTTGATTTTTTTAAATGATGAAAGTAAAAATAGAAATAGGTTTAAATTTTAATTCAATTATGTAACTAAAATTTTAATTAATTTTAATTTGTTAAAAGTCATTTGAATTATTCATTATTTGTATTTAATAAATATTTAGCAAGGTTAAACCCTAACTCTCCTAAAGTATAGGAAGGGATCCAAATATTTAGCAAGGTTAAATCCTAACTCTCCTAAAATATAGAAAGGGATCCAAATATTTAGCAAGGTTAAACCCTAAAGTATAGGAAGGGATCCAAATATTTAGCAAAGTTAAACCCTAATCCACACCATTATAAATACTTCATATGGCTGCAGCGAGAGGGGGAAGACGAAAAAGAGGAGAGATACAGCAGAAGAAGATACACAAGGCAAGGCAGAAGCAAGAAGATTCACGGGCAGGGAAAAGAGAAGCAACCATAAAGCACTCATAGCCTGAATAAGAACAACACACATACAGTGAGCAAGCTAGAAGAATCAAATCCCCAGTAAGTGTTCATTATGGAATTTGCATCCAGCATGATTACCTTGCAATACTCCTTAATTCATGCATGAATAATATTGGTTTAATATATATATTGAGATGATGTATTCATGGTTTGGTGGATGTTGATATTGCTTTATTCAAGTATGCATCTGTTCTTGATATGTCATAGCATGTTGGAGAAATTCTGTTTGCATGATTAAAGAATTATATCTGCCATTTAATTATTATTATATGAGTGTTGTTTCTAGCATGATTATGTTTATTTCACATGCTGTTATTACATAATAATGATGATGATGATGATATAATGGTGATAATATAAATCCTTGGTTGTCTTTAACATGTATGTGTAAGGTTTTATCATTATCACTTGCAGTAAAGAGAACTAATACATGAGTAAAATAATATAAGCTTCTTGATTTGTGCATGGCTATTTTTATTATTGCATGATGATTACATATGATCTTATTTTATGTGTGTGGTTTGGTATAAGATGAAGTTACAGGTTTGTTGTATTCACATGAAAGAAACCGCATGAGAAAAAATAAAGTAGCTTGCCGTAAGAGAGAAAGTTGTAACATGCATGGTGGTGTTGCCCTCAGGACCTATTTTTTAGCTTTTCAGTTTTTTTACTATGTTTACTCCCTTTCCACTATAATTGATTCACCACTATTTTCCTATTATTAAAATAAAACCCATTAATTAATTTTCTAATTAATATATTATATTGGTTATTTAAACTAGGATATAATTTAATCTAGTTTATTAATTAAATTTTCATATATCACTTAATTAATTAAAATGGGCTATTTTGAATAATAAAAATATAATTATATTTTTTTTCTCTTTTCTTTTAAAATTTCTATCAATTTAGTCTAAGTTTTTCCATAAATTCATAAAAAAAGTTTCTATTATTATAGACTAAAAATATTCTTAATTCATTCTTAAATTTAGTTTATTTATTTCATTTGTCATGAACTTTCTATGCCCTTTTAATTTTGTACTCGTTAATTAAGATTTAGATATTATATATCCCCTTTTAAATTATGTACCCCCATCCCGAAGCCATGTAATAGCGTAGTCTTATTTTTCGCACTTTAATTTTTCCATACTGTGAATATAACTATCTACATGTATGCTAATAGGATTGCATGGAAAGATAAATAATCGAACTTAGATAAATTAATTCAAGATAATATATCTGAATCCAATCATTTCCACACTTGCACCTCTAGGGTAACCCTCTCTTTGTTGCCTTACGATATTACGGTCATGTCCCGCGAATGTGGGGATACCCTTAGCAAAGACCCTTTCGATTAAATCATCATCATCTCTAAACAGATAAATCATAGTTCCTTCGATCAAAAGGTCAATGTCCCTACAAGATAAACCATAGTCCCTCGAACGTTACCTTCGAATATATGACCTTGTCCCTCGAACGTTGCCTTCGAATATATGACTTTGTCCCTCGATGACCCTTCGTTGTAGCCTACGATTAAATGATGATCGTCCCTTCGAATGCTAAGGTATCCTTACAAATGTTGCCTTCAATGACCAATCGACGACCCCACGATGTCCCTTTACATCCAAAGGATAAGACTACTTACTTCTCAATAGTAAGGACAGTTTTACCCTCCTAAGGATAGGAAATACCTATAAAGACCTTGGTTAGGTATAACTCTTAAATGCTTGCTCACAGCTTAAAATACTTTTCACACCTCACACTTTTCAAAACATCTTTTAGAAAATCACCACTTGGTATACATTCGCACCAGAATCATCGCCGAGTTATATTTTTCTAAACATCTTTCAAAATCAAACGAGATGAACACTTTGTATACATTCGTACAAGAATCATTACAAAGTTAAACTCTCCTTTCAAAATATTTTCTAAACACACCACATTTCTCAAACACTTTCTCAAACAAGGAAAACATAAGTGAGTTAAGCAATTAAGAGCCCATGGATAACCATGGATACAAAGGGTGCTAACACCTTCCCTTTGTATAATGTACCTCCCGAACTCAAAATCTAATCAAGGTCTTTCCTGTTCTTTTCCGCCTTTCCTTATTGGATAAAAGAAAAGTCGGTGGCGACTCTTGTTATCCGCAACATTGCTTTTCAAAGCAAAAACACAAAGTCAGTTCACCGTATCACACTCCACAAAGTCCGAGGCTCAAGTTGCTGAATGGGATGTTGTTGCTACTTCGACTAACGAAGTTTCAAAGCTGCAGCAGCTTTCTGAAACTTATATCAAAGAAGTTGCTGCTTGTGATGATAATATCCAGAAATGGGAGAAACAAATAGTTGTTCTTCAAGAAAAAATCTCCCAAGAGAGAGAGTGCAGAGCATCCATACAGCAACCTAAGCAAAATGAGATTGACGACGAACTGAAGGTGGGTATTCGACATGCAGAAAGGGCTCAGCAACTTAGTCAAGAGATTGAGACTCTCTCTACCCACAGAAGTCTTTGTGATCATCGACTCCAGTTTCAGAAAAAGAAATTTGCCACATTGAAGGAAACTTTTGCTAGTATCAAATTGTAGTCGAATTAGTTTAACAATTCTCAGCCCTTTGAGGCTTTCTTTGTAATAACTTTGGTGCCTTTTTTGTTTGGCAAAGCTATCACAATTATTCTACTGCTATTTTTACTTCTTGCAATATTGGCTTATATCTTTTCAAATACTTGCCATTTATCTTTAAGATTCTCTCGTCTTTTCCTATCTCTTCAATCTCATACGCACCATTTGAAAAACTTTTCAAAATCTGGAAAGGTCCTTCCCACTTAGGAGACCATTTTCCCATTAATCTATCTTTTCGATCCATAGGAAGGATTACTTTCCAAACAAGGTCACCAATTAAAAAGGTCTTGAATTTTACTTTTTTATTGTAAAACTTTTCGACTCTTTCTTTTTGTCTCTTTATCAGATCCAGCGCACGCAGCCTTTCTTCGTCTAAATCAGCTAATTCGTCCATCATCATACTCCAATATACATCTGATGGGATTTCATGATGCCTTTGAACTCTAATTGGTTGCAGATATATTTCGACTGGTAAAACTGCATCATGTCCATAGGTCAACTTAAATGGAGTCGAATTCGTTGCTTCTTTTGGAGATGTTCGACAAGCCCACAAAACTTGATCTAAAGTTTTATGCCAGTTTTTAGGTTTTCTTCCCACATGCTTTTTGATCAAATTTATCACTACCTTGTTGGCTGCTTCAACTTGCCCATTGGCTTGAGCATAGTAAGGTGTCGAAGTAAGAAGTTTAAATCTTGTTTCTTGTGCAAATTTCTGCATATTTTTACCAGTGAACACAGATCCTTGATCTGTTGTTATTGTTTCTGGTATCTCAAATCTATAAATTATGTGCTTTTGGATAAAATCTATAACTGCTTCTTGATCCACATTTACCAATGGTATGGCTTCAATCCACTTAGTAAAATAGTTTATTCCAACCAAAATGTAATTTTGCCCTTTTGAAGAGGCTGGTCGAATTTCACCAATCAAGTCTAAAGTCCAACCTCTAAATGGCCAAGGCTTTATAATTGAATGCAACTCACTTGCAGGAACATGTGGTATGCCTGCATGTACTTGACATTCCTGACAACCTTTTGCAAATTCGACACAGTCCTTCAGCATTGTTGGCTAATACATTCCTTGTCGAAATAATAACCATTTCATTTTATGACCTGCTTGGTGTACGCCACACGCTCCACTGTGCACATTCGACAAAGCTATGTAAGCTTCATCTTCACCTAAGCATTTCAACAAGACTCCTTCTACAGTCTTTTTGAACAATTCGTTTCCAAAAAGTACATAACTTAAAGCTCTGTATTTTACCTTTCTTTCGGCTTTCTGATTTGGGTCTTGCAGATAATCCTTGATGGGCTTTCTCCAATCTTCAATTCCTGAATCGTCTATATTGAATATCTCAAAATTTTCTTCGTCACCATATCCTAATCTTATTGACTCCAAATCTAATGGGGACAACTTGGTAGATATGACTCTTCCTCTGACTTCAATGGCCTCTTCTAACTTTTCCTTCAACACTTTGTATCCAGACGCAAGTTGAGCAAGGTCATTTGCCTCTTGATTCTCTACCCTGGGAATGTGCCTAAAGGCCACATTGTCGAATTCCTTGAGAAGTCTATTGGCTATTACAAAGTACATGATTAAATTTTCTTTCATACATTTATATTCTTTAGTCAACTGCTTTATCACCAGTTCAGAGTCACCCATTATTTCGACTCTTGTTGCCCCCAATTTCAATAATATTTCAAGTCCAGCAATCAAAGCTTCATATTCTGCTTCATTATTTGAACACAGACTTTCAACTTTGTACTTGAATTTTGTTGGAATTCTGTCAGGAGAAATAATCAACATCCCAACACCAGTTCCATTCTTATGACTGGAACCGTCGAAATACAGTTTCCATGGTTCTAATTCGACATACTCTACATTTTCATCTATAGAATGGTCAGCTATAAAATCATCAACCACTTGTTCTTTCACAGCCTTTAAAGGCAAATATTTCAAGGAATATTTTGTCAATGCTAAAGCCCATTTTCCGATTCGACTATGTAAAATAGGTTTAGATAACATATATTTTATTACGTCAAAATGAGAAGAAATGTACACATCAACAGGCTTTATATAATGCTTTAGTTTCATACAAGCAAAATATACACATAAACATAGTTTTTCTATAATACTATATCTAGTTTCAGCATCATTTAGGACTCTACTGAGATAATAGATGGCCCTTTCGACGCCATTCTCATCTTCTTGGCACATCATACTTCCTAATGTTTTGTCTGATGCCGAAATGTACAATCTCATACTTCTTTTTCTACAAGGAGACATTAGAATTGGAGGACTAGCCAGGTATTCCTTGATCTTGTCAATGGCAACTTGTTGTTCTTGCCCCCATGCAAAGTCTTCCTTCTTTAGTCGAAGTAGAGGAGAGAAGGCTTGCGTTTTTCCACTAAGGTTGGAGATAAACCTTTTGAGAAAGTTGATTTTCCCCAGCAGAGACTGCAGCCCCTTTTTCGTTGATGGCGCTTTCGTCTCCATTATGGCTTTGGCTTTGTTTTTATTTATTTCGATCCCTTTCTTGTGGACCACAAAACCTAAGAAATCACCCGCCTGCACACCAAAAGCATATTTAAGGGGGTTCATTTTTAAACCAAACTTCCTCATCCTTTCAAAGGATTGTCGAAGATGGTCTATATGACTTTTTCCTGAAACAGACTTGATCACAATATCATCAATGTACACTTGCATGAAAGTTTCAATAAAGTCATGAAAAATGGAATTCATAGCCCGTTGGTAAGTTGCTCCAGCATTTTTTAAACCAAAGGGCATTACTACCCATTCCTACGTTCCTATTGCTCCAGGACAGCGCAAAGCTGTTTTAGGAACATCTTCTTCAGCAATAAAAATTTGATTATAGCCAGAGTATCCATCTAGCATACTTAAATACTCGTGGCCTGCTGCAAAATCTATAAGCATTTCTGCCACTGGCATAGGATATTCATCCTTTGGGGTAGCTGAATTTAAGTCTCGAAAATCAATGCATACCCTAAGTTTGCCATTTTTCTTAATTACAGGAACTATATTTGCAATCCATTCGACATACCTGGTTGTACGGATGAACTTGCATTTTAGAAGTCTTTCGACCTCTTCTTTTATTTTCGACAGAATCTCTGGTGCGAAGCGTCTTGGAGTCTGCTTTACTGGCTTCTTTCCTTCCATTATTGGCAGCTGCAATTCGACCAAACTTTTATCTAAACCAGGCATCTCGTCGTAATCCCATGTGAAGCAGTCTTTAAACTCTTTCAGCAACTGGACTATTTCGACTTTGAACTGGGGGTCCATCTTTGCGCTTATGTAGGTTGGTCTACTTTCTGCCCCCAGTCCTAAATTTATTTCTTCTAATGGATCCTGCGCCACCATCTTCACGTTAGTTGACACTGGATCTTTTTCGAACCCCAGAGGTTCGCATCGTAAATGGCGTCAAGCTTTTGGTGTTTCTATTCGCCCATCTGGTTGTTATCATAATCTTTTGCAACGTCTCTTTGGGGACATTGTTCGTTGGAATTTTCTTTGTTGGCTTCGACAGCCATATATTTTACTTCGGCCTCAAAGGCCTCTTTGAGTTTGTTTTCGGCTATGTAAGCCGTAATTCTTTCGAGCGCTGATTCTTTACTCGTTATCATCAAATTCACTTCCCCATCTTGTTGGCGCTATATGAGTAGTTCCCCACATGTAAGATTCGCCAATTACTTCTTTGTCCCAGTGAAAACCGTGTGTAGGATGAAGGTACATGGAGCAGTAGGCGTTGTCTGTTGCTTTTAGATCGAACTCGGCTGGGCTGCACGGAGGCATGTGAGCCAAGTTCTTGTCGAAACTTCCATTGTTGACATTGTTCACTTCTGTCATGAAATAACTTTGATCAGCTTCAATGTTTTCGACAATCCCGTCTGGTCTCCAGATGGCTATTCGCTGATGCATTAAAGAAGGTACGGCTCCTACACCATGAATCCACTCCCTTCCAAGTAGTAAGTTGTAATTCGCCCTTGAAGCAATGACCATGAACATTGTTGGCCTTGTTATGGTTCCAACAGTCAAATCCACTTGGATAACGCCCATAGTGGTTCCTACTTTTCCTTCATAATTCGACAACACCATGTTGTGAGGTTTTGCGTCTGAATCATCCTTCCCAATCTTCTTTAGCATGAAATGAGGCATCAAGTTTACTGCTGCTCCGCCATCTACCAGTATCTTGTTTACACCAACATTCTCAACCTTCGCTTTTATGAACAAAGGCTTTAAATGTGCCTTCATGGAATCATCTGGCCTTTCGAAGAAAGCATTCTGTTCTTCGACGCAGCCATTGTTCATGACGAAGTAGCAAATGGGCCTATGTGCCATTGCTTCCTCTTCCATCTCATCTTCCTCGTCTTCGACCTCCATGATTCTATCATAATCTTTAGGGAGGACAGAAACCATATTGCAGATCACATTAAAGAACGCTTCTGAGTCAGATTCGAAGTTGTCAGTTATTTCGTCGTCTTCTTGCACCTTCTCTTTGGACACCACTGGTTCGACCTCGCTGCCAAAATTGATCTGGTGGGAGGACTCCTCTCTGTTCACTATCTGAGCATTGTCATTGGATTCTGCTTTATCTTTGCTGTCAGCATCTTTTCCAATCACGCTTTTTTCAGCAGTTTCTTTTTCTGCCCTCTTCTGCCTCTGGAATCTTCTCCATTGGGATCTTGACATAGGGTTTTTTCCTTTGTAGTTTTTTGAAGGATATGGTCTTGGCTTGTGCTTCTCCACCTCCTTCTTACCTTCCATCGAAGTGCCTCTCTGAACTTCAAAATTTCTCCATTTTTTCTGTCCTTGAGCATCTCTAATGGGTTGAACCCATTTGTCATCCGTTGCTTTGTTGGATGGTTTGCAAGTGTTATGGTGTCTTTCTCCACGCCTCCATTGGTGATGATCACTTTTTCTTGGGTCATATCTTGTTGTCCCCCAATTTTCTTTTCTCTTGGCTTTATCCACCGCTTCCAGATTGGTTGTTGCCTTCCTGTCGAAGATTGCACTGCAACGTGGGCATAACATCACTTCAGTTCCCATCTTTTGGCACCTCTTGATGAATTCCACTAGATTTTCCTCTTCTTTAGGATATGCCAGCCTTTGATACTCCTTTCGATGGCGATCTTCATCCACTTCTGCCTGGTTTCTCTGAGATACTTCCACCATGTTCACCCCAACATTCCATCCGTCAGCAATGCTTAATTTGTTCATTTTTTTAATAAGTCTTTCTTCTTCGACTTCGACATCTCTTGGTATCTGGTCAAACTCCTTTCCTGGGCAGCAACACCAAGATATGTTCCTGGGACCATGTTTTGCAGCGACATTTGTTCGAATTTCTTTTGGGGTCCTCCATTACCCTACGTAGGATTCCAGCGGTCACAGGCTTCATAGGACCATCGACAGCTTCTGCTTTGATTCCTGCGACCTCTTTATTGAAAGGCCTCATAGTGTTGACGCAGTTTGCGACATCACCTATCCTCATTTGGTCAGGATCAAGGCCTTCAGTAGCCTTGTTTCCAATAGTGAGGTCTTCAGTAACCTTCTTGATGATAGGGAGATTGTCAGTTGTCTCAGTTGTTTTTTCATTGTTGCTCAAAGGCAAATCCCCCCACCCGGTTGGCTGGATTGCCTTGATGTCGATACGAGAACTTGCAGGCGCAATGTATTTCGTGAGGTAATCGTACTTCCCACTTGGTTGTCCCAAGAAATCCCAATTTGCTACTTGTCGATCTACAATATCTTCAACAATATTGGCATTGTCCTTTTTGTCGAAACCTTCAGTAGTTTCCATCTTTTTCTGGTCGTCAAAGCCTTCAGTAACTTCGACTTTGTTCTGGTTTGTAAGATCATCAGTAATCTTAACCATGTTGATATTGGTGTCGAAACCTCCAGTAGCTTCCACCATTTCCAAATTGCCGTCAGGAGCAACTTCGACCTCCACCATATTCACAATGGACGGTTCGGCATAATGGGCTTCGACTGGCTGCATGGGATTCGAATCAATCCTCATCTGTTGTTTTGGCTTATCACCAAACTTCAGCCTTTCGTCACGGATAGCATTTTGAACGAGATCCCTGAAAAGGAAACAACGAGACGTTTTATGGCCCAGAAAGTTATGGTATTTACAAAAACCTCTCTTTTTCTATTGTTCCACAGGCGGTTCTTTAGCGCCTGGTGGTTTTATTAATTGACCATCTTTAACCAATAATTCAAAAATCTCGTCACATTTGGTGATGTCGAATGTATAAGTTCTTTTAGGAAACTTATCATTGGTTTCGACTGGATTTCCGTTCGACGGAGTTAGTACTTTACACGAATATGGTGGGCCTTGCTTCAGTTCTGCTAAGTCAATCTCTTGTTTGTCGAAGTTACTTGGTTCGTTTTCGTCGTATTCGTCATCTTGACATACCCCTACATAGGTCACCCTTTCTTTTTTATTTTTGTTTGCTCTAAATTTTTCATCCCTTAACCTTTCGACTTGTCTCACCCTATCTGCTAATTGCGCCATATCCCTTAAATACTGAGTGTCTAGTTTCTTTCTTATAGAATAATCTAGACCCCATGCGGCCATTTCGACTAACTCATGTTCTGGCACCCGAGTGAAACATCTAGCCTTTAGCAACCTAAACCTATTTAAATAATCATCTATTGGTTCTGAGTGTTTTCTCTTAACACTGGCTAATTCCTTCAGACTTATTTTGGTTTGTCCCATGTAAAATTGTTCATGGAATAACCTCTCTAATTGGGTCCACGTATACACTGAGTTTGCAGGCAAGGATGTGAACCAAGTAAACGCGTTTTTCGTCAAGGAACTAGGAAAGTATTTTATTTTCAAATTTTCATTACGGGCTATCTCTCCTGCTTCGATCAGATAACGTGCTACATGTTCTATGGTGGATTCACTAGTATCCCCTGAGAATTTGGTGAACTTAGGAACTTTCCATCATGGGGGCAATTCTTCTTGCAGAATGTACTCCGACAGTGGGGAAGCGTAACTGGGCCTTTGTAATCCCATGTTTACCCCATTTTGTGCCATTATCGTTTCGACCATGGCCGCTAAATTGTTTTCGGAAGGCAAGTTATTATACCAGATTCGCTGTTACAATACAGCATCAGCGTCTTGGCCTCTCTGGATCACTATCCTTCTAGGCTCTTGTGGAACAGGAATTTCGACACGAGGTTGTTCGACTACTTCCTCTTGGTTTCTGACGTTTGCCTGGGTATTATCTAGAGGTATTTGATTTATTGTAGGCTCTTCTTGGACCGCCATCATTGGGTTCTGAACCACTTGTTCTCTGTGTCGAGTTTGAGGGACCCAAAAAAATCGGCAATGTGCGTCATCTGTGCTGCCAACAATTGGTTTGTTTGGGTGGTGTTTTGTATTAGAGGATTAAACACCGCCCCCATTTGTTGTGTCAACATTTGGACCATATCATGATTACTTTCGTTCATTTGTTGTCTAATTACTTGCGCAGAATTATTTGTTATTGCTGGCATGTAAAGTGGTTGTTGGTTTAGTCTACTCATGTTTCCGCCATATCCTGACCCTTGTAATGGTGAAGACATATTGGCCATAGAATCAGAATATAATACTGGCGAATTGTGTAAATTTGCCATTACCGAAGTTGGCATTCCAAATGGTTGTTTCCTACCAGACAAAGGCATGGTGAAATTTGTCACAAAAGGCCTAGAAGCATTCCCTATAGGAGGAGGTGTCCCAACAGGCATATGTTGCACCCTAATGGACGAACTAGGCGCATTTTGCGATATTGAAACCGCTGGTATTGACCCTGTTGACGAAGGCACAACCTCTGACACAGGGACTGATCCCACATTTCCTCCTGTCGAAGGGATAGGGTTGGATACTGGGATGGCTTCATTTGGATTAGGATTATTTGGATTATTTGGCTGACTCGCCATTTTCCTTACTCTCGTTCTTTTAGGTCTTTCTACGTCAGATACGGCTAATTTACCGCTTCTTAGTCTCATACAACAAAGAAGAAACCTTGGCTAAGGATTATTTAAGTTTTAGATTTTTGCACTAGTCCCACTGGGCGTGCCAATTTGTTCGCTGTTGATTTTGGCGAACAACCTCTGGTTTTCCAAAACTTGTCGAATTTGGTTACTTGCAGGATCAACCATACAAATCCTAGGACATGTGCAAATTCAAATAACTTTGTGAATCTTTAGAACAACCTTGGTATCTTTTATTTGGTTTACTAAGTCTTTCACGTATGAAAGATATTGACTGAAAGTGCTTAAATAAAAGTAAACTTAACAAGACTAAGATGAATGGCGAAAAATAAATGGCGAAGAGTAACTTGCATAAAGTAAATGCAAAGGATAAATGACTGGTAAATGTAAAGGAAAATTGGCAAAGAACTTTGAAATTTATAAGATAAAACTTTTAAAGAAATGGTGTTTGTTCACACGTACATTTTCCAGATAAGACTCTTTTCTCTCACACGGGTACTTTGAGTATTTTGCAGGAATTTTTGTACAAGTTTTTCACACACCCTATTCTGATAACAACTATCCTATTTATATACAAACAAAATAACTGTCACTAACGAATAAATCCTAAAACTATGACACTTGGCTCTCTGCATAACTTCTTTTCGCCAGGTGCTTCCACGCGTCTTCTGCCAAATGTCACAACTCTTTTAAATTTGAATTTCCGCTTTACGTCGAAACGACGCGTCTCCTCAGACTTGTTGAATTATGGAAATACCATAACATCATCCATACTTGTCAAAGACGTCTTTTCATCTGCAGACCTCTTCTCTTGTCGAATTGTCGAAATACCACCAATCTGTCGAAGTGTCGAACAAGCATCTCCATTTGTCGAAAACACTATTCTGCTGTTGATTTCATGGCGTCAAAATTACATGTATACACATATGTGACTTTTTCAGTTGTGTCAAACTATGTTGAAGGACCGAGAAAACATGCCAAAGGTCATTGTCACCAATCGCGATAATGTACTGATGAGTTCAGTTGTAAAGGTCTTTCCTACATCATATGCATTACTTTGTAAGTATCACATAACAAAAAATGTGAGAAGTATACTTAATTCTGCGATAGGGACCAAACAAATCAAAGGTGAAAATGGGAAATGGTCAAAATTGGTGTGATATAGAAAAGCATAATGGATGTCTGGAATGTTATAATAAATTCTTCTACGCAAGAGTTATATGTCGAATCTGTAATATATTTCAGAAGGGAGTATGAAAAACATCTGAATTTCTTGAAATATGTTGAAAGTACAATTCTAGATTAGGTGAAGGAGAATATTGTTTGTGTTTGGACCGATCAGGTTAGACACTTTAGAAATACAACAAATAATAGAGTTGAATCTGCTCATGCGACATTGAAGAATTGATTGGGAAATAATAAAGGTGATTTATGTAAAGGTTGAGACTCTGTGAACCAAATGATCTAAAATCAACATAACGATATAAGAACATCATTTGGTCACAACAATACAGTATTATAACACAAATTTAGAGACAATAATCTTTATTCAAAGTTGGAAGGAAGACTATCATGAGCGGGGTTGAATTTTATTTATCACGAAGTCAAACGAGTGGAGCAAGTAGGTTCAAATAGCTAAGAGTATGGTTGCACACTTAGGAAGACGTACGGTCTTACGCGCACTTGTTTAATTTCAAAGAAGATGAAACTTGATAAGCCCATAAGAATGGATGAGGTTTGCATGCACTAAAAAGGATTTATATGATGATGATGATGATGATGATGATGGTGTGATGAAGGATGATAGATTGAATATATCTATCATGAACGAATGGAAAGTGATTCAATAGAGATTTTTGAAAGATGATGACAACATAAAAATGCACATCAAATAGTAACTAAGGAAGATTGTCTATCCAAAAATCAAGGATTTGAAACCACCATTGCAGCCGGTAAAAACAAAGGGTGCTCCTAAGAAGGTCAAACCAACACATAGTGACAATTCAACGATGCAGACTTCGCCCTCCTTCGAACATGTTGACACACTTTTTTGGGATTCCCCAACTTTAAAATCTCAACCAAAATAATCTTTTCAATGGTGTTTGCATTAGCAAACTATCTCATTCACCATCTTTACCAAAAATGATACACATTAAAGAGATGTCGGCTTTTATGCACAAATACATTGAATGGATGGTAGATGTTAAGGAGTGACCCATCTCAAAATCCAATCAAACAACTTTTAAAATCACTACATTTTATTCAAGTTTATTTGAAATCGGGATACCATATACCATGGACATCATCGGAGTGGCCAACTTATTCCACAGAGGAAGTTGAATCTTAGTCAGATAACTTTTTGGATAGTATGGAAGAATTTACCAAGTTGAGCGATATTGAAAGAGAATCAAATAAGCAAAAGTCAAAGGCGAAACTACCCATAGATATAGATTTAGGTGATGAGACATGTTTTGATGCATTTTAATTTTTATCTCACAATATATTTAGGTGGTGACTCATCTTTTATATCTAACATTGGATTGATATTAACGATGTAAATGAGATACATTTTTGATACATGTATATTTCATTTTTCTAAAGTTATCTAAATTTTTTATTTTCATAACAGGTTCTATAAGAAAGAAAAAAGGGTTAACCCAGAAATGTACTTCCGAACGCACCTTATTTTCTAAGAAATGGTAACAGTGGTTAATCCAGAACTGCATTTTCGTATACACTATGATTTTACTAAACGAAACAGGATGAAATCGGAAGTACATCTTCAAAATATCCTCTTAGACATGATTGGGTTTCTAAGGGCCATATTAGTCTAAAAATTGTGTAAACATTGGTGCCCCTCATGTTGTTAGCAAAATCACACACAAAATGTCCCAATATTCATGTATCGTTTTTTGTCAACCTCAACGGCAAGAGATCCCTCTTGAATTTAGGTTCATCGAGATCACACGTCTTCTCGATCTAAAATCCACACTAGAGAATCTATTGTGATACCCAGACAATCAAAGAGTTGTGAAGTTTTGTTATCATTCACCATCAATTGACAACGAAGGAAAGATATAATTCAACAAATATGAGTTAAAGACAAATGAAGATTTAACTGTTATATAGAATACATTTCATCGTTACGAAATAAAAGGTCCGATCGAGGTGGATACAAAGGTTGCAAGATCGATCAAAGATATTCTAACAAAGTTGAAACTTCCTCAACCATCACTTGATGAAATGTAATATTAGATTTATATTAATGATTATTTATGTAATATTACTTTATTTATTTATGTCATAACAATGATTGATATTAATTTATGTTATTCTTCCTATTGTATATTTGTTTATAGTTTATCAAACACAGCAGTTTCCAAAAATACAATTTTACATTAGTTATGAGGTTTTGGTAATACATTTCAGTATTTTATGAACATTTATGGTATTTCACCGTAATACATGGGCACTATTAAGGATGCATTAAGCAATCCCATAGATGTCTAGGGGCAAATCCAGAGGGTGTAACAAGAAAATGCAGCAGCGGCCCAATACACCAAAAGTAAGAAGCATGATAATCTAGAATGCACCATGCAAAAAGACCAATATGATGAGACAAAAATGAGTCTTTGAACCTCTTACATAAATTATACCTACTTCAAAGAATTTAACGCCAAATATGATACCAGAACACATTAAATAACAACTGACCATTTTATTTTACAATACACAACACCCTACTTAAAAAAAGGCGGCAAACACCACTGCTGTGGGATTTGTGAGGGATCAAAACTCAAAGGTACAAAGCAACACCTAATTTCTAAGATCGTGAAAATTCTATTAAAAAAATTCTCGTTTCAACAACTGCGCCTCCTCTAAAGTTTTGAATCCAAAAGCAAATTTCTCCATCAGATAGAGTTCATCTGAGCAGCATCAAACTTCTCAGCCAAGTAAATACAATACCAGTCAGCACGAGTCTGTCATACTAAAAAGCTTATTGTCGATCATCAGTTGGCGGGCGGAAAGGAAAGTGTGCAAACTGGATTTTTAAGGTTGGCGAATCAGGTTTTTTATCATCAAACTTGTAGCCTGCATAAAGTTCTACACGTCAGTATGTATTTCCACACATCCATAACAGGACTATGCATCTACTAATTTAAATTTAGCTTAAATAACATTATTTTCCTTCTAAATATACCATTTCATTTTTTACCAATATACTTTTCAAAAACATCCTTTAGTATTATCTGTTAGATGTATCAGTCTCACAGTTAAATTCTCTATTTTGTGACAACTGACAACTGACAAGCAACTGACATGCCCCCGCCACATTTGTTAATCAAAATACCACCTCGTCATCTTCCCTCTCCCATCTCTCCTTCCCGACCCCTATCCCTCTTCTCTTTGCTTATTCCCACAACCCCTATCCAATCTTACTCGGCCTCTCATAGGTGCGCATCACGCAGTCATTTGCAAAGCATGTAGCCAATCAAGATCAAAAGGATATTTCACAATACATCTTAAAGGAAACATTTCTGGTTAAAAACAAACCCCAAAGTATCCCTATGTATTATTATTGCAAAAAAAAAAACCTAGAATAGAAGCTTTCGGCCATCCTCTTAATGTGTCCAAAACCTGTTCTGCATTCTGAGTCAATGCTCAGACACAAATTGTTTTAGTAACAATTTGCGGAACAGTACACAATTTTATGTCCAGGACTGAAACTTCGTGGGAAACACATTTTGCCATATTTGCATATACAACAACAACTAAGCCTTATCCCACTAGGTGGGATCGGCTACATGGATCAAAGCAACGTATATTTACATTTTTATACATTTTGTACACCGTGTACATTTATATTTTTATTTAAATATGAATATGATACAAAGCAATGTCCTATATTTAATCAGAATTTGTATTGCATTAGCAGTTAGCACTAAGAATACTGGTGACGGTAAGTGTCAGTGCTTTATATTTTATATACATCTATCATATAATTAGATCTCATATTATTTAGAGGTCTTCTATATTTCTTAACTTTCAGACAAATCTCTATAATGTACCAAGCATTATATTGTTTTCCTCGGGACCCTGTGGGGAGACATCAAACTGAATTATATTAACAAAAAAGATGAAGCATTTACCTTGCAGAGCTTCCATAGCGGTGAGAGCGCATTTGGGTTCATTAAACTCCACAAAACAAAAAATCATAGCCTTGTCCCCACTCTGCAGTATGTTTGGTCATTTAAACACAATTAAATGTCCATAATAAATCAAGCAAAAAGAAATGGTGCATTCAACCTAGTACATTCTACGATTAAACGTATCAAATAGTACTAGTACTAGCTAATATATCATTAGAGGAATGTCACGGCAGGTGTAGAAGCAATATTATATTGTTTCTAAACACAGCAATCACGTCACAATCTAATATAATAGTGTTAGATGGGTCTCAAAATATTGGAATTTTCTTAAACAATCGGCATGAAATTCTTAATAAACACACTTACTCGTCTTGGCTCCTTGTGAACAACTTTGATATCCTTATAGCCAATAAAAGGACGGAAAAGATCTACGCAGATATGTCAAGGATTCAAGTCAACAGAATCTTGAAATACAGTTATTGCTATTTGAGATACCAACAAGTTAACTTCCATAAACTGTTAAAAGGCAAATTAATATCCACTCGGTTTTTTCTGAACTTTGAAACAAACAACAGCTAAATGGGATCTCATATAGTAAAAATCCAACAAAATTTAGAATTTGACAACAGTTTCTTCCTATCGATTATCTATTATTACCTACACTCAATGATCAAAAACAGATATACCAACGCATACAAGAACACATGCAAGTGGCAAAGGATACGGCCTACTTCCCTTCTAGTACAGTCTTTTGGAAGGCCACCCACAAACAAAATGTTTGATTCCGCAGCTGAAGCTGGGAGGGCATCATAACTGCTTTTAGAGATTGATCTTTCATTGTTTGCAATTGCATCAGGAATACCTGGATCAACACCCGGCAGAGTATCTCTTTTTGTACTTAATTTAGGATCTTCAAGAGGAGAATAACCCGCAACGTTAGGTTCGGAGTGAACTCTAGATCCCCTGGTATCATCAACACCATATGGTTCCGTCCGAAACAAGCTTACCTACAGGTAGTCCACATGAATAGCTTGAAAAAATACATCTACAATTTCATTTTAAATCAATCAACAGTGATTAAAATTTTACATCTTTATGCAGGTAATCTGTTCCGTAGCCCGGAAATTCAGTTGATTTAGGACGAGGAGAGGCCAACGGTGGTGCCTCGGATGGAATGTAACCGGCATAGCTACTTCTGGCAAAGTTTGCTGGCAGAATCAGGAAGAAACGGACAAAACATGAGTGTGGTGATCATTTGAAAGGAAATAAAAAGTGCTTTTTTTCTAGGTTTAAAAATTCTATCCAACACTTTTCAACCTTCTTAATTGTTGAATCTTGAAAATTACCCCCCAAGTATAAAAATTGAATCTTTCAATAGTGTAAACTAGAGTTTCAATGAGAGTTATTAAAAAAGTAGTGACTTTGAGGGGGCGGTAATTAAAAAGGAATGATTATGATGAAGAAAAAAGAGAAGAGAGAGTACCTCCGTCGGAAGGTGCAGAAGTTGGGTATGGGTAATAGGGATCCGCCATCTACAGCCGTTTAAGTCTCCCGCCGGCAACACTCTCAATCGCTCACTGCTCCGATTTGTTTCCGGTTAACACCCCGTCTTGACCAGTTCAATTAGGGGTTTTACTTTGATTAGAAGAAAGAAAAATACTATTGGGTACAAAAAATAAGTTGCACTAAAAAATAACCGTTACATTAGGTTTTGACTTTTGAGTTTAATTAACTATAACTTTTATTTATTTACTCCATTGTTATTGAAATTTAATATATATATATATATATATATATATATATATATATATATATATATATATATATATATATATATATATATATATATATATATATCGTCGTAAGGATGTTGAGATTAGTTTGGTAGTACGAGTGGCGTACACGTGGAGTCTATGTTATGGAAGCAGATTTGTTATTGATTTCTTTCATGCAGACTGCGAACAACTTTGAACGGTCTGTTAATAAGAAACATGTCTTTGATATTATGAATAAGCAAAACAAATTTATGGTATTTGTTTAAAGGGGTCTCTATGAGAACAGGATAGAGGGAAGAGTTTGTGTAACAAATTGAGTCATAAGACTCATATCTTTGACAAAGGAGGGGTCATGGAGAATAACATAAAACTCTGTCTAGAGGATATTGTTACAATTTGGGATGAAGTCTAAAAGACCATGTTCCGAACCCCTAATGAGTAACAAATGGTTCCACAAAACCAGTACGAGTTAGTGTGTCATTGAAACTACCATCAAGATTTATAATAGTGCATTTGAGGGAGTTTCATTTTATGTGACGGTCTACCGTGTGAATGTGAATGGGTTTGCTGAAGTAAGTGTTGAGGGAGTCTGCCATAGAGTGAGTAATAATGGAAAGTTGATACAAGGGAATGGGATCACGGAAGATACAAGAAAAGCTTTTGTTTCCCCAAGCCAACCAGATCCCATTAAGAAAGATTGTTTATTTATTGTTAAAGCTTCAACTTATAAGTCATAAATTAGTATCATGGTTCAACAAAAAAATATGTATGAGTGAATCCAAGGTTAAGCCAAAGATTTATAGAAGTATTGTAGTCTCGGACACAATGAAGGAACGACTCATCTTCAAGGTCGCATCTGGTACAAGAAGTAGAGGTTATCATGTTCTTATGATGGACCAAAGAAAGGGTATGAACAAAGTTGTGACAAGCAAGCCAAAATAAAAATTTAATCTTTTATGATAAACAAAGCTTTCAAACCAAAGACCAAGATTATCTGTTGTGAATAGTTGTATCTTCTTTACTTTGGAGTAGTCACATATTTTAGTGATGCAGTTTTCCATTGATGTGGTCGTCCCAAACAAAGACATCCTCGATGTTGTGGTTAAATTTAAAATTCTTGTTGTTCAGCTCATTAATGATATTGTGTGGGAGCTAAGTGTATAAAAGTTGTACTTTTCATACCCCAATTTTGTCTGGACATTCTAAACTTTCACCCATCAAACTTTATTTTACTTGGCTTAGAATAAAAATTTAGTTTTATAGACAGACCGGCTGAATCGATTTCTTAACCGCATGTGAAATCAGTGAACAGTTTTTTCAGGTTTTGACTTGCAACTAACTATTTTATTGATTTACATAAACTATTTTTTGCATCTTCGTGCGATTGCATTTTGATATGTCAGAACTTTTTCATTCAGGTACTTTTTACTACGAGATTTAATCCCCGACTGTTTGTTTTACATAACTTTATTTCGCGTAGATTATTTTAATGCGTTCATTTTATTTTTTTACATATTTTCGCGGCCAGTTTTTCTTCATTTTAATTCCTTTTATTTTTTTATTTTTTTGTGTCAAAATGTCAACAAACAAAAAATAGAGACAAATAAATAATCATTTGATTTTTATTTGCTTTATAAAACAAAGATTTGAATTTTATTTCATTTTAATTTTAAACTCATTTTTTATCATTGAAAAATCCAAGGACTTTTGTGGTATTTTGTTAAATTTGCACATCCCTAATTTTGTTTACTATGAAAGCTCGTATTGGTCATTGGATCAAAATTATCAAGGGACTCAATTGCTATAATCATAGTTCACATGGATCACGAATTGAAAATCAAGAAAAAATAAAAGAGATAGAAAAACCAAAATGAAAAAAGTTGATGGTTAGGAGGCTCCATTTTCATGTGACTCATAACACGTGGTGCCCCTTAATTGGATCTCTCCATTTTGAAATGAAAATAAGCAATGAAAAAGAAAGAAGAGGGAGACAACCTGAATGAAATAAAAAATTCCTCACTCCAAGCGACACATATGCCCTTCATTTTTACTCAGCATCTTTCATCAAATTCCTACATCCCATGACCTCACTCTCACACTTGCATTCAACCAACTCCCTCTTCAATTGAATAAAGGACGAAAAAGTAAAAAAGGAAACGTTGAGCTCATCACCACAACCGTGTTTCCAACTTCACTCACCATTAACACCAACAACCACCATGGTCAACCGCTGGAGACTACTATCAATGCAGTTACTTATCCACCACCATTAGCTCATCACCAAAACACACTCAAACTCGTTAACTACTCAACCATTTAAAACTTCTGATCCACACTCAAATAAGCCACTGCAAACCACCTTCTGTTCCACCATAAACGAGTTGTTCCTACCAATTCATCACGGCTACCTTAACCTCACGCGAACCAACCTTCACCAAGTAACTTCAAACCAAACACAAACCTCCATGAAATGAACTCAATGACCACCTAAGCCGAAAACACACGATGACGTTTTCACTCTTTCCATCAGTTTCATCTCTACCGCGACATAACGCCGTCACCGATCCACAAATCATAGTGATACAACAACAACAAACTTCAAACCATCGTACGCGACTCTTGGCAGCGCAACATTATCAAGTAGAGTCGAGTTCTTTCAGCGGATTCAATGTGTTGTTATTTCGTTATTGGTAACAATTCAAGCCTAATTTATTTTTGTGTGATGTTGTATTTGATTTTTTGCTGCGTATTTCGGTTCGACTATTGGATGTTGTAATGTTATGAAATGTTGTAAATAATGTTGAACATATATGTGTGGTTTGTGCTGCTACTTTTTTTGTGTCGCGTAAATCGGATGTAATCCTCGGATTCGACATGATTTATATATTGTTACTCTGCCGGATTTTCGTTTGACATATTTTTGTAACATGTCAATGCATATGCGTGCAATTTGTTGTCACTGCGTTGTGTTATATCATTACATTGCATCTCGCACAATCCATTGTGTTACGACATGCCTTCATGTATGTTTTAAGTTTCATTTTGTTACAATATCGCCTCTTTATGTTAAGTTTCGTTCACATTTCGATCTACTTGCGATGATCGCACCTCACGTTAGCAATATGTTTCGATTCATGTTGGAATTTCGTTTTCATTATGTTTAAATTGGCCATATGAAAGAATTTGTGGTTGTGCGAAAGAAATTGTGGCCTTACAAAAAGAATTTGTGGCCTCATAATGGAATTTGTGATCTTAAGAAGAATTTGCGACCTCACGTTATCAATACGCGACAAATCCATGACCAGGTCTACCCCACGACCTTGCGTTACAATTTGCATCTTTACGTTTTTACTCTCACGTGTTAACTCTTTTCAATTATTTTGCACGACTTTTCTTCAAATCTATTATCATGACCCTATTAAATCTTTTCACAAAGGATGAAAAAGGAAATGGTCTAGTGTCTACTATTCTTTTCCCCGATTGTTTGGGTACGAGTTGTCGAACTCGACCATTCGAGCAATCATCATCCATTTAAAACTTAATAACCCGATTAAATTGTTAGACGATAGTACCGATCTAGAAGGGGGGGTTGAATAGATCAGTTTTGAAATTAAGCGCTTTTTAAAATGTTTTCAATGGTTGCGGAAGCACCCTAGATTGAAATCGTCTAAACGATCCCGTTAATGGAAAGATCGGATATACGTGAACCGAATGGAGTTACTTAAGATAGAGTAAAATCAACCCCTATCTAAAACAATCAATTAACTTCTATGATCCTTGATATCGTTACCTCTAATGATGCTTAACACAATAAGAGATCAAGGAAAATATTACTAAGTTTGTGCGAAATTAATTTTGTCGAACACTTGGTGTGCACTTCACACCAAGTATCAATTTCACTTAAGTTGAATGTGCAGAATTTTACTCAAACAATTTATCGAACATTTGATATGCACACCAATCAAACGATATTGATTTTACGATCAATTTCACACAGAAAGTAATTATGCAGAATTTAAAGAGTTAAGGGATAGAGAGAACAAGACCAGATTTGTTGAGGCAGTTCCTCTATTGTCCTCGCTTAGGGTACGTCTGCCCTCAATTCTAAATCTAGAATTGGGATGTTTTTATTAACATGTTGCAAAGTCAATACAAGATAACAAATGATCACCGGCGATCAACTTCTAGAGTTATTGTAGATCTTATTCTATTCTCTCCCCTTGATTCGAGTTAAACCAAGATATTCAAGCACTTCGAACAAACCTCCATTTACCGCTACCTTATTGGACGAACGTCTCGTTCTCCAAAACATCGTCTCGGCTGATTTCGAACGCAAGTTGCTTGAATCCTAAGCTTTCTTCACAATCCTCCGTCTAGCGCTACTTGTTTGGCCGAACCTTCTGTTCTTCAAACTTTTCACTCGGCTAAATCTGCGAAGCAAAGGTTAGTGCAAAAAAACTCAATTCTTGGAGGACAAAACCTCAAGGATTTTATTCAAGAAAAACCCACACAAAGTCTCAACTCAACCTAAGATAATCCAGTCTTATTTGGACGTTATCACAGCTGTAATACACAATGCTCAACAAAGATTATTATGTGTGATTATTGAGAAATGCAATGAAGAATGAAGATGATGAGCACTTTGGTGTATATCTTTCACTTTTCTTGTTAGAATGTTGAAGAAGAGACAATTGAATGTTTATATGATGTATGGACAAATAACTAACATAACAGAAAAATTCCACAAAGTTACTTCCCCACCACCATTAGCTCATCACCAAAACACACTCAAACTCGTTAACTACTCAACCATTTAAAACTTCTGATCCACACTCAAATAAGCCACTGCAAACCACCTTCTGTTCCACCATAAATGAGTTGTTCCTACCAACTCATCATGGCTACCTTAACCTCACGCGAACCAACCTTCTCCAAGTAACTTCAAACCAAACGCAAACCTCCATGAAATGAACTCAATGACCACCTAAGCCGAAAACACACGATGACGTTTTCACTCCTTCCATCAGTTTCATCTCTACCGCGACATAACGCTGTCACCGATCCACAAATCGCAGTGATACAATAACAACAAACTTCAAACCATCGTACGCGACTCTTGGCAGCGCAACATTATCAAGTAGAGTCGAGTTCTTTCAGCGGATTCAATGTGTTGTTATTTCGTTATTGGTAACAATTCAAGCCTAATTTATTTTTGTGTGATGTTGTATTTGATTTTTTGCTGCGTATTTCGGTTCGACTATTGGATGTTGTAATGTTATGAAATGTTGTAAATAATGTTGAACATATATGTGTGGTTTGTGCTGCTACTTTTTTTGTGTCGCGTAAATCGGATGTAATCCTCGGATTCGACATGATTTATATATTGTTACTCTGCCGGATTTTCGTTTGACATATTTTTGTAACATGTCAATGCATATGCGTGCAATTTGTTGTCACTGCGTTGTGTTATATCATTACATTGCATCTCGCATAATCCATTGTGTTACGACATGCCTTCATGTATGTTTTAAGTTTCATTTTGTTACAATATCGCCTCTTTATGTTAAGTTTCGTTCACATTTCGATCTACTTGCGATGATCGCACCTCACGTTAGCAATATGTTTCGATTCATGTTGGAATTTCGTTTTCATTATGTTTAAATTGGCCATATGAAAGAATTTGTGGCCTTACAAAAAGAATTTGTGGCCTCATAATGGAATTTGTGGTCTTAAGAAAGAATTTGCGACCTCAAGTTATCAATACGCGACAGATCCGTGACCAGGTCTACCCCACGACCTTGCGTTACAATTTGCATCTTTACATTTTTACTCTCACGTGTTAACTCTTTTCAATTATTTTGCACGACTTTTCTTCAAATCTATTCTCATGACCCTATTAAATCTTTTCACAAAGGATGAAAAAGGAAATGGTTTAGTGTCTACTATTCTTTTCCCCGATTGTTTGGGTACGAGTTGTCGAACTCGACCATTCGAGCAATCATCATCCATTTAAAACTTAATAACTCGATTAAATTGTTAGACGATATTACCGATCTAGAAGGGGGGGGGGGGGGTTTAATAGACCAGTTTTGAAATTAAGCTCTTTTTAAAATGTTTTCAACGGTTGCGGAAGCACCCTAGATTGAAATCGTCTAAACGATCCCGTTAATGGAAAGATCAGATATACGTGAACCGAATGGAGTTACTTAAGATAGAGTAAAATCAACCCCTATCTAAAACAATCAATTAACTACTATGATCCTTGATATCGTTACCTCTAATGATGCTCAACACAATAAGAGATCAAGGAAAATATTACTAAGTTTGTGCGAAATTAATTTTGTCGAACACTTGGTGTGCACTTCACACCAAGTATCAATTTCACTTAAGTTGAATGTGCAGAATTTTACTCAAATAATTTATCGAACATTTGATATGCACACCAATCAAGCGATATTGATTTTACGATCAATTTCACACACAAAGTAATTATGCAGAATTTAAAGAGTTAAGGGATAGAGAGAACAAGACCGGATTTGTTGAGGCAGTTCCCCTATCGTCCTCGCTTAGGGTACGTCTGCCCTCAATTCTAAATCTAGAATTGAGATGTTTTTATTAACATGTTGCAAAGTCAATACAAGATAACAAATGATCACTGGCGATCAACTTCTAGAGTTGTTGTAGATCCTATTCTATTCTCTCCCCTTGATTCGAGTTGAACCAAGATCTTCAAGCACTTCGAACAAACCTCCATTTACCGCTACCTTATTGGACGAACGTCTCGTTCTCCAAAAACATCGTCTCGGCTGATTTGGAACGCAAGTTGCTTGAATCCTAAGCTTTCTTCACAATCCTCCGTTTAGCGCTACTTGTTTGGCCGAACCTTCTGTTCTTCAAACTTTTCACTCGGCTGAATCTGCGAAGCAAAGGTTAGTGCAAAAAAACTCAATTCTTGGAGGACAAAACCTCAAGGGTTTTATTCAAGAAAAACCCACACAAAGTCTCAACTCAACATAAGATAATCCAATCTTATTTGGACGTTATCACAGCTGCAATACACAATGCTCAACAAAGATTATTATGTGTGATTATTGAGAAATGCAATGAAGAATGAAGATGATGAGCACTTTGGTGTATATCTTTCACTTTTCTTGTTGGAATGTTGAAGAAGAGATAATTGAATGTTTATATGATGTATGGACAAATAACTAACATAACAGAAAGATTCCACAAAGTTACACAGCAGAAAATTAAGTGAAACAAGCGACGAGTCGACTCAAACAGGGGATGAGTCGACTCAAACAGAGTTTATTACATGGTTAAGTCGACCTATGAGTCGATCTGTTCGGACCTGTGGCAATATGATTAGAAAATGAGTCGACCTAAAGAGTGCATGAGTCGACTCATTCAGGTTTTCCAGGAATGAGTCGACTTGTTCGGACCCGATGGTTTTGCTTCGACATGAGTCGACTCGCAGAGGTTTAACTTCCAAAAAGGAGTTTCCAACATATTATGACCAATTTAGCCTATCTCTTATGAACCTAGAATGTTTACTATGATTAAGTGCATGATTCACATATAAGATATGCTCTTATATGCTTGAACACAAGGAACCTATGTTTTGAATATGTTAAGGGATGAATGCTTTCTATGTTATGATGATATTATTCAAAGACATGATGTGGGCGAATAGAGAGGTTTGACATCATTAAAAATAAGAACTAGGCATATTTTCCCTCATATACTCCCTCTTTTGGATGATGGCAAACCGTGGCACAACGCGTACTTTGATGGATATCCTCCCTTTGATTTTATGCATTCCTTTGAACATCCTACTGTATTATTCATCTACTAATGTTTGTTCCTGCTATATTATCCATCTTCTAATGTTTTTTTCCATTGCTTTCTCCCCCTTTGACAACATCAAAAAGAGGCAAGGAAACGGTCAATCATGTAGTAAAAATATTCAGAATCACTTAGTCAGCGACTTTGCGACACATGGTCATTAACAACAATGTACAAATCATGTAGTTAATAACAGAAGTACAGGCAGAATTAACACACGGTGAAAGAACCAATAAAGAAATAACATTACAATAGGTGTTCAACGAATACAATAAGACAAATAAGTAACTAGAATAACATGTACACATAGTGAAAATTTGAAATGCGTTGAGTATGAGCAGTCATCTAAGGTCGTTGTCTACAGAACGATTCATGTCTGCCTCTATAACCGGAAGGTGGACGTGCAAGTCTTTCTTCTTCATAGAGACTAGTTAATTCAATGACGTTCATGTTCAGTGTGGTTATGGAGCCTGCGAGAACGCGATTTGATCCTTCGATCCTTTGTAGGATGGTAGAGGAAAAGGAGTTGAAATTTTCACAGTGAGTTTGGTTTTGACTCCTTAGTTCCGCATATCGTTCCTCTTGGATGGAAGTGAAGGATGCAAAATTGTCACCTTGACTCTGAATTTGTTCCTGCAAGGCTGCGAACCTCTCCTCTTGAAGTGTAGCAAAGTTTTGTTGCTGGATTTGCATGTTTCTTAACATTTCCATTACTTTAGAGTTTTTGGATGGAGAAGAGGGTGTGGGCATATAGAATGAACGATGGCCGGTTCATCCTGTGTGTTTCCATTCACCCCATCCTTGATTAGCGGCCGAATGTTGTCCGGGAGTAAGACCAAGCCAATCATCATGGTCAGTGACTTGATGGTCATGCTCCATTGGTTGAGAGTGGACTTCGTTGTTTTCTTCCTATTCTTCACCTTCTTCATCTTCATCATCATCATCATCTTCATCATCATCATCATCATCATCATCCTCAATATCTTCCACATACCGAGCATTGGTGCCTGAGACTGGTTGACGGGTTTTGTATACTCGAGATGAGCGACCCCAAGTGTAACCCATTAAACTCAAGGTCTTCTGACAGAATTCTTGATGTACCGTTATGGATTTGTAAGGAATTCCTTGAACATAAACATTTGCTCTATGAAGTACACTTTGAATGAATGAGGGATAACAGAGAGCAGTTCCTCTTCCTGAATATTTTAGTGCAAAGATCCTACTTGCAATGTAGTACGGCCAATTGACTTTTATTTTGTGTTTTAGTACATACACCAAGTGTACTCCGGCCTTGTCGACACGGGAGTAACCACCTTGTTTAGGATGCAGAATATGCGTCACAATCCAGTGCAAAATTCTCTCAAGAGGCTTCAACTGCCCGGTAGTCACATTAATAGGAAATAGAGTGCTCTAAACAACTTCTGGAGCAAACGATTTCCTCAGCATTTTGTTTAATGCAGTCCTAAAATCATAGTCGGGTGCGTATACACTATCGGTGATCTTGAGATCAGTTGGAGACGATAGTGGAGAGATCTCAAAGAGGTATTTCCACAAGTACACTTTGAATGAATGAGGGATAACAGAGAGCAGTTCCTCTTCCTGAATCTTTTAGTGCAAAGATCCTACTTGCAATGTAGTACGGCCAATTGACTTTTATTTTGTGTTTCAGTACATACACCAGGTGTACTCCAGCCTTGTCGACACGGGAGTAACCGCCTTGTTTAGGATGCAGAATATGCGTCACAATCCAGTGCAAAATTCTGTCAAGAGGCTTCAACTGCCTGGAAGTCACATTAGTAGGAAATAGAGTGCTCTAAACAACTTCCAGAGCAAACGATTTCCTCAGCATTTTGTTTAATGCAGTCCTAAAATCATAGTCGGGTGCGTATACACTGTCGATGATCTTGAGATCAGTTGGAGACGATAGTGGAGAGATCTCAAAGAGGTATTTCCACACGTCATCGTTCACTTCAACAGTATGAGTACCGATGTTGCAGAAAAATCTAAAGCCCTCGAATTTTTCAGCCACGCCGGTATAGAACAATTTAACTAACTCCTCATTGTACTCAGTGATGCAGTTTAAGAATAGAACAATTTTTCAGTCTCTGGGATGTGCATGCATCCAGCTACTAAAGGTGATTAAACGTATTGCTTTATGACAGTTCTATTTTTAAACTTCTTATTATAGACTTCAGCCAGATCATCAGAGAGTAGAGATAAACGGGTTACCGGAACATGTGATCGAGATGGAGCATTTCCGGTGTGAGAAGAGGGTCCTCTAGCAGATCTCTTGTCGGAAGCTCTTGATGCCATTTGAGTGTTGTTAGTGAAGGAGAGTGGTGGAGAGAAGTAGAAGATAGAATGACCAATATAATAACTTATGCAGGAAAAGGAGTTTCTTGAGAACTGATTCGACCAAATTCCAAGAGTATATGCACTGAACTAAGCAGCGAAGAGTCGACTCACAAGTCGACGTAGTCGGACCCGAAATAAATACGATCCTAGTATTGGGCAGCGAAAAGTCAACTCACACGTGTGATGAGTCGACACATTGACGTTTGAAAACCCGAAAAAGTAGATCTGGGTAGCGATGAGTCGACGCATAGGTCGACTTGTTGGGACCCAGAGATTTATGAGTCGACACATTTGTCGACCTGTTGGGACCCGAGGAGAACTTCTAGATTGATGAGTCGACTCACAGATCGGCCTGTTGGGACCCGAGGAAAACGCAAAAGTTGATGAGTCGACTCATTCAGTCGACCTGTTAGGACCTATGTTACTAGTTTGATGATATGAGGTTCAAACCCATTTTCTTAACGCAAAATGCATGATAAATAACATACCTAAGCAAGTTTAAGCAATTCAAGCATAGACATGGATCATACTTAGTTCAAATCAATCAATCATGAATATCAAAGTTTAGCAAGTATGTATAGATACATAATTGATTAATATAGGTCAAATGAATAGGAACGATATTACCTCCAATGATGATAGACGACAAGTGCCTTCATGTAGCCCTCACATATGAATCATGGAATGGATAGGCATAATATATATATATATATATATATTTAAACGCGGTCCGAGATATCGAGAACACCAAAGTTTCTTACGAATGTGTAAGAAAGGCTCTGTCGTAAGTAGTTTTGTGAAAATATCGACAAGTTGATTTTTGCTACCAACATGCTCAAAGACAACATCACCTTTCTCAAAATGATCCCTAAGGAAGTGATGCTAAATTTCAATGTGTTTAGTGCGCGAATGTAGTGTAGGGTTTCTGGTTAGATTTATGGCACCTGTGTTGTCACAAAAGATGGGAATACGTTCAAGTTGAACATCGAAGTCGGGTAATTGTTGTTTGAGCCACAAAATTTGAGCGCTACAACGTATTCCGCCTCGGCGGTTGACAAAGCAATTGAAACTTGCTTTTTGTTGTGCCAACTTACCAAGGAATTTGAATAAAAATGATAAGTGTCACTGGTGCTTTTCCTATCCGATTTGCAACCGGCAAAGTCGGAATCGGAGTAACCAAGCAAAGAGAAATCACTTCCCTTAGAGAACCAAAGCTCATACCTTGAAGTACCCCAAAGGTATCTAAGTATGCACTTGATGGCTTTTAAATGTGATTCTTTGGGACATGATTGATACCTAGCACACATACATATACTAAACATAATGTCTGGTCAGGATACGGTAAGATAGAGGAGAGATCCGATCATACCTCTATACCTTTTGATATCAATGGCCTTACCATTTTCATCTCGATCCATATTGGCAGCGGTAGGCATTTGAGTGTATCACTTTGGAATTTTCCACATCAAAGCGTTTAAGTAGCTCATTACAATACTTGGTTTGGCTCACGAAGGTTCCTTCTTCAAGTTGCTTGATTTGAAGTCCGAGGAAGTAATCTAGCTCCCCTCATCATGCTCATTTTGAATTCTCCCTACATCAACTTAGAGAACTCCTTGACTAAATTAATGGTAGTAGATCCAAAGATAATGTTATCTACATAGACTTGAACTAAGATGGAGTGTTTCCCTTGACGTCTAATAAAAAGGGTAGTATCAACCTTCCCTCTTGAGAATCCTTGCTCTAGTAGGAATTTTCTAAGACACTTATACCATGCCCTTGGGGCTTGTTTGAGGCCGTACAAAGCCCGTTTGAGCTTATAAACATAGTTTGGATGCTCATGGTTTTCAAATCCGGGAGGTTAAGATACATAGACCTCTTCATTTATGTGACTGTTAAGGAAAGAACTCTTGGCATCCATTTGAAATAACTTGAAATTTTGAGAACAAGCATAGGCAAGCAGAAGGTGTATAGCCTCGAGTTGGGCAACTGGAGCATAAGTTTCCTCATAGTTTATTCCTTCCTCTTGGTTATACCCTTGAGCAACAAGGTGAGCCTTTTTGCGAGTTATGACTCAGTTTTCATCTAACTTGTTCCTAAACACCCATTTAGTGTCGATTACTCGATGATATCGTGGAGGGGGAACAAGATCCCAAACCTCATTTATTTTAAATTGATTAAGTTCCTCTTGCATAGCTAGAAACCAATTTTTATCGAGTAATACGTCTTTGGAGTTTTTAGGCTCATTTTGAGAGACGAAAGCAAAGCGATAACAAAAGTTACTTATCTTAGACCGTGTTGTAACTCCCTTTGAGATATCTCCTAGAATATTATCAATGGGATGATCCTTGGAAGATTTCCATTCCAAAGGAAGGTCATTGTTATTGATGGAATGGTCCTCCTCTTTCTTTTCGGAATTAAGATTTGGCTCCTCCTCAGCTTTTTCTGGATGGGTGTCAACACGATTTTCTTCTTGATCTTTTATGATGTCTTCCAAAGGAACACCTGCACCATTAGCAAAACTACCTTCTCCGACAGTTTTCGGACAAGACTCATCAAAGGAAACATGCACGGATTCTTCAACAATAAGTAACCTTTTGTTGTATACTCTGTATGTTTTACTAGATTGAGAGTATCCTATAAAGATACCTTCATCAGCTTTTGAGTCAAATTTACCAAGGTTTTCTTTACCATTGTTTAACACAAAACACTTACATTCAAAGATATGAAGATGTGAAACATTTGGCTTCCTTCCCTTTAGCAATTCATAAGGGGTTTTGTTTAGAATATGACGAACGAGTATCCTATTCAGTACATAGCATGTCGTGTTTATGGCATCGGCCCAAAAATATTTGTGAAGGTTGTTTTCATTGATCATAGTTTTTCCAAGTTCTTCTAAAATTCTATTTTTACGCTCCACAACACCATTTTGTTGTGGAGTTCTTGGAGCAGAAAAATTATGATCAATGCCGTTTGTTTCACAAAATTGCTCAAAAAGGTGGTTTTCAAATTCACCTCCGTGATCACTTCAAATGGTAACTATGCTAGTGTTCAATTTGTTTTGAGACATCTTGGCAAAATTTTCAAATGCAGAAAATATGTCGCTTTTACTTGCTAAGAAGATAGTCCAACAAAATCTAGAGTAGTCGTCCACTATGACATAACCATAGTAGTTTGCACCTAGACTTTTAATTCTAGATGGCCCAAAGAGGTCCATATGGAGAAGTTCAAGAGGTCTCGTTGTGGAAACAACATTTTTAGATTTAAACGAGATCCTTGTTTGCTTTCCCATTTGGCACGCATCACATAGGTGATCTTTTGAAAAATTGATTTTGGGAAGACCAACTACTAGATCTTTTGAGACAACTTTGTTAAGCAAGTCAAATTTGACATGCGCTAATCGCCTATGCCAAAGCCATGAGTCTTCACTCATGGAGACGAGACATTTAGCGTTTGTCGAGGATACTTCATTCAAGTTGAGCATGTATACATTGTTTTCCCTCCAGCCCTTAAGCACATCGTTCTTATTTTCATTATGTTCAATCATGCAGTAGTCTTTTGCAAACGAGACTTTATCTCCTTTGTCACATAATTGGGTAATGCTAATGAGATTGTGCTTAAGGCCTTCAACTAATAGGACGTCTGAGATAGTAGTAGAGGAGGGATTACCTACACTACCTTTTCCGAGTATAGATCCCTTGTTATTGTCACCGTAGGTCACAAACCCTTTATTCTTAGCCACAAAGTCAAAGAATAAGGAAGAGTCACCCGTCATGTGCCTTGAGCATCCACTATCGAGAACCCATGTTCTCTTCGTATCCTCAAGACATTCCACCTACAAATTTAAACAAGGGAAGGAGGTACCCAATTTTCATTGGGTCCTAGTGTGTGAGTGAAACTTATTTGGGAAACCATTGAAAAGTTACTTTAGGAACTAGAAATCTCCTAAATCGACATTTAGCAATAGTATGTCCCTTTTTGCAACAATATAGGCAATTTAAGTTCGGATGAAAGTTGCTTTTACTAGCTTGATCCTTAACCACATAAGTGTATTTTTTATAAGGATTATTCATATTGCTTCTAAAGTGTGATTGATTAATAGCAAAGGTAACGTTGGGTTGTAGAGCCTTGTCTAATTTAGCTTGGAGAGTTCTAACCTCTCTTTGCCAAATATGACAGGTTTCACATCCACCCCATTTAAACCAAAATCCCTTATCGTCTTCTGTTTTGCCTTTAGTAGCCTCTATCATAGATTTGTTGATGGTTTCTAATTCCTTTTCGGAATCAGAAATCTTCTTTTCTAAATGGTTGAAAATTTTCTTATTAGAGGCCAAGCGTTTAAAAGCTTCCTTGGCCTTATTGTGTAGAGTACTAAAGGTATTTTGCAAATCAGCATAAGACATTTTATCAGTATGATCATATTTGGAATGACTTGCATTCTTTTTCTTCCTTTGATGAGTTGTGAGACAAAGATTGACAATTTCTTCTTCATCACTTGAGGGCTCGCTATCGCTCTTCCATGCGATGTATGCTCTTCTAGGTTTTCTTAGTTTGTTATGGCGTTTGTATTTTCCTTTGTCTTTCTTTAATAAGGGACACTCTGACTTATAGTGACCGGTCTTTCCGCAATTGAAGCATGATCCTTTTGACTTGTTTATCTTGCTTTCCTCTCGATTCGGAAATTTCGATTGCTTTCTGTAATTGACAAGATTTTTGTCCGAATGTTAGACTTCATTTTTTTTAAGGTATCGATTGTACCTCCTAACGAACAGCCCCATGTCTTCACTCGAATCTTTGTCATCATCACTTGACTCACTTTCACACACATCATTGGTGGATGACTTGTATCTTGAAGCCTTTAACGCAATAGACTTCCTTTAGGTGTTCTTGTCTTTATCCTTCTTATCCTTATTTTGATTCTTTTCATGTTTCTCAAGATTCATGAGCTCTTGCTCATGCTCTTGAAGCTTGCCTAACAATGTCGTCATGTCCAATGTTCTTAGATCATTGTCTTCCTTGATCGTGGTGACTTTTGGTAGCTAATCCCTGTTAAGACATCTTAAGATTTTAATAGTAGATATATCATTAGGGGTATTTCTACCAAGAGCATTTAACCGATTAATTAGATGAGAAAATCTCTTTTGCATATCAGTAATGGTTTCACCATATTCCATATGAAAGAGGTCAAATTCTTGAGTTAGGGTGTTGATTCTAGCTAGTTTTACATCATTGATTCCCTCATGGGTAATTTGAAATGAGTCCTACATAGCTTTAGCACTAGTACAATGGGAAACCCTATAGTACTCATTAACACCTAAAGCAATAACGAGCATATTTCTAGCTTTTCAATCGTAGTTGTACTTTTTCTCATCTTCATCGTTCCATTGTGCTTCTGGTTTAGGTACTGTAAGACCCCAATTTTGACCCTAAGATCCCTCATGTTATCTCATCATATGCATTGGCATTGGGATTGGGATCATACATTGGCATCCTCCTTACGCCTCATTCATTGGGTTTTCATTGGGAGAGATCACCAAGCATCATTTGATTGTATCATGCTTTGTATTTTATCATTTTTTACTAACCAAAATACCAAAAATATGCCTTTATATTTGTCTAACTCTTTTATAGGTAATGCACATGCTCACCTTTGATCTATCAAGCTCATATCTAGGGTTTGAGACCCTCATTGCAAAGAGCTCAATCAAGATTGGTATAATATGGCTATAGAAATCATATATGGATCCCCATGAGCTCCACATGTTATTTTGATCAAGAAATCATCAAGAGTTTGGAGTTGGTTTGCCTTGGAAACCCTAGTTCATCTGGGTATCTTGTGTAACTTCTTCAACAAGATTCTTCACCAATTGATCAAATAATTCAAGGGATACTTAAAATTTCATCATCTTATGCATATATGATCTCCCATTAGTCTCAAAAGTCAAGAGAATTGCAAGCTAGCAAGTTGGTTCATGGTGGTTGACCAGAGGAATTCATCTGATCAAAACTGGGTTCCCTAGACTCTATCTCCTACATTTTTTGTCATATGAAAATTATTCCAAGATAAACATTACTCTAAATGACATTCCAAACAAATTTAATGTTGATGTCTAGAGCTAGTTTTTTCTGTAAGGTCATTTTTTATGGTGAAAGATTATAGGTCATTTTGTCTAAACCCTAATTTGGAGGTCAACTTCCGAATGCCATAAATTGCTCAATTTTTATGAGATAAAAGATTTCCAAGTTTCACAATTAAATTCAAGATGTCTATTTCAACTTTTAGGTTTGGAGGAAGAGAAAATTCAACTTTTATGTGCATGTGATATGAGGATATATTATAGGTCATTTTGGACCAATGCCATTGAACAAGTGATTTTCCTCAACTTCAAAAATGCATAACTCCTTCATATTAAATCCAAATGAGGTCAAATTTGTGACCATTTTGAAGGACTTTGATATATATACAACTTTGGTGAATACACGTTTCTCATTTGAAGCTCACACAAAAAGTTAGCCAAGGTGGAATAAGTGAACATATGGCTTGACACTTAGAAATTTTTTTGACATGTTTGATTTTCCCAACTTCCACCTCAAAATTCATCATGATCCCAGCTTCAAATGAAAAAGTGTCCAACATGAAAGTCGTTCCTCTTAATCTAATCTTTCCAAAAAGTCTAATTTCATCAATTTTGGACAAGATTTGAATGGGTTGCACATGGCTTGAACATTGGATCATCATTTGGCAAGATTGAACTTGAACATTCCATACACCATTGCCTAGCATTCCAACATGATCTCAGCATTGCTCGTACTCAATTATGGATTAGAAGAAGTAATTTCATAGGCATGTACACGCCCATGCACCCATGTAAATACACATTGCTATTTTTGGATTCTATTTCAAGTGTGCAAATATCAATCCATTTGGCTATAAATAGAGCCCTCTATGCTCAGAAATAAGGACCCTGCGCGCCAACTTTGCTTCCAAACCTTCAAACCCTTTCATTATAGAGTATAATCTTGATAATTTCCATTGGAAATTGAGTTTGAATCTAATTGTTTTAAGATTCAAATCTCCAAGGATCCTGAACCTTTTGATCATTCAATTCTACTCCTCCAAGTGTCCTGAGCAAGATCAATCGAATTCAGACCTGCATTGAAGGTATTTTCCAGAAATTTTCATCTCTTAGATTCTCACTAAATTCTCCATAATTCTATTGGATCCTTGGTTGTCTAAAGTCCTATCAATGTAGGCAACAAGATTGAGTTGCTTTGAGGTAAAATTGAAGCAACTCAGATCGTGTATTAGCGGGGTATTCATTACCATTAAAGATATTGACTAAATCCAAGGTAAATCATACAAGTCGAGTCGCCACCGCACTTCTATTTATCCAAAGGAATGGTTAGAAAGCGAACAAAAACCTAAAAGCTTTATCGAATCAAAAACTAGTAAAAATGTCAGAGATCTGGATAAGGGGGTTGGTTATGCAATGGGAAGGTGTTAGGCACCCAAAGCATCCTAGGTACTCCTAGGGAGCCCTTTTCACATTTGTTGTAAGGTTGTTGTTTTTTTTGTGAAAATTTATTTGTGCAAACATGATTGAAGGGATGAGAAAAGAATATACAAATTTATTTACATTTTGTGTTTGAATGGATGAACCCATTGCCTACGTACCATCTAAAAAAAAGATTAGGATCAAAACCTCGTAGTTCGGGGTAAAAAAATTCAAAAAAAAAAGTTGGTGAATTGATTGGTCCAAAAACCTTAAGGTCTTTTGTTATCAAAGGGAGAAAACTCAACCTAAAACCACAAATCCACCATGTGAGGATAGCTTCAACATGCTAATGAGGGGTTAACCCTATAATAAGCATGGAAGACTCATTGTCCATCACTAAGGATAAAGGTGAGTATTATATCTACCTCAAGGATAATTCAAACCTAATAGCTAATGGTTATAAAAAAAGGTTTGATTAAGAAGGTGGCCATTGAAACCACAAAAAGTATTTGAATGGGTTATATTTACCAATTAAAAGTATTTACAAAAATATGGTTAAAGTGGATTAAAAGGTTCAATTCAGAATAAGTGTTATGAAAAATAAGTTTTGAAAATCAAAAGCATAAGGCTTAGGTTTCTAATGTTGAAAACAAAAGTTATTGTTTGCACAAAAAGTTTTGGCTTGGGTTAGAATGGGGAGAAAAAAAAAAGAAGGGTTAAATTCCTAAACATACAAGAGATAAGGGAAAAGAAAATAAAACCACATTAGGAGTTCCCCTCTTGAGATCATATTGATGATCCAAGTAGCTCCCATCCTTTGGAATAAGCAGTCACAAACAAATATCTCAAGCCATTAAGCACATGTAATCGGAATAAACCTCCAGGTGGTATCCCACAAATAAAGTGGAACACCATGCCATCTCTGCAAGAGTCATGTGAGCCCTCACAAAAAAAAACTCAACAAATAGGTTAGAGAAACAAGATAGGGTAATCAAGAGTTGCCCCCAAATCAAAATGTAACCACATGAATCATGCCATTAAAATTCACAAAAAAAACCCTCACAAAAAGCAACCAAGGGTAGGAGGCCTAAACCTCCTGTCAAACACATGCATCAAAAGGGTATCAAATTCACCCATAATACCTCATATATTCAGATGATTCAAATTAAGAGCATAAAATTATGGGAATAAGGCAAACCTGATTGGGGAGCTTGATTGAAATTGAGTTGCACCCGTGAGGTTTACAAAACAATCTTTAGGGTTTATGTGAGGCAGAGGTGATTCTGTGCAGTTGAGTTCCCTTCAGGGTTTGGAGGCTGCTCTGAGTTCTCTGTTAGCCCTTCTCTCACTTTCTTTTTCCTGCCAGGGTAATAGGAATGGAATCTCCTTTTGTTTCACTGAAACTCTGAATTTATAACCTGGTTTTTGTGGACCTGTGGGCTCAAATGAGAGAGGCCCAAGTCCAAAAAAATTTTTTGTTATATTTTATTTATTTATTTATTTTCATTTTTCTTTTTTTTTTTAGTAAAAGTAAGAGAAACAATGATGTATAATTCAAGCATGCTTGGTGATCTCAAACCAATCACAAGGAGTCCCACCCAAAGGCAAAGGGAACCAAGATGCTCATGATCCTTGAGGCTATGCAAATGCAATGTTATGATGCCATGAGGGATCTTAGGGTCAAAATTGAGGTCTTACAGATGCCCCTATTTAAGGTCGTTCTAGCCGGAGAAGTGAAGGTTAAAATCTTCGTCTTGACGAGGTAGAATGGGCTTAAATAATAACAAAGTGACAAATTTTGGTCCCTAAGAGACCTCATGATGCAGATGTATGTATGCAAATAGTACGAACTCTAAGGGGATATGTGTCCACAAAGAAGAAAAGACATCCGGAGAAACTGACAATCCATATGAGAAATACACTCAATGGGACAGAGACTCTGGGGACTCTTATGGGGATAGGAGAGGGAATAAAATGCGTGAGCAGGTCACGACTCAACGCTTGGGGAACAGAATTCCAAAGGGAAAATATCCATTGGAAAGACCCGAGCTGACTCAAAGGTGCATGTATTGAGGAATATGCCAATACAGCAAAAACTATCCACAACGGATACTTCGGATAAGAATCTGGATGAAAACAATCCACTAAGGGACTTCGCTGGGGATGCCTAAAAAGACACTCCCGGGGAAGCAGCGGGACGAGGTATTACCGGTTACTGGGTAATAAGCTCAAGGAGACATGTGATCTGATCGCCAGTATGAGGGTGAGATACAACATGCTCGGGAAGAATGAATATCTGAGACCGGTATAAGGGTGAGAGATATCAATCAACCAAATCATCTGAGGAAGACCTAAAAAGGTATATCTCAACTCAGGAAAATCTGACTCCACAGAGGACAAAAAGTCATAATAGGGAGGAGAGAGGAGGGAACACCAGGGATACCGGTTACTGGGCATATAATAGGTGACCAACTAAGGCGTGAATTGGGGAATATTCCCAAAACACTCATCATCCAAAAGAGGGCTAAAAGCAAACTCGATGATAGGATGGATATCCGACTCCGTAAAGGGGGTACGAATCTTACTCGACTGGGGAAGAACAAAAGCTTCGACCAAAGAGTGCATGAGATATACTATCTATTACCGTCAGAACGTAGATAATATACTCGCATGGACGATTATCCACAACCGGTTACTGGGTTAATAAAGGATAAATCGACCGAAAAGAAAAGGCATCGGGATACCGAAACTAGGTATATAATGATGACCAATCAAGGCGTGAATTAGGGAATATTCCCAAAACACTCATCATCCAAAAAGAGGGCAAAAAGCAAACTCGATTATGGGATGGACATTCGACTCCGAAAAGGGGGTACGAATCTTACTCAACTGGGGAAGAACAAAAGGCTTCGACCAAAGAGTGCATGAGATATACTATATATTACCGTCAAAACATAGATAATATACTCACATGGACGATTATCCACAACCGGTTACTGGGTTAATAAAGGATAAATCGACCGAAAAGAAAAGGCATCGGGATACCGAAACTAGGTATATAATGATGACCAATTCAGGGGAGGAACAATCGTTACTAACAACAACAAGATAGACGAGAGATGACCCGCTGGGGATAAATTGCATAATTAGAGCAATTATCCAAGAGATATATCACCGGTTACTGGGTGGTATACTAAAAAATTAAGGAATGTCAATATCAAATTTTGTATAAAGATAACCAACAAGGAGGGAATTACATCTACCGGTATGAGGGTAGAGAACCACAAAAGAGAGTACCCGTCATCGGTTAGGATGAACAACAATCAAGGTTTAACTCTGCACGGGGACAAAATGGGGTTTACAACTACCGGTTACTGGGTAGTAGACCACAGAAATATGACTTACAACTACCGGTATGAGGGTAGAGAACCACAGACTCCGCCGGGATAATAATTACTAATTATTGAGCGATTATTCATTTACCACGGGGAAACAGGAAAAGAGTCTCAAGAGACCGATCTAGGATCAAACTAGATAGGCACACCAAATCAAGACTTGTCCCAGCGAGGATATAACTTAATGGGGAAAACCATCCCAGTATATGTGTTAGGAAGGAACAAAAACAATCAACATCCACGAGGATATAACCCGTGGAGAATATGGAAGAAAGGATAGACGCTTTCTGCTTATGGAGTTGACTCTATATGGAGAGATCAGACACACACGTCTGCTTGGGGAAGTATATCACCAAATAGCAGGAGACAACAAACAACGAAATATGGCAAAGAATGCAACATGAATACCTGAATGTTATAATTATGCATGAATATGTGTGGTTTATGTATGATGTATGCTGACAGACAGACATATCTAACACAACCAGGTCCAGGAATTAACCACACGGTACTACATCTCAAGAGAGAAAGCCAAGTTCACCGGAGAGTATCCAATCTGTTGGGGATCAGAGATACCAGGAAGCAAAGAACTCTGCAAGGGATGAATCATCAATCATTCCAGCTGGGGACGAGAGTGATCACAGACAAGGTCCACCATATCAATAACTCTACTGGGGAATCTATCCGAGGAGATAAAGGATTTATCGGGATCAACCACCAAATACCGCTCTTGCCCAAAGAGATCCAAGCTGCTGAGGAAGAAAGATTGCTACTCTGCTGAAGGGAAGAGAGGTGACTCTCAACAAGCAATCCACTTGGTAGGATAAACCACAAGGGGTTCCGGAGGGAGGAGATACAGTCATGCCAGGAATATGGACAAAAATCTTACCCTGTTGGGGATCGTACCACCCTTGGGAGAGCATTGAGGATCTCCTAAGTATCCTTTCGTCATTGGGAATGTTCACTTTGTTTAAAAACAACTTATATATATAAAAAAATTCGATCGTTTAAAACAATGATATTTTCTTAATCAAAACATGCAAAACATTTGTTGAATAGAAACATATAAGAGTGCCAATAATTGGATAAAAGACTCAAATTTATTTGATAGAATGGTAGTCTGCGAATGGCAAGACTCCATAGATCTTTACAAATTTGAAATTGGTGATATATATCGGAAAAGGGCTACATTGAACATAATGATCATTTCTCCACCAATTCTGAATCCGATGTATTTGAAGCTTTGGTTGATAATGAGCAAGGATCTCTGACGGACGACAGTTGTAGAACAAGGTCTTGTCAGGATGCAGTTACTTGCCAAATCCCTAATTTTTGCCTAGATTGCCCCAGGATGAGGTACTCAATCTAGCGGGATACATATATCATTATTATATATTTTTTGTGTCTCTAACTTTTGCCTGGACCGCCCTTTCGGGTTTTCAATCCACCGAGACGCTCATTTTTGCCTAAGCCGCCCTTTCGGGTTTTCAACTTAGCGAGCTATTCAGTTTTTATTTTTTTAGGCGAAGTATTTCTTGACTGCATCTGAATTCACAAGACGAGTGAAATCCTCCCCATCCATAGTTGTAAGTATCAAAGCACCGCCTGAAAAGGCTCTCTTAACAACATACGGACCCTCATAGTTTGGAGTCCACTTGCCCCTGGAATCGGGCGCGAAAGACAAAACTTTCTTGAGCACAAGGTCACCTTCTCGGAACACACGAGGCTTGACCTTCTTATCAAAAGCTTTCTTCATCCTCTGCTGATATAACTGACTGTGGCACATGGCAGTCAATCTCTTTTCTTCTATCAAGTTCAGCTGGTCATAACGACTCTAAACCCATTCAGCATCAGTCAACTTGGCTTCCATCAAGACTCTTATTGACGGAATCTCCACCTCTATAGGGAGTACAGCCTCCGATCTTGACTTAGCAATCATATCATCAACGTACACCTCAATCTCCTTATGCATCATGTCATGAAACAAGGTGGTCATAGCTCGTTGATACGTGGCTCCGGCGTTCTTCAAACCGAAGGGCATCACTCGATAACAGAATGTTCCCCAAGGTGTGATGAATGTTGTCTTCTCCATATCCTCGGGTGCCATCTTAATCTGATTATATCCGGAAAATCCGTCCATAAACGAGAAGACATTGAATTTTGTTGTATTGTCTACCAACATATCAATGTGTGGTAGAGGGAAATCATCTTTCGGACTAGCTTTATTCAAGTCTATATAGTCCACACACATCCGGACTTTTCCATCTTTCTTAGGCACGGGCACAATATTGGCCACCCATTGAGGATATATAGAAGTCACCAGGAACCCCGCATTAATTTGCTTCTGAACTTCCTCTTTGATCTTCACTGCCATATCAGGATGAGTTCTTCTGAGCATCTGCTTTATAGGCATGCACTCAGGCTTTAGAGGTAGGAAATGTTGCACAATATCAGTATCTAGACCAGGCATGTCTTCATATGACCAGGCGAAGACATCGACGTATTCTCGTAGCAATTCAATCAACCCCTTCTTAACAGATTCTTCCAGAAGTGCCCCAATCTTTACCTCTCGCACACAATCTTCAGACCCCAAGTTGACTGTTTCCAGATTCTCAAGATGCGGCTGAATGATCTTCTCTTCATGCTCAAGTAGCCGGGTGATCTCATCAGGAATCTCTTCAACATCATTTTCCTCTGCCTCAAATACAGGGAATTCAAAATTGGGAGATGGTGTTGGATCATTATGTTCAATGGGTTTAGAAATTAACCTGCATAATGATTTTGGATATGAAAAGCTTTAGAATTCAAACAAGGCAAATCATTATGCAGATGAAAAGATTGATTTTATTCTTATTTAGGGTTTTATGTGATCACCAATTTCATGCAAAAAGCGAAAAGGGAAAATAAATGGAAAAATAAACATTTAACATGAATTTATTGAATGAAAATATCATTGTGTTTATGCGCCAACAATGTCATCACTTCTCCTTTTGGCATGGGAGAAAGGTTTTTAAACAAAGTGATCATTACGTTGACTTATGGACAACTGTTGGAATATCCACAACGACCATATTGTTGCAGACCCCTCCAGGGATGATGAAATTGCCAGAATCCTCTGTATCTTCTTCTAAAACAGTAGCAGTCTCTTCGTCCTGACCAGTGTGGATGAAACCTCCACTCTTGAATAACCCTTGCTTGTTGAAAGCACCAGAATAAAAACCTATGCCATCCCGGGACTCGTTGGTTTCTAACTCAATCATCTTTCCTAAACCAGTGGTTGCACCATGCTCAATGGCCAACTTTGCATCTTTGTAGGAAGCAAATGAAGGAGTTCTCTTCTCAATAGGCTCAGCAACAGATAAAGCTTGGAAAGGCGTTCCAACTTCATCCTCAGCATCTATATAAGAGAAGGAAGATAAATGGCTAACCAGAAGAGCCTTTTCTCCTTAAATTCACGGTTCTCTTGCTCTAGTTGATCCATTAGTCTTGAAGTATTGGCTCTAGTGTAGTACCGGTGAGTCAGCTTGTCTTCAAAATAAATGAAGGACACAGAGTTAGACCACAGGGCGAGGGACCGGAAACAAAACCTGCTTATGCATATGATGCATGCAATGTTTGTGCATATGATTTGTTTTTTATTTCAAAGGAACTTTAGAGTTTTATTTGCAAATTTTGGAAATATTAAGCATTTTATCACATATGGAAATATCTCATCAAATAATATCAGGGAAAGAAGTGCAGCATCGTCAATCATATACAAGAGAAAAGGAAAATAATCATCCTATGGATCCCTAGAAACAATCATCTAAAGCTCGGGACACAAGAAGATAAGATGCGCGAAGCCTCTTCACCTCCCTCTCGTAGGCTGCCTCCATATCGGCCTTCTTTTTGGCGAGTTGATCATACCTCCTCTTCCAGAACTTAGAAGACTGAGGAAGTAGAGAAGTCCATACATCATCAGGGTCATCAATAACCTGATGCTCAAGAAACTCAATCAACGCATCCTTCTCCTTAATCTGCTGAAGCAACTCTTCACGTTCACGGATCCAAGCACGTGAACGGTCTTCGTCTCTCAACTCCTCTGCTCCTTGATTAGGGAGGGTTGAAGGCCCATCCATAATCATAGGTGTAGGTCTCGGATACTCGTAAGTCATGAGATACTCAGACGCCCTCTTCCTAGCCCAAACAGTGTAAGGCTCCAAAGCGATGCAATTCTTAGGACCCAACTCTTTCCTTCCTTTCCTATGAATCTTGCGCCAAGCGTGGACCATCCTAGCTTTCAAGCCTTGAGGATCTTTACCATCCTGAAAGAATACACCCTCTAACAGAATGTTATTGGGTTTATCCTTTAGGGGGAACCCAAGCTGCCGACGTGCCAAAATAGGATTGTAGTTAATCCCACCACATGTACCAAGAAGAAGTACATTGGAGAATTCTCCACAAGAGTCAATAATCTGCACACCATCATACACACAGTTATACCAAGAGATATCATCATTAGTGAGAGACATGAGTCTCGTGGACCACCGTAGACATCCCTTATTCTCCTTGAAGGCGACCGTATGCGGTAAGTGAGAAATAAACCACTTATACAACAGAGGCAAACAACACACAATGGCGCCACCACCCTTTGCATTCCTCATATGCAAAGAGAAATAGGTATCGCCCAACAGAGTCAGAACGGGATTAAGAGTAGACAAAATCCTAATAGCGTTCACATCCACAAACTTGTCGATGTTGGGGAATAACACTAGCCCATAGATAAGAAGTACAAATATGGCCTCAAAGGCGTCCTCACTCATGGCCTTCCCATACATAGTAGCTTGAGCAATGAGGAACTCAGAAGGGAGACCTTGAATTCCACCTTTGGTAGTCATATGAGTACCAACCAGAGATTCATCTATGTGCAACATGTTTGCTATCTCTTGTGAAGTAGGAATACTCTCCAAGCCACTTAACGGCACCTGATCTAGAATAGGTATACCCACAAGATAAGCATACTCCTCAAGGGTAGGAAAAAGCTGGAAATCCGGAAACGTGAAGCAACGGTACAAGGGATCATAAAACTGCACCAATACACTCATCAATCCTTCAACCACCTGAGTGGTCGAAAGAGGAAGAAGCTTCCCGAAACGAGCCTTGAAACCCAAGGGATCTAATACATAAGATGTCAAATTCCTTAACTCTTTCAAGTCTGGTTGTCTGAAATTGTACTTCTTTGTGTTTCGTCTCTGTCTTTCCATGTCTGAAAATTTTGCAAATAAACCCCCTTAAGTTCCTTGAAAATTTTCTTATTATTTTGATGATATGAATGCAAATGGGTGCATGAATGCATGAATGCAACAATCACACTCAAGGATCAAGCAAAGCACACCAAACAAAGGTCATGGGATGGATCATGTTATCCTTAATATCAATCATCCATTTTGGTGGATTATGGTTTACACCTTATCAACACCCAAGTTCCATTGATATTAAGGATACCTGAACGGATCAACCATGAATCAAGGGTTTGTTGCAAGTCACGAGCATGGAGTTTAGGTTAAGAACCACCCAAAGGGAGTGTACTAAGGTTTAAATCTGCCAAACATGTTCTACAAGAGGTTCCCATAGTCATCATCCCATCTTTTGGATATTATCGGAGAAACGACTACTCGTATTCCAAAAATATTCTCAAGAGAGACTCTTATGAGTGTAGTATCGCGTAACAATCGTATCAAATCTTACACTTGAACGAATTTCGCACTACATCCTAAGAATAGGCCAAGATGGGCTTGGTAAACTAAGGTCCTTGGCTTCTAAGGTCTATATTGGAAAAGTAAGGTCTAACCACAACTTACTTGTGTGACATTATTGATCCCAACATAACCTCCACCAAGTGAATGGACTTGCAAGTCAACTTGCTAAGGAATAACTCCACACAAGTCGACAAGACTATGCCATTCTCCTATCCTAAGTGCACTCGAGTTCGGGTATAGAACTCATCTCACGAAGATCACCAAGCATACAAGGAATTAATATTCAAACAATTCAATCATTACATACAATACAGTAATCCCAAATTGCACAAAAATATGTCACAAAAAAAAATATACAATACAATACAACAAATATGAAAAGTAGGCAAAACCCACTAGGATACCTATTTTCTCCAACAGAGTCGCCATTTTTCTGTAGCGGGGTATTCGTTACCATTAGAGATATTGACTAAATCCAAGGTAAATCATACAAGTCGAGTCGCCACCGCACTTCTATTTATCCAAAGGAATGGTTAGAAAGCGAACAAAAACCTAAAAGTTTTATCGAATCAAAAACTAGTAAAAATGTCAGAGATCTGGGTAAGGGGGTTGGTTATGCAATGGGAAGGTGTTAGGCACCCAAAGCATCCTAGGTACTCCTAGGGAGCCCTTTTCACATTTGTTGTAAGGTTGTTGTTTTTTTTTTGTGAAAATTTATTTGTGCAAACATGATTGAAGGGATGAGAAAAGAATATACAAATTTATTTACATTTTGTGTTTGAATGGATGAACCCATTGCCTACGTACCATCTAAAAAAAAGATTAGGATCAAAACCTCGTAGCTCGGGGTAAAAAAATTCAAAAAAAAAAAGTTGGTGAATTGATTGGTCCAAAAACCTTAAGGTCTTTTGTTATCAAAGGGAGAAAACTCAACCTAAAACCACAAATCCACCATGTGAGGATAGCTTCAACATGCTAGTGAGGGGTTAACCCTATAATAAGCATGGAAGACTCATTGTCCATCACTAAGGATAAAGGTGAGTATTATATCTACCTCAAGGATAATTCAAACCTAATAGCTAATGGTTATAAAAAAAGGTTTGATTAAGAAGGTGGCCATTGAATCCACAAAAAGTATTTGAATGGGGTATATTTACCAATTAAAAGTATTTACAAAAATATGGTTAAAGTGGATTAAAAGGTTCAATTCAGAATAAGTGTTATGAAAAATAAGTTTTGAAAATCAAAAGCATAAGGCTTAGGTTTCTAATATTGAAAACAAAAGTTATTGTTTGCACAAAAAGTTTTGGCTTGGGTTAGAATGGGGAGAAAAAAAAAGAAGGGTTAAATTCCTAAACATACAAGAGATAAGGGAAAAGAAAATAAAACCACATTAGGAGTTCCCCTCTTGAGATCATATTGATGATCCAAGTAGCTCCCATCCTTTGGAATAAGCAGTCACAAACAAATATCTCAAGCCATTAAGCACAGGTAATCGGAATAAACCTCCAGGTGGTATCCCACAAATAAAGTGGAACACCAGGCCATCTCTGCAAGAGTCATGTGAGCCCTCACAAAAAAAAACTCAAAAAACAGGTTAGAGAAACAAGATAGGGTAATCAAGAGTTGCCCCCAAATCAAAATGTAACCACATGAATCATGCCATTAAAATTCACAAAAAAAAAGCTCACAAAAACCAACCAAGGGTAGGAGGCCTAAACCTCCTGTCAAACACATGCATCAAAAGGGTATCAAATTCACCCATAATACCTCATATATTCAGATGATTCAAATTAAGAGCATAAAATTATGGGAATAAGGCAAACCTGATTGGGGAGCTTGATTGAAATTGAGTTGCACCCGTGAGGTTTACAAAACAATCTTTAGGGTTTATGTGAGGCAGAGGTGATTCTGTGCAGTTGAGTTTCCTTCAGGGTTTTGAGGCTGCTCTGAGTTCTCTGTTAGCTCTTCTCTCACTTTCTTTTTCCTGTCAGGGTAATAGGAATGGAATCTCCTTTTGTTTCACTGAAACTCTGAATTTATAACCTGGTTTTTGTGGACCTGTGGGCTCAAATGAGAGAGGCCCAAGTCCAAAAAAAAATTTTTTGTTATATTTTATTTATTTTTTATTATTATTTTTTTATTATTATTTTTTTTTCGTTTTTTTTTATAGTAAAAGTAAGAGAAACAATGATGTATAATTCAAGCATGCTTGGTGATCTCAAACCAATCACAAGGAGTCCCACCCAAAGGCAAAGGGGACCAAGATGCTCATGATCCTTGAGGCTATGAAAATGCAATGTTATGATGCCATGAGGGATCTTAAGGTCAAAATTGGGGTCTTACAGTGCACCTCAAATTTCAACTCCTTGTATCTCTCAATATACTTGGAGTTAGGATAAATTGAGGCCAAATTCGAGCTCAATGGTATTTTTACTTTAAATTCATATCCTTATTTTTAATTTTGGTGATGGTTGTAACTGAACCAGTCTGATGAAGCTCACCGGAGAAGGAGACCGGAGCTTTGGCTCCGGTGGTGAGTTGGCAATTATCAGAGCCACATGATCCATTTGAATTGATCAAATCTCGCGTGTTGGTTTGGATTACCGCTTGTGTTACACATTGAATCGTGACTATGGTGGAAAGCGCGCTACCAACCACTTGATCTACCACCTCAATTAATGAGGGAGATCAAGTGGTCCACGTTTTTTCTATTTTCTGATTTTTCCTTTTATTTGGTTTATTTTCATTAATTCATATTAATTTAATATTGATCCAAAAAATATGAGAGTTTCACTAAACAAAATTAAATAAATTCCTCTTTCATTTTCTGAATTAAAATTATTTTTTGGATCATTATTAATATTTTTCATGATTTAATTGATTTTGTGAATATTTTTAATTATTTAAAAATAGTTTTAAGTTTCCAAAAATGATGAAATTTTTTCTCCAAGGTCCTTTGACCTTGTTTGACCTATGATAAATCTCATGGTCATTTCTTTGGTGTTTTGATGAGGTTTTAGGAATTTGATAAACTATAATTTAATTTAATGCATATTTTAGTTGATTTTAATTATTTAAATGCAAAATAGATTGTGTTGAGCTTCTAATATTGAGTTGTTGAGTTTGACTTGTGTTGTTGGACCTTGGTCATGGTTGATTTGGCTTTGTTGAGTTAAAATCATTGGATTTAGGGGATTGATGAAATGTACATTTCATCTCCCAAAATGAATGAATGATTTTAATTTGGTAAAAGTCCTCATTTGACCAATTTGTGTTGATTCCATTTCCCCATCCCTCTTCATCTCAAACCCATTCTTTTCTCATTCATTTCATGGACCTATGATATCTCTATATCCTAAGGCTAGTTGATTGCAAAATCAACATAAGTATGGATGAGATTAGGTCCACTTTTTTGCATTCTTTTTGTGTGTGGTATGTTTTAGGAGCATAGTTCATTATATTATGTCTCTAATATGCATTAACACAAAAATCTCTATTGCCCGACCTCAAATAGTTGTGACTTCTACATAAGTCCAATTACAATTGCTTAACATAGCGCTAAATTTGTGACACAAAAAGGCATAGCATTCTAGTAAGTGAGATTGTAAGTCTCCCCTCTTTCATGGTATTGTGTGGAAACTTGGTCTTTCTTCCTTTCTTTGGAAGATGTCTTGGTTCAAGGATCCATGCTTGTGACAAGTGGGTTGAGTGTTCTCCAAAGAATGACTTAAACAAAATAAAAGCAAAAGCAATACTAACTTCTAATCAACTAACAACTAACATTTAATTTCAAGCCATTTACTTTTATGCACTCTAATTTTAAGTCTTACTTCATTTGCCATTATTCATACCATTCAATTTGTTTACTTTAATATCATTTTCACTTTGCTCATTTGAGCCATATCTTGTGATTATTTTGTAATTGTATATACTTGTTTGTTTTTTATGGTCTTTTGACCTTAATGTACATAATAACAACAAAAACCTTAAAAGACATTTGTGTGGACTGTTGGATTTGATCTAAGACATTGGACTTAGAATTAGGCAACACTCCCTATGCAAAGGACTTGGCCAATGCCAACTTTCATGAAAACCAAGTGCTTGTGAAGTGAACTTTCATCTGATACAAATATTGAAGATCCATTTGAGTTCATCTGCAACATGATTATATTGAAGCTATTATTTTGAACCTATGTCTAATGCATATCTTTGAAGTCATTTGATACATGGGGAATTATGAAGAAGATCATGGAGTTGCCAAGCTTGGATGTCGCTATCTTTATTTGATGTCTTTCTCTTCATCTTGCTATTTGTGTATTGGTGTTGCTTGATTCTAAAGTCCAAGGGAAATTTAGGTTTCTATATGACATTCTTGTCTATTAGATGGCAGCCCATTGGTTAGATATTTTCAACTCTTAACTTTTAAATCTTTGCTTAGGATTAGTCTCTTCATATCCTCCCCACTTCTTTAATTTCAAAATCTCTCCCTCCTTTTAAAATCTTATTTGCTTGTATTTGCTAAACTTAGACTTTATTGCAAATTAGAAACTTTGGCTTTATGCCATTGCATTTTCAAACTTATTTTCTTAATCAAACTCGTAAATGAACTTAACTATACTTGACTTAAAATTTCAAAAAAAGACAAAAAGAACTAACACTCATTCAAACCTTTTCAGGCCTTTGGTGCCTTTGTTAAACTTGAAATTTTGTTGAAAGCAACTCATTCACTTTGAAAGTTATACCACAAACTACGAGGATTTTATCCCTCATTTTATGTTGGTACGTAGGCACAAGTCCGAAGGTCTTGTCAAACACAAAAATATAATTAATGAATTCTTTTCTCGTCCCTCCACTTTATTTATTGCAAACATCATTTTTTACAAAAACACATATGCACACAAAAAAGGGCTCCCTAGGAGTACCTAGGACACTTTGGGTGCTAATATTTTCCCTCTGTGTAACCAACCCCCTTACTTGTAATCTTTGGCATTTTATTAGTTTTGATTTGAAAACTTCTTATCTTTGGGTTTTGTTCGTACTTTTCCCTTTTCCCTTGGAAACAATAAAAGCGCGGTGGTGAATCTGGTTTAAATGACGTCTAACTTATCCATAGCTTGATGGTCATGAATTTATCGATACAGGTACAACAAAGCCATCCACATTGGTCATGGTTATTTCCATAGGATCATCTTGGATGACTTTCCATACTTTACTATCAATAGATTTGATATGGATATGCATACAATCTTTCCAATAACTATATTTTTCACCAGTAAAAATAGGCGCCCTATTGTACGCCCCTTTAGGATCGTTACTCATTTTCTAAAAAGGTATATGTGAAGCACTAGATGAATCGGCGCCCGTGATACCACTTGTTAGACGATGATGACACTGAAATTCACCGTATTTTCGACTCTGATTTCGCATGCATTTTAGTAGTTTTATTGTTATTTTGTTGTGTTATTACTATGTTTCTCTTTGTTTTCAGGTTTTTACTTTAATCGGAGCCCCGATCGAGAAAAGGAGTGAAAAAGAGCTAAAAACCCTAAAATTCAGCATTTTGTACTTGTGGCTCCCACTGTGGCTGGCGCCATAGACCCTGCCATGACGTGTCCTAGCTCAACTTCCCTCAACTGCCACGTTCCCCACTACTTCCAATAAGGCGCCTCAGATTGGCCTTGTGGCGGGCGCCACAAGAGGAAAACTTTTCCCTCCCATTTTCAAGTTGAAGGCCATCCTTGTCATTTCCATCATTTTACTCTCCTATAAATAGAGACTCGAATTCACTTGTTTAATCATCCAAACTTAGAACAAAGGCAAACTCATAGCAAAATTTGTCTCACTTAGGCATATATTCAGTATTTTAAAGTGGTAATCGCTTCGCATTGGGGTGTTACCACAATTGTGTAATCGAGTTTTGTGATTGAGTCTGTAATCGAGTTTGGAGCACTTTGGAAGGAAGTTAATCCTGCCGCCATTTTCATTTCCGCTTTGCATTTTATTCAACCCTCCGATTGGAGCAGGTTTTTATTGCCTTACCTTTATCTATTTATTTTCCCGCACTCGCTTTACTTTATTTATTTTCCCACACTCGCTTTACTTTATTTATTTTCCCGCACTCGCTTTACTTTATTTATTTTCCCGCACTCGCTTTACTTTATTTATTTCCTCGCACTCGCTTTACTCTATTTATTTTCGCGCACTCGCTTTACTTTATTTATTTTCCCGCACTCGCTTTACTTTATTTATTTTCTCACACTCGCACTACTTTTATTTACTTTCCACACTCACACTAATTTTATTTAAATTAATGCACCTTTATTTTACTATGTCTAACTAAATCTATAAGGTTAGAATGTAAGGATCGTAATTGAACCGATAATCCATACAATTGTTCGTAGAAACACTTAAGGGCTATTTTAACTTTCAACTTAAGTTTTCCCGCACTTAATTTTCCGTTGGGTAAGATCGAAAGCCGTCCAACATCTATTTAAACTTAATTATTTTTAACTATTTCAAAAACAGCGAAAGCGCTTTGTTTAGTTCATTAGGAGTTTTTAACTTAAGAAGAAAAGAGATTTTAAAACTATTTTCGGACGCGTTTATAAGTTTAGAGTCTGGTTCGTGAGAACCTCTTTTGGTTAAGAAATCTAGGTTGAAATACTTTTCAACTTAGTCAAGATACTATATTTCTTAAAAATAGGTTTACCACTCTAACGCAATGCGCGCCTTTTTATAAGTGACAATAAGAGGGTTTGATTAGGGAGTACAACTCGGTTCTGAATACGCGAAAGCGACAGTTCCTGTTAAATTAGTTCTTTTCAAAGTAGGAAACACTGCCCATAAGTAGTTCTATTAACAAGTACTTGGATTATTAATTGATTATGTGAATTACATTCGAGCCTGTCTTTATTAATTGAACTTTATTCAACACTTTACTTTTCATTGCACACTCTAAAAACCCCTATTTTGATTACCTAAGATAAACACCATAACAATAGATAACGATAGATTGACACATGGTCTCTGTGGATTCGACAATCTTTTATATTACTCTGACGCGTTCGTATACTTGCGAAAAGCACGCATCAAGTTTTTGGCGCCGTTGTCGGGGACCAATTTCGTTAAATTTCATTACCCTGTTGTTATATCATTTAGACTTAGGTTATTTCCCGCCGGTCAATGCGAAGAACTCGCAGCACCGGAAGCTTAGTATACCCTCTGGCGGAACCTGAACGTTACGCTTGCGCATGTTTATTCTTTCATAGAATTAGGAGAGCTATGGCCGAAGATCAAAACCAAATACCTCTTAAGGACTTCGCCCAACCATCCAACGAAGAACCTAGTTCTAGTATAGTAAACCCAACCATCCCAGCTAATAATTTCGAACTTAAACCATCCCTGTTGCAACTAGTACAACAAAGACAATTCGCAGGTCTCGCTACTGAGAACCCGAACCAACATTTAAAAATATTTCTCCAATTAGCAGACACTTTTAAAACCAATGGAGCTTCTCCTGAGGCAATACGTTTAAGATTATTCCCTTTTTCCCTCAGAGATAAAGCCCTATCATGGTTAGATTCCCTTCCACCCAATTCCATTATGACTTGGGATAACCTTAGAAGAGTATTCCTTGCTAGATACTTTCCCCCAAGTAAGACCGTCGTTCTTCGAAACCATATAACTAGATTTACCCAAAACCAAGGAGAATCGTTGTTCGAAGCTTGGGAGAGATATAAAGAGTTGTTACGAGCATGCCCACATCATGGTTTAGAAAATTGGTTAATCATTCAAACCTTCTATAATGGACTTCATTATAACACTAAGATGACCATCGACGCTGCCGCAGGCAGTGCTCTAATGAACAAACCTTATCCTGAAGCTAGTGCCCTTATTGAGGATATGGCTCAAAACCATCAATCATGGGGAGTCGAACGAGCGACAGTTGAGAAGAAGGAAGCCCAAGGAGGAGTGCATGAACTAAGCGCTATAGACATGATATAAGCTAAAATGGACGCATTAGCCCTTAAGGTCGAGAATATGTGCATAAACCCGAATAATGTAGCCGTAGTTTCGTCGGATTGTGAGATATGTGGAACTAAAGGACACTAATCTGCAAAATGCAGTCTATTGAACGAAACCCACTCCGAGCAAGTGAACTACACCCAAGGGAACCCATATTCGAATACCTATAACCCTGGATGGAGGAATCATCCGAACTTCTCCTATAAGAACAATAACCCTATCCAAAATAATGCACCTCCGAGACCTAGTTATCAAGCCCCAAGATCAAATCAACCTATGCAACCTGTACCACCAAAGCCGAGCCTTGAGAAAATTATGGAAAATTTTATCACCACTCAAACCCAACAAAACAAGGAGTTCATGAACCAAAACATTCATGTTAACGAATTGATTACTCAGTTAGGAACCAAGGTTGACCAAATAGTTACTCATACTAAGATGCTTGAAACCCAGATCTCTCAGGTAGCTTTAAACCAAGCCCCTCAGACTACACCTGGAGGACAGTTCCCTGGACAACCTCAATAAAATCCGAGAGGACAAGCCAATGCCATTACCCTACGAAGTGGGAACGCTTATGATGAGCCACCAAACCCAAGATTAAGTGAACCTGAAACTTCTAAGCAATATACCGAACCCATGGACGAAGTAAAGGAACCAGAGGAATCTGAAAACCAGGAAGGTCAAGAAAAAGGAGAAAAACCTAAAGATAAAACTTACGTACCACCCCCGCCATATAAACCACCTATACCATATCCGCAAAGACTCAAACAAACCCAGATTAATAACCAATACCAAAAATTTATTAAAGTTACAGAAAAACTTCACGTAGAAATCCCTTTCACAGAAGCCATCACCCAAATACCTTCTTATGCCAAGTTTCTCAAAGACATCTTTACCAACAAACGTAGACTTGACGATCTGAAACCCTTGGAATGCAATTCTATTTCCTAGAATAAGTTAGCCAAGAAGGATAAAGATCCTGGAAATTTCTCCATTCCTTGTCTTTTGGGTAGTCATGTCATCGAGAAAGCTTTTCTAGACTTAGGATCTAGTGTGAGCTTAATGCCTTTAGCGGTTTGTGAGAGGTTAAACTTAGGAGAATTACAGCCCACTAAGATGTCACTTCAGTTAGCCGATAGATCTGTTAAATATCCGATAGGCATCTTAGAAGATGTCCCTGTTAGGATAGGTCAGCTATTTATCCCTACTGATTTCGTTGTCATGGACATCAAAGAGGACAATGATATACCAATCCTTCTAGGTAGACCATTCTTATCGACTGCAGGAGCCATAATAGATGTCAAGAGAGGAAAGTTGACTTTTGAGGTAGGTGACGAGAAAATAGAATTTATACTTTCGAAATTTCTTATGGCACCTGTGATGGGAGATGCATGTTATGCCTTAGATATCATTGATGAATGCGTTAGAGAATTATAATAAGAAGAAATTATAAAAATTAAGTTACCATCAACTCTCATAATGGAAGATGATGAATTTAAGAAACCCTACATCGATGATAACCTTTACGAATGTTTATCCCTTACCCCAGATCTTATGCCATGCCCTAAGAAACCAACCTTAGAACTTAAGGAACTGCCTAAGAACCTGAGATATGAGTTCCTCGATGAAGAGATGAATCGTCCAGTTATAGTCAGTGCTACCTTGAGCCAAGAGGAAACAAACCAACTTTTAAACGTTTTACGAAGATATCCCTCAGCCTTAGGATATAATATCTCTGACCTGAAAGGTATAAGCCCATTTGTATGCATGCATCGGATTTTACTCGAAGAAGATTCAAAACCCTCCAGAGAACATCAGAGAAGAATAAACCCTATTGTAGCACCTCAAATTTGCACCTACCTTTTGTACATTCATTTTCATATTAGGTCAATAACATAACATAGTGCACTGCATAACATTGCATTGTCCTTTGCCCAAGTGCAAGCCATCAGACAAAATTAGGTCAACTAGTTAGGAGGATCAGTCAAACAAAGCAAGCAGGTACATTTCTCAAGGAAGCAAAGCTCTAGGGTTGGTTCAACATGTTCACATGACCTAGGGGTCCTTTTGAAGTGGTTTGGTCAAAGATTGGGTGCTCAGAAGTCATCAGTCATTGTTCAATCCACCAGAAACCCTAGAAATTCAACTGTGGTCAACTGTGGTCAACTGTGCCTGAAATCAAGGATTTGAAGGTGGGAGATGGTTTGAAAGGCTTCATTCATGTCCATACAAGTCTCATTTAACTTTTCAAAGATCAAGATTGGAGAAAATAAAGTCAGATCAAAAGTTTCCAAAAATAGCAGGTGACCTGTAATTGGAAACTGCCAAAAATGAAAAGTTCTTCTCCTCAAATTTACATCATCATACAAGCTTCAAATGAATTTTTGTCTAACATGAAAGTTGAAGGTCTTGTTCTCCAATTTCCAAAAAGTCCAAGAACACTCATTTCTCATGTGTGGTTGGTAAGTTATGATCAAATCATTGTCAAGAATTTTTGAACTTCAGAGTGGCATAACTCTTGAACCATTTGGCCAAATTGAGTGAGGTTTTTTGCTACAAGTCACATTTGACATGCTCTATCCAAATCCTTCATCACATTTCACCAAAAATCATCCAATCAAAATGGCCTTTTTCAAGTGACTTGAATTAAAAAAGGGATAGTTGAAAAATTGACTTTCAAAATAATCATTTGCTACACTTTCTACCATTTGCACTTGATTAAAAACCATTTTTGGATTGTGTTAGGCCCATTTTCGTGCACTGTAGCATGCACCCCATGCACATGAGGGTGACTTAAGCAATTTGTCCAAATTTTCATTTTCACTAATTACCAAGGCTTGGCTTAAGATTAATTAACAAAGTTGCTTAACAGATGGTATAAGTAGATAATTCTAACAGAAAAACACTTAGCATTCCATTTTCTACTCAGATCTAGATCTAGAAAGAAAACTCTCTCAATTCTTCACTTGTTTTTTTTTTCTGAAAAATTGCCAAAGAGCTCGTGCTATTGTTCATTGGTTCATCATCTACCAACCTTTTTGAAGCTTTTGCAAGCATAATTTCCCAACTGTTGAAGCTAGAACAACATTGTTGCATTGAACCTCTTCCATGGCAGTTGAGATTTTGAGCTGGAATCGAAGCAACTGAACCTTCAACACTCTTCCATTCATCATCTGGGACACCATTGAACTTCTGTTTCTACTTGGCAAGGCTGGAAAACCACTGTTTCGAATCCGCATCTTCATAGAGGTTGGATTTCGATTTTCTTTATTTTTGAAATTGTGATATGCTTTGGATAGATCTTGCTATGCTGGTTGTAATGAACTTTAAATCGTGAAAAATCATTGAGTATTAAGGGAGATACACTGATTTGAAGTTTGGTTATCAAATGTTATGTTGCTTGTTTCTTCCATATTAGCGTGAATTAGGGTTAATGAGCTTTGGTTTGTTGATGTACACTGTGAGATGAATTGAATGGTGTATCTATTTCCAAAATCTGGGACAACAGTTCATCACGATGAAGAACTTGTTGAATGCTTGCATAAACCCTAAATTACCATGCCAAAACCCGTGTTTGATCTTTGCTGAGCCCAGTCTGCATGTGTTTCGTGTTTCCCATGGCCATGTACCAATCAGAATTGGACACGCCCTTAAGTGAAACGCGGCGTTTCACTTAAGTGGCCTTGTAATTACCAGAATGCCATTATCCGTGTTTAATTTCATTTAAATAATTTCCATTTTCAATTTTTATTTCATTTGGCATGATGATCTTAGAAAATTCATAACTCTGCCAATACTTGTCCAAATAATATGGGATTTTTTGTGAAATGCTCCTCATGATCTCTAGTTTATTATGGTGATTTTTCCAGAATTTATACACGTGGGGATTTTTAAATGGGCTAGGGTTTGTTCATGTGTGTCCAATTTGTGTATGCCATGCCATTTTGATTGTGAAATGATGATACTTAATCCAATGCCTCTCAAACTTTTTGTGCTTAAACTAGACATGTTCATGGTCATTTTGGTATAGAGTTTATGATTTTATCATTGCTGGTTGATGAGATATGTTTTTTTGAATAGAGGTGTGACAATTTGTGTCACACCATTCATGTCCAACTTTTTGATTTTTGTTACCATGCTTATTGAACTCAAAATGGTCTGGATTTTGCATGAAGATACTTGTGAATGTTGAGAATGCTTGGGAATTTACCTGGAAATTTTGAATGCATCTCCTATTTGTTTGATAATTTCTCCCCTGTTTGACCAAATGTGAACTTCTTGTGAGACATGATTTCATTTGATTTGTGAAATTCTAATGCTTAATTGGATGGACTTGAAATTTGACATGTGAATTGTAGACATCTTAAAGTTTGTCATGGTTTTAGTTCCATTCATTTATCATGTGTTGTTTCTGTTTTATGATTAATTGAAGTTGGTGCATGTTTTGATGCTTTGTATGAGTTTGCTTGAACTTGCCTTGACTTTCTGAATTTCATTGACCTACTTCCCTTGATCCAAATGAGCTGAAATTTGGTGTGCTTATCATGTTATGGATGATGATTGATCATGAATTATTTGAGGATTTATTGAAATGTTTATAATTGGATTTGAGTCGAGCCATTCTGTTGACTTCTTTGGGTTTCTATTTGCATGCTTTGTGCTATTTTTGTTCATGAAATGATATTGATAAATGATATGAACATGAGACCAATTGGATTTGATTCTTAATTGTTTGATCTTGATTTTTGATGAGTTTCATGTTCTGTTTTGATGATTTGATCTCATTTTGACCCTAGTCTTGGACTAGTGGTTTGTGCTCTCACTTTTGAGTTGTGTTTCAGGTTAATAGCACAAATGCTTATGCTTGATGGTGTGCCTCATTTGGAGTTGCTTTCTTGATTGTTTATGACTAATCATTGGTTTGTTTTTGTAGGTTTTAAAACTTGGTCTTGTGCCTTAAAGCTTGCACCTTTGTGCATTGACTTGTGTTTGACTGTGTATAGTTAACTGTTAACCGTTTGCTGTTTGGTTTTGGTTTGCCTGAGTACTGATTATATTGGATTGATTTCAGGTACCTTAGTTGCTTTAGTTCTATTGAGGACTTGCTTTGCTTTGCTTGATAGCATTAGCATTGAGGTATAACATCCTAACTCCATGTAGTCTGGAAGACCTGGCCTGTTACTTGGTTAGGCACCTGTCTGAAGTCCTCCTTAAGAGGCAATGTTTGTGTTTGTTTACATTTGTACTTGTACATATGCAAAGACCTCCTAAGTGAAGAGGCATTGGCAGATACCAGGGATGTGCAATCCATCCCCTGCTATTCTGTGTGTCATCTGCTTTGCTCACACTACTGTGTTGATGCATTGCAGATACTAGCCCAAGATCATTGTACATTGTGTCAGTCATATGTGTAGAAGGGTTCCCACCTTCTGAACCCACACATTCATGTCTTAAGCTCTCCCAGGCCAGGGATAAGAGCTGTGAAGTCTCATCTTCACTCACCTTTCATCTGCTTCACCTTGACTCTCAATGTCAAGGTTAAGAGCTAACCTCACCCTGTTATAGTGGTTTGTTTGTCGAGGTTGACATGACCCCTCGACTAAAACCTAACCTTGATTGAGCCAACTGATTGCATATAGTGTGTGTTATTTGTGCTTGTGTGTTTGTTTTAGCTTGTTTCTTGTGCAAGTTAGGTTTAGTTTGGCTTGCTTCCTGTGCAAGTCATGTTTAGGATAGCTTGCTTCCTGTGCAAGTTAGCTAGAAACCTTAACTTAGGGATGATTTTGCATGATAACATCTAGGCTCGAGTCGTAGTCTCCCTAGTTGTGTCTCCCTCTGTTATCTGGTTAGGCTAGTCCTTTGTCCCTCCGTATGGGAACTACGTCGCCCTGATCCTCATACCAGATGAGGTACGTAGGCAGGAGATGAGCAAATCTCTCCGGGCGCCCGTTTTGTTTTGTCTTGTGTGTGTCAGGAGATGGATGTAAGACCAGCGATTGGCATTCCGTATCCTCTTGTTGTGTGCTTGGAGTCCGGTATAAGTCCATCAAGTGGCATCTGGTTTCCAGCGTGGGTGCGTTTTGGTTCGGAAGCTGATGTAAGTCCAGCGATTGGCATTCGGGTTCCACGTTTGCCTGTGTCTGTTGTGTTTGGTGTGCGTGAGCCGAGCTACGGATGCTCTGATTCTTCTTCGTCCGAGAAGATACGTATGCATAGGATGCGACATCCTAGCGAGCATGTGTTTTCCCCTAGTCCGAACTACTTCGACTCTGATGTCTATGCTTGATAGACTAAGTAGGCCCAGGATGCGATATCCTGCCGAGTCAGTCTTGTTTGTTTTCCTGTGTTTCTTTCAGCCTGTGTTTGTTTATGAGCAGTGTTTTAGCAACCATTTTCCTTCCTATTGTGCGTGGATCCCGTCGAGTACGACGGATGCGTAGGGGTGCTAATACCTTCCCTTTGCATAACCGACTCCCGATCCCATTTCTCTTTAGTCGCAAGACCATGCTTTTTTCCAGGTTTACTCTGAGCGTTTCCTTTCCCTCTTTTGGGATAAATAACGCACGGTGGCGGCTCTGTTGTCTTCGTTTCCCGCCGGTTTTTCGCGTAATGCGACAGCTGGCGACTCTGCTGGGGACATAGAGAAGTTGACCTCTTGTTGGTCCATCTTCCCTAAGCGAGTCTCTCCTAGCGCTTTCTAGGTTAGGGTTTTGGTTGCTGTTTCTTGTTATTTATTGCATTCATTATTTATTGCTTGCATTTATTGTTTGCATTTATGTTTGCATTTATGTTTGCATTCATTCATATTCATTGTTCATCTGGCTGGCTGGTTGTCTGTTTTTCTCTGTTGGGGTGGGAGTTACTTGAGGTAAAAGGCCCAATACCCAGGCCATGAGTGAAATCTAGGATACTTAGGAATAAAGTGATTCATGGGAAGCGGGTGGTATTGCGCCACTTAGCGGAACATTGATATCACGAGCAGTTCAGACCCTGGTGGGATATTATCGTTGCATACTTCGGGTGTGTATATGATGATATTCTGCGAAAGGTTATTTATGCTGCATTTCTTTCGACCTTACCCTAGCCTAGACGACACCCGTGAGTGGGGAGGGTTTGATCATTATTACAGGTACCGTTGGTGACTTGTGGTCCTGTTGGTGACTTTGGGTTCAGACGACAGTGTCTCAGTTGACTTTGGGTTTCAGATGGATTTGGGGTTCTGAGTTTAAACCGAAGCTTCGACCTTGTGTTCTGAGATGCGCCGCCAGCCAGTCGTGTCTGCATCATTTGCATCATAGCATGTTTATTTTCAAAAAAATACGCAATATAAAAAAAAAGAATTGAAAAAAAAAATGATGAAAAAAAGAAAAAGGAAAAAAACTAATCTCTGCATGCATATCATTTCTCAGGTACATTCCAGAGTCTGTTCATTGATAGAGATGGCAACAGTCCCAGAGCCGAAGCAGAAGACTTGTTCCTACAGCTTTCACCGTGAGCCTTTGACGTCCCTGATTGAGTTGAGTAGCCTTATGACCAGTGGTAGCCAGAAGGGGTTTGTTGACCAGTATGGAGATATTCTGACGCTGTTGAAGATGGTAGTCGATCCGGTACCGTTGCAGACCCTTCTTCAGTTCTACGACCCAGAGCTTCATTGTTTCACCTTTCAATACTATCAGTTGGCGCCTACTCTTGAGGAGTATTCTATTCTGCTGAGCGTCCCGATTCAGCATCAGGTTCCTTTCTTGGACGTACCCAAGGAGGTCGATTTCAGGGTTATTGCTAGAGATCTTCATTTGAATGTCAAGGAGATCAGTGGTAGTTGGAAGACCAGTGGGGGTGTTGAGGGTTTGCCTTTGAAGTTTCTGTTGAGGGTAGCTAGAGAAGAAGCAGAGAAGGGGAATTGGGAAGCTTTCCATGCCCAGCTAGCTGTTATGATCTACGGGATCGTCCTGTTTCCGAGTATGCCCAATTTTGTTGACTATGCTGCAGTCATCATCTTCATTAGGGGAAACCCTGTTCCTACTCTGTTAGCTGACACTTACTATGTTATTCACAGTAGGCATGGTAAGGGTGGAGCTATCAGATGTTGTCTCCCACTTTTGCTCAGATGGTTCATGTCTCTCCTGCCAGTCAGTGGACCTTTTGTGGATGCTCAGAGCACGCGTAAGTGGACTCAGAGGGTGATGTCCCTCACTTCCTATGATATCAGATGGCAGTCATACCAGATGGATGTGCGGAATGTTATTATGAGCTGTGGAGAGTTCCGGAATGTGCCACTGGTAGGGACTAGGGGTTGCATCAATTACAACCCGGTTCTTTCTCTTCGCCAATTAGGGTTCGTGATGAGTAGAAGACCACTTGATGCTGAGATAGCTGAAAGTGTGTATTTTGAGAAGCAGAGTGACCCGGATAGATTGGATCAGATAGGAAGAGCTTGGAAGACTATTGGTGTGAAGGATGGATCTGTCTTAGGGAAGAAGTTTGTCATTGCTATGCCTGATTACACTGATTGGGTCAAGAAGAGAGTGGAAACTTTGTTGTTACCCTATGATAGGATGGAGCCGTTGCAGGAGCAACCACCTTTGGTCCTTGCTGAGAGTGTGCCTGCTGAGCACTACAAGCAAGCCCTGATGGAGAATCGCCGGTTAAGAGAGAAGGAGCAAGATACCCAGATGGAGCTGTACAAATCCAAAGCTGATAGGTTGAACTTGGCTCATCAACTTAGAGGAGTGCAGGGAGAAGATGCTAGTAGACTGAGAAGCAAGAAGAGATCCTATGAGGAGATGGAATCCATGTTGGATGCAGAACACCGGGAGTGCTTGAGGCTGCAGAGAGCTGAAGCCAATTACCAGAAGAAGATCAGAGACCTGGAGAAGCAACTCAGAGACAGAGACAGCCAGTTCAAGAAGGAGGTTGACTCGAGACAGGCATTAGAGAACCATCTTGGAGGAGAAGTGGTAGAGCTCAGAAGATAACTAAAGGAGAAGATCACCCCTCTACCAGAATGTTCAGAATGCGCCCTATTGATAGACCAGTGCCAATACCTGAAGACTCTCATTCCGGAAGACCGTTTGTCTTAGATTATTTCTTTGATGTGTATGTTGAGAATCACCTCCAGGCTTGTTGGATGGGATTCATTGTTGTATTCCGATTGTATGGATCTTTGTTGACTCTGTTGTATGAGCCTGTTGCTCTTATCTATAGATAAGGTTGTTGGTGTTTCATTTTATTCTCAGTTATCTTGTATGTTGTTCTCTTGTTGCTGCAGGTTGCCATATTTTGAGGATGGGTCAGGCTCTTTGAATGCCTGAGAGATGAACATATCATGTGCATCATACGCATCATTAACATCATACTCATATCATTTTGCATAGCAGGTGTTCTTGTTCGTGACTTCTCACTTTGATTCCTGTGTTCAGGCAGGATAGCTGATCAAAGACCGCATCGCTACTCAACGAGACTGAATCATCAAAGGAATATGGATCAAGTGCAAGCTGAGTTAGCTGAGATGAGGGCTAACATGGCCCAGTTCATGCACATGATGCAAGGGGTCGCGCAAGGTCAAGAAGAACTCCGAGCTCTAGTTCAGAGGCAAGAAGCTGTAATTCCACCGACCAACCAAGCTTTGCCAGAGGGAGGCCCGATCAATGACAACCCTACTGCGGCTGTGCCCATCAACAACTATGTTGTAGGGGATGAATTAAGAGGTATTCGAGTCAACGGTCAACCGATTGCTCCAGAGACTGTTAATGCTAGAGCAGTCCGTGCTCCGGCCCGTAATCAGGCTCCGATGGTGGACAGACAAGAGGATATCTTCACTATGCTCAGTGAAGACGAAGACGTCCTGGGAAGGGTTGATGAGAGAGATCGTAAAGTTGATGCCCTCGCTGAGAAGATCCGGGCTATGGAATGTCAGAACTCTCTCGGTTTTGATGTGACAAATATGGGGTTAGTTGAAGGCTTGAGAATCCCGTATAAATTCAAGGCGCCGTCTTTTGACAAATATAATGGTACTTCTTGCCCTCGCACCCACGTGCAGGCATACTATCGGAAAATCTCTGCGTATACAGACGACGAAAAGATGTGGATGTACTTTTTCCAAGATAGTCTATCTGGGGCTTCTTTGGACTGGTACATGGAATTGAAGAGAGATTCTATCCAATGCTGGAGAGATATGGGCGAGGCTTTTTTGCGCCAGTATAAACATAACATGTATATGGCACCGAGCCGGACTCAGCTGCAGAGTCTTTGCCAAAAATCCAACGAAAGCTTCAAGGAGTACGCCCAGAGGTGGCGTGAACTGGCTGCAAGAGTACAACCCCCTATGCTGGAGAGGGAGTTAACCGACATGTTCATTGGTACTCTTCAAGGTGTATTTATGGACCGGATGGGGAGTTGCCCATTCGGTAGTTTCTCAGACGTGGTCATCTGTGGTGAGAGAACCGAAAGTTTGATCAAGGCCGGCAAAATTCAAGATGTGGGTTCTTCCTCGTCTTCCAAGAAACCTTTCTCTGGGGCACCTCGCCGTAGAGAGGGTGAGACTAGTGCTGTACAACACCGAGGGAATGTGTACAGAGGAAATCAAAACAGAAATCAATACCGGCAGGTTGCTGCAGTGACCATTCCTGCACCTCCACAACGTCAACCTCCGCAACAACAACAAAGAGTTCAACAACCGCAACAACAACAACAACAGCAACGTCAGTATCAGCCCAAGCAAAGGATGCCTGATCGACGTTTTGATCCGTTACCAATGTCATACGCCGAACTGTTACCCGAACTACTCAGGTTGGGGTTTGTAGAATTGCGTACAATGGCTCCGCCTACAGTATTGCCTCCGGGGTACGACGTCAACGTCCGTTGTGACTTTCACTCCGGGGCACCATACTGAGAAGTGTCGGGCTTTCCAGCACAAAGTCCAAGATTTGATCGATGCCAAGGCGATCAACTTCTCTCCGGTACCTAACGTCGTGAATAATCCTATGCCTCAGCATGGTGGGCATAGGGTGAACAATATTGCTAGTGTTGACGATGTTCAGACTTCTCTTTTGGTTGTGAAGGGAAGTTTGCTGAATGGGGGTGTAGACCCGGGCTGTGACGAGGGCTGTGTTGGTTGTGCTGAAGCTGATAATGGTTGTGACCAGTTAAGGGCCAGTATCCAGGGTATGATGGATGAAGGTTGTCTGCGATTCACCAGGGCTGTAAAAGATCGTGGGACAGTGTCAACTGTCACCATCTACTTTAAACCGTCTGAAGGGCGAGGCCAAAGGGTTGTTAGTGCGCCTGCACATAGTGGTACCCCAGTTACCATTTCCGCGCCTGTAACCATCAGTGCTCCAACTACTGTCGTTGCGTCTGGAAGCAGACCAGTTGAGAATAGTAAGGCTGTGCCTTAGAGGTACGACAATGCCTACCGGAATAACAGAAGGGCCGAGAATCGGGTCAGGCCGACCAATCAAGCGCCAGTAACTATTGTGGCACCTAATAGAGCTCCGGCAGTTGTGAATCCAGTTGTAGATAACGTTGGTGGTCCGGGTGGTTTTACTAGAAGCGGACGACTGTTTGCGCCTCAACCGTTGAGGGATGCCAATGCTGAGGCATCTGCTAGATCAAAGGGCAAACAGGCCGTGGTTGAAGAGGAACCAGCTCAGAAGGAGGCTGAGGGTTCATTTGAAAAGGACGCGGAGGAGTTTATGAAGATCATAAAAAAGAGTGACTACAAGATCGTAGATCAGCTCAACCAGACTCCGTCCAAAATCTCTATTCTCTCTTTGTTGTTGTGCTCTGAGGCACATCGCAACGCCTTGTTGAAGATGCTGAACATGGCGTATGTACCTCAAGAGATTTCTGTTAATCAACTGGAAGGTGTAATGGCCAATGTGAGCACCAGGCACGGTGTAGGATTCACTGACCTAGACTTAACGCCTGAAGGACGTAATCATAACAAGGCCTTGCACATCACCATGGAGTGCAAGGGGGCAGTGTTGTCTCACGTATTGGTAGACACCGGGTCGTCGCTGAATGTCCTGCCTAAGCAGATTCTGAAGAAGATTGATGTTGAAGGGGTTGTGCTTACTCCTAGTGACCTTATTGTGCGCGCATTTGACGGATCCAAACGATCTGTGTTTGGTGAAGTTACCTTGCCGGTGAAGATAGGTCCGGAAGTGTTTGATATAATCTTCTATGTTATGGACATTCAGCCCGCCTATAGTTGTTTGTTGGGGCGTCCGTGGATTCACGCAGCAGGGGCAGTCTCGTCGACTCTCCACCAAAAGCTCAAGTATGTCTGGAACGGTCAGATTGTGACCGTGTGTGGCGAAGAAGAGATTCTGGTGAGTCACCTATCCTCGTTCAAGTATGTCGAGGTGGATGGCGAGATCCACGAAACCTTATGCCAGGCATTTGAGACTGTGGCTCTTGAGAAGGTGGCGTACGTTGATCAGAGGAAGCCGGGTGCTTCGATTGCTTCGTACAAGCAAGCCAAGGAGGTGGTTGATTCCGGCAAAGCTGAGGGTTGGGGCAAGATGGTGGACTTGCCTGTCAAAGAAGACAAATTCGACATTGGTTATGAGCCTCTCCAAGCAGAGCATATTGGTCAAGCGGGTCCAAGTACCTTCACCAGCGCTGGGCTGATGAATCATGGCGACGTCTTTGCAACTGGTAGTGAAGACTATGACAGCGACGGTGATTTAGACAACTGGGTTCGCCCGTGTGCACCAGGGGAGTCTATCAACAACTGGACGACTGAAGAAGTGGTCCAAGTTACTCTTCTGACAGAGTAATGTTCTTTTGTTTTTTCATTTTGCATGAAAACCCTACGTCCTGCCCAAGGCGTAGTGGTTCATTGTAGGGCCTCATCATGTTTTAATGATTATCATTAATAAAGGACGTTTTGCAATCAAATTTTGTGATCCCTGTCTTTCTATTTTTGTTTTCGTTTTTTCAAAACAATAAAAATGGCAATGTTTTTTGTTTTTTGTGACTTTATTGAACTCTTTTTCTAAAACAAAACATTAAAACATGCAGAAGTGACCTTATGGCATCCACTATGAACAATCCTGTTATGGCTCAGTATGATTTTGATAATCCCATCTACCAAGCTAAAGAGGAGAGTGAGGAAGACTATGAACTCCCTGCAGAATTGGTCAGATTGCTGAAGCAGGAGGAAAGGGTCATCCAACCTCATCAGGAGGAGTTAGAGGTCGTTAATCTGGGTACTGAGGACGCCAGAAGAGAGATCAAGATTGGGGCTGCTTTAGAGGACTCTGTCAAGAGGAGGCTGATTGAGATGCTGAGAGAATATGTGGAGATATTCGCCTGGTCATATCAAGATATGCCTGGTTTGGATACAAACATTGTGGTGCATCGACTACCCCTCAGAGAAGAGTGTCCGTCAGTCAAGCAGAAGCTTCGGAGAATGAGTCCTGATATGGCTGTCAAGATCAAGGAAGAGGTTCAGAAGCAGTGGGATGCGGGTTTTCTGGCTGTTACCAGTTATCCACCGTGGGTGGCCAACATCGTTCCTGTGCCGAAGAAGGATGGCAAAGTCAGAATGTGTGTCGATTACCGGGATTTGAACAGAGCGAGTCCGAAAGACGATTTCCCATTACCTCACATCGATGTATTGGTTGATAATACGACTCAATCCTCGGTATTCTCTTTCATGGACGGTTTCTCAGGCTATAATCAGATTAAAATGGCGCCAGAGGACATGGAAAAGACGACATTCATTACGCCTTGGGGCACGTTCTGCTATAAGGCGATGCCATTTGGGCTGAAGAATGCCGGTGCTACCTATCAGAGGGCAATGACGACTCTCTTTCATGACATGATACACAAAGAAATTGAAGTGTACGTGGATGATATGATTGCGAAGTCGCAGACAGAAGAGGACCACCTGGTTAATTTGCAGAAGTTGTTTGACAGACTGGTAAAGTTCAAGCTGAGGCTGAATCCAAACAAGTGTACGTTTGGGGTGAGATCCGGTAAGCTGTTGGGTTTCATTGTCAGTGAGAAAGGGATTGAGGTTGATCCAGCAAAAGTCAAAGCTATTCAAGAGATGCCTGAACCGAAAACGGAAAAGCAAGTCCGCGGGTTTTTAGGGAGGTTGAACTACATTGCAAGGTTCATATCTCACCTAACCGCCACGTGTGAACCAATTTTCAAATTGCTAAGAAAATATCAAGCAATCAGATGGAATGATGACTGTCAGAAAGCTTTTGACAAGATAAAAGAGTATTTACAGAAACCTCCAATCCTGATCCCTCCAGTTCCAGGGAGACCTCTGATAATGTACCTATCAATAACCGAGAACTCGATGGGGTGTGTATTGGGACAGCATGACGAGTCTGGTCGAAAAGAGCGTGCCATATACTACCTTAGCAAAAAGTTTACCGACTGTGAAACAAGATATTCACTGCTCGAGAAAACTTGCTGTGCTTTGGCCTGGGCTGCTCGCCGACTGAGGTAGTATATGTTGAACCATACTACCTTATTGATTTCTAAGATGGATCCAGTAAAATACATCTTTGAGAAGCCGGCTCTCACTAGACGTGTTGCCCGTTGGCAGATGATTCTAACAGAATACGATATCCAGTACACGTCTCAGAAGGCTATCAAAGGTAGTGTTTTGTCAGACTATCTCGCCGAGCAACCGATCGACGATTATCAGCCTATGATGTTTGAATTCCCTGATGAAGACATCATGTATCTTAAGATGAAAGATTGCGAAGAGCCTCTTGTCGAGGAAGGACCAGATCCGGATGACAAGTGGACACTGATGTTTGATGGGGCTGTGAACATGAACGGTAACGGTGTTGGGGCAGTGCTCATTAATCCCAAAGGTGCACATATACCTTTCTCTGCCAGATTGACTTTTGACGTCACCAACAACGAAGCTGAGTATGAGGCTTGTATCATGGGGATAGAAGAAGCCATTGATCTGAGGATCAAAACTCTTGACATATTTGGAGATTCCGCTCTAGTGATCAATCAGGTCAATGGAGATTGGAATACGAACCAGCTGCATTTGATTCCGTATAGAGATTACACCAGAAGAATACTGACGTTCTTCAAGAAGGTGAAGTTGTACCATGTCCCCCGGGATGAGAATCAAATGGCTGATGCCTTGGCTACGTTGTCCTCTATGATTAAAGTTCATTGGTGGAATCATGTGCCACATGTTGCGGTGAATCGACTCGAGAGGCCTGCGTATGTGTTTGCAGCCGAGTCTGTTGTGATTGATGAGAAGCCGTGGTATTATGACATCAAGAACTTCCTCAAGACTTAGGAGTATCCTGAAGGTGCGTCAAAGAATGATAAGAAAACCCTGAGAAGGCTAGCGAGAAGCTTTTATTTGAATCAGGATGATGTGTTGTACAAGAGGAATTTCGACATGGTCTTGCTCAGATGCGTGGATAGACACGAAGCAGACATGTTAATGCAAGAAGTGCATGAAGGTTCATTTGGTACCCATGTTGGTGGTCATGCAATTTCCAAGAAACTGTTGAGAGCCGGTTATTACTGGATGACTATGGAATTCGATTGTTTCAAGTATGCTCGGAAGTGCCATAAGTGTCAAATTTATGCTGATAAGGTGCATGTACCACCAAGCCCTCTGAATGTCATGAACTCGCCTTGGCCGTTCGCCATGTGGGGCATTGATATGATTGGGAAGATTGAGCCTACTGCTTCGAATGGACATCGCTTCATCTTGGTTGCGATTGATTACTTCACCAAATGGGTGGAAGCAGTTTCCTATGCTAATGTTACTAAACAAGTGGTTGCCCGGTTCATCAAGAAAGAAATCATCTATCGTTATGGAGTTCCTGAGAGAATCATTACTGACAATGGTTCGAATCTCAACAACAAGATGATGAAAGAGCTTTGCAAAGATTTCAAGATTGAACATCACAATTCTTCTCCTTACAGACCGAAGATGAATGGTGCTGTAGAGGCGGCAAATAAGAATATCAAGAAGATTGTGCAGAAAATGGTTGTGACGTACAAGGATTGGCATGAAATGTTGCCTTTCGCTTTGCATGGGTACCGTACCTCAGTACATACGTCGACCGGGGCAACCCCGTACTCCCTTGTGTATGGTATGGAAGCAGTCCTACCAGTTGAAGTGGAGATCCCTTCTCTGAGAGTTTTGTTGGATGTCAAGCTGGACGAAGCCGAGTGGATTCGGACAAGGTTTAATGAGTTGAGCCTTATCGAAGAGAGACGGTTAGCAGCTGTGTGCCATGGGCAGTTGTATCAGAGAAGGATGAAGAGAGCCTTTGATCAGAAAGTGCGTCCTCAGAGCTATCAAACTGGTGATTTAGTTTTGAAGAGGATCCTTCCTCCCGGTACAGATAACAGGGGCAAGTGGACTCCTAATTATGAAGGTCCATATGTTGTGAAGAAGGTCTTCTCCGGTGGAGCCTTGATGCTTACAACTATGGATGGTGAAGATTTTCCGTCCCCTGTTAACTCAGATGTAGTCAAAAAATACTTCGCATAAATTGACCCGCTGGACAAAAAGAACAAAAGAGTCCAGGCAAAAAAGGGCATCGCGGCGAACCAAAAAACAGAAAGAAAAGGTTCGGGCAAAAATTAGGGATAAAAATGAAAAGAATTTGTACACCCGGTAAGTCGAAAACCCACAAGGGCGGCTTAGGCAAAAATGGGTATCCCGGTGGATTGAAAACCCGAAAGGGCGATCCAGGCAAAAGAGGGATTAGAGCGAAGACTACAGTCTGAGTTATTTGTACTTCATCGCGCTTTATCGTCTGCCATCTCGAAATATGTGATCGGTCCAGTCATTCTTCTCAGAAAGCAAGGAGTTGGGAGAAAAACTGATGATCTGTGAGTTATAACAGAATTGGGAAATAAGTGGATGTCGTGTTCACATTGCCATTAGGATAGATTTTTCCTTTTGTGCGCAATTACCTCTTTCTAGGAATTGCTTCCCAATGTATTTGCCTTTTCAGGCACATTTTCAATCAATAAAAGTCGTTATTCAGATAAATAGCTCTCTTGTTTTTATTTTTACTGTTTTGTTTGCAAAAACGTCCGAATTTTTGATAAGCATTGCATATAAGAACGTGAAGGCTAAACAATAACGTGCAAAAAGATAAAACATTTGAAAATCATTTTGAATGTTGAGGACACTTGAGCGTATCTTGTCCATGTACCCCCTGGGGGCATTTGGTTGTGCTGTTTTGCAGGTGGGCATCTGTGAATGTTTCCCCAGCAGGTATTTTCCCAAGCAAGTATGGAAGCTATCAGAGCTTTGTTCCCCAACAGAGTTGCTTTTCATAGCAAATCTCCCGAGCAGAGATTGGTGTTGATAATCTTCCTCAGCGAGTCCCCGAGTGGAGCAGGTTCAATGAAGTTTATCTCCAGCAGTTATCCTATATGTGGACTGGATGGGTCGTCCCCAGCGGAGTAGCATTTATTTCCCAAAGCAGAGTTTTTTCCTACTTGTGAACTGATTGGCTCTCCCCAGTGAAGTCACCAGGTTGTCCCTAGCAAGTCGCCTTATTACCCCCCAGCAAGTTGCTTTGTTTACTCCTCAGTGCAGTCGCCTTGGTTCGTCCCCAGCGAGTTGTTTTGGTTGTTCCCCCAAGCTGAGTCCCCGAGTGGATAGGGTCTTGAAGGATGTCCCCAGTGGAGTCTATCCTTTCCCCAGAAGCAGTATCTTTCTCCAGCATGAGTAAGAAGTCGGTGCTCTCCCTGCAGAGTACTCCTCAGCAGAGTCTCCCCGCAGAGTTGGAGTATCCGATCAGTTTTGGCTCCCCAGCCGGAGCTGTTCATCCTTTGCATTTTGCATGTAGTGATCATTGCATCCTCAAACTGCGTAGCATTTCCATTCAATATGGAGCATTACGCCATAGAAAAAATTCAAACATATGCATTCATGTGTTAATATAACCAGACCGTATCCCCGGCAGAGGCGGACCTTTTGTTCAATGTTTGTACAGCTCGTTTGCTACAGTTGCTCCTGACAGCATTCAGAATTGATTTTCCCCAGAGAGGTTTATTTCCTCACCCGTCTGAGGACGGAAAGCTTGTTTCTCCCCAGTGAGACCCTCAGCAAGTGGTCAGCCTTGCCTTGACGTTTTGAAGAAGTCATTCTTGTGATACCAGTAAGGGTCATGTCAGCACCCGCGTGTGTTCTTTCTTTGGTGTCGGTAAACACTATTGCTTCGGTGTTAGTAAAACATCTAGTCCTCCCCCAGTCATCGGTAAATGTCTGGTCGTTCTTTCGATGTCGGTAAACATCATCTTTCGATGTCGGTAAACATCAGGTCTCATCCCAGTCATCGGTAAATGTCTGGTCGCCTTTGTTTGATGTCGGTAAACATCATCTTTCGATGTCGGTAAACATCGAGTTTTTCCCAGTCATCGGTAAATGTCTGATAATTCCCCAACTAGAGATCCCCAGTAGAGTCGTCGGTAAACGTCCTGTCTGGTTTCCAGTTGTAAGTATTTGTTTTTTCTTTCCCCAGTAAAGTGTTCACCTCTTCGTCGGTGTCGGTAAACATCGAGTCTTATCCCAGCCATCGGTAAATGTCTGGTCATTTTTGATGTCGGTAAACATCATCTTTCGATGTCGGTAAACATCGAGTCTCATCCCAGTCATCGGTAATGTCAGATTGTGTGTTCTTCTTGTTGATAAAAATAAAAGTCCCCAAGAGTCGTCGGTAAACGTCTTGTCTGATTCCATTTGCAAATATCTTTTTCCTCCCCGAGTGGAGACGCCATCGGTAAATATCGAATGCCCAGTTTAGCTGCCATCGGTAAATGGCCCCGCTTTCTTCGATATCGGTAAATATCGAATCTTCGAGATTGATATCGGTAAATATCAAGTTGCTTGGAAGCCACCATCGGTAAATGGTCTTGCTTCCTTTTAATATCAAGATTGTTTCCCAGCAGCCATCGGTAAATGGTTTCGCTGAAGTTGATATCGGTAAATATCAAGTTTCCAGTATTTAGCCATCGGTAAATGGTTTCGCTTTTCTGAAGTTGTCGTGCAACCGTCATCGGTAAATGACTTGGCTTTTCTTGTATCATATCCAGCAGAGTGCAAATTTCTACGGTTCTTCGGTATTCAATCCCTGTTTACCTTGAAAGTCTGATAGTCGTTGCTCTCATCCGTTCAGGTTCCCAGCTGATTGAATAGGGGCAGCTGTAGCACCTCAAATTTGCACCTACCTTTTGTACATTCATTTTCATATTAGGTCATTAACATAACATACTCCACTGCATAACATTGCATTGTCCTTTGCCCAAGTGCAAGCCATCAGACAAAATTAGGTCAACTGGTTAGGAGGATCAGTCAAACAAAGCAAGCAGGTACATTTCTCAAGGAAGAAAAGCTCTAGGGTTGGTTCAACATGTTCACATGACCTAAGGGTCCTTTTGAAGTGGTTTGGTCAAAGATTGGGTGCTCAGAAGTCATCAGTCATTGTTCAATCCACCAGAAACCCTAGAAATTCAACTGTGGTCAACTGTGCCTGAAATCAAGGATTTGAAGGTGGGAGATGGTTTGAAAGGCTTCATTCATGTCCATACAAGTCTCATTTGACTTTTCAAAGATCAAGATTGGAGAAAATAAAGTCAGATCAAAAGTTTCCAAAAATAGCAGGTGACCTGTAATTGGAAACTGCCAAAAATGGAAAGTTCTTCTCCTCAAATTTACATCATCATACAAGCTTCAAATGAATTTTTGTCCAACATGAAAGTTGAAGGTCTTGTTCTCCAATTTCCAAAAAGTTCAAGAACACTCATTTCTCATGTGTGGTTGGCAAGTTATGATCAAATCATTGTCAAGAATTTTTGAACTTCAGAGTGGCATAACTCTTGAACCATTTGGCCAAATTGAGTGAGGTTTTTTGCTACAAGTCACATTTGACATGCTCTATCCAAATCCTTCATCACATTTCACCAAAAATCATCCAATCAAAATGGCCTTTTTCAAGTGACTTGAATTAAAAAAGGGATAGTTGAAAAATTGACTTTCAAAATAATCATTTGCTACACTTTCTACCATTTGCACTTGATTAAAAACCATTTTTGGATTGTGTTAGGCCCATTTTCGTGCACTGTAGCATGCACCCCATGCACATGAGGGTGACTTAAGCAATTTGTCCAAATTTTCATTTTCACTAATTACCAAGGCTTGGCTTAAGATTAATTAACAAAGTTGCTTAACAGATGGTATAAGTAGATAATTCTAACAGAAAAACACTTAGCATTCCATTTTCTACTCAGATCTAGATCTAGAAAGAAAACTCTCTCAATTCTTCACTTGGTTTTTTTTTCTGAAAAATTGCCAAAGAGCTCGTGCTATTGTTCATTGGTTCATCATCTACCAACCTTTTTGAAGCTTTTGCAAGCATAATTTCCCAACTGTTGAAGCTAGAACAACACTGTTGCATTGAACCTCTTCCATGGCAGTTGAGATTTTGAGCTGGAATCGAAGCAACTGAACCTTCAACACTCTTCCATTCATCATCTGGGACACCATTGAACTTCTGTTTCTACTTGGCAAGGCTGGAAAACCACTGTTTCGAATCCGCATCTTCATAGAGGTTGGATTTCGATTTTCTTTATTTTTGAAATTGTGATATGCTTTGGATAGATCTTGCTATGCTGGTTGTAATGAACTTTAAATCGTGAAAAATCATTGAGTATTAAGGGAGATACACTGATTTGAAGTTTGGTTATCAAATGTTATGTTGCTTGTTTCTTCCATATTAGCGTGAATTAGGGTTAATGAGCTTTGGTTTGTTGATGTACACTGCGAGATGAATTGAATGGTGTATCTGTTTCCAAAATCTGGGACAACAGTTCATCACGATGAAGAACTTGTTGAATGCTTGCATAAACCCTAAATTACCATGCCAAAACCCGTGTTTGATCTTTGCTGAGCCCAGTCTGCATGTGTTTCGTGTTTCCTATGGCCATGTACCAATCAGAATTGGACACGCCCTTAAGTGAAACGCGGCGTTTCACTTAAGTGGCCTTGTAATTACCAGAATGCCATTATCCGTGTTTAATTTCATTTAAATAATTTCCATTTTCAATTTTTATTTCATTTGGCATGATGATCTTAGAAAATTCATAACTCTGCCAATACTTGTCCAAATAATATGGGATTTTTTGTGAAATGCTCCTCATGATCTCTAGTTTATTATGGTGATTTTTCCAGAATTTATGCACGTGGGGATTTTTAAATGGGCTAGGGTTTGTTCATGTGTGTCCAATTTGTGTATGCCATGCCATTTTGATTGTGAAATGATGATACTTAATCCAATGCCTCTCAAACGTTTTGTGCTTAAAATAGACATGTTCATGGTCATTTTGGTATAGAGTTTATGATTTTATCATTGCTGGTTGATGAGATATTTTTTTTTGAATAGAGGTGTGACAATTTGTGTCACACCATTCATGTCCAACTTTTTGATTTTTGTTACCATGCTTATTAAACTCAAAATGGTCTGGATTTTTGCATGAAGATACTTGTGAATGTTGAGAATGCTTGTGAATTTTCCTGGAATTTTTGAATGCATCTCCTATTTGTTTGATAATTTCTCCCATGTTTGACCAAATGTGAACTTCTTGTGAGACATGATTTCATTTGATTTGTGAAATTCTAATGCTTAATTGAATGGACTTGAAATTTGACATGTGAATTGTAGGCATATTAAAGTTTGTCATGGTTTTAGTCCCATTCATTTATCATGTGTTGTTTATGTTTTATGATTAATTGAAGTTGGTGCATGTTTTGATGCTTTGTATGAGTTTGCTTGAACTTGCCTTGACTTTCTGAATTTCATTGACCTACTTCCCTTGATCTAAATGAGCTGAAATTTGGTGTGCTTATCATGTTATGGATGATGATTGATCATGAATTATTTGAGAATTTATTGAAATGTTTATGATTGGATTTGAGTCGAGCCATTCTGTTGACTTCTTTGGGTTTCTATTTGCATGCTTTGTGCTATTTTTGTTCATGAAATGATATTGATAAATGATATGAACATGAGACCAATTGGATTTGATTCTTAATTGTTTGATATTGATTTTGATGAGTTTCATGTTCTTTTTTGATGATTTGATCTCATTTTGACCCTAGTCTTGGACTAGTGGTTTGTGCTCTCACTTTTGAGTTGTGTTTCAGGTTAATAGCACAAATGCTTATGCTTGATGGTGTGCCTCATTTGGAGTTGCTTTCTTGATTGTTTATGACTAATCATTGGTTTGTTTTGTAGGTTTTAAAACTTGGTCTTGTGCCTTAAAGCTTGCACCTTTGTGCATTGACTTGTGTTTGACTGTGTATAGTTAACTGTTAACCGTTTGCTGTTTGGTTTTGGTTTGCCTGAGTACTGATTATATTGGATTGATTTCAGGTACCTTAGTTGCTTTAGTTCTATTGAGGACTTGCTTTGCTTTGCTTGATAGCATTAGCATTGAGGTATAACATTCTAACTGTAAGAACAAAAATTGTTCTACAACAGATTCCTTGATTTTGATGATAACAAAGGATGAAACCAAAAATGGCACCCTAACGAAAAGTTTCTAAGTGTGCAGGGTTCTAAAGATAGAAGAAATAAATCTGATGATGTCATCAGATGCACAACAAGATCAGATACAAATTATCAAGTATCAGAAGCATCTAAAGTGGAATCTCGTTTCAAGAAGCTCTGACTCTGGACAAAACTGCAAAGTATCAGAAGCATCTGAACATGAAGCAAAGTCTAGAAGCTCTGACTCTGAACAAATGCCTTCTGTAAACTCTGAAATTTATCAGCGCTATCTGAACTCTCAAGAAATAACATCAGAAGCCAGATCCCAAGATTCTCCAGATACATGAAGACTCTAATCAGATTTGTTAATCATGATGAAGTAACGTTTAAGCCAAGTTAAAATTCTGCAAATGGATTTCCTCAATTAGAAAGAGACGTTAATCTCCTCTTCCAAGAGAGAAGATACTACTTGTGGTAAGTAGTCACTTCTAAAAGAAAAAGTCTCCTGCAGAAGCTATTTATGGAATGGCGTAATTACATCTCATTATCCAGCAGATTTAACTCTACTTCAACTCTATTTCAACACTACTTCAACTCCTATATAAATAGAGAAGAAATCAACTTTCAGTAAGGAAGAAATCAACTAGCCAAAACTATACTGAATTATTTCACGCTCAAGAAAATCATCTTTGCTCTCAAAGAATTTCACTAAGCTTTTGCTTATTAAGTGAAAAATCTGTTCTTAAGTTTGTAATACTTGCTTTCTTAGAAGCACTCTAGATTACATATCTTGTATCTTTTATTTGTTTGATTTCCTCAAGTGACTCTTTGTAGTCTGTAGACTTGAGAGGACTAAGAGATTTTCTTCTCTCTTAGGGGTTGTTTGTAATCTTTCAAGATTAGTGGATTAAGTCCTTGTTGAAGGCGAAATCACCTTGGCCGGGTGGACTGGAGTAGCTTTGTGTTATAAGCGAACCAGTATAAAATCATTGTGTGATTTTCATTTTGGAAAAGCGCTTATTTTTCAAACAATTCAAACCCCCCCTTTCTTGTTTTTCTCACCTTCAATTGGTATCAGAGCTCCGGCTCTGTTATTGATTTTCAAATCAAACACTTAACCGTGTAGAGAGATCCAGTGCGAGAAAAACAAATGGCTCACTCAAATGAGAGAGATTCTTACAATGCTAAACCTCCTGTTTTTGATGGAGAAAAGTTTGATTATTGGAAAGACAGAATCGAAAGTTTCTTTCTGGGTTATGATGCTGACCTCTGGGACATTGTCACAGATGGATACAAACCTCCAGTCTTAAATGGAGCTGAAGTTCCCAGAAGCAAAATGTCAGAAGATCAGAAACGTGATTTCAAGAATCACCACAAGGCCAGAACAATACTTCTAAATGCTATATCATACAACGAATACGAAAAGATCACCAACAGAGAGACGGCTAAAGATATACTTGACTCTCTGAAGATGACCCATGAAGGAAACTCCCAAGTCAAGGAGACGAAGGCTCTGGCGCTGATCCAGAAATATGAAGCCTTCAAGATGGAAGATGACGAAGCTATAGAAGCTATGTTTTCCAGATTCCAAACTCTTATTGCAGGTCTTAAAGTGCTAGACAAAGGATACACGACTGCAGATCATGTTAAGAAGATTGTCAGAAGTCTGCCAAAGAAATGGAGACCAATGGTTACTGCTCTGAAGTTATCAAAGGATCTGAACAATATCAGCCTTGAAGAACTTGTTAGTTCTCTCAGAAGCCATGAGATAGAACTAGAGGAGGATGAGCCTCAGAAAAGGAACAAGTCAGTGGCGCTGAAGTCCAGACCTGAAAGACGGAAGTCAGACAGAACCAAAGCCCTTCAAGCAAAAACTGCAGACACTGATGACTCTGAATCTGAAGACTCTGATGATGAAGAAGAACTGTCCCTACTAACCAGAAGAGTTAAGCAACTCTGGAAAAGGAGGAACAACAACAACTTCAGAAGATCAAGACCCAGAGGGGATCGATCAGAGTCAACTTCAAAAGGTAAACCTAATAAAGATATTACCTGTTTTGAATGTAAAGAAACAGGTCATTACAGAAATGAATGCCCCAAGCTGAAGAAAGACAACCCTAGAAAAGAAAGCTTCAAGAAGAATACCTTCAGAACAAAGAAAGGATTAATGGCCACCTGGGACGATAGTGAATCAGGATCATCAGAATCTGACTCTGATGAACAAGCCAACGTAGCACTTATGGCTACCACATCCAGCAGCTCAGATGAAGAATCTGAAGAGGTATTTTCTGAACTTTCTAGATCTGACTTAGAATCATGTTTATCAGAAACTCTTACCTCTCTTCAGAAATTAAAACAAAAAGTTAAAAGCATTAAAGGCCTTCTTAAAGCAAAATCTGAAGAATGTAGTAAACTTGAGACAACAATTCTAGCACAAGAAGATACTATCAGATCTTTAACGTTAGAAAGAGATGGAGCTAAAACAAAAAGCTTAGAATTAGAAGAAGCGTTGTCTCAAGCACCACAAACTTCAAATGAAATTATTTATAAATATGAAGAAGCCTTTCAAAAATTTCTGAAGAATGGAATAGATAGGAGTATTATGGCATCCATGATTTATGGAGTAAGTCAGAATAATAAAAGGGGAATTGGGTATGATTCTGAGGAACATAAAACCTCTACCAGTAACCAAATTAAATCGCCTTTTTCATATCATTACACACACACACAAGAACACAAATTTAAAAATGCTAGAAGACCCAAAGTTGTAAGAAACTCTGGGAAAACTAATCTGAAAGGACCCAAGAGATTCTGGGTACCGAAAGATAAGATCATCTATGTTGCAGATATCCTATGCAGCAAAGTTCAGACACCAATCATGGTACCTGGACTCTGGATGCTCGCGACATATGACGGGAAGAAAGTCTATGTTCCAAAGCCTGGAACTTAAAGACGCTGGATTTGTAGGCTTCGGAGGAGATCAGAAAGGAAGGATCAGAGGCTCCGGAACTATTGGTAATGGTACTCTTCCCTCTATATCTGATGTTCTTTATGTAGAAGGATTAATGCATAACTTGTTATCCATAAGTCAATTAAGTGATAACGGTTATGATGTAATCTTTAATCAAAAAACATGTAAAGCCATTAATCAGAACGATGGCTCTGTCCTTTTCACAGGCAAGAGGAAAAACAACATTTATAAAATAAATCTTTCTGATTTAAAAGATCAAAATGTTAAATGTTTAATGTCAGTTCACGAAGAGCAATGGGTATGGCATAGACGCTTAGGCCACATTAGCATGAGAAAACTTTCTCAGCTAACTAAACTTGAGTTAGTCAGAGGCCTGCCTAAACTGAAGTTTTCTTCAGATGCTCTGTGTGAAGCTTGCCAGAAAGGAAAGTTTTCAAAAACATCTTTTAAAAGGAAAAATGTTGTTTCTACCTCTAAGCCTCTGGAGCTTCTTCACATTGACTTATTTGGTCCTGTGAAAACAGCATCAGTCAATGGAAAGAAGTATGGACTAGTAATCGTTGATGATTACAGCCGCTGGACATGGGTAAAATTCCTAAAGCACAAGAGTGAGTCTCACTCTGTATTCACCAGGGATGTGCAATCCATCCCCTGCTATTCTGTGTGTCATCTGCTTTGCTCACACTACTGTGTTGATGCATTGCAGATACTAGCCCAAGATCATTGTACATTGTGTCAGTCATATGTGTAGAAGGGTTCCCACCTTCTGAACCCACACATTCATGTCTTAAGCTCTCCCAGGCCAGGGATAAGAGCTGTGAAGTCTCATCTTCACTCACCTTTCATCTGCTTCACCTTGACTCTCAATGTCAAGGTTAAGAGCTAACCTCACCCTGTTATAGTGGTTTGTTTGTCGAGGTTGACATGACCCCTCGACTAAAACCTAACCTTGATTGAGCCAACTGATTGCATATAGTGTGTGTTATTTGTGCTTGTGTGTTTGTTTTAGCTTGCTTCTTGTGCAAGTTAGGTTTAGTTTGGCTTGCTTCCTGTGCAAGTCATGTTTAGGATAGCTTGCTTCCTGTGCAAGTTAGCTAGAAACCTTAACTTAGGGATGATTTTGCATGATAACATCTAGGCTCGAGTCGTAGTCTCCCTAGTTGTGTCTCCCTCTGTTATCTGGTTAGGCTAGTCCTTTGTCCCTCCGTAGGGGAACTACGTCGCCCTGATCCTCATACCAGATGAGGTACGTAGGCAGGAGATGAGCAGATCTCTACGGGCGCCCGTTTTATTTTGTCTTGTGTATGTCTGGAGATGGATGTAAGACCAGCGATTGGCATTCCGTATCCTCTTGTTGTGTGCTTGGAGTCCGGTATAAGTCCATCAAGTGGCATCTGGTTTCTAGTGTGGGTGCGTTTTGGTTCGGAAGCTGATGTAAGTCCAGCGATTGGCATTCGGGTTCCACGTTTGCCTGTGTCTGTTGTGTTTGGTGTGCGTGAGCCGAGCTACGGATGCTCTGATTCTTCTTCGTCCGAGAAGATACGTATGCATAGGATGCGACATCCTAGCGAGCATGTGTTTTCCCCTAGTCCGAACTACTTCGACTCTGATGTCTATGCTTGATAGACTAAGTAGGCCCAGGATGCGATATCCTGTCGAGTCAGTCTTGTTTGTTTTCCTGTGTTTCTTTCAGCCTGTGTTTGTTTATGAGCAGTGTTTTAGCAACCATTTTCCTTCCTATTGTGCGTGGATCCCGTCGAGTACGACGGATGCGTAGGGGTGCTAATACCTTCCCTTCGCATAACCGACTCCCGATCCCATTTCTCTTTGGTCGCGAGACCATGCTTTTTTCCAGGTTTACTCTGAGCGTTTCCTTTCCCTCTTTTGGGATAAATAACGCACGGTGGCGGCTCTGTTGTCTTCGTTTCCCGCCGGTTTTTCGCGTAATGCGACACCTATAATGAGTGATGTAGTTAAAAAGGAAATTCTTAAGTTACTTGAGGAAGGTATAATCTACCAGATCTCGGATAGTAAGTGGGTGAGCCATGTGCATGTAGTACCTAAAAAGAGGGGCATCACAGTCGTGCAGAACGATAAAGGCGAACATGTAGCAAAACGGTTAGAAGGAGGATGGCGGATGTGTATAGATTATAGAGAATTAAATAAAGCAACCCGGAAGGACCATTTCCCTTTACCATTTATAGACCAGATGTTGGAGCGTCTAGCCAAACACTCTTACTTTTGCTATCTAGATGGATACTCTGGATTCTTCCAAATACCTATCCACCCCGAAGATCAAGAAAAAACTACCTTTACATGCCCTTATGGAACTTTTGCCTACAGACGAATGTCATTCGGCCTCTGTAATGCCCCAGCTACTTTCCAAGGCTGCATGATGTCAATCTTTGCAGATTACCTAGATGGTATCATGGAAGTGTTTATGGATGATTTCTCGGTTTACGGATTCGATTTCCAAAATTGTCTCGCTAACCTTGAGAAAACTCTGGAGAGATGCGTGGAGGTGAACCTCGTGCTAAATTGGGAAAAATGTCATTTCATGGTGACCAAAGGAATTGTTTTAGGACATATAGTTTCCGAAAAAGGTATAGAGGTAGATAGAGCTAAAATAGAAGTTATAGAAAACCTAAAACCCCCTAAAAATATCAGAGAAGTCCGAAGCTTTCTTGGACACGCTGGATTCTACCGGCGTTTTATCAAGGATTTCTCCAAAATAACTAAACCTTTAACTGGACTTTTAATGAAAGATGCTGAATTCATTTTTGATGAAAAATGTAATGACACATTTAATCTTTTAAAGCAAGCATTAGTATCAGCACCCATTATGAAACCACCTGATTGGTCAGAACCTTTTGAGATAATGTGCGATGCTAGTGATTATGTGGTCGGAGCCGTTCTAGGACAAAGGAAAGAAAAAAAATTACATGCCATTTATTATGCCAGTAGAACCCTAGACGCTGCCCAACTTAACTACGCAACAACTGAAAAAGAATTACTCGTTGTAGTCTTCACTATAGACAAATTTAGATCTTATCTAGTAGGAGCAAAAATTATAGTTTACACTGATCATGCTGCCATTCGTTACCTATTAAGTAAAAAAGATGCCAAGCCCAGGTTACTCCGATGGATTCTGTTACTACAAGAGTTTGATTTAGATATAAGAGATAAAAAAGGCACTGAAAATGTAGTAGCTGATCACCTTTCTAGGCTAGAACATCTAAAACCAGAACTAGTACCCATAAATGATGATTTTGCCTATGATAGACTGATAGCTAGAGTAGAAACCATTGAAGATGATAACCTAAGCACTCATGAGCACTTCCAAAATTCCTTAGCAGTAAGTAACGTACCCTGGTATGCAGACTTTGTTAATTACCTAGTTGCTGATATCGTACCCCCTGATCTTGACTACCACCGCAAGAAGAAATTCTTCCACGATGTGAGAAACTTCTATTGGGACGAACCACTCCTTTTCAAAAGGGGTCAAGATGGCATTTTTCGCCGTTACGTTCCAGAAGAAGAGGTAAATAGTATTATCAAGCATTGTCATTCTGCACCCTATGGTGGACATGTGAGCACCTATAAGACATACGCCAAGATTCTTCAAGCTGGCCTATTCTGGCCTACCATGTGACGTGATGTCTATGCTTGCATTGTCAAATGTGATAGATGCCAACGCACTGGAAACATTTCAAGGCGTGACGAAATGCCTCTAAGAAACATTCAGGAAGTAGAACTCTTCGACGTATGGGGTATAGATTTCATAGGACCTTTCCCACCATCCTTAGGAAACAGGTATATCTTAGTAGCCGTAGACTACGTATCTAAGTGGATTGAAGCCATAGCTGCACCCACAAACGATACTAGGGTGGTGATTAAACTGTTTAAAAATTATATATTCCCTAGATTTGGAACACCACGTTTAGTCATAAGCGATGGAGGATCACACTTCATATCGAGGATATTTGATAAACTTTTAAGAAAATATGGAGTTAGGCATAGAGTAGCAACACCATATCACCCACAGACTAGTGGCCAAGTAGAAGTATCCAATAGGGAGATAAAACAAATCCTAGAAAAAATAGTTTCAATATCTAGGAGAGACTGGTCTCAGAAGCTTCAAGAAGCATTATGGGCCTACCGAACCGCTTTCAAAACCCCTATAAGAACAACTCACTACCAACTAGTTTATGGAAAATCCTGTCACTTACCTTTCGAGTTAGAGCATAAGGCCTATTGGGCCATTAAAACTTTGAATTTAGACTACCTGACCGCTGGAGAAAAGTGTACCCTTGACATTCACAAACTAGAAGAACTTAGGCAATCTGCCTACGAGAATGCAAAAATATATAAAGAGAGAACAAAAGCCTACCACGACAAAAGAATAGTAAAGAAAAACTTCAATATAGGCGACCCTGTTCTCCTTTTCAACTCTAGGTTACGACTCTTCCCTGGGAAGCTACGCTCAAGATGGACTGGCCCTTTCGAAGTATCCAAGATTCTGAGATCCGGAGCCGTAGAAATCAAGAACGAAACCTGTAGTCTATTCATTGTAAATGGACAAAGACTGAAGCTCTACGAAGGAGGAGACATTCCAGCATACTACTCCAGCCACACTCTGATTGATCCACCGATTCCTACTACTACAGGTGTATAAATTCTAATCGTCAAGCTAATGACGTTAAACAAGCGCTGCGTGGGAGGCAACCCATGGTTTTTCATTCTTTCGCATTAACTTAATTTAATTTAATTTTATTTTATTTTATTTTCACAGAGACTAAATATTTGAATGGTTTGTATTTTCAGGATCCCTTTCTAACTTTCACAGGATGCAGGATTTCGACGATATGCACGTGGCCTATAGAGATGACGCTCAGAGAGAATGTTACATTGCTCTTTATCAGCGCCCTATGGCATCCACATGTTATCCAGATCAGCACTGCATGGAGGCACTGGGCATTGAGCCGAGTATCCGATTTCTTAGCCACCAGCTTCACTAGGACGAGTTCGCTGACGACTTGAGTAACACCTACAGGAACTTGACATTGGAGTTCCTCAGTTCATTTGATTATGACCCATACTCTGGACCAGATGGATATGCTGCTTTCAGGCTCTTTGGAGTTGAGTACTCTTTTAGCCAGAAAGAGTTTGGTGACCTATTGGGTTTCCAAACCACTCCTGATGCTATCACGGAGACACCTATGGGATATTTTCTGGGTAAGGAGGTGGAGAAGTTTTGGAGTGATATATCAGGTGGTGGAAGCCAGGATCCATCTACGCAGCTGTCTCAAGTTATACATAACCCTACTTTTAGATACTTCCAGATGATATTGGCACATTCCTTCCTAGTAGAAGCTTCAAGAAGCCCTATTTTGATTACCTAAGATAAACACCATAACAATAGATAACGATAGATTGACACTTGGTCTCTGTGGATTTGACAATCTTTTATATTACTCTGACGCGTTCGTATACTTGCGAAAAGCACACATCAAACGATAGTACCAATCTAGAAGGGGGGTTGAATAGATCAGTTTTGAAATTAAGCGCTTTTTAAAATGTTTTCAACGGTTGCGGAAGCACCCTAGATTGAAATCGTCTAAACGATCCCGTTAATGGAATCAGATATACGTGAACCGAATGGAATTACTTAAGATAGAGAAAATCAACCCATATCTAAAACAATCAATTAACTACTATGATCCTTGATATCGTTACCTCTAATGATGCTCAACACAATAAGAGATCAAGGAAAATATTACTAAGTTTGTGGGAAATTAATTTTGTCGAACACTTGGTGTGCAATTCACACCAAGTATCAATTTCACTTAAATTGAATGTGCATAATTTTACTCAAACAATTTATCAAACATTTGATATGCATACCAATCAAGTGATATTGATTTTACAATTAATTTCACACACAAAGTAATTATGCAGAATTTAAAGAGTTAAGGGATAAAGAGAACAAGACCAAATTTGTTGAGGCGGTTCCCCTATCGTCCTCGCTTAGGGTACGTCTGCCCTCAATTCTAAATCTAGAATTGAGATGTTTTTATTAACACGTTGCAACGTCAATACAAGAGAACAGATGATCACTGGCGATCAACTTCTAGAGTTGTTGCAAATCTTATTCTATTCTCTCCCCTTATTTCGAGTTGAACCAAGATCTTCAAGCACTTCGAACAAACCTCCATTTACCGCTACCTTATTGGACGAACGTCTCGTTCTCCAAAACATCGTCTCGGCTGATTTCGAATGCAAGTTGCTTGAATCCTAAGCTTTCTTTACAATCCTCTGTTTAGCGCTACTTGTTTGGCCGAACCTTCTGTTCTTCAAACCTTTCACTCGGCTAAATCTGCGAAGCAAAGGTTAGTGCAAAAAAACTCAATTCTTGGAGGACAAAACCTCAAGGGTTTTATTCAAGAAAAACCCACACAAAGTCTCAACTCAACCTAAGATAATCCAATCTTATTTGGACGTTATCACAGCTGCAATACACAATGCTCAACAAAGATTATTATGTGTGATTATTGAGAAATGCAATGAAGAATGAAGACGATGAGCACTTTGGTGTATATCTTTCACTTTTCTTGTTGGAATGTTGAAGAAGAGATAATTGAATGTTTATATGATGTATGGACAAATAACTAACATAACAGAAAGATTCCACAAAGTTACACAACAGAAAATTAAGTGAAACAAGCGACGAGTCGACTCAAACAGGGGATGAGTCGACTCAAATAGAGTTTATTACATGGTTGAATCGAGCTATGAGTTGACCTATTCGGACTCGTGGCAATATGATTGGGAAATTAGTCTACCTAAAGAGTGCATGAGTCGACTCATTCAGGTTTTCCAGGAATGAGTCGACCTGTTCGGACCCGAAGGTTTTGCTTCGAGTCATGAGTCGACTTACTGAGGTTTAACTTCCAAAAACGAGTTTTCCAACGTATTATGACCAATTTAGCCTATCTCTTATGAACCTAGGATGTTTACTATGATTAAGTGCATGATTCACATATAAGATATGCTCTTATATGCTTGAACACACGGAACCTATATTTTGGACGTGTTAAAGGATGAATGCTTTCTATGCTATGATGATATTATTCAAAAACACGATGTGGGCAGATAGAGAGGTTTGACATCATTAAAAATAAGGACTAGGCATATTTTCCCTCACATAAATCTTTTCACAAATGATGAAAAAGGAAATGGTCTAGTGCCTACTAATATTTTCCTCGATGGTTTGGATACGAGTTGCCTAACTCGGCCATTCGAGCAATCGTCATCCATTTAAAACTTAATGACCAAATTAAATCTTTTCATAAGTATGCAAAATAAAATGGTCTAGAGCCTACTATTCTTTTCCCCGATTGTTTGGATATGAGTTGCCTAATTCGAACAATCGTCATACGTCTAAAAAAATTTAACCTGATTCATCTCAAACCACTTTTAAAATCAAAACTTAAGCGAACTTATTTTCACAATAAACTGGATAAAAAAGGAATGGTATATTGCCTACTATTATTTTCTTTGAATACTTGAATACAATTTTCCTAACTCGACCATTCGATTATTCGTAATCTATATAAAATACCTTAATGATATCTAATCCTTCTTCACAATACAAATGATGAAAAAAGGAAATGGTCTAGTGCATACTATTCTTTTCCCTAATTGTCTGGGTATCAATTGCCTAACTCGACCATTTGACCAATTGTCATCCATTCAAAAACATGCTCAATACATCAAACACATTTTCTCGACCCCACGCAATCGAAAACCTTTTCACAAAAGAACATTTTTTAGTCCTTTTTATCACGATATGAACAAACTCTTAAGCCTCCCATACGCGAGCATACAAGAAACGTTTAACTGCTAGAACTGATCAAGCAGGATCTTGTATACATCGATACAAACAAAAGCTTCAACCTCTCATGCATAAGCACACAAGAAACATTTAATCAATGGAATGCAATCTAAACATTTTTTTCTAAAATCAACCAACCAACCAAAAATTATGTAGCATTGAGTCCCCATCACACCTGAGGATACATAGGAGTGAGATTCAACATCTCATCAAACATTATAACCAAAAAACCCAAAAATATCTTTTGTCTTGTGCAGAACTACATTACTTTGAATTCCTCATTGTACCTGAGGATACGTAAGAGCTAGACTCGCAATCTTGTCAAGCACCCTAATAAAAACTTTTTTTGCGACCCATTTTCTTTTATTTTTGAACTTTTAATCACTCAAAGAAAACAAATAGCATACGCTAACATTCAATCACAAATCTAACTAAATGGTTCCCAATGAGTACAACGGATGTGAGAGGTGTTGATACCTTCCCCTTTTATAATCGACTCCCGAACCCGAATTTGGTTATGATGACCATTTTCTCCCTTTTTAATGGTTTTATCGATATTTTACATTTCCTTCTTTGGAATAAATAAAGTTTAATATTGATTATGTTTAATCATTCTCCCAGCACACAAACGCTCGTTGGTCGTATTTTTCGCGATGCGACAGTTGGCGACTCTGTTGGGAATTTATTGCTCCTGCAAGAGAGAGTCAAGCCTAATTTGGTTAACTTTCTGATTAAATTGTTGGCTTTGTTTAATTGTTTTTCTCCATCTGCTTTACTTTATTATGTGATATAAATGTTGTCTGTTTATATGATTTTATGAGGCTCTCTGATTATTGGCACTTTGCCAGATAAGTTATATACCCGAGTCTGAGGGAAACTTGGAATTAAGATGGTGGTTATTTAGTATTAGCCCGCGAGGTGTATTCCTCGTTAGGGATGATACAAAGATCCCGCCTAGAGTGGATTCTCTAGGAGATGTTATTGTTTGACTAGTCTTCGTAACAACGATGATATTTTCAAGTAGGATCCATTACTATAGAGACCTTTTAGAACCTTGGAGTCGATGGATGTGTAGTATTGGCTCGTGAGTTGTATTGCTTGTTAGGAATGATACGAAGACCTCACCTAGAAGATATCATCTTGAGGGTATCATTGCCCGACGAGTCTTCATCACGGTGGTGATGTTCTCAATAAAGGTCCATGACTATAGGAACCTATAACCATAAAACCTACATATGGGGTTCCATTAATCAAATATACCAATTATTTTGCATATTTGTTACTATGGTTGACCAAAATGCGATGTACCTGCGATCTTGAGCTTTACATTGCATTTTCCTTACATATAAAATAACAAAATTTCATGCATCCACATTTCATCAGCATGAATTGCATATCGTTTTTCCATAAACAAAAAAGCTCATTCTAGCCTTTATCCACAACCAGTAGGCTGACTTCCCGACACCGATATTGAGCTTGTGGTAGCTACTGAAGGTCAATGGATCACTTGGAAACTGGGAAAGGATATGAACGACATGAAAGGCAAGATTGACTAGATGTCGGAAGCTTTACTAGCTCAGTCGAAGAACAATTTCCAACATGGTGTTACAGAGAATATCGATCCTACATCAAGTTTTATTGTGATGAATGTATGGTCTTCTACATGATTATGCTCATCCATAAGTAAATGTTCTTACTCAACCCCAACCTAGGCATATCATAGTATCTAATGAGGTCCTCATTAGGTAGGAGAATACCATTGCTCATATTGATGAGGAAGACCCTCGGTATGTGTTCTTCATGCCAAATTTTCAGGGCACACCTTAGATGATGCCACTGAAGGAGAAGAGCGATCCAAAACACAGCGGAATTAAAAAAATTCTCCTTTAGTGATCCTTACGAATGAGCATGATCAGTGATAGAATCGTTACCTCTTGTGGAGATTGAAACCTTTGATGCAGATCTACAGAGTGATCACAAATGTTGAATGGTGACAATGCCTCTACTCAGTCCACACAAACGGATTCCTTCAATCTTAGTGCTAGATGCTACGAATGAAGGCTTTGAGTGTGTGTGTGAGAGAGAAAGGGAGAGAGAGAGAGAGAGAAACTAAATTACAACTGGACAAATGCTTCTGCACAAGGGTTCTATTTATAGAACCACTTGTGTGGGCTGCAAGCTAAAAAGCCCACTTAAGTGTATGTGGCCCATATCTTATGATATGCCAAAATCACTTAAGCGTGTGGTACCTGTCGCAACCTGAAAAATACAGTGTGCGAAAAAACAACCGGCGAAAGAAAATGACAGAAGAGTCGCCACCGTGCGTTATTTATCCCAAGGGAGGGAAAGGAAACGCTCGAAGTAAACCTGAAAAAGGAAAGGACAAGACGGGGTCTCGCAACCAAATTTTGGGTTCGGGAGTCGGTTATGCGAAGGGAAGGTATTAGCACCCCTACGCATCCGTAGTACTCTACGGGATCCACTTTTGTAGTTCTTGTCTAAAGGGTGTGGGTTTATCTTGTGCTGTTTGCCAAAAAAAACAAAAAAGGGTTAAATGAAAATGACTCGCGCGGATGTTGTATCCACTGCATACGTATCTCATCTGAATATGAGAATCAGAGTCTTCGTAGCTCGGCTGACCTATGGGTTGGGGGGATGTGTGCTCGCTAAGACATCGCGTCTTATGCCTACGTATCTCATCTGGAATGAGAATCAGAGCAAGCCGTAGTTCGACTAACTACGGGGTTATGAATTGGGTTTTGGACGAACGACGTCACTACGCAATCTACCGGATGCTCGACCTTTGGAGACTTACTCGCCTGTAGTAGAAGGAGTAAACGTGTTGCTTTGGGTTTTAGGGTTTGGGATGCTCGAGGGCAAACAGGCAGTCCTTGACGAAGGAACCGCGCTACATGTGGGGATATGAATACAAAACACAAAACACGTATCTCAAAGTAAAATGCCACCAAGGGGCCCAAACATTGCCTCCTATCGAGGTCTTCCAGCTAAGAAAGCGATAAAGTACGAGAAAAGGAAAAAATTACCACACGGATAAAGATCCGAAGTTACAACAATTAAAGGATTAGCAACCCTGAGATCTCTCCAGCTAAACCATCAAAGAAAATCAGTCAATACGATTAATCAGGATAAACCTCCGGATGGTATCCCTGCAAGAGTATGTGAGCCCTCGTGAAAACTCAACAGAAAGGTTAGACAAACAAGGTGAAATCCAGTGAAAACAATGCCATGGCAACGCAAAGACAGGTTAGAGAAACAAAATAGGGTAACCCAGAGTTGCCCCTAAATTAAAATGTAACCACATGAATAATTCCATCAAAATTCACAAAAGGCTCACAAAAAAGGTATCAAATTCACCCATAATACCTCATACATTTAGAGCATTCAAATTAAAGGCATAAAGATGATGGATATAGGGCAAACCTGATTGGAGAGCTTGATTGAAATTGAGTTGCACCCGTGAGGTTTACAAGTTGAGTTCCCTTCAGGGTTTGGAGGCTGCTCTGAGTTCTCTGTCAGGTCTTCTCTCACTATCTTTTTCCTCAGGGTTTTGTTCCAAGGAAACCTCAGAGTGTTTTGTTTCTCCTCAAAATCCCCCTTTGTTCTGTCTTCTTTCTCTCACTATCTTTTTCCAGTGAATCTCCGAGTGTAACTCCAAGTGTAACTCCAAGTGTAACTCCAAGTGTATTTTCCTCTACTGAAACTTCAGTATTTATAGACTGATTTTCGTGGGTAGTGGGCTCAAATGAGGGAGACCCAAGTCCAAAATAATTTGTTATATTTTATTTATTAATTTTATTTATTTATTTAATTAATTAATTAAAAAAAAAAAATCGTTTTTTTTTTCAGGAAAAATGAAGGGTAAATTTTGGGGTATTACAGCTGCCCCTATTCAATCAACTGGAGACCCGGAAAGAAGATGGCAGCTGCTTTCGTGCTTTCGAGGTATCAAGGGATTGAATACAATAAAAGCCCAAAAATTTGCACTGAAGTGAAGTGAAGTAACAATGTCTGTCAGAATCGGCAAAGAGGTGGTCTTGAAAGAAGAATCTGTCTGGTACGGTGAAAGTCAGTCTGAATACCGAAAAAGAATGTTAACTTGGATACCAAAATAAATGGTAACACAGAAATAACCATGGCCTGAATGCCGCTCATCAGTCTGAATACTAGAAAGGATTTCGATCTGAACATCGGAAAATTGGCCTGAATGCCACAAGTCGCATCGACCTGAACGTCGGAAACTTCTTCGATCTGAACATCGGAAAGACTTGGCCTGAATGCCACAAGTCGCATCGATCTGAACGTCGGAAACTTCTTCGATCTGAACATCGGAAAGACTTGGCCTGAATGCCACTTCGATCTGAATATCGGAAAATTGGCCTGAATGCCACTTCGATCTGAATATCGGAAAATTGGCCTGAATGCCACTTCGATCTGAATATCGGAAAATTGGCCTGAATGCCACTTCGATCTGAATATCGGAAAATTGGCCTGAATGCCACTTCGGTCTGGATATCGGGAAAACTGGCCTGAATGCCACTTCGATCTGAATATCGGAACACTAGCCTGAATGCCACTTCGATCTGAATATCGGAACACTGGCCTGAACGCCACAAGTCGCATCGACCTGACCGTCGGAAACTTCTTCGAACTGAACATCGGAACACTGGCCTGAATGCCACTTCGGTCTGGATACCGGAAAACTGGCCTGAATGCCACTTCGGTCTGGATACCGGAAAACTGGCCTGAATGCCACTTCGGTCTGGATACCGGAAAACTGGCCTGAATGCCACTGTTAGCATTGGCAGAAATAGGGAATGATAATAGAGGCGGCGCATGGGCCAATGACACTTGCTGGGGATAACAAAGGTAAGTCATGAACAATCTTCAGTCTGAGTAATGGAAACAACTTCTAGCTTATCACTTGGGATACCGAGAATGTTTTATGCTTACATGCGTATATTTGAATTTTTCAATGGCGTAATGCTCCATGAAAATGGAAATGCTACGCGATTTGGAAGGATGCAATGCAATATGATTCTACATGCAGGGATGCGAAATGCTGGGTAGAATGCCAAGCTGAGGCAAGGGGATCTACTGGGGAAATGATCACCATCTTCTGGACCCTGGCAAGGCTGTTGGAGATGCACAACGCAAAGAACTCTGTGGGGAGATGACTAGCCATGCGGTGTTCTGGCCATATCGAGACTCTGATCGGGGAAAGAATGGCATTGGAAGCCTGCTGCTGAGGAAAGCTGCAATGGTTCTGGCAACCACGATTTGCGAGAGATGACTCAGCAGGGGGAACAAACACTGATACGGTACCGAGGTTCTGCTTCAAGAAAAGAAACCATGGATCTGGCATTGGGATTATCGATCTGACATCGAACTCTAAGGAGCAGCCACTTCTGCTGGGAAGATACAGTCTGGCACTGTCAACTCCGCTGGGGAGTGTATGTCCTGAAACAACTGCTTGGGGAAGTGCGGTGGTGAGAAACTGCTGGGGATTGAAGAATCCAACGCTCTGATCAGCTCTGCAGGGATAAGACACCGAATTTGTCTGTTGGTGACTTCACTGAGGAAGATATTCACGATCATCTGCAGGGAATTTTAAGGAAATTCCCCGAGGGTATCTGTTCTGAATAGACGATCCAAAGCACTTAAAATTTACAGCAATCTTAAATGTTTATTAAGCATGTACCTGTAAAGCCCTTATGTGTCATGATGCAATGTTTATCAAAAATTCGGACGTCATTTTTGCAAACAAAACAGTAAAATGAAAATGAAAACAGAGATATACTGAATAACATGATTTTATTGATTGAATGGCCTCTGAATAGGCATTTACATTAAGAAGCAATCCCTGGAAAGAGGTAATCGCACAATAGATAAAAACAGAAATTAATCTAATGGCAATGTGAAATGGATTTCTATTGGGTTCCAATTCTGCTATGACTTGCCCGTCTTCAAGATCCTCCAGATGATCAGCTTTCTGAAAGAGTGATTGGACTGTTTCCTATCCTTCAAAAATTTCCAGTCATTGGCACAAGATGAGATTCAGAACTACTCAGAACGCAGTCATTCGCTTAATCCCTAACTTTTGCCTGGATCACCCTTTTCGGGTTTTCGATCCACCGGGATACCCATTTTTGCCTAAGTTGCCTTTTCAGGTTTTCAACTTACCGGATGTACAATCTTTTTTATTTTTGTCCCTAATTTTTTGCCCGAACCCTTTCATTTTCTTGGTTCGCCGGGACGCCCATTTTTGCCTGGACTACTCTTTTTTACTGTCCAACGGGTCTATTTTATGCAAAGTATTTTTTAACTGCGTCTGAGTTCACAGGGGAAGTGAAGTTTTCACCATCCATAGTTGCAAGCATTAAGGCCCCACCATCAAAAACCTTGGTGACAATATACGGTCCATCATAGTTAGGAGTCCACTTGCCCCTGTGATCTGTCTGAGGAGGAAGGATCCTTTTCAACACTAAATCTCCGACTTGGAAACAACGAGGACGCACCTTCTGATCAAAAGCTCTCTTCATCCGACTCTGATACAACTGCCCATGACAAATGGCTGCCATTCGCTTCTCTTCGATAAGACTCAACTCATTAAACCTTGTCCGAATCCATTCAGCTTCATCTAACTTGACATCCAACAGGACTCTTAGAGAAGGAATCTCCACTTCAACAGGTAGGACTGCTTCCATACCATACACCAGGGAGTAAGGGGTTGCCCCGGTCGATGTACGTACTGAAGTGCGGTACCCATGCAAGGCGAAAGGTAGCATCTCATGCCAATCTCTGTACGTGACGACCATCTTCTGCACAATCTTCTTTATGTTCTTATTTGCCGCCTCAACAGCGCCGTTCATCTTAGGGCGGTAAGGGGAAGAATTGTGATGCTGAATGTTGAAGTTCTGACACAACTCCTTCATCATTTTGTTGTTGAGATTAGAACCATTATCAGTAATGATTCTTTCGGGAATCCCATAGCGACAAATGATTTCTTTCTTGATGAAACGGGCAACCACATGTCTGGTGACATTCGCGAACGACGCTGCCTCGACCCACTTGGTGAAATAGTCGATGGCAACAAGGATGAAGCGATGCCCATTGGAAGCAGTCGGCTCAATCTTTCCAATCATGTCAATTCCCCACATGGCAAACGGCCACGGCAAAGACATCACATTCAGAGGATTCGGCGGTACATGCACCTTATCAGCATAAATCTGGCATTTATGACACTTCCGAGCATACTTGAAGCAATCTGACTCCATGGTCATCCAATAATAACCCGCTCTCAACAATTTCTTAGCCATTGCATGTCCGCCGGCATGAGTACCGAAGGAACCTTCATGAACTTCCTGCATTAACATGTCCGCCTCGTGTCTGTCCACGCATCTGAGCAAAACCATGTCGAAGTTCCTCTTATACAGCACATCGTCTTTGTTCAAGAAGAAACTGTTCTCAAAGTCTTTCTGTCATTGTTGGATGCCCCTGCAGGGTACTCTTGATTCTTCAGAAAGCACTTGATATCGTGATACCAGGGCTTGTCATCGACTACCAGTTCAGCAGCAAACACATACGCGGCCCTATCAAGGCGCATAACATCGATCCTAGGAGCACGATTCCAACGAATTACCTTGATCATGGAGGATAGAGTAGCAAGTGCGTCTGCCATCTGGTTCTCATCACGAGGTATATGATACAATTTTACTGTTGTGAAGAAAGTCAACAGTCTTCTCGTGTAATCTTTGTAGGGGACCAGAGTGGGCTGGAGAGTATTCCAATCACCATTCACTTGATTAATCACCAGAGCTGAATCTCCGAAGATGTCCAGAGTCTTGATTCTCAGATCAATGGCTTGCTCAATATCCAAGATACGGGCCTCGTACTCAGCTTCATTATTTGTGCACTCAAAAGTCAGACGAGCGGTGAAAGGCATGTGGGCACCTTTCGGAGTTGTGATGACAGCGCCAATTTCACTTCCTCTAGCATTGACAGCCCCATCAAACAACAAAGTCCACTTTTCGTTTGGATCAGGTCCCTCCTCAACAACTGGCTCTTCACAGTCTTTCATCTTGAGGAACATGATGTCTTCATCTAGAAAATCAAACTTCATCGGCTCATAATCATCAATCGGCTGCTGAGCAAGATAGTCTGACAGAATACTCCCTTTGATGGCTTTCTGTGACGTGTACTGAATATCATACTCTGTTAAAATCATTTGCCAACGAGTGACCCTTCCGGTGAGAGCTGGCTTCTCGAATATGTATTTCACTGGATCCATCTTAGAAATCAACAAGGTAGTAAGGTTCAACATATACTGCCTCAGTCGGCGAGCAGCCCAGGCCAAAGCACAGCAAGTTTTCTCAAGCTGCGAATATTTGATTTCACAGTCGGTAAACTTTTTGCTAAGGTAGTATATGGCATGCTCTTTTCGACCAGACTCGTCATGATGTCCCAATACACACCCCATCGAGTTCTCGGTCACTGACAAGTACATTATCAGAGGTCTCCCAGGAACTGGAGGTATAAGGATCGGAGGTTTCTGTAGATACTCTTTTATCTTCTCGAAAGCCCTTTGACAATCTCCATTCCACCTGATAGCCTGATCTTTCCTCAGCAATTTGAAAATTGGCTCACACGTGGTTGTTAGGTGAGAGATGAACCTTGCAATGTAGTTCAACCTCCCTAAGAAACTACGGACTTGCTTCTCTGTTCTTGGCTCAGGCATTTCCTGTATTGCTTTCACTTTGTCAGGATCCACCTCAATCCCTTTTCCGCTAACAATAAAACCCAGCAATTTTCCCGATCTCACCCCGAAAGTGCACTTGTTCGGATTAAGTCTCAGTTTGAATTTCCTCAAACGCTCAAACAGTTTCTGCAAATTCACCAAATGTTCTTCTTCTGTCTGAGATTTGGCAATCATATCATCCACATAAACCTCGATTTCATGATGAATCATATCATGGAACAGAGTTACCATAGCTCGTTGATATGTTGCTCCGGCATTTTTCAGACCAAACGGCATCACCTTGTAGCAGAAGGTGCCCCATGGGGTTATGAAAGTTGTCTTTTCCATGTCTTCTGGTGCCATCTTGATTTGGTTATAGCCAGAAAAGCCATCCATGAAGGAGAATACCGAGAACTGAGATGTATTATCCACCAAAACGTCGATGGAGGTAATGGGAAATCATCTTTAGGGCTAGCTCTGTTCAGATCCCGGTAGTCGACACACATCCGTACCTTTCCATCCTTCTTAGGTACTGGGACGATGTTTGCAACCCATGGCGGATAATTGGTGACTGCTAGAAACCCTGCATCCAACTGCTTTTGCACTTCTTCCTTTATCTTGACAGCCATCTCTGGTCTTGTTCTTCTGAGCTTCTGCTTGACCGGAGGACAACCTTCTTTGAGAGGCAAGTGGTGTACCACGATGTCTGTGTCCAGCCCAGGCATGTCCTGATAAGACCAGGCGAAGATGTCAACGTATTCTTGCAGCAATTCAATCATCCCTTTCTTCACATCATCTCCCAAAGCAGCCCCTATCTTGATTTCTCTCTTGGCGTCCTCGGTGCCGAGATTAATCACTTCAACAGACTCTTGATGCGGTTGAATAACCCTTTCCTCTTGTTTTAATAACCTGGTAAGCTCTTCAGGGAGTTCACAGTCTTCATCACCCTCTTCTTCAGCTTGAAAGATTGGATTTTCAAAGTCGAAACGAGCCGTAGCAGAAACGTTATCAATAGGATCCGGTGATGTGCATCTGCATGAGTGATGGTATGTGCTTATGAGTGTGAAAGAAAAAAAAAGTGGAAACTAAACAAAACATTGCCATTTTTTTATTTTGAAAAACTGCAAAAATAGAAAGACAGGGAACGAAATATTTTAATGCAAAAATACGTCCTTTATTTATGATAAAAATGCAAGTGTCACATAGACGGGCCCTACAATGAGTCATTACGCCCTGGGCGGAACGTAAGACTTGGATATGCATGAATAAACAAAGAAAATTACTCTTCAAGAAGAGTGACTTGGATAATCTCTTCAGAAGACCAATTGTTGATGACTTCACCCGGGATCCTCGGACGCACCCAGTTGTCAATGTCACAATCACTATCCCCATCTTCTTCGTTGACTGCAGAGACTTGACCATACTGAATGACGCCAGCACTGGAGAAAGTAATCGGCCCCTGATGAGTCTGAGGCGTTGAAGTACACACATCCGAAACATCGGAATCCATTTCAGTTACATCATGGATTACAGAATCAGTAGGAACAACATCTGCGAATTCATCAGTAGCATCTTCAAACCCTTCTTCCTCAACCCCTTCCGCAGACTCTTGGACAGACAGACCCTCAACCTGGAGGATACCTTTGTCGAGCAAGGCATGAATACCCTGCTGTAGTTTCAAACAACCTCCACTCTGAGTGGCACAATCCAAACAACCCTTCCCACAACCGGGGAAGACATCGGCCTTCAGCAAGCATCCTTTGATATCCAACAATGGAGTCTTCAACTTCAACACATCCTTAATGGACTTGGCTTCTCCCTCTACCAAATTAACGTTCGCACCACCATGCTGGGGCATGGGATTGTTGACGACATTCGGAGCTGGTGCAAGGTCGATGGCCTTTGAATCTATGAGGTCCTGAACTACGTGCTTAAAAGCTTTGCAGTTCTCAATGTCATGGCCAGGTGCCCCAGAGTGGAAGCTACACCTAGCGTTGGCGTCGTAACCCACCGGAAGTCTACCAATAGGAGGAGCCAGAGTGCGCAATTGCACAAGTTGTAGTTGTTGAAGACTAGAAAGCAACTGGGCGTACGACATTGGAAGGGTGTCGAAACGCCGGTCCATCATCCTTTGCCTCTGTTGATAAGCGGGTCTGTTACCCGGTTGTTGCTGCTGTTGATACTGAGCTGGTTGACGTTGTGATTGTTGTTGTTGTAGTGGTGCTGCAGTTGGAATGGTCACCCCTGCGGCAGTACCTGTTATGCAAGACATGCTAATGAATATGCAAATGCAATGACATGTTTATCAATTCCAAAAGTATTCTACCCCCTTGATTCCAGTCTCACATTTGATAAACAGTGTAAAAAAAAAGACTAAGTCGTTGATGAGAACCAAGAAAATTCCAACTAGAATCAAGTGGAAGATATAAACCCCACAGAAATGGATAAACATGTGTGAATGATTATGAATGTAAAATGATGTGATGCAAAATGATGTGAATGCAGTGCAGTGGCATGGGAATCAGGATTGCTGTATCTGCTTGAACATCTGTCAGGTTGCACTGTCTGGAGAGAAATTAAGAGTACACCAAACAAAGGTCATGGGATGGATCATGTTATCCTTAATATCAACCACCCATTTTGGCGGATTATGGTTTACACCTTATCAATACCCGAGTTTCATTGATATTAAGGATACCTGATCAGATCAACCATGAATCAAGGGTTTGTCGCAAGTCACGAGCATGGAGTTTAGGTTAAGAACCACCCAAAAGGAGTGTACTAAGGTTTAAACCTGCCAAACATGTTCTACAAAAGGTTCCCATAGTCATAATCCCATCTTTCGGATATTATCAGAGGAACGACCACTCGTATTCCAACAATATTCTCAAGAGAGACTCTTATGAGTGTAGTATCGCGTAACAATCGTATCAAATCTTACACTTGAACGACTTTCGTACTACGTCCTACGAATAAGCCAAGATGGGTTTGGTAAACTAAGGTCCTTGGCTTCTTAGGTCTACATTGGAACAAGTAATGTCTAACCACAACTTACTTATGTGACATTATTGATCTCAACATGACCTCCACCAAGTGAATGGGCTTGCAAGTCAACTCGCTAAGGAATACTCCACACAAGTTGACAGGACTATGCCATTCTCCTATCTTAAGTGCACTCGAGTTCGGATATAGAACTCATCTCACAAAGATCACCAAGCAGCCATAGCCAGCCAACAGATACAACAATGATATGTATACAATGCAAAGCAGGTAAATAAATAACTGTACAAAAGCATGAACACGCAAAAAACAAACAAACTACAAAAGCTAGGAGGGACTCGCTTAGGGAAAATGGACCAGCAAGAGGTCAACTTCTTAAAGTCCCCAGCAGAGTCGCCAGCTGTCGCAACCTGAAAAAATACAGTGTGCGAAAAAACAACCGGCGAAAGAAAATGACAGAAGAGTCGCCACCGTGCGTTATTTATCCCAAGGGAGGGAAAGGAAACGCTCGAAGTAAACCTGAAAAAGGAAAGGACAAGACGGGGTCTCGCAACCAAATCTTGGGTTCGGGAGTCGGTTATGCGAAGGGAAGGTATTAGCACCCCTACGCATCCGTAGTACTCTACGGGATCCACTTTTGTAGCTCTTGTCTAAAGGGTATGGGTTTATCTTGTGCTGTTTGCCAAAAAAAACAAAAAAGGGTTAAATGAAAATGACTCGCGCGGATGTTGTATCCACTGCATACGTATCTCATCTGAATATGAGAATCAGAGTCTTCGTAGCTCGGCTGACCTATGGGTTGGGGGGATGTGTGCTCGCTAAGACATCGCGTCTTATGCCTACGTATCTCATCTGGAATGAGAATCAGAGCAAGCCGTAGTTCGGCTAACTACGGGGTTATGGATTGGGTTTTGGATGAACGACGTCACTACGCAATCTACCGGATGCTCGACCTTTGGAGACTTACTCGCCTGTAGTAGAAGGAGTAAACGTGTTGCTTTGGGTTTTAGGGTTTGGGATGCTCGAGGGCAAATAGGCAGTCCTTGACGAAGGAACCGCGCTACATGTGGGGATATGAATACAAAACACAAAACACGTATCTCAAAGTAAAATGCCACCAAGGGGCCCAAACATTGCCTCCTATCGAGGTCTTCCAGCTAAGAAAGCGATAAAGTACGAGAAAAGGAAAAAATTACCACACGGATAAAGATCCGAAGTTACAGCAATTAAAGGATTAGCAACCCTGAGATCTCTCCAGCTAGACCATCAAAGAAAATCAGTCAATACGATTAATCAGGATAAACCTCCGGATGGTATCCCTGCAAGAGTATGTGAGCCCTCGCGAAAACTCAACAGAAAGGTTAGACAAACAAGGTGAAATCCAGGGAAAACAATGCCATGGCAACGCAAAGATAGGTTAGAGAAACAAAATAGGGTAACCCAGAGTTGCCCCTAAATCAAAATGTAACCACATGAATAATTCCATCAAAATTCACAAAAGGCTCACAAAAAAGGTATCAAATTCACCCATAATACCTCATACATTTAGAGCATTCAAATTAAAGGCATAAAGATGATGGATATAGGGCAAACCTGATTGGAGAGCTTGATTGAAATTGAGTTGCACCCGTGAGGTTTACAAGTTGAGTTCCCTTCAGGGTTTGGAGGCTGCTCTGAGTTCTCTGTCAGGTCTTCTCTCACTATCTTTTTCCTCAGGGTTTTGTTCCAAGGAAACCTCAGAGTGTTTTTGTTTCTCCTCAAAATCCCCCTTTGTTCTGTCTTCTTTCTCTCACTATCTTTTTCCAGTGAATCTCCCAGTGTAACTCCAAGTGTAACTCCAAGTGTGTTTTCCTCTACTGAAACTTCAGTATTTATAGACTGATTTTCGTGGGTAGTGGGCTCAAATGAGGGAGACCCAAGTCCAAAATAATTTGTTATATTTTATTTATTTATTTTATTTAATTAATTAATTAATTAATTAATTAATTATTTTATTTTATTTTTCGTTTTTTTTTTTTTTCGTTTTTTTTTTCATTTTTTTTTGTTTTTTTTTTGTTTTGTTTTTTTTTCAGGAAAAATGAAGGGTAAATTTTGGGGTATTACAGTACCTTACCATATTTCGTATTCTACTTAAGTACATCGTACCTTACGATGTTCTACTATTCACTTAAGTGCACCGTACCTTACGATGTTCCTTAGTTACTCTATCTCTCATCAATCTGTCTTTTTCTGTGTGACCCTGTAGGTTTTTGCGACATTAGAAATTATATTAAAATCATGTATTTAACATAATAAACAGTGAGCGGTATCTAGCAACACATCACTACTATCCAAGACACGAAAATATTATGTCATCTGGCAAATCCTTTTGTGATAATACTTATGTGTACAATTACCCTTTTGCCCTTATGTCTATATTGAACACAAGGCATAGACCGTGTCATCCTTGTCTAGTTCAATATTGGGCTCGTAGATATTTATCCTGTTATGCAGGATGGGCAAATTCCATCTAGGTCACTCATGTCCCTCAGCATGCTTCGTGGAGTACCCATCAACTGTCTTTATGGTCATCCAGTTACGGACAATGTTTGATTAGCAATAAGACACTCAACTCTACATCTAGGGTACATAGTGGTTTTAGGTCAAAGGGTGGTATACACCATTATCACCATGAGAATAACTTATGACACTTAGCATAACATTCTATATAGTATTCTCATAGTGGGTCAATCCAGTATAAATATTACTCTGAATATTCATACTTATGTTTAAGACTTGATAACTCCTTATCCATGATCCATGAGATGTGATCATCAGTCTATATACATAATAGTCTTAATGCTTTAATGTTATCCCACTTCACAACAAAGCTCGACTACAGATACTTTAAGAATAGTGTCCTTATATTTAATTGGATCTTATGATTAAGTCACACTTGATACATCAAATGGACTAGCTATTCTAGGGACTTTATTAAACAAACATAATAAATAAAAAGCCTTTTATTATTAATAAATAATTCGATACAAGTATCAAAAGTATTGGCCTCTAGGGCTTAAACCAACAGCCACTGGCCCATCCTACTAATGAAAGGTTTTGTGCCCTTGAGGAGAAATTATGAGCTATGGAAGTGCATGACACTTCTAGGATCAATGCCATTGATATGTGTTTAGTGCCAGGCCTGGTTATCCCTCGGAAATTTAAAGTACACGGGTCTTAGCTGCCCAAGGCACCATTTGATGATGTTCTGCCGAAAAATGGCCTCTTATGCCCATGATGATAAGCTAATGATTCACTGTTTTCATGACAGTTTGAGTGGGGTATCATTTAGTTGGTACATAGATTTAGAAAGAAGTTGTACCAAGTCATGAAGAGACTTAAGTAACACCTTTCTGAAGCAGTACTAGTACAATTTGGGCATGGCTCCCAGTCGCATGCAGTTGCAAAGCTTATCTCAAAAGAGCAGTGAATCCTAATAATATGCATAGTAATAGAGAGAATTGGTAGCCTGAATGCAATCATCACTTTAGACATAGAATTGGTTGACATGTTCATAGGTACTCTACGAGACTCTTATCTTGAAATAATGGTAAGCAGTGCATCATCAAGCTTCTCTGACCTGGTGATAGTGGAAGAATGCATCGAGAGCAACCTCAAAATTGGAAAAATCTAAGACGCCTCGAGTAACTAGGCTAGCAAGACTGAATCCCTCAGCAGTTCCCGAGAGGAATAGGAGAATGAAACCAATGTACTCGAGGCAGGTCTTGGGCATTCTCATGGTGCACCAGCAAGACCTTATGGTCCCCTGTCTTTTCAGCAATCACCATTTCCAACACCACACTATCCTTATGGGCAACCAACAACGCCTGGAGTGCCATACTAGCAGTCATGGACCATTCATCATTCAAATCAGCGAGCCTAGGGTCGGAGATATCAAAATTAGTATCAATATAAACCTAGGTCTCGAAAATAGTTTGGAAAGAAGGAATGCTCCCTCCGATTCAATTCATCTGACATATAGTCAACTTTTCCTAGATCTAATTCAAAGCTTGTTGGTGGACCCCAAACCTCTCAAGACGATTCTATAACCTTTCCCACCTAGGTATGACCCAAATGTGCAATGTGGATATCATGCTGGATCAAGAGGGAAGTCAACTGAGGACCGTAAAACTTTCAAAGCTAAGGTACAACAGTTGATTGATAATACGTACATAGTCTTTCTAGAAGGAAAACTGGTGTTGAACATCAACCTCTCGCTTAAATGAGTGCGAAGACCTCAAGGGACACCTTTTAAAGTCAGTGGGTCATATAGGAAGTCGTCTTCAAATGCTGACAATCATTGAGTTGTTTTATCATTTGCATTTGTAATTTCTTTGTCTATTAAATGTTATTTGTTGTTAAACATTGTTGTTTTTATGGTGAAATTAATAAAGCGATCATTCATTTTCTGAATCAATCATTTCCTATTCACTCATTTTTCTTCCCTTATATAAAAAACAAAAAAAATATCCATATTTCTCCCATTCACTGTATATTTATCAAACTGTTGTTTAAGCAAAGATCAGAGGGAGGAAGATGAAAATGAAATACCAAATTTTCTAACAGTATGCTTTCAAATAGAACCTTGTTGGTGATGTAAGGCATTATACAAATCCCCAAACACCAAAGAGATGAGGAGTTAATCCTTAGTCAGACACTTTGAGCCTAGAAGTTGGTGTTTATTTTAGAAATGAAAACGCTTATGCTTAACTCGGGGCATGGTAGTTTTGTTCAGGTTAATCTGACTATGCATTCTAATTGCAAGAAAAAAAACACATCCTGAATGGGGATCAACCACATGTCATTCTTCGTACACGTCGTGAAGAGTCGAAGGAATCATGGGAAATCCAAAGGTTATGATGGATGTTCCTCAATAATCAATGACACAACACTCACAAGCCTTCCAGACCAAAAGAACAAGCTCCCCAAGAGTTATTCGAAAAAAAGAAGAAAAATGAAGAAGAAAAAAGAAAGTCCGCTAATTTGAACACCCAAAGAGGTGACTTAGGAAAAAGTTAGGGCATCCCAGTGGATCAAAAGCTTCAAAGAAGCAATCATGTAAAAAGTTAGAAGAAAGAAAAGATTGTGTAAATCCTCAGCAAAAGAAAAACATGATTAGGTGACCACCATATCAAAAATCAAAGGGTCACTGACATCTCTGACAAAAACTAAGCAAGGTGACTACAATTTCAAGAAAACATTGAATATTCATCTTTACACGTTCAAACTCTCTTGGAAGTTGAGTGTGTATGTTGAATTAACTGAATGTATGACTGGAGATCATCAAGAGGAAGGGGTGGTGTTCGCGAGATTATGAGTCTATCAGAATAACTAACTGCAAGTGTACAGTCTATCGCATCGTTTTAAAAGATATCGGTTTCACAGAGATAAATAGTCAAATCTATCATTTCTCATTGTCACGGTGTTTATCTAAGGCGATATCGAAAAATGTTTGGAACAGAAACAAAATGAAAATAATAACATTTAAACAAATTCAAAGATGTAATATTGGAACGTGGATCACATTAATCAACAATACTCTTATTATCTCTAATTAGAACCACCTATTGAGGCAATGTTTTCTTCCTTGAAAAATTGCTAATTAAGAAGGAATCGTCACTTTTGACTTTTCGGAACCAGACTTTATCTTTAATATATACCAGCCGCTCACGGTGCGCTGGTCGCGTCTTGCGTTGAAGTAGAAATATTTTTTTATGTAACCACCTCTTTAACTCAGTTGAAAAGTAATTTTGATTGAAAACTTTAACTTAAAGATTGTATTAAGGTCAAAACAGCCCCAAAAGCACTCTTACATAGACAACATATGGAGTACCGTCGATTCGACGGTCCTCACGTTCCAGCACTAATGATTTGGCTGGACATGGTTATGGTAAACGATATATCATATGATTGAAAAGTGCGATATGATATATTAAAATGATACGTGTGCAATTGAGTTTCAACAACAACTTGCAAATAAATGTATAGATTTGAAGATAGATTTTTGTACAAAAAGTAACAAGCGGAAATAAAATAAATCAAATTAAAGCGGTGCGAGGAAATAAATCAAAGTGAAACGGTGCGAGGAAATAAACAAAGTAAAGCAATGAGGGAAAATAAAGTAAGTAAGGTAATGCGACAAAGTAAATAAAATAAAGCGGTGCAGAATGTATTAAAAACCTGCTATAATTGGAGACTTGAATTTGGTACAACTGAAATGTAAATGACGGTAAGATTAAACGCTACGACTACGATGCTCAAAACTTAATGATAACAATGGTGCGATAACCCCTCGATGTGAAGAATTATTTCTTTAACAGTGAATATATGGCCTATGCTGAAACTAAGTTTGGATTATCAAAACAATGAACTTTATGGCCTATTTATACTAGTACTAGACCTAGGGGAGCATGTAACTCCTTCAACATTCGTGTGAGGAAAAAATGGTGGTCATGGGATTGAATCTCCAACTGCCTTGACTAGAGCACCAAAATCAAAGATGGCGACCACTATGTAGGGATGGCGAATGCCATGTTCCCAAAATGGCCAGACCCAGACTTTGTGATCGTTGAGGCGTGGGACACGTCATCTTCCTTGCGGCTACCTCTATGGAGAACTCCATGTTGGGCGCCATGTGTACATTTTACTCATTTTTCTCCGTCTTTTGCTTCGTTTTTTTAAGTAAGGCCTTTTCTAAGCCATGTACCTGAAAACAAGGAAAAGTACCAGCATAACAATAGAAATGATAATAAAAGGATGGTAAAACATGTGCAATCTGAGTCAAATATGTAATGTGTTTTGGTGCTATCAAAATATCCCACAATTAAATATTTGCTTGTCCTCAAGTAAAACGTGTGCTAAGAAGAAAAACAGTAACTCTCGGATGATTATTTTAGGCTATAGAGTTTGCTTTGGTTATGATCGTGTAGATATGTACTATCTCGCAAACTAAGGATATCGTAACAACACATTCCACATTTGCGGTTATAAGTCTCCTTCCTATACAAACCAATATGTATTATGTTAGTATGCCTAGGCCTTACTTAATCATCTCATTTTTCGTCCTTTTTCATTCAAGCGCAATCACATTAAGCTCGTTATATGTACATACACAATGAGGAGATCTGTTAGTAATTGTGATGTATTTTTTTCGAAGGGGCTCTGGTATCAAAACAGTTCTCCCCTTTTCCAAATTACAGTTGCGGGGGATCAGATCGTAATCCACCCTACCAAGTTCAGAACTAAATACCTCTGAACCGACCAACAATAGGAACTTGTTATTTTTTACTACCGGTTAGTATTTGTGCTTTAGCATTTATTCATTTTTGCTCAAAATCACTCACTTATTTGCATCAACCTTCCTACTTAGTGTATGCTTAAGATGGTGTTGACTGCTAAAGTAAACTGCTTAAGGACTTATTTAGGGGTGAGAGTTCAAGGCCATGACATAATAAGTATCCAGATTGATCTCTATAATTAGGAGACTTACAATGTTAAGACGATACCGATCTTAGGAGTTTTCCAAAGTCTCTACAACTTATCCTTAACTTATTTAATATCCTAAAATTTCAAAAATAAACATTGTTTTCTTCTTCAAATTTTTTTTTTTTGGTATGGCTCAAGAAATGAAAGAATTAATAAATAGCAAAAAACCACACATAAAGACTCGACAGCACATGCAATGATAAAATCCTAACTTAATGCATAAAATAATAAATCTAACTAGAAAGCGATAAAAACGGTAAAGATCCCCTCCCACACTTAAACCAAACATTTTCCTCAATGTTTTGATGTAAGGTGAAGAAGGAGAGAAAAAACATGTATCCCAACTTAAAAATGGCCTCGGCCTCAGCCTCGACCATCATGTTTTCCTCGCCCATACTGAGGGTGCGGAACTCCAACATGCTGCACATACCCACGTAATACATCCACCATTGCCCGTAATATCGTTATCTCTTTGATTAGGTCCCCCATTTTAAGTTCGGTTTTGTTAATACCTTAGGATTGGCATTAATATTGTAAAACAAATAATGTAATCATCTCTGTTGTTTTAATATGTTGGGTTGAAGAAATTCAACATCTGGACCAACATGTCATGTACGATGTCACGACATCGTGCCTGTGACATCGTACATGTGTAGAAAACTGAATTAATTAATTCAGTATATATTCTGGGATTAGTGAGGATATTTGGTGAATATCCTAACTCCCATGTGGAGGTCTTAAAGACTCAATCAGAATATATATAGGCTCCAAATATGGAGATATATATGGAGAGATTTTAGGATTGAAGACCTTATTTGTAGCAGAAATTTTCTGCTGTATTTGTAACAGCAAAGAAGAAGTTTGCTGCGATTTCTGAAGGCCCAAATCCAGTTGGGTGATTAGGTTATAAATAGCATATTGTAACCTAGTTTTTGTAAGCCTCTTAGAATGAAAAATTAGGGGTGTGTGTGAGGTAAACCTCCCAACCTGTGGGAAGGTTACCATGTGTTTCTCAGTGTTCAAAGCTGAGAGTATTTGTAACTCAAAACCTGTAGGTAAGAGTTGTTTGTTCTTGAATGAAGTTGTGAAGCAAGTTCAAGTTGTTTAACATTACATTGTATTTGTAGTGATAGGAATGGAAACTGGAGGTTTCTATCTAGGAGTTCCTAGGTATAGATTGCATTGGGTAGGGATTAAGTGAAGAGTTGTAAACAGGGGAGTTTAGCTCTGAATTAATATTGCTGATAGTGGATCTTCTTCCTGGCTTGGTATGCCCCTAGAGTAGGTGATGTTGCACCGAACTGGGTTAACAATTTCCTGTGTTTGTTTACCTTCTGCATGTTATAATCCTGTCTGCCATAACTCAGGTTGTAATTCAGTCTGCTTATCAAGTTAATAACAGACTTGATACATAGCCTTCTGTTTGAATGTCAATCAGAATGTTTTGACATTCATCATTAACAACACATACTGAATGATAGGCATGTTGATCTCAGTTCAGTATTTAGTTAAGTCTGGTCTTCAAGAGGATAACAGACCTGGCCAAAGGATCATAGTGAAACTGTCAAACTGGATGTCTTGACAGTTGTTCGTGTAGGCTGATACTGAAGTAGAGACTGGTTAGTCTTTCACAGTATAGCAAAGTTAGCACAGTCTGTTTTTAGGAACATAACAGAATCAGCATGAGGAACTGAATGTTGTGACATTCACACCTGACAGTTTGTGCTAAATTGTAGGATAATTAGTTTTTCTATTTCAGCATTTTTCTCAGGCTAATTCTAGGAATCCAACAGCTGAACTAAAATCCAGGAAAATAACAACTAACCTACAATTAATGAACCTAACAAATAGACTATCTGTCAGCTCCCTAATGTGTGGAAATTAGGTTAACTTGCTTGACTTTTAGTTTAGGAAACACGAGTACTAAGCCAGCAAACTGGAATACAGTAACAGGTGATGTTCAAATCAATATTGATATATCATGCTGATAACTGTGCAAACACAACAGAAGTAAGTGTGGTGGTTGATCTCTGTTGTGTCTTTGTACAAGAAGGACAGAACTAGGTGTTCTTCCACTCTAAGGTAATACAGTAGCAGATGTCGTGACAACTGTGAAAGCGTGCTTGAGTACAGGGTTTTAATTTGTATAACGGTCGTGCTGTATTAGTTACTATGTTGGATCAGATGTCATGACTTGGAGTAGAACATCTGAATTCTGACTACGCCAGAATTTCAAATGGTATCAGAGCAGGCATCCTGTTCTGTTTCTGGATGAGATCCATGGGTGATACTTTCTGGTATCTTGCTAGGAGTTATGTTGGTACTGATGTTGGAACCTGTGGAAGGTTCTGTGATTTACCTGAATGGTCCCTTGAAGTAGGTGGAAGGACTATTCATGACAGGAACTGAGTGTACCTGTCTCTGGAGGTTGGCAATTGGCCTTTGTGTGGGATAGCTGTGCTAGTATTGAATCATATTCAAACTTGGTATGTTCTTGGAGGCTGATCTGGTGAAGTGTGTGTTCATTGGTTGAGTTGTATTATGATTTCCGCTGCATAATACCTGGTAAAACTCAAACTCTGATGTAGTTTCCCCTCATGTGGATGAAAGGCTGTTGTATTCAAGATTTCATCATAATCTACTAAAGATGTCAAAGATACTTGAGTCTCATCAAGTCCACTCTTCATGGTAAGAATCACCTGATCACTGATTCTTGTACTCTCCTGGGTAGTGTATATGAAGACCTTGAAGACTTTCAAGGAGGGTTTGTTCCAAGGAGGTTAACTAATGTTCTATGTGATGTTAGAACATGTTGTTCGACAAGTATGCAGCTACTGGTTAAAGAGCAGATGTTTAGGTGTCAAACAAAGGGATACTTTGGTTTGGAACCTACTCCTGACCTGGAAGAGGAGACATCTGTGTGTGCTAAGTTGACAAGGGTAGGGTCAACTGTGTGTGTGCTCAAGAAGGTCACCTCTAGACGTCTGATCTCTAGAAGTGGAGTTGGTTGAGATGTGACATTGTGCAATTTCCTGCTGGTTGTCCTATTCCTGTAGATTGATCAGGGTTGGATAGTTGTTCCCTGAAAGTACTATGTTATGATTGAAGACAAGTCCCCTGGATGTTAGAAGTCAATAATGGGATTGGGACCATGAATCTTGGTATTCAAACACCATGCTCAGAAGTGGCAGTTCTTTCAAGGAGTGAGGATATGAAGATTCAGAGGTTGGTTGAGGTAGTATGCTCTGGCAATGCATATCTACTATTAACTGGTGTTGTTTTGTTGTCACTAGTACTTATGGTCAGCTGGAGTCTGATTGGTGTGATTGAAGTATGTATAGGCATAACTCATAGAGTTAGTTGCCACTGGTAAGGATGGTGTATGTCATGTTGAGACATTTGTGTACAATGCATGGATATTGGTGTGGAGTTTCCATGATTGTTAATTTGAGGGGGAGCTTTGATTAACCTCCTCACGTTTGGTCAGCCTAGGGTCTGGTTGACTGTTGACCTGTGTCACATGGGTTCTGGCTGTTGTGTGACACATTTGCAAGGAAAGATTCATCTCTCTCATTCCTAAGGGTGAATCTAATCTGGAAAGATTCTCAAAACTATTGAGGTGCTTGCAAGCAGAAGATCTTGTCACAAGAAGAGTATTTTCAAAGTATTCTTATGGTGGAAGTATCTGAAAGGATAATTGGGAAAGGATTTAAGATCAATGTCTACTTGAGCCAAGTACAAGTATTTAATTGATTATCCTTGGAGCTGCAGATAACTGATGTTCTTAAAGATGTTGGAACATCTCTTCTTCAAGACCCTGTGCAGAATCACAGGAAGGATAGTACATTGGTTTATGATCTATCTCCTTGGTAGCAGCAAGAGCATATGATCTCTGAAAAGGTTTCCTGGCAAGAAACATGTTCAGCCTTGTGGTGTACAAGAAGAAGAAGACATCATAGTCTTGATGGTGGTTACTTGGATCAGTTTATTTCTGATCTAGGGAAGGAAGTGCATTGGCTAATGCACACTGTGGAGTTAAGAACAAGTGGCAACATTCTTAACATCATGGAAACAGATTTACTTTAGGAAGTAGAATCCTTGGTATAGCTAAAGGGTTAGTCTCTAACTGGTCCTTCTGAAGACTCATGCATCAGAGTGTCTGATGTCTTTGGAGAAGAAGCAGGAATTCATCAAGGTGTGAGCTTGGATGACTTAACTGCAAACCTGCAGGATGGAGGTTGTTTACTCAAACTTGGTTCCACAATCAAGTCTATGAGAGCATTGAACTCTTGTTCTGTGTAGGGAGGAAGTTCTTTCAAGTGGCAGAAGAAGGAGCTGAATTCAACAGCTAAATGTTGAAACACAATGTTGTGACATTTGGTTTAACATCAAAAGCTTAGTTGGTGAAGTGGCAGATCAACTTAACATAGAAGGGTCTACAGAGTTGTAGATTGGGTACTTCAAAAAGGTCGTTCTCATTGCAGTTCTTTGGAGTTGCTGGATGGAGAAGATGTTACATGTTCATGTCTTAGAGAATCTAAGTTCTGTTTAACATGTAGCTTGAAGCTCAAGTCTCACTTGGAAGGTCAGCATATCTTTGGGAGAAGTCTGATAAACTTGGAGAGGTCAAAAAGTGGCATTTGACTCTTTCATATGAGGATTCATGAAGGAGGTAATCAACAGTGGCATTTGGTCTATCTCAGAAGTGAGTTCGAAGGATCAAGATAATCAACATATGGCAGCTGATTATTCTTGAGGAAAGTCTGAGACAAATTACTTTTGAGCAGAAAAGTAGTAAGTTGAAGACAAAAGAATGTGTTGTCTATTCATCACTTGGAGCTTGTGGTAGGAGTTCTAAGCTATCTATGGAAGATTATCTCTTGTAATGGGATGAAAATGTATATGTCCCAATTTGTGTCTGGTTTCTTTTGGATTAAGCTGGTGACTCAGTGATATCTGAAGATTATCAGATGGTGTTCCTTGTTATGTTGTGAGGATGTCCTAACTAATGTTAGAACATTTTGTGAAGTGGCTTTCTATTCTGGTTAGAAGAGAGATTGACACAGAGTGTGGATGTGTTCAGCCAAGAGGGTTGAACAGAGGGTGTGCTCTTGAAGACATGAAGATGCGTCTTATGTTTTCCATTCATCAAGTGGTCTGGGTTCTCTTTGAATCAGGAAATATGTGAAGGTCCAACTTTGGGGTGTTGGATATGTTCATGTGTGATCTCCAAGTTTCAAGAGAAGAGTTGGTTGTTCATGACAGGGGGAGTTCTGTCTTTGTGCTGCAAGTAATCATCAAGCTTGTGGTCTATGATGACAAGGTATGGCACCTTGTTAGTTATTGGGTTGATGTGATGTGTGTCAAGGCTGAGGGAGCAGAAGAATGTCTGACTGGATGTCATGACATTGCCTTGGATAATATTGTTATTTCCTTCTGAACCTTAAAGTCATGAGGAAATATGGATGTGGTGTGTCTAATTATGATAAATTAGAATAAGCCTGATTGTTACAATTGTGTGGTACAGGGGGAGTAACCATCTACTGGTCTTTGTGATTTTGGCTTTAGTGGTGCCAGATGTCAAGTCTCTACTGGAGGTACGAAAGTGATATTAGGAAATGTTGATAGGAAGAATACTTGAAGAATGCAGGCAAAAGCCACGTTGAATGTTAAGACATCACGTGCAACGTGTCTGACTGCATATAGGGAATAGCCTCCATGCACTGGAACTGTTGTTTTGGAAAAGAAACAGTCAAGAGCTATAAAAGGTATTCAAAGATAGTCTGAGATTTTGTTGGTGATTCTCTGACTGTTTCTTAGCAAATATTAATGAATCTTGACCAAGCATTTATTCCTACCGTTAATTCCTAAGCACGGGCTGGACTATTTAAAGGATGTAATAACCCTCTTCTTCTCACAAGAGAAACACTCCATTCCCTCTAAAACATGGGGTATGTTAAGGTTTGGGCAAACTGCGCCTGGATCTGGTTTTGTGAGGGGTTCATTTACAAATGTTTAGCTAAAAAGGGGGAGAGAAATATAGTCCTGAGAATGTACCAGAAGCAAGTAAAATGTGGTAGCAAGCAGAAGTTGGCTTCAGACACAGAAGTCACTAACTGGGCATATCACTTGTGTCTTGTGATTTGAGTTAAGGGGACAGTTGTGTCTTGTGATCTGAGTTACATTATCTATGTACTCAACATTACATATTCTTCTTGAAGCTCTACCGTTGAGGGGAAGGGTTCTGATGCAACTGATTCGTGTACCTCTACTTCCTCATGTACACCAACTTTGGTGTTTGTGGTGGTGGAGATAATGACAGAGGCTTATTTGTTTTAGCTAAAATTTGCCAAAGGGGGAGATTGTTAATACCTTAGGATTGGCATTAATTTTGTAAAACAAATAATGTAATCATCTCTGTTGTTTTAATATGTTGGGTTGAAGAAATTCAACATCTGGACCAACATGTCATGTACGATGTCACGACATCGTGCCTGTGACATCGTACATTTGTAGAAAACTGAATTAATTAATTCAGTATATATTCTGGGATTAGTGAGGATATTTGGTGAATATCCTAACTCCCATGTGGAGGTCTTAAAGACTCAATCAGAATATATATAGGCTCCAAATATGGAGATATATATGGAGAGATTTTAGGATTGAAGACCTCATTTATAGCAGAAATTTTCTGCTATATTTGTAACAGCAAAGAAGAAGTTTGCTGCGATTTCTGAAGGCCCAAATCCAGTTGGGTGATTAGGTTATAAATAGCATATTGTAACCTAGTTTTTGTAAGCCTCTTAGAATGAAAAATTAGGGGTGTGTGTGAGGTAAACCTCCCAACCTATGGGAAGGTTACCATGTGTTTCTCAGTGTTCAAAGCTGAGAGTATTTGTAACTCAAAACCTGTAGGTAAGAGTTGTTTGTTCTTGAATGAAGCTGTGAAGCAAGTTCAAGTTGTTTAACATTACATTGTATTTGTAGTGATAGGAATGGAAACTGGAGGTTTCTATCTAGGAGTTCCTAGTTATAGATTGCATTGGGTAGGGATTAAGTGAAGAGTTGTAAACAGGGGAGTTTAGCTCTGAATTAATATTGCTGATAGTGGATCTTCTTCCTGGCTTGGTATGCCCCTAGAGTAGGTGATGTTGCACCGAACTGGGTTAACAATTTCCTGTGTTTGTTTACCTTCTGCATGTTATAATCCTGTCTGCCATAACTCAGGTTGTAATTCAGTCTGCTTATCAAGTTAATAACAGACCTGATACATAGCCTTCTGTTTGAATGTCAATCAGAATGTTTTGACATTCATCATTAACAACACATACTGAATGATAGGCATGTTGATCTCAGTTCAGTATTTAGTTAAGTCTGGTCTTCAAGAGGATAACAGACCTGGCCAAAGGATCATAGTGAAACTGTCAAACTGGATGTCTTGACAGTTGTTCGTGTAGGCTGATACTGAAGTAGAGACTGGTTAGTCTTTCACAGTATAGCAAAGTTAGCACAGTTTGTGTTTAGGAACATAACAGAATCAGCATGAGGAACTGAATGTTGTGACACTCACACCTGACAGTTTGTGCTAAATTGTAGGATAATTAGTTTTTCTGTTTCAGCATTTTTCTCAGGCTAATTCTAGGAATCCAACAGCTGAACTAAAATCCAGGAAAATAACAACTAACCTACAATTAATGAACCTAACAAATAGACTATCTGTCAGCTCCCTAATGTGTGGAAATTAGGTTAACTTGCTTTTAGTTTAGGAAACACGAGTACTAAGCCAGCAAACTGGAATACAGTAACAGGTGATGTTCAAATCAATATTGATATATCATGCTGATAACTGTGCAAACACAACAGAAGTAAGTGTGGTGGTTGATCTTTGCTGTGTCTTTGTACAAGAAGGACAGAACTAGGTGTTCTTCCATTCTAAGGTAATACAGTAGCAGATGTCGTGACAACTGTGAAAGCGTGCTTGAGTACAGGGTTTTAATTTGTATAACTGTCTTGCTGTATTAGTTACTATGTTGGATCAGATGTCATGACTTGGAGTAGAACATCTGAATTCTGACTACGCCAGAATTTCAGGTTTGTTCAATGTAATCAATTTATTGGGCCTGAATCTGATGGATATGGGTCGCCATCTCGGTTTGCTGCCTATGTATGTCTCTTTATCGTTTATATATTTGAATAAGAAAAGAAAAGGAAATGATAAACGATTTTTTTGGGTTGCCTCCCACGCAGTGCTTTGTTTAACGTCGGTAGCTCGACAACTCAGGAGTGTAAGTACTCATGGTGGTTCTTTTGAGGATGAATCCTCGGTCAAACTTTTAATTATCCTTGATTTCCATGGCCACTTATCAAACTATCTCTCTTATCCATCACCTTTTTCTTTTCTTCCTTCTGCGAGGTGGTTCATCCTTCTAAACTTGTGGTGGTGGTTCTTGCTCTATCATGAGAACTAGCTTTTCAGGTTTGGGTTCAATTTTTTCATCCACCACCTCAAAGTATAACTTTCCCCTCTTAATACTAATGAGTTCCATAGTTCCATGGTCTTTTATTTTTCTCTTCTTATTCAGGATCTCAAACAAAGATGCATTGGTGTGGATATTTTCCAATTTTTACTCATACCTTTTGGATTTGGAGTCTACCTTAACTTCCACAGACCTTCGTGGGAAAGGAATCAGTGACTTATAGGGAGGAGGAACAACACAAAGTGCTTCCTTCTCTACCTCTTTGACAACCTCCCTTTCGAGTGATGTCGGTGGATCTTTCTCAATCTATACTCTTTTATCACTTGGACCCTCCTCATTATCACTCTCTGTTGGATTTTTGGTAGATTTTTCACTGGTGGTTGTTACAACATCCATATGTTTCTCAGGGAATGGTCCTAGAGGTGTATGTGCAAGCAGGGAGATTTGAGTCTCCATTGCCTTGTTGTGAGTCGCTAGGGACTCGACCACAGTGTTCAGCTGCCTAAGGGTTTCTTTAGTATTAAAAAGTTGGTTCATAAACTCTTTATTCCGCATGGTTTGTGTTGCCATAAATTTTCGCATGGTGAATTCTAGTTTGGAGAGAGTTAGTGTCTCAACGTAATTATCCCATATAATCTTAAGATTAGATTTATGAGACTCATGCGGTACTTCATAATATTAAGAGTGGTGATTGTAAGAAAAAATTTGGTGATGCATAGTGATAGAGACTAGGGTGCCTTAATTTAGACGGTATAATAATAAGTTACAATATTTTGACGTAATTGGTCCCCGACAACAGCGATAAAACCTTGTTCGTAAGATTATGAGTCTATTGAAATAACTAACTGCAAGTGTACAATCTATCACTGGTCCGCTGTCGCACACGGGTCAAAAAACGAGTTTAAAAGTGTAGTAAAACGAAAGCGACACTCGGATATCGTATCACAAGGACTCTTGAATGTTATAACCAAACGAATGGAAAGAAGGGGTTTTTTAAGGTTCAAAACTTAAATCGAAGATGATTAAAGGTAAAATCAAAATTGATAAATAAGCTAATCTATTGTATCGATTTCCGACTTATCATCGATTCTTATAATTTCAATTTCGTAGTGGATTTAATCCCATTCGATTACAATACCCACTGACAAGCGCAAATTGGTATTATATGATGTATGTTCCTAATTTCTGAATTAAGCAAACGGATTTAAGCAGACGTAAATTAAGCAAACGCGACTTAATCAAACACGATAACGAAAAAGCTACGCTAACGTGATTATAGTTAAGGATCATACAAACAATCAAATTTAATCAACTCTTTCCTATAAGAAACAATCGAATTAAGCAAACGAAAGTAATCGAATTAAGCAAACGAGTTTATAGGAAGAATTGAAAAGAAATTGAAATTAAATTGAAATTAATAAAAACCTCAAAGTGGAATTCGAATACAACAGATCAACTCTTTGGGAATTAGCTCTCCATGAAATCTTCTAAGCAATATTGTCTCATCAAAATTTAGAATTAGGATTCATGTAGTAGTGAAAGACCTAATATGATAAAAGGGAAATTCGGGCCCTTATGGGATCCGGCCCGAAAATTACAAAAACTAGCCCAAACTAACTATTTTAATTAAGTCTGGAACTTCAACGAATTATTCGACCCTCCTTCACTTAGAATCATCTTTTTACTTCAACATGAAACTTGTATCCCTTTCTCTTAGCTTTCCAATGCATATTAGAACGCATCAATTCGACTCTTATAGCCCAAGTTATGATCTGCATAGTGATAAGGTATCAAATAACTATTTATGCTAAAAATAAAGTATGAAAATAAAATAAAGCCAAAAATAAACTTAAATATTAAAACACACTAAAATATTAAAAATAATATAATAAACTATATATTTGCCTAAGTACAATAGTAGAAGAAAGTGCATCAAAATGCACTGATCAAATTCCCCCACACTTGAACTTTTGCACTCCGAGCAAAATTGTAAATTCAAAACTCAAAATAGAAAAACAAGAACAAACCAAACATGCAATTCCATAGGTTATCAAGATACAAGGTGCAAGCAAAATTATAAGTCTAAGCTTCAAGAATATGATGTTAGTGAGCAACTTCTTGTGACATTCAAAGAAGATAAGAAAATAAGTTACCAAAGAGTACATCAACCGTAGTAAGATCCTCACAGAATATTATTCACTTAACTCTTAAATGTTTAGATTAACTGTTTACACTCAAAGCACAACATGAAAGTTGGTACTACCATAAGCTTGAAAAGACTCTAATATCCATAATTAAAATACAAGCACACAAAGAATAAATGGACTTTTATTTGGTTGTAATGTGGCCAAGGTAAGGGTGAGAGAAATCCTAAAGGGTACCGGGCTAAAATTCAAAGAGACAAAAGAGACTTGAAAGAAACTGCGGGAGTTGAATTTATAAAATATTTCATTCACTTCAACAGCTCTATATTAACTGTTTTCATTCATATTTTTTTTCTCTTTTATCTTATTTTTCCATAAGGAGTATGTATTGACATGTATACATCCTTCTATTTTTTTCATTCATTTTTTTTAATTTTCTTTTTCTATTTTTCTTTTCTTTGTCTACCAACTTCTGAAATATTACAAACATACTTATTCAACTCCACAGAACTCCAAACAAGACTCTTCCAACCCTTTGAATAGGGTGATAACATTGTTTTTCACTTCTCGACTTGTAATGAGTTTTAAACAAAAAAAAAGAATAATAGGCTCAAGGGGGTTTCAAACAAGGGATGAAATCATTTCAAGGTTGGCTTTTTGGCTAGCTGGCCAAAAAAACAAAAAACAAAACTGCCTTTATCATATCAGTATGCACAAGTAAATAACAATATCAATAAGAGTCAATTCAAGTTCTAGAGACTAACAGACATGAGTGAATCACATAAGAAAGAAAGAAATTGATTTTTGTATATTATCCATATAAGGCTCAAAATCTCACAAGGTTTATTGATCTACCACAAATGATGTATAATTTAGAGTTTAGTCCTGCCTATCATACTAAAAATGCACAACAAATTTTTCACATCACACCACAAGACTTTAGTCAAGAGAACTAAGAAAAATACTCATAATTGTAACTCAAAAACCAAAGGAAAAAATATGCAATTATTTTTATTTTTTTTAAGAAATCAAACCAAAACCAAAACAGAGAAAAAAACAAAAAAAATAAATGGTTCCCTCCCCCACACTTAAAACATACATTGTCCTCAATGAAAGAGCATAAATATAAATTAAGAGTGAGAGAAAGGAAAGAACACACCCGAGGAGTCAAGGCGCATAAGTGATTGCATAAGCAGCCTTTCCCAAAGAGAGCTCTTCTACAATCTCTTCTTCCAAAGTCGGGTTCTCATGGAGTAGCTTTAGGGAGTGTCCATTGACCTTGAAATTTTGATTAGTGCATTTTCCTTGTATTCCAGGATCAAAGAAGTATCTTCGATAAGTAAAAGTGTTGAATGGACACATGAAAGTGATCTCCTTTTTTACAACATCAAGAATTAAAGGATTATGGGGTTGCCTCACTACTTTGGTTTCATCTTTAAGTGAGATCCTATGCATACATATTGATGAGCTAATATCACGAGTGTCAGCCAAGGTCCATCCAATTCCCTTCTTATATTTCTGCTTAAGTTGAAGCTTTGATGAATAATATGAATCATTAGGAAGTGGTTTAGGCTCTAAAGAATGTGGTTGTTCAATGGATGGTATGTTTGGGGAAGCCTGTCATACCCCAAAATTCGCCCGTTAATTTTGCAAGACTTTTTTGAGGCACCCCAACTTATTTTCCAAGGCATTGACCTTAAAGGAACCAAAACCCAGCTCGCAGATGGCCAAATCCAGAAAATGGCCCAAACTGGCATGCTCACTAGGCGAGCAAATCCTTCGCCTAGCGAACCCTTCGCTACAATACTCGCCTAGCGAAGCTTGTGAATACCAGAAAATTCTGGGCTTCATTCTGAGCCCATTAGGTCACAATAAACCATTATAAATACCAACATTTCAGTCAGAAAGGGGGAAGAGAAGGAGACGAACCGGAACCCTAGCAATCAAACCTTGGAGGCTAACCAAGAGGATTCAGAGCAACCCTGAAGGCAACTCATCTGCCCAAAAGGTTACCTCCGCCCAACTCAATCCGATACCAAAAGTGACCTGCCAATTCAACGTTGCAATTCGATTGCAAACAGGTTTGCGCATCACTACTGTTTTATGCTTCCAATCGGTAATCTCTGAATACATAATGCATCATGATTGAATTTCTGGATATGTAATTAGAGTTTGCATGTGAGTTTAAATGTGCCTGAATATCCTGAATGTTTGACCATGTTATTTCTGTAATTGAATGCCATAGGGCGTGCAGCATGCTGAGATCGTACTGTTCTGGAATTCAAAACCCGCAGCCGCTCGCTAGCACATCGTTAAGCGAGCATGTAGCGAGCATTCGCTAAGCCTTCGCTAGGCGAGGCAGAGGCGAACGTGACAGTCGCTAATATTTTGGCTGTTCTGTTCTATGCTTATCTGATCTGTTCTATTTTAATCATGCGTTATTTTGCCTGACATTCCTACTGCTGTGTTTCTTTTGCGGTGTAATCCTCGATTGCACCCCCATTTGGTATTCTGACCTGTTTGCTGAATATTGTAAGGACTCACATACTCCCGAAGAAGATAGCTTGCTAGGTATCCCGCTTTATTTGTGGGATACCCTTGTGGAGATTCATCCTATTTACTTAATTGATTTTAATGTGGAGATTCATCCTATTTACTTAATTGATTTTAATGTGGAGATTCATCCTAATTACTTAATTAATATGGACCTAATTACCTGATTGATTACAACTACCTAATTGATTGTAAAATATTGCCTTTGAATATGTGATCTTGGACCTCTCTTTGTTGCCTTACGATATTACGGTATTACGGTCATGTCCCGCGAATGTGGGGATACACTTAGCAAAGACCCTTCGGTTAAATCATCATGTCCCTATAAAATAAATCATAGTCCCTCGGATGTTGCCTGCGAATATATGGTTTTGCCCCTCGATGACCCTTCGTTGTAGCCTACGGTTAAATGATGATCGTCCCTTCGAATGCTAAGGCATCCTTACAAATGTTGCCTTCAATGACCAATCGATGACCCTACGATGACCCTTTTTACATCCAAAGGGATAAGACTACTTACTTCTCAATAGTAAGGACAGTCTTACCCTCATAAGGATAGGAAATGCCCATAAAGACCTTGGGTAGGTATAACTCCTAAATGCTTGCTCACAGCTTAAACTACTTTTCACACCTCACACTTTTCAAAACCTCTATTAGAAAATCACCACTTGGCATACATTCGTACTAGAATCATTGTCAAGTTATATTTTTCTAAACAGCTTTCAAAATTAAACGAGATAAATACTTTGTATACATTCGTACAAGAATCATTACAAAGTTAAACTCTCTTTTAAAACATTTTCTAAACAGCTCTCACACACTTTTTCAGACAAGAAAAACATAAGTGATCAAGCAATTAAGAGCCCATGGATAACCATGGATACAAAGGGTGCTAACACCTTCCCTTTGTATAATGTACCTCCCGAACCCAAAATCTAATTAAGGTCTTTCCTGTTCTTTTCCACCTTTCCTTATTGGATAAAAGAAAAGTCGGTGGCGACTCTTGCTAACCGCGACATTTGCTTTCCAAAGCAAAAACACATAAAGTCAGTTCACCGTATGACAGAACTGGCGACTCTGCTGGGGATATTTGAAAAGAGAGGTTACCTTAAAAAACAAGATCACTTATTCAAATTGTCTGATTTACTTTTAAGGGATTGCTTGAGTATTTTATGCTTGAGTGAAAGATCCTACACCCGGATCTAGTGTACCTTAGGTAAGTAGCAATAGATCATCGCGACTATCCGGCGTATACTGGAATGGTCAAAATGATGGCTACGGTTAATGTGACACTTTGGATGTCCTGATGTTCCTCATGTTTACTTGAGGAAAAATTTGGCTTCCGCGTGGTGTCATCAAAGCATTAACCAGAACTTTAGAACCCTAATTGACTCATCCTAGCCATTAGCAAGTAGTGAGATAACTGACTTCGGTTCCGACTGGGGTTGGTTGAGACTCGATACTACACTCTTTGAGATTGGACTTTAGGGAAGCTTCGGTCAACCACTTGGTGTTGCACTGAAGTGGACTTAAAGGAAGGTCAATGATTTGAGATCCTTCTAGAACCTGATTACTATTCTAGGACAGGTTGAACCAACCAAACTTCAGTGGGGAGGGTACTTACATATGGAACTCATGCAAGCCTTAAAACTTAGGGGTGATTGTTGTGTGACTTGCTTGTGCTTGTTACTTACTTAACATCATAACATCATAACATCATGACATCATGACATCATGACATCATGGCATTGTACTAACCATTTCAAGGACTTTAAACATTGAAAACATTTCATACATTGCATAGCATAACATCACATTGCATAACAGGTACTCTAAAGGGATCAATGTTCTCACGGTTTTCCTCCAAACAGAAAAATGGCTCTCAAACAAACTGTCAAAGATCTCCAGGCTCAGAATCCTCAATTCCAGGAGATGATGTTGAGCTTATCCAAGGGGCAGGAGGAACTGAAGGCTCTCTTGCTCGAGAAGAAGAAAGACAAGAAACCTGTGAGTTACATTAACCCGGGAAGAAGGCGTAAAGGACAGGCTGCGGGAATCAAGATTAGACTTCCGAAGGATCAAGAGGAGGAGACAGAAAATGATTCGGAAGATGAGAATGCTGATCCCCTCAACCAGGAGGACGACGATGAAGATTATGAAGATGAACAGTACTCTCCAAAAGAAGATAAGTATAAGTTGTTGGAAGAACGCATGCTAGCTATGGAGGGTCAGAAGGCGCCCAGTCTGGATTTCGAAAGCTTAGGTCTGGTCTCTGATGTGATCATTCCCCGCAAGTTCAAGATCCCCACTTTCACTATATACGACGGGGCATCTTGTCCTCAGATGCATCTGAGAGCTTACGTGAGAAAGATTCAGCCGTATACCACTGATAGGAAGCTATGGATCCATTTCTTCCAAGAGAGTCTGTCTGGCACACAATTAGAATGGTACTATCAGCTCGAGAGCTCTGACATCCACACCTGGACTGATTTAGCGACAGCTTTCTACAAGCACTACCAGTATAATTCTGAATTGGCGCCTACTCGGCTACAGTTGCAGAATATGACTATGGGATCTAAAGAAAACTTCAAAGAGTATGCTCAAAAATGGAGAGATTTGGCTGGCAGAGTCAAACCCCCCATGACTGATCGAGAATTAGTGGACATGTTCATGAGCACACTGACTGACCCATTCTACAGCCATCTATTGAGAAGTTCCTCATCGGGTTTCACTGAACTTATATTAACAGGGGAGCATGTGGAACGCGGCATTCGAAGTGGAAAGATACAGGCGGCTACCTCTGATCCTCCGGAGACTCCTAACGACATCACTGCCCCTCTGCCTAACCATGACGAGACTGTCAATGCTGTGGAAGATGCTGATAACGATTGTGACTTGGATAGCTGGATTTTCCCAACAATTGGTGACGGACTCAATAATTGGAAGGCTGAAGACACTATCCTGATTTCCTTTAGTCAGGAGTAATTGTTATTGCTTATTTTAATGTATTAAATTTTGTTAAAGGTTTTGTCATTTTTATAAGCATATTCACATTCAATAAATCAATGGACTTTTTTGCATTCAAATATTGCGCTCTTTATCTTTCCTGTCATTTTTCAAACAAGCTATGCTTTCTTACACATACTCACGTAACAAATTGCCGATCCATATCCACTCTGGATCTTATTGATGATAATTCTGCTACTGTTCATTATGACTTTGAAAATCCGATCTACCAAGCCGAGGATGGAGGTGAGGAAGATTGTGAAGTCCCTGGAGAACTTGCCAGACTGTTACTGCAAGAAGAAAAGAAGCTTTTGACAAAATCAAGAAGTTTCTCCAAGAACCTCCAATCCTGATGCCACCAGTTGAAAGAAGACCTCTAATCATGTATTTGACCGTGTTAGAAAATTCAATAGGGTGTGTGTTGGGGCAACATGACGAGTCTGGTCGAAAAGAGCATGCAATATACTACCTTAGCAAAAGGTACCGACTGTGAAACAAGATACTCACAGCTCGAGAAAGCTTGCTGTGCTTTGGCTTGGGCTGCTCGCCGACTAAGACAATATATGTTGAATCATACCACTTTATTGATTTCTAAGATGGATCTTATCAAATATACATCTGAGAAACCTGCTCTCTCCGGAAAAACAACAAGATGATTTCTGAACTCTGCACGCAGTTCAAAATAAAACACCATAACTTTTCTCCGTACCGGCCAAAGATGAACGGTGCCGTGGAGGCTGCTAATAAGAATATTAAGAAGATTATACAAAAGATGACAGTGACGTACAAAGACTGGCATGAGATGTTACCCTTTGCTCTTCATGGTTATCGCACTTCAGTACGCACTTCGACAGGGGCAACTCCTTTCTCTTTAGTCTACGGAATGGAAGCCGTCTTACCTGTGGAAGTTCAGATTCCCTCTCTAAGAATCATGAAAGAGGCGGGTTCAGACGAGGATGAATGGATTCAGACTCGACTCGATCAGATAAATTTGATTGATGAAAAGAGACTGGCGGCTGTTTGTCATGGGCAGATATATCAGAAGCGCATGACCCAGGCATTCAACAAAAAGGTCAAGAGACGGGTGTATCAAATCGGCGACTTAGTTATCAAGCGTATCATTCTACCACGAGGTGATCCCAGGGGCAAATGGACTCCCACATACGAAGGGCCATTTGTAGTTAAGAAGGTATTCTCTGGTGGAGCCATGATACTTGCTACGATGGACGGCGAAGACTTCCCACATCCCGTGAACGCAGACATAGTCAAAAAATACTACGCATAAAAGAGATCCGCTAGGTCGACGTACCTAGGCAAAAGTAAGGGCATCCCGGCGAACCAAAAGGGTTCGGGCAAAAATTAGGGATAAACATATAAAAATGTACACCCGGCAAGTCGAAAACGTGAAAAGGCGGCTTGGGCAAAAAAAGGGTATCCTGGTGGACTGAAAACCTGAAAAGGCGGTCCAGGCAAAAATTAGGGATTAAAAGTGTATGACTATGTCCCGTTCTCAGACAGCTTCATCCAAGTTCAAGGGACTGAACAAGCCAATCAATTCTATCCGACAGCAGGAGATGAGACGCTTGAAGACATAATGACAGTAGTAGAATTAAAATCAACAGGGCTTTTCCTTCATAGCTTTTCTTTATGTTCTCGACAATTTCCTCTTACTAGGATTTCTGTCTCCATGTACACAAATTGCCTGTTTATAGGCCCTCTTTCAAAATCAATATAATTTTATTTCCAAAAAGATGCTTTTGTTTGACTTTTTCTATTTTGTTTGCATAAACATCCATTGATTTAATTTGAATTGATATGTGCATTTGAATATGATCGATGTGTACCAAAAATGCATGCATAAAATAGAAATAGCGATTACTACGAGACTTCAGGATCGAGGAGAAGGTCTAACCATGCTTTCCAATGAATCCGTTGCTAATTCTATTCCCCAGCAAAGCCAGTTATTCCCCAGAAACAATTGGCATTACTAGACAAATTGGTCATCTCTTCCACCCCCATCCAGGCTTCTGTTAAATATTTCTACCATCAGACAGAAATCAAGTATCCCTAGATGAGAAAGGGTCATCAATACAAGTATCTCCAACCAGAAGATGGGGATTTATTTTCCCCAGGGGGTCGCCAGAAAAAAACTTTTCAGACGCATAATTCATTCATTACATCATTTCACAGCATTCGCATGCATACATTGTTCGCATTTATTTTCATAAACATAAAATATCTCATGCATCATGACATGGCATGAGACTAACTTTGTTTTTCAAGTTAATTATCCTCCTGATACAGTCAAAACAAAGGTCCATTCAGACGGACATCTTTATCAATTACATTCAGGATTCAACTACATCTCTCAGATATAATCCATATGAACATTCATTCTACAAACACTCGGGTATCCTCCTAATGGTGGCATCTTTAAGCCCATCCCAGATATTCATTGCAAATACAACATATACAAATACTATCAGATATAGCCTAGCATACAGTTCATTCTGACTCAGCTCAATATATGACTCCTTCAACTCAGATACGATCTAACGTACAATCCATTCTGACCTTCAACTACTCCAATACGGTCTAGCGTACGACCCATTTGGACCTTCAAATCCCCAGATACTGCCTAGCGTACGGTACATTCCGGGGTGTAGTCTAGCGTACGACTACTTTCTTCTTCAGATACAGCCTAACGTACGGCTCATTCTGCAACTCCAATACGGTCTAGCGTACGACCCATTTGGACCTTCAAATCTTCAGATACAGCCTAACGTACGGCTCATTCTGCAACTCCAATACGGTCTAGCGTACGACCCATTTGGACCTTCAAATCCTCAGATACTGCCTAGCGTACGGTACATTCCGGGGTGTAGTCTAGCGTACGACTACTTTCTTCTTCAGATACAGCCTAACGTACGGCTCATTCTGCAACTCCAATACGGTCTAGCGTACGACCCATTTGGACCTTCAAATCCTCAGATATTGCCTAGCGTACGGTACATTCCGGGGTGTAGTCTAGCGTACGACTACTTTCTTCTTCGGATACAGCCTAACGTACGACTCATTCTGCAACTCAGATACGATCTAGCGTACGATCCATTCTGATCTTGCGTCCCCGGCGAAGTCATCCGCCTAATGAACAACTCACTTTGCTATTCAGATACGGTCTAGCGTATGATCCATTCTGATCTCTTATCCCCAGCAACGTATAACACACTCTGACTCCCCGGCGAAGTCGACAGCCTAATGGATGACTCACTATATGGTCTAGCGTATGACCCGGTATGACACCCATGTCTTCAGATATCATCTAATGTACGACGCACTCGGAAGCCCCTCTTCATCAAGACTAACGTTCTGGATGGCATCTTTAAGCCCATCTTCATCAAGACAAACTTTTAATTAACAAGTGCAAATTTTTGGGGCATTCTAGTGTTCAATAATCTTCCACCTCCAGACCACGAATGGCGTACACACCATTCTACCTCTTTCGGTCCAAGAATATTGAACAGGGGCAGCTGTCATACCCCAAAATTCGCCCGTTAATTTTGCAAGACTTTTTTGAGGCACCCCAACTTATTTTCCAAGGCATTGACCTTAAAGGAACCAAAACCCAGCTCGCAGATGGCCAAATCCAGAACATGGCCCAAACTGGCATGCTCGCTAGGCGAGCAAATCCTTCGCCTAGCGAACCCTTCGCTACAATACTCGCCTAGCGAAGCTTGTGAATACCAGAAAATTCTGGGCTTCATTCTGAGCCCATTAGGTCACAATAAACCATTATAAATACCAACATTTCAGTCAGAAAGGGGGAAGAGAAGGAGACGAACCGGAACCCTAGCAATCAAACCTTGGAGGCTAACCAAGAGGATTCAGAGCAACCCTGAAGGCAACTCATCTGCCCAAAAGGTTACCTCCGCCCAACTCAATCCGATACCAAAAGTGACCTGCCAATTCAACGTTGCAATTCGATTGCAAACAGGTTTGCGCATCACTACTGTTTTATGCTTCCAATCGGTAATCTCTGAATACATAATGCATCATGATTGAATTTCTGGATATGTAATTAGAGTTTGCATGTGAGTTTAAATGTGCCTGAATATCCTGAATGTTTGACCATGTTATTTCTGTAATTGAATGCCATAGGGCGTGCAGCATGCTGAGATCGTACTGTTCTGGAATTCAAAACCCGCAGCCGCTCGCTAGCACATCGTTAAGCGAGCATGTAGCGAGCATTCGCTAAGCCTTTGCTAGGCGAGGCAGAGGCGAACGTGACAGTCGCTAATATTTTGGCTATTCTGTTCTATGCTTATCTGATCTGTTCTATTTTAATCATGCGTTATTTTGCCTGACATTCCTACTGTTGTGTTTCTTTTGCGGTGTAATCCTCGATTGCACCCCCATTTGGTATTCTGACCTGTTTGCTGAATATTGTAAGGACTCACATACTCCCGAAGAAGATAGCTTGCTAGGTATCCCGCTTTATTTGTGGGATACCCTTGTGGAGATTCATCCTATTTACTTAATTGATTTTAATGTGGAGATTCATCCTATTTACTTAATTGATTTTAATGTGGAGATTCATCCTAATTACTTAATTAATATGGACCTAATTACCTGATTGATTACAACTACCTAATTGATTGTAAAATATTGCCTTTGAATATGTGATCTTGGACCTCTCTTTGTTGCCTTACGATATTACGGTATTACGGTCATGTCCCGCGAATGTGGGGATACACTTAGCAAAGACCCTTCGGTTAAATCATCATGTCCCTATAAAATAAATCATAGTCCCTCGGATGTTGCCTGCGAATATATGGTTTTGCCCCTCGATGACCCTTCGTTGTAGCCTACGGTTAAATGATGATCGTCCCTTCGAATGCTAAGGCATCCTTACAAATGTTGCCTTCAATGACCAATCGATGACCCTACGATGATCCTTTTTACATCCAAAGGGATAAGACTACTTACTTCTCAATAGTAAGGACAGTCTTACCCTCATAAGGATAGGAAATGCCCATAAAGACCTTGGGTAGGTATAACTCCTAAATGCTTGCTCACAGCTTAAACTACTTTTCACACCTCACACTTTTCAAAACCTCTATTAGAAAATCACCACTTGGCATACATTCGTACTAGAATCATTGTCAAGTTATATTTTTCTAAACAGCTTTCAAAATTAAACGAGATAAATACTTTGTATACATTCGTACAAGAATCATTACAAAGTTAAACTCTCTTTTTAAAACATTTTTAAACAGCTCTCACACACTTTTTCAGACAAGAAAAACATAAGTGATCAAGCAATTAAGAGCCCATGGATAACCATGGATACAAAGGGTGCTAACACCTTCCCTTTGTATAATGTACCTCCCGAACCCAAAATCTAATTAAGGTCTTTCCTGTTCTTTTCCACCTTTCCTTATTGGATAAAAGAAAAGTCGGTGGCGACTCTTGCTAACCGCGACATTTGCTTTCCAAAGCAAAAACACATAAAGTCAGTTCACCGTATGACAGAACTGGCGACTCTGCTGGGGATATTTGAAAAGAGAGGTTACCTTAAAAAACAAGATCACTTATTCAAATTGTCTGATTTACTTTTAAGGGATTGCTTGAGTATTTTATGCTTGAGTGAAAGATCCTACACCCGGATCTAGTGTACCTTAGGTAAGTAGCAATAGATCATCGCGACTATCCGGCGTATACTGGAATGGTCAAAATGATGGCTACGGTTAATGTGACACTTTGGATGTCCTGATGTTCCTCATGTTTACTTGAGGAAAAATTTGGCTTCCGCGTGGTGTCATCAAAGCATTAACCAGAACTTTAGAACCCTAATTGACTCATCCTAGCCATTAGCAAGTAGTGAGATAACTGACTTCGGTTCCGACTGGGGTTGGTTGAGACTCGATACTACACTCTTTGAGATTGGACTTTAGGGAAGCTTCGGTCAACCACTTGGTGTTGCACTGAAGTGGACTTAAAGGAAGGTCAATGATTTGAGATCCTTCTAGAACCCGATTACTATTCTAGGACAGGTTGAACCAACCAAACTTCAGTGGGGAGGGTACTTACATATGGAACTCATGCAAGCCTTAAAACTTAGGGGTGATTGTTGTGTGACTTGCTTGTGCTTGTTACTTACTTAACATCATAACATCATAACATCATGACATCATGACATCATGACATCATGGCATTGTACTAACCATTTCAAGGACTTTAAACATTGAAAACATTTCATACATTGCATAGCATAACATCACATTGCATAACAGGTACTCTAAAGGGATCAATGTTCTCACGGTTTTCCTCCAAACAGAAAAATGGCTCTCAAACAAACTGTCAAAGATCTCCAGGCTCAGAATCCTCAATTCCAGGAGATGATGTTGAGCTTATCCAAGGGGCAGGAGGAACTGAAGGCTCTCTTGCTCGAGAAGAAGAAAGACAAGAAACCTGTGAGTTACATTAACCCGGGAAGAAGGCGTAAAGGACAGGCTGCGGGAATCAAGATTAGACTTCCGAAGGATCAAGAGGAGGAGACAGAAAATGATTCGGAAGATGAGAATGCTGATCCCCTCAACCAGAAGGACGACGATGAAGATTATGAAGATGAACAGTACTCTCCAAAAGAAGATAAGTATAAGTTGTTGGAAGAACGCATGCTAGCTATGGAGGGTCAGAAGGCGCCCAGTCTGGATTTCGAAAGCTTAGGTCTGGTCTCTGATGTGATCATTCCCCGCAAGTTCAAGATCCCCACTTTCACTATATACGACGGGGCATCTTGTCCTCAGATGCATCTGAGAGCTTACGTGAGAAAGATTCAGCCGTATACCACTGATAGGAAGCTATGGATCCATTTCTTCCAAGAGAGTCTGTCTGGCACACAATTAGAATGGTACTATCAGCTCGAGAGCTCTGACATCCACACCTGGACTGATTTAGCGACAGCTTTCTACAAGCACTACCAGTATAATTCTGAATTGGCGCCTACTCGGCTACAGTTGCAGAATATGACTATGGGATCTAAAGAAAACTTCAAAGAGTATGCTCAAAAATGGAGAGATTTGGCTGGCAGAGTCAAACCCCCCATGACTGATCGAGAATTAGTGGACATGTTCATGAGCACACTGACTGACCCATTCTACAGCCATCTATTGAGAAGTTCCTCATCGGGTTTCACTGAACTTATATTAACAGGGGAGCATGTGGAACGCGGCATTCGAAGTGGAAAGATACAGGCGGCTACCTCTGATCCTCCGGAGACTCCTAACGACATCACTGCCCCTCTGCCTAACCATGACGAGACTGTCAATGCTGTGGAAGATGCTGATAACGATTGTGACTTGGATAGCTGGATTTTCCCAACAATTGGTGACGGACTCAATAATTGGAAGGCTGAAGACACTATCCTGATTTCCTTTAGTCAGGAGTAATTGTTATTGCTTATTTTAATGTATTAAATTTTGTTAAAGGTTTTGTCATTTTTATAAGCATATTCACATTCAATAAATCAATGGACTTTTTTGCATTCAAATATTGCGCTCTTTATCTTTCCTGTCATTTTTCAAACAAGCTATGCTTTCTTACACACACTCACGTAACAAATTGCCGATCCATATCCACTCTGGATCTTATTGATGATAATTCTGCTACTGTTCATTATGACTTTGAAAATCCGATCTACCAAGCCGAGGATGGAGGTGAGGAAGATTGTGAAGTCCCTGGAGAACTTGCCAGACTGTTACTGCAAGAAGAAAAGAAGCTTTTGACAAAATCAAGAAGTTTCTCCAAGAACCTCCAATCCTGATGCCACCAGTTGAAAGAAGACCTCTAATCATGTATTTGACCGTGTTAGAAAATTCAATAGGGTGTGTGTTGGGGCAACATGACGAGTCTGGTCGAAAAGAGCATGCAATATACTACCTTAGCAAAAGGTACCGACTGTGAAACAAGATACTCACAGCTCGAGAAAGCTTGCTGTGCTTTGGCTTGGGCTGCTCGCCGACTAAGACAATATATGTTGAATCATACCACTTTATTGATTTCTAAGATGGATCTTATCAAATATACATCTGAGAAACCTGCTCTCTCCGGAAAAACAACAAGATGATTTCTGAACTCTGCACGCAGTTCAAAATAAAACACCATAACTTTTCTCCGTACCGGCCAAAGATGAACGGTGCCGTGGAGGCTGCTAATAAGAATATTAAGAAGATTATACAAAAGATGACAGTGACGTACAAAGACTGGCATGAGATGTTACCCTTTGCTCTTCATGGTTATCGCACTTCAGTACGCACTTCGACAGGGGCAACTCCTTTCTCTTTAGTCTACGGAATGGAAGCCGTCTTACCTGTGGAAGTTCAGATTCCCTCTCTAAGAATCATGAAAGAGGCAGGTTCAGACGAGGATGAATGGATTCAGACTCGACTCGATCAGATAAATTTGATTGATGAAAAGAGACTGGCGGCTGTTTGTCATGGGCAGATATATCAGAAGCGCATGACCCAGGCATTCAACAAAAAGGTCAAGAGACGGGTGTATCAAATCGGCGACTTAGTTATCAAGCGTATCATTCTACCACGAGGTGATCCCAGGGGCAAATGGACTCCCACATACGGAGGTCCATTTGTAGTTAAGAAGGTATTCTCTGGTGGAGCCATGATACTTGCTACGATGGACGGCGAAGACTTCCCACATCCCGTGAACGCAGACATAGTCAAAAAATACTACGCATAAAAGAGATCCGCTAGGTCGACGTACCTAGGCAAAAGTAAGGGCATCCCGGCGAACCAAAAGGGTTCGGGCAAAAATTAGGGATAAACATATAAAAATGTACACCCGGCAAGTCGAAAACGTGAAAAGGCGGCTTGGGCAAAAAAAGGGTATCCTGGTGGACTGAAAACCTGAAAAGGCGGTCCAGGCAAAAATTAGGGATTAAAAGTGTATGACTATGTCCCGTTCTCAGACAGCTTCATCCAAGTTCAAGGGACTGAACAAGCCAATCAATTCTATCCGACAGCAGGAGATGAGACGCTTGAAGACATAATGACAGTAGTAGAATTAAAATCAACAGGGCTTTTCCTTCATAGCTTTTCTTTATGTTCTCGACAATTTCCTCTTACTAGGATTTCTGTCTCCATGTACACAAATTGCCTGTTTATAGGCCCTCTTTCAAAATCAATATAATTTTATTTCCAAAAAGATGCTTTTGTTTGACTTTTTCTGTTTTGTTTGCATAAACATCCATTGATTTAATTTGAATTGATATGTGCATTTGAATATGATCGATGTGTACCAAAAATGCATGCATAAAATAGAAATAGCGATTACTACGAGACTTCAGGATCGAGGAGAAGGTCTAACCATGCTTTCCAATGAATTCGTTGCTAATTCTATTCCCCAGCAAAGCCAGTTATTCCCCAGAAGCAATTGGCATTACTAGACAAATTGGTCATCTCTTCCACCCCCATCCAGGCTTCTGTTAAATATTTCTACCATCAGACAGAAATCAAGTATCCCTAGATGAGAAAGGGTCATCAATACAAGTATCTCCAACCAGAAGATGGGGATTTATTTTCCCCAGGGGGTCGCCAGAAAAAAACTTTTCAGACGCATAATTCATTCATTACATCATTTCACAGCATTCGCATGCATACATTGTTCGCATTTATTTTCATAAACATAAAATATCTCATGCATCATGACATGGCATGAGACTAACTTTGTTTTTCAAGTTAATTATCCTCCTGATACAGTCAAAACAAAGGTCCATTCAGACGGACATCTTTATCAATTACATTCAGGATTCAACTACATCTCTCAGATATAATCCATATGAACATTCATTCTACAAACACTCGGGTATCCTCCTAATGGTGGCATCTTTAAGCCCATCCCAGATATTCATTGCAAATACAACATATACAAATACTATCAGATATAGCCTAGCATACAGTTCATTCTGACTCAGCTCAATATATGACTCCTTCAACTCAGATACGATCTAACGTACAATCCATTCTGACCTTCAACTACTCCAATACGGTCTAGCGTACGACCCATTTGGACCTTCAAATCCCCAGATACTGCCTAGCGTACGGTACATTCCGGGGTGTAGTCTAGCGTACGACTACTTTCTTCTTCAGATACAGCCTAACGTACGGCTCATTCTGCAACTCCAATACGGTCTAGCGTACGACCCATTTGGACCTTCAAATCTTCAGATACAGCCTAACGTACGGCTCATTCTGCAACTCCAATACGGTCTAGCGTACGACCCATTTGGACCTTCAAATCCTCAGATACTGCCTAGCGTACGGTACATTCCGGGGTGTAGTCTAGCGTACGACTACTTTCTTCTTCAGATACAGCCTAACGTACGGCTCATTCTGCAACTCCAATACGGTCTAGCGTACGACCCATTTGGACCTTCAAATCCTCAGATACTGCCTAGCGTACGGTACATTCCGGGGTGTAGTCTAGCGTACGACTACTTTCTTCTTCGGATACAGCCTAACGTACGACTCATTCTGCAACTCAGATACGATCTAGCGTACGATCCATTCTGATCTTGCGTCCCCGGCGAAGTCATCCGCCTAATGAACAACTCACTTTGCTATTCAGATACGGTCTAGCGTATGATCCATTCTGATCTCTTATCCCCAGCAACGTATAACACACTCTGACTCCCCGGCGAAGTCGACAGCCTAATGGATGACTCACTATATGGTCTAGCGTATGACCCGGTATGACACCCATGTCTTCAGATATCATCTAATGTACGACGCACTCGGAAGCCCCTCTTCATCAAGACTAACGTTCTGGATGGCATCTTTAAGCCCATCTTCATCAAGACAAACTTTTAATTAACAAGTGCAAATTTTTGGGGCATTCTAGTGTTCAATAATCTTCCACCTCCAGACCACGAATGGCGTACACACCATTCTAACTCTTTCGGTCCAAGAATATTGAACAGGGGCAGCTGTCATACCCCAAAATTCGCCCGTTAATTTTGCAAGACTTTTTTGAGGCACCCCAACTTATTTTCCAAGGCATTGACCTTAAAGGAACCAAAACCCAGCTCGCAGATGGCCAAATCCAGAAAATGGCCCAAACTGGCATGCTCGCTAGGCGAGCAAATCCTTCGCCTAGCGAACCCTTCGCTACAATACTCGCCTAGCGAAGCTTGTGAATACCAGAAAATTCTGGGCTTCATTCTGAGCCCATTAGGTCACAATAAACCATTATAAATACCAACATTTCAGTCAGAAAGGGGGAAGAGAAGGAGACGAACCGGAACCCTAGCAATCAAACCTTGGAGGCTAACCAAGAGGATTCAGAGCAACCCTGAAGGCAACTCATCTGCCCAAAAGGTTACCTCCGCCCAACTCAATCCGATACCAAAAGTGACCTGCCAATTCAACGTTGCAATTCGATTGCAAACAGGTTTGCGCATCACTACTGTTTTATGCTTCCAATCGGTAATCTCTGAATACATAATGCATCATGATTGAATTTCTGGATATGTAATTAGAGTTTGCATGTGAGTTTAAATGTGCCTGAATATCCTGAATGTTTGACCATGTTATTTCTGTAATTGAATGCCATAGGGCGTGCAGCATGCTGAGATCGTACTGTTCTGGAATTCAAAACCCGCAGCCGCTCGCTAGCACATCGTTAAGCGAGCATGTAGCGAGCATTCGCTAAGCCTTCGCTAGGCGAGGCAGAGGCGAACGTGACAGTCGCTAATATTTTGGCTGTTCTGTTCTATGCTTATCTGATCTGTTCTATTTTAATCATGCGTTATTTTGCCTGACATTCCTACTGTTGTGTTTCTTTTGCGGTGTAATCCTCGATTGCACCCCCATTTGGTATTCTGACCTGTTTGCTGAATATTGTAAGGACTCACATACTCCCGAAGAAGATAGCTTGCTAGGTATCCCGCTTTATTTGTGGGATACCCTTGTGGAGATTCATCCTATTTACTTAATTGATTTTAATGTGGAGATTCATCCTATTTACTTAATTGATTTTAATGTGGAGATTCATCCTAATTACTTAATTAATATGGACCTAATTACCTGATTGATTACAACTACCTAATTGATTGTAAAATATTGCCTTTGAATATGTGATCTTGGACCTCTCTTTGTTGCCTTACGATATTACGGTATTACGGTCATGTCCCGCGAATGTGGGGATACACTTAGCAAAGACCCTTCGGTTAAATCATCATGTCCCTATAAAATAAATCATAGTCCCTCGGATGTTGCCTGCGAATATATGGTTTTGCCCCTCGATGACCCTTCGTTGTAGCCTACGGTTAAATGATGATCGTCCCTTCGAATGCTAAGGCATCCTTACAAATGTTGCCTTCAATGACCAATCGATGACCCTACGATGACCCTTTTTACATCCAAAGGGATAAGACTACTTACTTCTCAATAGTAAGGACAGTCTTACCCTCATAAGGATAGGAAATGCCCATAAAGACCTTGGGTAGGTATAACTCCTAAATGCTTGCTCACAGCTTAAACTACTTTTCACACCTCACACTTTTCAAAACCTCTATTAGAAAATCACCACTTGGCATACATTCGTACTAGAATCATTGTCAAGTTATATTTTTCTAAACAGCTTTCAAAATTAAACGAGATAAATACTTTGTATACATTCGTACAAGAATCATTACAAAGTTAAACTCTCTTTTTAAAACATTTTCTAAACAGCTCTCACACACTTTTTCAGACAAGAAAAACATAAGTGATCAAGCAATTAAGAGCCCATGGATAACCATGGATACAAAGGGTGCTAACACCTTCCCTTTGTATAATGTACCTCCCGAACCCAAAATCTAATTAAGGTCTTTCCTGTTCTTTTCCACCTTTCCTTATTGGATAAAAGAAAAATCGGTGGCGACTCTTGCTAACCGCGACATTTGCTTTCCAAAGCAAAAACACATAAAGTCAGTTCACCGTATGACAGAACTGGCGACTCTGCTGGGGATATTTGAAAAGAGAGGTTACCTTAAAAAACAAGATCACTTATTCAAATTGTCTGATTTACTTTTAAGGGATTGCTTGAGTATTTTATGCTTGAGTGAAAGATCCTACACCCGGATCTAGTGTACCTTAGGTAAGTAGCAATAGATCATCGCGACTATCCGGCGTATACTAGAATGGTCAAAATGATGGCTACGGTTAATGTGACACTTTGAATGTCCTGATGTTCCTCATGTTTAATCAAGTCATTAACTTGAACAAGCACATCTTCCATTACTCCAATAGGGCGAGCATTACTTTTGTTCGCTAGTTGAATGATTAAACTTGTATGCTGTAAAGGACCAAGATCAATGTTATTATAAACAGAAGTAGGCAGAACATTAATGCCTGCTCCCAAATCAAGCATGCAATTGTCGAATTTACTATCCCAAATGGTACATGGAATAACAAAATTTTCTGGATCCTTGCACTTTTGGGGTATGGCCTGATTGAGGGATGAAACCGTAGCTTTTTCAGGTGAATGTTTAGGCTGGATAAGGGCTGAAATGTTTCGTCACAAATTTACTCTCTCATTGCCCTTCAACCTTCTCTTACTTGTGCACAAGTCTTTTAGAAATCTTGCATACTTTGGAACCTTCTTAATAACATCAAGAAGCAGAGTGTTTACCGCCACTTTTCTGAACACATCTAAAATCTCTCTCTCCTTGTCTCCATCACCAGTCCTTTTATTTTTCAATATTTTATGTGGGAAGGGAACTGGTGGCACATACTCTTTCTCTTTTCCTTTTTCAGTTTCTACCACAACAGAGGGTTCAGTTTCTATCACAACAGAAGAAGGTTCAGGTGTTACCTCAAGATTTTTTTTTATTTTTTCCTGGGGCTGGTTCTGTTACCTTCTCGGATTTCAAGGAAATTGCACTCACATTAGCATTAAGGCCTTTTGGATTCACAACTGTTTGGGAAGGAAGTTGGATTGATCCTTAGGCTTGTTGCATGACATTCATCGAAGTGGCAAGCTGTCCAATCTGTGTCTACAAAGTCTGAATACTGGAATCTGTTTGTTGCTGAAATTGGAGATTGTTAACAGTCATTTGTTTGACAAGTTCCTCTAGTGAAGGTTCAGAAGGTGAAGAGGTGGTTACTTGTGGAGGGTTATATGGTGGTGGTGGTGGAATGGGTAGCATCAATTGTTTCACTAAAGAGGTAAGTTCATCAATTATGGTTTCTAGAGCTTTGTTGGAAGAAGAAACCTGAATCTCATTCACACCTTTTGCTTGGACCACAAAATTATCTCTTGTTGTGAACTGTTGGGAGTTAAGTGACATTTTTTCAATCAAGGATTTGGCAGCAGCTGGAGTCTTATCAACAAGTGATCCACCACTAGTAGCATCTAAAATGTTTCTTTCCATTGGTAGTAATCCCTCATAAAAGTATTGTATTAGCAATTGTTCAGAAATTTGGTGGTGAGTACAACTCGACACTAACTGCTTGAATCTCTCCCAATATTCAGCCAATGATTCCATGTCAACCTGTCTAATACCATATATTTCTTTTCGGATTGATGCAGCCTTGGAGGCAGGAAAGTATCTCTCTAGGAAGACTCTCTTCAAATCATTCCAAGTCGTGACAGAATTCGACTCAAGATAATATAACCAATCCTTGGCAGCACCCTGTAGTGAAAACGGGAAGGCTCTAAGCTTGATGTGATTTTCGGTGATTCCTTTAGGTCTCAATGGTGTAGAGCAAACAACCTGAAATTCCTTAAGATGCTTAAGTGGATTCTCACACGCAAGACCACTAAACCTTGGCAACAAGTGTATTAAACCAGATTTCAACTCAAAAGAAACACTAACATCAGCATATTCAATACATAAACCATTGTAATTCATATTAGGAGCAGCAAGTTCTCTCAAAGTTCTTTGGTCAGCCATGTTAAACTCAATAGAAAAGAAAAAAAAATCAACAAATAATGAGAAAACAACTAATTCAGCAATGCAGTAACAAATAGAAAAATACCGACAATGTCCCTATTAAGTAAAAACAATTGAAATACGAAAAAAAAAACGATTAAAAGAAAATACAAAAAAATACAAAAACATGAAAATTAATCTAATAACGTCAATTAAGAATTTTGAGAATTTTTGCGGAATTTTTTGAAACTACCAAAATAGAAAATAAATCATAAAAAATAGAAAAATAAGGAATTTTGATTTTTTGGGGCAGCGTCCACTATTTAGTGTCTAAATATAGGCTTTCGATCCTTGATTTTTTCCTAATGAATCCCCAAAGAATCGTAATAATCTGAGACGATTTTCTTAAAAATAATTTTTTTTCCTAAACCGCAAAAAGACCAGAACGCAAGAAAGTTAAGGCAAAAAAATGCTAAAAAAACAACACTTACCACTATAATAATGGTTAAAATATACAAGAGTCCCTGGCAACGGCGTCAATTTGGTCCGCTGTCGCACATGGGTCAAAAAACGAGTTTAAAAGTGTAGTAAAACGGAAGCGACACTCGGATATCGTATCACAAGGACTCTTGAATGTTATAACCAAACGAATGGAAAGAAGGGGGTTTTTAAGGTTCAAAACATAAATAGAAGATGATTAAAGGTAAAAGCAAAATTGATAAATAAGCTAATCTATTGTATCGATTTCCGACTTATCATCGATTCTTATAATTTCAATTTTCTTGCGGATTCAATCCCATTCGATTACAATACCCATTGACAAGCGCAAATTGGTATTATATGATGTATGTTCCTAATTTCCAAATTAAGCAAACGGATTTAAGCATACGCGAATTAAGCAAACGCGACTTAATCAAACACGATAACGAAAAAGCTACGCTAACGTGATTATAGTTAAGGATCATACAAACAATCAAATTTAATCAACTCTTTCCTATAAGAAACAGTCGAATTAAGCAAACGAAAGTAATCGAATTAAGCAAACGAGTTTATAGGAAGAATTGAAAAGAAATTGAAATTAATAAAAACCTCAAAGTGGAATTTGAATACAACAGATCAACTCTTTGGGAATTAGCTCTCCATGAAATCTTTTAAGCAATATTGTCTCATCAAAATTCAGAATTAGGATTCATGTAGTAGTGAAAGACCTAATATAATAAAAGGGAAATTCGGGCCATTATGGGATCCGGCCCAAAAATTACAAAAACTGACCCAAACTAACTATTTTAATTAAGTCTGGAACTTCAACGAGTTATTCGACCCTCTTTCACTTAGAATCAGCTTTTTACTTCAACATGAAACTTGTAGCTCTTTCTCTTAACTTTCCAACGCATATTAGAACGCGTCAATCCGACTCCTATATCCCAAGTTATGATCTGCATAGTAATAAGGTATCAAATAACTATTTATGCTGAAAATAAAGTACGAAAATAAAATAAAGCCAAAAATAAACTTAAATATTAAAATACACTAAAATATTAAAAATAGTATAATAAACTATAGATTTGCCTAAGTACAATAGTATAAGAAAGTGCATCAAAATGCAATGATCAATCATGTAATTTTAAAAGATATCGATCCCATAGAGACAAATAGTCAAATCTATCGTATCTCATTGTCACGGTGTTTATCTAAGGCGATATCAAAAAATGTTTGGAACAGAAACAAAATGAAAATAATAACATTTAAACAAATTCAAAGATGTAATACTGGAACGTGGATGACATCAATCAACAATACTCCTATTATCTCTAATTATAACTACCTATGGGGCAATGTTTTATTCCTTGAAAAATAGCTAATTAATAAGGAACTGTCACTTTCGATTTTTCAGAATCAGACTTTATCTTTAATATATACCAGTCACTCGCGTTGCACTGGTCGCGTTTTGCGTTAAAGTAGAAAATCCTTTTTTATGTAACCACCTCTTTAACTCAGTTGAAAAGTAATTTTGATTGAAAACTTTAACTTAAAGACCATATTAAAGTCAAAACAACCCCAAAAGCACTCTTACAGAGACAACATGTGGAGTATCGTCGATTCGACATCCCTCACGTTCCAGCATTAAAATTTAGCTGGACATGGTTATGGTAAACGATATATCATATGATTGAAAAGTGTGATATGATATATTAAAGTGATACGTGTGCAATTGAGTTTCAACAACAACTTGCAAATAAATGTATAGTTTTGAAGATAGATTTTTGTACGAAAAGTAACAAGCGGGAAATAAAATAAATCAAAGGAAAGTGGTGCGAGGAAATAAATCAAAGTGAAGTGGTGTGAGAAAAGAAACAAAGTAAAGCGATGCGGGAAAATAAAGTAAGTAAGGCAATGTGACAAAGCAAATAAAATAAATCGGTGTGGAATGTATTAAAAACCTGCTCCAATAGGAGACTTGAATCTGGTACAACTGAAATGTAAATGGCGGTAAGATTAAATGCTACGACTACGATGCTCTAAACTTAATGACAACAATAGTGTGATAACCCCTCGATGTGACGAATTATTGCTTTTACAGTGAATATATGGCATATGCTGAAACTAAGCTTGGATGATCAAAATAATGAACTGTATGGCCTATTTATACCAGTACTAGACCTAGGGAAGCATGTAACTCCTTCAGCATTCGTGTGAGGAAAAAATGATGGTCATGGGGGTGAATCTCCAACTACCTTTGACTAGAGCACCAAAATCAAAAATGGTGACCACCATGTATTGATGGCGAACACCATGTTCCCAAAATGGCCAGACACAATCTTTGTGACCGTTGGGACGTATTACACGTTATCTTCCCCGCGGTTATCTCTATGGCGAACGCCATGTTAAGAGTCATGTGTACATTTTACTCAGTTTTCTCTGTTTTTCCTCTGTTTTGCTTCGTTTCTTCGAGTAAGATCTTTTCTAGGCCATGTACCTGAAAACAAGGAAAAGTATCAGCATAACAATAGAAATGATAATAAAAGGATGGTAAAACATGTGCAATCCGAGTCAAATATGTAGTGTGTTTTGGTGCTATCAGGTGGATTAAAATTAAATTTTGAGCCTTATATCCTTTTTCCAAAAAAAACTATGAACCATGCCATATTACAACCCTCGAAAGACCTAATTCAAGTAGGGTATATTCTGAAAGCATACTACAACAAGGTTGCACTAAAGTGACTCATAGAGATTTACTAGTCATCTGTATTGGTATCATATTCTCATAGTACCTTCTGCATTTTGAATAGCTAAATCAACACTATGTTTGGAATAATGGCCCACTCGTTAAACATCATCACATCATTTTAATAATGATTTTTTCAAAACCTGCATGAGCATTGCATTCAAATTGCCATTTTCGAATGAAAATTTTAATTGCTAGTAAGTCCTTTACACCATGGAAATTCTAACAAGGATCAATCAGAAACAAACTTAATCATTCGCCAATGATGTCCGAAATCAAGACCGCCTCAGAACCCTATGCATTAGGGGAAAGTCGCCCGAAGACTCTGATGGTTAGGGGAAGATCACTCAAAGAATTGGTCAATCTAAAGCAAGTCTCCCAATATCATTGGATTAGGGGAGGGAAATGTTTCAAGAGTCTATTGATCAATGATGAACCATCTCAGGACTCTATCAACTAGGGGAAGATGATCTATAGGTTTTGTTGCATAAGGACAAATCCCTCTAAAGCTCAGTTAATCTAGGTAAAATCACTTTAAAACCCATGTTGGGGCAATTAGTCTCGAGGCCATATTATGGCAAGCTGCTTATAAACTCCTTTCAAGGTAAAATTCTTCAAAGACCCAACAGACAGGGGCAAGATGAGCTATAAAGGGGGAACCCCTCTCCATACTTTCAAGTTGCTTAAGCAAACTCTGTCGTACATCAGCAACAATTGATTTTGAGGCGAGTTTCGGGAAATCATGCTAGCACCTCACCATATAACCTTTTTCCTTTTGGAAGACAAGAAGCCTTGTTGTAAAAGAACCCTTCCATCCATTACCCACTGCATGGGAACTTTTGAAAAACTTCAAGTCATTGCATAAATCATCCTCATGAGTTAGTCATGTCGCTTATCTCTAGCATTAAGTCATGCATCTCATTTCATTCATCGGGCATGCCCCATAGCATGAATCTAACATCATAAAAAAAACCTTGTAACACAAGCACGAAAGATCAAACATCAAAGTCCCAATCTTACTTGGCACCTCACAAGGGCCCAACCTTCAGTGCCATAACCAGAAATCAATATTGCACTGCATCAATCATCCATCATGTCATGTATCCTCATATACTACATTCATAAAATTCAATTTCATATTATGCATGGCACAAATTATGAGTTGCACTCACCCCCTTTCTCAAATCCAGTTCTCGTCTGGCAGTTCATTCAAAAAAACAGTTCTCGTCTGGTAACCTAATCTCTTTCACCAGTTCTTGTGTAGTAGCATATTTGAAAGTCAGTTCCTGTCTGACATTAAATCAAAAATTAGTTCTCGTATGGTTGACTATTATAAAGTCAGTTTTCGTCTAACAGTTAAATTTCAAAGTCAGTTCTTGTCTAATAAGTAAACTAAAACTAGTTTCTCGTCTGGTAGTTAATTTTCAAAATCAGTTCTCATCTGACGGCAAATCGTTTCCAGTTCTAGTCTGATAGCCTATTTTAAAGTTAGTACTCATCTAACACACCAAAAACAACACCAATTCCTGTTTAGTAGTCCATTTCAAGACCAGTTCCCATCTAGTAGTCAATTTTTCAAATCCATGTCCCATCTGGTGGCCAATTATAAAACCAATTCTTGTCTGGCAGCCCACTTTAAAGTAAGTTCCCATTTAACAAACAAAAAATGACACAAGTTCCCTTCAAGCTACTTAATCTCTTTCACCAGTTCCCATCTAGCTACTTAATCTCTTTCACTAGTTCCTATGTGGTAGCAAACTCCAAAGTCAGTTCCTGCCTGACAATGAATAAAAAAACCTATTCTCATCTGGTAAATTATCTGAAAGTCAGCTCCTGTTTGACAAACAAACCAACAAACCAATTCCCATTTGAAAATTCAATATTTTTTCACCAGTTATCGTTTGATAATCTATCCTTCAAATCAAGTTCTCGTCTCACAATTCACCTTCAAAGTCTAATCTCTACTGGCATTTCCATAAACCAAAAACGAATCCTTATTGGCATCATTTTCAAAACCCGATGTTCATCGTTAACCCACAATCCAACAAAATCAAGCCATTAAATCCAATCGTCGTTGGTACCCCAAAATTTAGCTTTGCTTGACCTTTTTCAGGAAATAAAATTAAGCCACACCAAAATCTAATCATTCTTTCATATATACATTAATCATGACATTTCATTTGTTATGCCTAGCATTTTCAGTAAGGTGAAGCATTACGCCACACAACAAAACATGCATATATAACATAAATCAGGATCCGAGACCAATCATAAGAGTTCAGGTCAGGCCTCAACCAAGTCGACGATATTCCTCTAAGAAAGTTCCTACCCCGCATGTCTTCATAGATTCTTCCCCAACGATTCTTTCTTCAACTTTGTTGTTGATGGTTATATTCCCTAGGGTATTCGCTAAAATTTTCTCTCCAAGCAGAGGTTACCCTAAAAAGTTCCCTTGGAGATTTTCCCCTGCAGCGCTTTTCCTAGTAAACCTTCACCCGAGAGAGTCTTTTCTGGATGTTTTCCCAATGGATGAACATTGTGATACTTTGCATTGTCAATTCTCAGAGAGTTTCAATTGTATCATTTGAAATGTTACTCCGTCAATTCTCAGAGAGTTTCAATTGTATCATTTGAGATCCTACTCTGTCAATTCTCAGAGAGTCTCAATAATTTTGTTTAAGATGTTTCCCTGTCAATTCTCAGAGAGTCTTAAATGTATCATGTTGAATGTCTTATTTTTCAATTCTCATAAAGTCTCAACTACCTTTTATGGAATGTTTTTCTTTATCAACTCTCATAGCATCTTCCAGTTGTTGTTATATGATTCGAGATGTTGCTCTATTAAGAGAGTCTTAGTGGTATTATGAAACCAAATACACTATCTCTTTGAGATCTATCTTGTGTTAGCTTGTGAACCAATAATTGTTTGTGCTATGAAACCAAACACTTAATTCTCTTTGTTTTCGGCCATACCATATAGTGGCACCACGCTTTCGTCTACCCCACATATGGTTCATGCTAGTTTTACTCTTGGGTTCAGATTCCATCCCTTTTTGGATTTTAAATCACATAATCCTTTGGTTTAGACTATACCTTGATCATAACTTCTTTTCATCTCCCACCATTAGCTAAATGAACTACAGAGCTCTGAATTCCTTATTGCACTATAAGGATATGTAGGCATGAGAACCATAATCGTCACCGAGCACTTTATCTATTCTTTTCTTTTCGCACATTCTTTCGTGAGTAACCTTAAATATAACACCCATTAGAGCAAGAACGATTAAAACAGTTCCTATGGAGTACCATGGATGTCAGGGGTGTTAATACATTCCCCTTGCATAACCGACTTCCTTACCCACATTTCTCTTTCCCCGGGTTTTATCGATGTTTTCCCTTTCCTTTGAGAATATATAAAGTTTAATGGTGACTTTATTGTATGTTCGAGTGTGTGATGCGTTTAGGTATATTTCCGCTAGCTTCAGTCTCCCTCTTGGAACTTAAGTGTTTTCCTTCTCTTATCATGGTAACTCTTCTGGAGACTTTGTGAAGCTTTCATATTTTCTTGGTTCATCTTGATCTTCTCAGAAGTTTGTTGCATAATCTTCGGTTCAATCAGCACACTCTCGCCAGATTTATACCAACGTAAAGGTGTCCTACACCTCCTACCATACAACGCCTCAAATGGGACCATCCCAATACTCAAACATAAACTATTATTGCAAGTTAACTCAATCAGCAACAATTAATGATACCAAGCAATTCCTTTTTTTAGCATACAAACCCTCAATGAATCCTCTAAGGATTGGATAGTCCTCTCTGTTTGCCCATCAGTCTCCGGGTGATAAGTGGAACTCAACTTCATATTAGTACCCTAAGCTTCTTGCAAACTCTGTCAAAACCTCTACGTAAACCTCAGGTCTCTATCTGACACAATACTCGACGAAATACCATTCAAACTAACAATATTCTTAATATACTGAATGTAGAGAACAATAAGAAAGGGGGTTTTGAATTGTTTTCACAGGAATTAAAATATTTTTGCAACAACACATACACAGAATAAATAATAACAACACAAACGATTTATCCTGGTTCGCTTGAAATTCGAAGCTACTCCAGTCCACCCGGCCAAGGTGATTTCGCCTTCAACAAGGACTTAATCCACTTATCTCAATAGATTACAAATTTCGTCTAAGAGTTCAACAATCTTGTATCCCTCTCAAGTCTATAGACCTAAACAAGTCACTTGAGGAATCACAAACAATTACAAGAATTACAAAGTGTTCAGCTAGATGCTTATGGATAAGCAGTAAAGACACAAATTAAGAACAATGAAATATAACCACACAATATTGAGCAGCAACTCTTATATGGAAATTATTTCTTACAACAATACTGATGAATGAATAATCAGAGTATAATAATGTTGTTGTATTAAGGTTGTGTATTTTAGCAAGTTGCGAAGAGGCCCTTATATAGCACTTGAGATGATACCGTTGGGGGAAATCAGTAAAGATTTTGTGCCAGTTGTGGGAGTTAAATGTAGTAAATTCCTTGTCCCTTCCATAGCGGACTAGGATAATCAAATGTTTCCTTAAAAGGATTGTACTACAATTTGAATTGCTTCCAACTTTAGTTTCTGACATGGTGACATCTGATGGCGTGTTTCTGAGCATGTGTTAGAGTGAGGTGATCATGATCAAAGTCTTCAGATATCTCTTTGCAGAGTCTTCAGATAGAGTTCTCAGAGTCAAATCATCAGAGCTTAAACTTCAGAGTCAGATTCTTTAGGTGATTGCTCCTCAAATACATTTTATTCAGAGTCAGATGTGATTTCTATTTGTGTTGGGTCAGTGCTTTTGGACTAAATCATATGCCGATTATTCATTTCTTAATAATCAGAAGGTGACTTATCAGAGTCATTTTAACTTAGAATCCTGCACACTTAAGAAAATTGTTTGGGTACCAAATTGTTTCATTCTTTATTATCATCAAAACTTAGAGATATATTGCATAATCAAAATCTTGTTTTAACAATCTCCCCCTTTTTTATGATAACAAAACTTAGTATTTTGATGAAACAATAATCACTTTTAGAGATACTAAACCGAAAATGGTTAGAGTCAGATAGGAGAGTGACTCCCCCTAAGATTAACAATCTCCCCTTAAGTCTGATACTTGAAATGTTTTTTTAAAGATATTTAGTATCAGATATGGGTTTCTGGGGTAGATAATTTCTTGCCAGATCTTCTTAGGTTGCTTGACTTGATTTAGTAGTTTCTCAGATAGAAATTCAGTTTTCCCTTGGTTCATATAGGTCTTGAAAAATGACTTAGAATCTATGTAATAATTTTATGTCAGAATGTAAGTAGTGCATTTCTGAGATTTAGATGAAATAATTCATCAAAATACTTCTAGCTAATTCTCCCCCTTTTTGTTAGACTAAAAAAGTAAATAATCCAGAAATTCATTAATTGGAAGAAAAACTTCATAGAGTATAGTGAGAAGAGAGCTGAAACTAAGCCTTAGAATTAAAAACACTTAGAAAAAATATTATAGAGAAATCCTAAAGTGTCTAAGGTTGAGGTAGAGGAGGCATCCTCTAAAGTAGCTTAGCTAACAGTCTCTGAAAGCTGGTGTTAACCTGATCTTGTTTATCGAGTCTGGCTCTGACCAGTTGTTGTTCCTTCTGCAACTCTTCCAGAGTTCTTATGACTAGAGGAGCAAGATCAGTTGTTGATGACTCTCCTTGAGTCATAGCAACCTCGATAGCTTTATTAGATGCAACCTTCTGAGCAAATTCTGCATCCTTTTGCTCAGCATTCTCTTTGGCAGCAGCTTCTGCAGCTTCTTTCTCAGCGGCCTCCTTGACGGCTTTCTCAGTTGCTTCCCTTTCTACCTTCTCATCTGCTTCCTTCTCCAATCTAGCTTCTAGCCTTTCCTCAGCACCTCTGATGAAGTCATTTTTGACTTATTTAGAGATGCCCTTGAGCTTTAAGATATCAAAAGTCATACATTTGATGAATGAGTTCCAATTAGTCCTTAATTCAAAAGGATTCTCACTAGTGTTGGATTCATCAAAGAGCTTCTTGAACCTGGAAGTTGAACTTTCCGAGAATTTGGCTAATGCCTCATCGAAGGAGGGTAAGGTGAGTTCAGGTTCAGAGGGTTCCGGTACTGAAGGAGTTTTTTCAGACTCAGTTGTGGCTTAAAACTTTTCAAGGTTTATGGAGGTTGGTTTGGGATAATCTGAACCATAATGTTTAGAGTCAAAGGTGAGGTCATAATAAGGAGGGGAGATATGGGTGGTAGAAAGGGTTGGTGATAAGTGTTCGTTGAACAAGAGGGCTTCAGAGTGTGGGATGGAGGTTGTTTAGAGGTTGAAAAGAGGTAATGGAGGAGAAAGTGTGATGGTTTTGAGAGGTATGGGGCCAAAGGTTGTGGATTCTAATGGAAGGATTTGATTAGATGGGTTTGGTTCAGAAAGAGTTGGTATGGATGGTGTATGTTCATATGAGGTAAGGAGTGAGGTTGTTGGTTGTTGAGATTTAGATTTTTCCGTGGGAGCGTTAATATGTGTGGTAGGTGGAGTGGAGGGGGTTGTAATTATGGTTGAGAGTGTGGGAGGTGGTAGAGGGAGTGATTAGGCAAGTTGCATAGAGCCGGAGGTGTTCAGAGCTTCTGAGATAACGATCTTACCATAAGGTGCTGAAGAAGGGGTCATAGGCATTAGCTTCTTCTTGGTCGCTGAAGATTCTCCCAACTTGAGATATTCTTCTTCTTTTAAACAGTCGTCTTCTAAGAAGGTTCCCTCTTTCTCTTCAAGAAGTTAGGAGGAGGATCTGGGAGCCAATCCATGTTGAAGCCAGAGATGTCGTAGCCTTGAACTTCCAGATCTTGCAGATAACATGATATAACTTCTAGAGGATCAATCTTGATGAAGAGATACGTCTCATTCGCTTTCTCTCTTTAGTCCTTCACTGCTTCCCAAGAGGTGTTTCTGGTGGGTTTGACAAGGACCTTGTCAATCAATCCCATACTCTTCAGATTCCTCCTATTGAGAGGCTTCCCAACATCCACTATAACGTCGTCCATCAAATTCAATTGAATGAGATGATCCACCATACCACTCTCAATCATAACATCTGAAATCAACCTGCCCATATGGATATAGTTCTTTGGCTTCGTGTTATTTCTGGTGTCTCTAACAAAATCTCTTAGGTATTTAAAGAGAAGAAAAGGTAGGCTGAGCTTCAGACCCTTGTGCGGACAGTAGAGGATGCATTTATGATCTATGTTAACATAGTCAAAAGAGTTGGATGATGGATGGTGGTGGATGCATCCCAGAATTATCTTAAGCCACACCCTCAAATTCTTGTGGAGCTCTTGATTCTTAGAGGATGTTCATCCTTCGGGGTTTTGGGAGAAGATGGTGGGGATGATTTTCTGGGACATGTACTTTGCCCTATGATTTATGTTGTAAATTCTTCTTCCCCTAGCCTTCTCCGTGTTTAGAAGCGCAACAATGGACTTTTCAGTTATTACTATCTTGATTCCCAGAACATGAGAAATGATATAGTGATCATCGCAATTAACAAATCTCCAAAATTCTTTCACCAGAATTATGTAGATATGGCTATAGAGACGGTTGAAGTAGGTGAGACAACCCTTATTCTTCAATTTTGGTGTTAGATCCATACCATTGTCTTTGAGGTTTTCAAAGTCCACCAGCAACTCATACAGAACTTCCAGTTGTTCAAATGGTGTTGATAGGTTTATGTGGGCTGGATGATCAAGAACATGGGGTTCTTGATAGGAGGTTGATGTTTGAAGAGTAGTAGTGGATGCGACTTTTTGTGGGGATTTAACTTGTTCTTCTGGGGAATTCATCTCTTGAGAGAACTCGAAGACGTGTTATTCTTGAGCATTCATGATGAAGTTGTAGAGAACAAGATGAAGAGAAGTTATAGAGAAAAGTTGGAGGTTTAGGTTTGTGTAGGTAGTGAAGAGTGAAAGTGTGAAAGTGGGAGTCATGGGGAGTATATAAACAAAATTAACAGATTGCATAAACAAACGGTAACTTGAGAAGGAACACAAAATTAATTGTTGCTAAAACCGAGTTTTGACAATCATGGGAAAAATTAAATGCAACTAATGGTGAGATTCTAATCTCAAGATTTGCGTACTACTCGAGGGGATCTCAACAGTTTGGCTCTTGAGTTCTGAGCTAGACAGGTGTCTAGAAGAGCCAGAGCCACACGTTTGAGAGACCACATGTTGATCTATCCGGAGTCAAGAATGCCAAAATGTTTATGACTAGAGAAGTTTCTGGTAAAGATATCTTCTAACTTATAGAAGTGTCAAAATCAGAATTAGATAAACATCATATGCTTGAGTCATAGTTTAATTTTACATTAAAGATGAGAAGCACAGGTTCAGAGTCATTATAGGAAATCTGCCATATTAAAATTTTTCAGAATGAAGAGAAATTTATCTTCAGTTAAGGGTTTTGTAAAGATATCAACCCATCGATGGTTTGTATCTATAAATTTTAAAGCAATTATCCCTTTCTAAACATAATCTCTAATAAAGTGGTGTTTAACTTTTATGTGCTTCACTCTAGAATGTAAAATTGGATTCTTACTTAAGCAAATAACAACAGTATTATCACAAAAAATAGGAATGTTACTCTCATAGATCTAAAAGTCCTCAAGATGATTATTCATCCAGAGTATTTGAGTGCTGCAAAGTGAAGCTGAGATATATTCTGCTTCTACAGTTCATAGTATAATGGTTGATTGTCTTTTGCTTGCCCATGAGATGAGGATTCCTCCTAAAAACTGATAGTTCCCAGATGTGTTTTTGCGTTCTAACCTATCTCCAGCCAAATCTGCATCACAATACCCAGAAAACTTTTACTCTGATGTTTTCTTATACATCAAGCCAAGATTAGGTGTTCCTTTCAAATACATAAGGATTCTCTTAATAACAGTTAAGTGAGATTCCCTTGGATCTGACTGAAATCTAGCACATAGACATACGCTGAATAATATATCAAGACGAGAAACAGTCAGATAAAAGAGAGAGCCTATCATACCACGATAGAGTTTCTGACAAACCTTTTGACTTACCTATTCCTTCTCCGGAATGCAAGTAGGATGCATGAGAGTCATGGCTGGCTTGCTTTTTGACATGTCAAATTTCTTCAGAAGATCTTTTATGTATTTGCTTTGATATACATATGTGGCTTCTGACGTTTGATTGATTTGAATTCCTAGAAAGAACTTTATTTCTTGCACTAAGCTCATCTCAAATTCTGCCTGCATTAACTTAGAAAATTCTTGGAAAACAGAGGGGTTCGCAGAACCAAATATTATATCATCAACATAAATCTGACAAATCATAAGATCATTTCTTATGTTTTTTCAAAGAAGAGTGGAGTCCACTTTGCCTTTGATAAAATCATTTTCCAGAAGAAATGAACTAAGTCTTTCATACTAAGCTCCAGGAGCTTGTTTCAGACTGTAGAGAGGTTTCTTAAGTTTGAAAACATGTTCTGGAAGTTTTGAATTTTCAAAGCCAGAAGGTTGATGGACATACACTATAGGAGAATAGCGATCCAATACACAACGGAATTTAAAAATGTCTCCTTTAGTGATCCTTATGAAGGGGCATGATCAGTGATAGAATCGTTACCTCTTGTGGCAATTGAAACCTTTGATGCAGATCTAAGGAGCGATCATGAACGTTGAATGGTGATAACGTCTCTACTCAGTCCACACGAACGGATTCCTTCAATCTCAGTGCTAACTGCTACAAATGAAGGCTTTGAGTGTGTGTGTGTGTGTGTGTGTGTGTGTGTGTGTGTGTGTGTGTGTGTGTGTGTGAGAGAGAGAGAGAGAGAGAGAGAGAGAGAGAAACGAAATTACAACTGCACAAATGCTTCTGCACAAGGGTTCTATTTATAGAACCACTTGTGTGGACTGCAAGCTAAAAAGGCCACTTAAGTGTATGTGGCCCATATCTTATGATATGCCAAAATCACTTAAGCGCATGGTACCTTACCATATTTCGTATTCTACTTAAGTACATCGTACCTTACGATGTTCTACAATTCACTTAAGTGCACCGTACCTTACAGTGTTCCTTATTTACTCTATCTCTCATCAATCTGTCCTTTTGTGTGTGACCCTGTAGGTTTTCGCGACATTAGCAATTATATTAAATCACATATTTAATATAATAAACAGTGAGCGGTATCTAGCAACACATCATTGCTGCCCAAGACACGAAAATGTCATGTGATTTGATAAATCCTTTTGTGATAATACTTATGTGTATAATTACTCTTTTGCCCATATGTCTATATTGAACACAAGGCATAAACCGTGTCATCCTTGTCCATTTCAATATTAGGCCCGTAGACATTTATCCCATTATGCAGGATGGGAAAATTCCATCTAGGTCACTCATGTCCCTCATCATGCTTCGTGGAGTACCCATCAAATGTCTTTCTGGTCATCTAGTTACGGACAATGTTTGATCAACAATAAAGTACTCGACTCTACATCTAGGGTACATAGTGGTTTCAGGTCAAAAGGTGGTATACACCATTATCACCATGAGAATAACTTATGACATTTAGCATAACATTCTATATAGTACTCTCATAGCGGGTCAATCCAGTATAAATATTACTCTCAATATTCATACTTATGTTTAAGACTTGATAACTCCTTATCCATGACCCATGAGATATGATCATCAGTCTATATACATAATAGTCTTAATGCTTTAATGTTATCCCACTTCACAACAAAGCTCGACTACGAATACTTTAAGAATAGTGTCTTTATGTTTAATGGGATCTCATGATTAAGTCACACTTGATACATTAAATGGACTAACTATTCTAGGGACTTTGTTAAACAAACATAATAAAGAAAAAGCCTTTTATTATTAATAAATAATTCAATACAAGTACCAAAAGTATTGGCCTCTAGGGATTACACCAACAATCTCCCACTAGCACTAGAGCCAATCAGGCATACCCCTAATGCCCATAGATCTAGTATGAACATCATGCTTTTGCTGCGCAAGAGGCTTTGTCAGTGGGTCATCAATATTGTCAAGTGTAGGTACTCTGCATATTTTCACATCTCCTCTATCTATTATCTCTCTAATGAGGTGATAACGCCTAAGTATGTGTTTGGATCGTTGGTGAGATCTAGGCTCCTTAGCTTGTGCAATAGCACCATTGTTATCATAATAGAGACCAATGGGATCCATAATGCTAGGAACTATGCCAAGTTCACTAATGAACTTTTTGATCCAAACAGTTTCCTTTGTTGAACTTGAGGCAGTAATATAATCGGCCTTGGTTGTAGAATCAACAACTGTGTCTTGCTTTGAACTTTTCCAGCTCACAGCGCCACCATTTAAGCAAAACAAATAACCAGATTGTGATCTAAAGTCATCCTTATCTGTCTAGAAGTTAGCATCAGTGTATCCAATTACAACAAGCTCTTCCTGACCTCCATATATCAAGAATGAGTCCTTAGTCCTTCTCAAATACTTAAGGATATTCTTGACAGCTACCCAATGAGCATCACCGGGATCAGATTGGAACTTACTCGTTGCATTTAAAGCATACGAGACATCTAGTCGAGTACATAACATGGCATACATGATAGATCCTATTGCAGATGCATATGGAATCTTATTCATGTGATCCCTTTCTTCCTTAGTTCAAGGGGATTGTGTTTTTGATAGACACATGCCATGTTGCATAGGTATGAATCCTTTCTTGGAATCATGCATATTAAAGCGTCTCAGCACTTTGTCTATGTATGTACTCTGACTTAGGCCAAGCAGTTTTTGTGATCTATCTCTATAGATCCTGATTCCTAATATATAGGTTGCTTCACCCAGGTCGTTCATAGAAAAACATTTCCCAAACCAAGACTTTACTTGTTGTAGGGTAGGGACATCATTTCCAATATGTAATATGTCATCTACATATAATACCAAGAAGACGGTCATGCTCCCACTAACCTTCTTGTAGACACACGGCTCATCTTCATTCTTGATGAATCCATATTATTTTACTGTTTCATCAAAACGAAGATTCCAGCTTCTGGAATCTTGCTTCAATCCATAGATTGATCTTTGTAACTTACATATCTTTTGCGCTTCTTTTGATATGTCAAATCCTTCAGGTTGTATCATGTACACATCCTCAAGAAGATTCCCATTAAGGAAAGCAGTTTTAACATCCATCTGCCATATTTCATAATCATGATATGCATCGATAGCAAGTAAAATTCGAACAGATTTAAGCATTGCAACTGGTGAAAAGGTTTCATCATAGTCAACCCCATGAATTTGTTTATATCCTTTTGCAACCAGTCTTGCCTTATAGGTATGTACCTTACCATCCATGTCAGTCTTCTTTTTGAAGACCCACTTACATCCTATAGGGTTAACTCCTACATGAGGCTCTACCAAGGTCCAAACCTGGTTTGTGTACATGGAATCCATTTCAGATTTCATGGCTTCTAGCCACTTCTCAGACTCGAGACCAATTATGGCCTCTTGGTAGGTCACAGGCTCATCTTGATCCATGAGTAATACATCAGCTTGATCAGTTATGAGATATCCATATCTCTCAGGTAAGTGACGTATCCTGCTTGACCTACGTTGGTCTTGTCCTACTTGAGCAAGTTACTCTTCCATAATTACTTGTGTTTCCTATCTAATTCCTCCATAGGTGTATTAATGCTTTGTGATTCTTGAATTTCTTCAAGTTCTAATTTCCTCCCACTGATTCCTTCTGAAATAAAATCCTTTTCTAGGAAAACTCCAATTCGAGTGACAAACACTTTGCCCTCAGAAGGATTGTAGAAGTAATACCCTCTTGTTTCTTTAGGATATACCACAAATAAGCATTTGTCAGATTTGGGCTCAAGCTTAGTTGAAATTTGTCGTTTCACATAAAATTCGCGACCCCAAATCTTTATGTAAGACATATGTGGTTTCTTACCACTCCATATCTCAAATGGTGTCTTCTCAACCTTTTTGGATGGAACACAATTAAGTGTGTAAGTTGTTGTCAATAGTGCATGTCCTTAAAAGGAGTTTGGAAGATCGACGTGACTCATCATGGATCGGACCATGTCTAACAAGGTTCGATTTCTTCTCTCAGATACACCGTTCCATTGGGGTGTTCCAGGAGGAGTAAGTTGGGATAGGATCTCACACTCTTTCAGATGGTCATCAAACTCTATGCTTAAATACTTACCACCTCGATCTGATCGAAGAGTTTTAATATTCTTACCTAGTTGGTTTTGTATTTCATTCTTGAATTCCTTGACCTTTTCAAAGGACTCTGATTTATGTTTCATTAAATACACATAACCATATCTACTAAAATCATCAGTAAATGTGATGAAGTACTAAAAACCTCCTCTGGCTGGTACGTTCAGTGGTCCACATACATCAGTATGTATGAGGGCCAAAAGATCATTAGCTCTTTCACCTTTTCCTGTGAATGGAGACTTTTTCATCTTTCCAATTAAACAAGATATGCATGTCTCATATGATTCATAATCAAAAGAGTCCAAGAGTCCATCTTTAAGGAGTTTGGAAATGCGTTTCTCATTTATGTGGCCTAATCGACAATGCCAAAGGTAAGTTAGGTTTAACTCATTAGGTTTCATCCTTTTAGTATTAATGTTATAAATAGGCATTTCAAGATCAAGGACATATAGTCCATTGCTCATTTGTGCAGTAGCATAGAATATATCATTCAAATAAATGGAGCAACAATTGTTCTTTATTATAAATGAAAAACCAAACTTGTCTAAACAAGAAACGGAAATAAAATTCCTGCTAATTGCAGGTACATAATAACAGTTCTCTAACTGAATTATTAAACCACTAGGTAAAGTCAATACATAAGTTCCTACGGCTAAAGCAACAACCTTTGCTCCATTGCCAACTTGTAGGTCAATTCACTTTTTGCCAAATCTATACTCCTTTTTAGCCCCTGCATATTGGTACAAATGTGAGAACCGTATCCAATATCTAATACTCATGATGCAGAAGTAGATAAATTAATTTCAATAACAAAAATACCTGAAGTTGAAGTCTCTACTCCATTCTTCTTATCTTTCAGGTACTTTGGGCAGTTTCTCTTCCAGTGTTCGGTCTTACCGCAATGGAAGCATGTGTCTTCCTTTGACATGCCTCCACTAGGCTTCAAAGCAGGAGCAGTGGGTTTTGGTTTGGCAACTTCCTTGCCTTTCCTTTTATCACCCTGCTTGGTGGGTCTTTTGTTCTGTCTCTTTCCATTTCCAATCATCAGAATGGACTTCCCTTTTGACTTCAGATTCTGCTCAGCTGTTCTTAACATGAATAGCAGTTCAAGAAGAGATTTGTCCATATAATTCATATTGAAACTAAGGACAAATTGACTGAATCTATCTAGCAACGATTGCAAGATCAAATCAGTCGCAAGTTCCTTTCCGAGGGGAAAACCCAACCTATCAAGGTTCTCCACATACCCAATCACCTTGAGCACATGGGGACCTATATGGGCTCCCTCAGCTAACTTTCCTTGAAAAAAGGCTTTTGAAACTTCAAACCTCTCATGCCTTGTCGGCTCTTGATAGAGCATCTTCAGGTGTTCGATCATATCGAACGCTGCCATGTTCTCATGTTGCTTTTGCAACTCTGAGTTCATGGTAGCTAGCATGAGGCAAGCAGTTTCATTGGCATCATCGACATGCTTCTTATAAGCATCTCTTTCTCCCTTAGGTGCAGAACTAGGAGGTTCCTCTTCAGGAACAGGTTTCTCCAAGACATACAACTTTCTATCATGTTTGAGGATAATCCTCAGATTTCGGTGTCAATCCAGAAAATTTGTCCCAAACAATTTTTCCTTATCAAGGATTGATCGTTAAATGTTGTTAGAGGTGTTTGTTGTCATGGTAATCTACATGAAAATAATGAAAATATAAGTATCAATAACATATTTAATTAGGCCTTTAATTAAATATGCTCCCACTATTTTACTCAAAACAAATGACCCTCACCATTTGATTCGGAAAATCCCGTTGGAAGATTTTCTAGTGGGTCGAGATCCACATTTCACTTTGTTTTAAGTCTGCGTAGGAAGATTACACAAAACTAGGTTATTTAGGTAGGAACTCTTTCCAATTGTATCTAATACAACTCTCGAATATTTTAGGTGGGTGAATAACTCCTTATTCTAATCCATCACATGGATCATTTCCAATCTTATTATAATTTGTTTAGTTAAGTTTGACCCATTGTTTTAGAAATTGGATATTACAATTATCCCATCACACCTTACTAATATAGAATATGCACTTTGCGTAGGCGAAACCTATATTATTCGATACTAGTCTTGATGAGTGCTAAAACTTGGAAAGCATAAACTTAATACTTAATTTGAGGGAATTTGTAATTATTCTGATCTCACCGGCTTATTTATCATATAAATCATCTCTCATATGCATCAATATACATTCACATGCATCAACATACATACAAAATGAAACAGTTATGGCCCCTAGCGCAATTGTTCTCCCAAGCCAATGAGAGAACCTAAGCTAACCGAATAACGATCTAAGCTTCTCCAAGCAAGATCTTCAAGGTTGTCCTATTTTGATATTGTATTCTTCTCTTTCTTCATAACATTACATTACATAAAAGAAATTCGTTTTACATACGAGGGAGTGAGATGAGAAAAGAAGTTACATTAAGAGATTAAGAAAGAGGCACGACACACATGTCGTATTTTAAAATCTCAAAAAAAGAAGGAAAACTAAGGCTATAACCGATCACCACAAGACAATAATAATAAACACATTATTATTATTAATTTAAATTCAGTTAATTAAATAAACCAAATTAAATTTCGGAGAACGATCACACTACGCAGAGTTAGCCGGGGGTTCTGCATCAACACTTGATACTTTAAAGCACAACTCTTGCGCAGTCATAACCCTAATCGCATAACTCTTTGACAACACAACCCTTGTACCTTCATGAACCCTAATGCACCAATTTCAGACCTTCAAACACACCTCAATTGGTAATTCAGTATGATTGGTAAACACATCATTGCTTCACCATACTAATGTCGGATCAAGAAGCAAATGACCATTGATCGCTCAAAGGAAAATAATCATTAAGTGTTTGAATGAATGAAATAGAAACAGTATATCATATATACCGTATTTTGCATCAGGATTACTTATATCATATATATATAACCTGATCGATCTCAATTGCGTAACCTATGGACGATCAATGTATCGCTGCTTCACCATACTAAAGTCGGATTCCAAAGCATAGTCAACATCAATCATCCAAATCATACACACATGATGCCAAATTTAATTACATTCTTTATTTCATTCTGTCTTTTAATCGTATTAGTACATAAAATACAGAAAATAAACAGCTATCAGATGCATGGTTTCGTAAGTGACTCTGATACCACTGAAGGAGAATAGCGATCCAAAACGCAACGGAATTTAAAAATTTCTCCTTTAGTGATCCTTACGAATGGGCATGATCAGTGATAGAATCATTACCTCTTGTGGCGGTTGAAACCTTTGATGCAGATCTAAGGAGAGGTCACGAATGTTGAATGGTGACAACGTCTCTACTCAGTCCATACGAACGGATTCTGTCATACGGTGAACTGACTTTATTGGATTTGTAATCGCAATGTCGCGGTTAGCAAGAGTCGCCACCGACTTTTCTTTTATCCCTTAAGGAAAGGTGGAAAAGAACAGGAAAGACCTTAATGTTAAATTCTTAGGTTCGGGAGGTACTTTATACAAAGGGAAGGTATTAGCACCCTTTGTATCCATGGTTATCCATGGGCTCTTAATTGCTCAATCATTTATGTTTTCTAGTTTGAAAAAGGTGGTTGAGAACTGTGTGAAAAATGTTTGAAAAATGAGAATTTAACTTTGTAATGATTCTTGCATGAATGTATACAAAGTGGTTATCTCGTTTGGTTTCTCGAAAGTAGTTTAGAAAAATATAACTCGGCAATGATCCTAGTATGGATGTATGCTAAGTGGTGATTTTCCAAAAGATATTTGAAAGGTGTGGGGTGTGAAAAGCATTTTTCTATTATGAATGAGCAATTAAGGTTATACCTGTCCGAGGTCTTTCTGGGCATTTCCCATCCTTATGAGGGTAAAACTGTCCTTACTATTGAGAAGTAAGTAGTTTTATCCTGGGGATGTAGAAGGGTCATCGTAGGGTCATCGATAGGTCATTGAAGGCAACAGTTATGAGGATACCTTAGCATTCGAAGGGACTGTCATCATTTAACCGTAGGCTACACCGAAGGGTCATCGAGGGACAAAATCATATTTTAGAAGGCAACATCCGAGGGACTATGATGATTTAACCGGAGGGTCATTGCCAAGTGTATCCCCACATTCGCGGGACATGACCATAATATTGTAATTGTGGGGTAATGAAGAGAGGTCCAATATCATTTATTTAAAGTCCCTATTTTAAGTTCATTAGGTAATTATGGTGAATTTCCACATTAAAACCAACACATTAAGATCAATCAATACATTAAAAATCGACACATTAAAATTAATTAGTAATCAATATGAATCTTCACATTAAAGTGAAGTAATTTGGAATCCATCTCCACGAAAGTCTCTCACACGTAAGGGTACCTAGCCGGCCACTTCATTGGGGATATGGAAGCTTTTACATCATTCAACGCACGGGTTAGAGCATAAGGATAAAATATGATTTGATTAATACCATAAAATGCCATAAAATGCATATAACAGTTACGAGTTCAGGCCAAATGATGCAACAATAATGAAAGACACATAAAATGGAACAGCAAAGGGACAAAGCAGCCACTGTCCCGTTCGCTTCTGCCTCGCCTAGCGCAGGCTCAACGAAGGCTCGCTGCAGGCTCGCCTAGCGATGAGCTAGCGAGCGACCACGGGTTTGGAATTTCAGAACAGTATGACTCCAGCATGTTACATATCTTATCACATTCAATTACAGAAATAACATGGCCCAATATTTATGATGTTCAGGCACATTCGAGCTCGCATGCAAAGTATGATCCCATATCCAAAAATTCAATATATCATGATGTATTATGCATTTAGAGATTATGAAATGGAAACATCAAACGGTAATGATACACAAACCTGTTTGCAACCTAGTGATAATGCTGAATTGACGGATCCCGGTTGGTGTCGGATTGATTTGGGCGGCGGTAACTCCGGTGCGGATACGTGGCCGTCAAGGTTCCCGTGCTAGGGCTTCCGTCCGTGTTCCTCTGCTTTTTCGTGTTGTTTCTCCGTTTTCCTCTGTCTGTCCTTTTCGTTACTGAAGAGCTGGTACTTATAGTAGTAGTGGTGGTGACCTAATGGGCTTAAAATGAGGTCCAAAAATCTCAAACTTCGCAAGCTTCGCTAGGCGAAGGAATTGCTCGCCTAGCGAGCAAACTAGGTCTGGGCCTTTTTCTGGATCTGACGCTTCGCTGGGCGAGTGTCATGACGAAGCATTCGCTAGGCGAAGGGATTGCTCGCCTAGCGAGCAAGCTATTTTGGGCCCCTTTTGGGTTGGGCCTGTTGTGAGCTGGGCTTTTGTTCACTTGATGTCGGTGCCTTGCAGAATAAGTTGAAGGGTCTTGAGAAATGCTTTGTAATACCAACGGGCAAATTTTGGGGTATGACAGCTGCCCCTGTTCAATATTCTTGAACCGAGAGAGTAGAATGGTAGGTGCCGTTCGTGGTCTGGAGGTGAAAGATTATTGAACACTTAGAATGCCCCAAAAATTTGCACTTGTTCATTTGTCTTGACGGAGATGGGCTTAAAGATGCCACCCAAGAAACTTGCTGAGGAGATTTCCAGATTGTGTCGTACGTTAGACGATGTCTAGAGACATGGGTGTCACACCGGGTCATACATCAGACCGTATAGTGAACCATCCATTATGCTGTTGACTTCGTTGGGGAGTCAGAGTATGCCATACTGCTGGGGATAAGGGATCAGAATGGATCATATACTGGACCATATCTGAGTACCAGAGTGAGTTGTTCGTTAGGCGGATGACTTTGATGGGGATGAAAGATCAGAACGGATCAACGGATCGTACGCTAGATTGTTTCTGAGTTGCAGAATGAGTCGTCCGTTAGGCTGAATCTGCTTGAAGATGGAGCAGTCGTATACTAGACTACTATTCAGGAATGTACCTGTCCGAAGGTAGCACCTGAGCAAGGGAGTAGTCGTATACCAGACTACCATTCAGGACTGTACCTGTCCGAAGATAGCACCTGAGCAAGGGAGTAGCCGTATACCAGACTACCATTCAGGAATGTACCTGTCCGAAGGTAGCACCTGAGCAAGGGAGTAGCCGTATACCAGACTACCATTCAGGAATGTACCTGTCCGAAGGTAGCACCTGAGCAAGGGAGTAGCCGTATACCAGACTACCATTCAGGAATGTACCTGTCCGAAGGTAGCACCTGAGCAAGGGAGTAGCCGTATACCAGACTACCATTCAGGAATGTACCTGCCCGAAGGTAGCACCTGAGCAAGGGAGTAGCCGTATACCAGACTACCATTCAGGAATGTACCTGTCCGAAGGTAGCACCTGAGCAAGGGAGTAGCCGTATACCAGACTACCATTCAGGAATGTACCTGTCCGAAGGTAGCACCTGAGCAAGGGAGTAGCCGTATACCAGACTACCATTCAGGAATGTACCTGTCCGAAGGTAGCACCTGAGCAAGGGAGTAGCCGTATACCAGACTACCATTCAGGAATGTACCTGTCCGAAGGTAGCACCTGAGCAAGGGAGTAGCCGTATACCAGACTACCATTCAGGAATGTACCTGTCCGAAGGTAGCACCTGAGCAAGGGAGTAGCCGTATACCAGACTACCATTCAGGAATGTACCTGTCCGAAGGTAGCACCTGAGCAAGGGAGTAGCCGTATACCAGACTACCATTCAGGAATGTACCTGTCCGAAGGTAGCACCTGAGCAAGGGAGTAGCCGTATACCAGACTACCATTCAGGAATGTACCTGCCCGAAGGTAGCACCTGAGCAAGGGAGTAGCCGTATACCAGACTACCATTCAGGAATGTACCTGTCCGAAGGTAGCACCTGAGCAAGGGAGTAGCCGTATACCAGACTACCATTCAGGAATGTACCTGTCCGAAGGTAGCACCTGAGCAAGGGAGTAGCCGTATACCAGACTACCATTCAGGAATGTACCTGTCCGAAGGTAGCACCTGAGCAAGGGAGTAGCCGTATACCAGACTACCATTCAGGAATGTACCTGTCCGAAGGTAGCACCTGAGCAAGGGAGTAGTCGTATACCAGACTACCATTCAGGAATGTACCTGTCCGAAGGTAGCACCTGAGCAAGGGAGTAGCCGTATACCAGACTACCATTCAGGAATGTACCTGTCCGAAGGTAGCACCTGAGCAAGGGAGTAGCCGTATACCAGACTACCATTCAGGAATGTACCTGTCCGAAGGTAGCACCTGAGCAAGGGAGTAGCCGTATACCAGACTACCATTCAGGAATGTACCTGTCCGAAGGTAGCACCTGAGCAAGGGAGTAGTCGTATACTAGACTACCATTCAGAAATGTACCTGTCCGAAGGTAGCATCTGAGGAAATGAAGGTCTAACTTGGTCGTACATTAGACTGTATCTGAGGAGAATGAGGACTTAACGGTCTAACTTGGTCGTACATTAGACTGTCACTGAGCAGAATCTGGTCTAACTTGGTCGTACATTAGACTGTATTTGAGCCGCATCTGGTCTAACTTGGTCGTACATTAGACTGTATCTGAGCAGCATCTGGTCTAACTTGGTCGTACATTAGACTGTATTTGAGCCGCATCTGGTCTAACTTGGTCGTACATTAGACTGTATTTGAGTGGTTGAAGGTCAGAATGGATCGTACGCTAGATCGTATCTGAGTTGTTGAAGGTCAGACTGGATCGTACGTTAGATCGTATCTGAGTTGAAAGAGTCATATGTTGAGCTGAATCTTGTCTATGATTGATAAAGGCGTCTGCCTGGATGAGCCTTTTTACTTTGACTATATCAGGAGGATAATTAACCTGCAAAGAAAGGTTAGCTTTATGCCATGTCATGATGCATGAGATGTTTTATGCTTTCGAAAATAAATGCGAATGTTGTATGCATGCGTATGTTGTGAAACGATGTAATGAATGAGTTATGCGTATGAGAAGTTCTGCTTGGGGACTCTACTGGGGAAAATAAATCCCCATCTACTGATTGGAGATATTCGTGTTGAGGACCCTCTCTCGGCTGGGGGTTCTGATTTCTGTCTGATGGTAGAGATATTCAACAGAGCCTGGCTAGGGATGGATGAGATGATCAATCTGTCTGATGATGCCGACCTCTGTTGGGGAATAGCTGACTGTGCCGGGGAATACTGCCAACTTCTTCTGGGGAAAAACAGGCTTGCTGGGGGAAGAGAATTGGTAGTGGATTCATTGGAAGCATGATTAGACCTTATCCTCGATCCCGAAGTCTTGTAGTAATTGCTATTGCTATTCTATGCATGTATTTTGGTAAACATTGGTCATATTCAAATGCATATATTAATTCAAATTAAATCAATGGGCGTTTACGCAAACAAAACAGAAAAAGTAAAAACAAAAGTATCTTTTTTTTTTTTGAAAGAAGGTTGTATTGATTTTGAAAGGAGGCCTATAAACAGGCAAATTGTGTACAAGGAGACAAAAATCCTAGTAAGAGGAAATTGTCAAAAACAAAGAGACAGCTATGCAGAAAAAGTCCTATTGATTTTAAGTCTACTACTGCCATTATGTCTTCAAGCATCTCATCCCCTGCTGTCGGATAGAAGTGATTGGCTTGGTCAGTCCCTTGAACTTGGATGAAAGTTGACTGAGAACGGGACATAGTCATACGCTTTAATCCCTAACTTTTGCATGGACCGCCTTTTCAGGTTTTCAGTCCACCAGGATACCCTTTTTTGCCCAAGCCACCTTTTCAGGTTTTCGACTTGCCGGGTGTACATTTTTTTTTTTATGTATGTCCCTAATTTTTGCCCGAACCTTTTGGTTCGCCGGGATGCCCTTACTTTTGCCTAGGTACGTCGACCTAGCGGGTCTCTTTTATGCGTAGTATTTTTTTACTATGTCCGCGTTCACGGGATGCGGGAAGTCTTCGCCATCCATTGTAGCAAGTATCATGGCCCCACCAGAGAATACCTTCTTAACTACAAATGGCCCTTCGTATGTGGGAGTCCATTTGCCTCTGGGATCACCTTGGGGTAGAGTGATACGCTTGATCACCAAGTCGCCTATCTGATACACCTGTCTCTTGACTCTTTTGTTAAATGCTTGGGTCATGCGCTTCTGATATATCTGCCCGTGACAAACAGCCGCGAGTCTCTTCTCATCAATCAAATTTATCTGATCGAGTCGAGTCTGAATCCATTCATCTTCATCTAAGCCCGCCTCTTTCATGATTCTTAGAGAGGGAATCTGGACTTCCACTGGTAAAACAGCTTCCGTTCCATAGACTAAAGAGAAAGGAGTTGCCCCTGTCGAAGTGCGTACTGAAGTGCGATAACCGTGAAGGGCAAACGGTAACATCTCATGCCAGTCTTTGTACGTTAGTGTCATCTTTTGTATGATCGTCTTGATGTTCTTATTAGCAGCCTCTACGGCGCCATTCATCTTTGGTCGGTATGGAGAAGAGTTGTGATGCTTAATTTTGAACTGCGTGCAGAGTTCAGTAATCATCTTGTTGTTCAAATTAGTACCATTGTCGGTGATAACTCTTTCAGGAGACAGCAGGTTTCTCAAATAGATATTTGATAGAATCCATCTTAGAAGTCAATAAAGTGGTATGATTCAACATAGACTGTCTTAGTCGGCGAGCAGCCCAAGCCAAAGCGCAGCAAGCTTTCTCGAGCTGTGAGTATCTTGTTTCACAGTCGGTACCTTTTGCTAAGGCAGTGTATGACATGCTCTTTTCGACCAGACTCGTCATGTTGCCCCAGCACACCCTATTGAATTTTCTAACACGGTCAAATACATAGTTAGAGGTCTTCCCTCAACTGGTGGTATCAGAATTAGAGGTTCTTGGAGATACTTCTTGATTTTGTCGTTCATCATTCCGTACCATCTCTTGATTTTTTTCTCAGTAATTTGAAGATGGGTTTGCAAGTTGCAGTCAAATGCGGGATGAATCGAGCAATGTAATCCGAGTGCCCCAAGAAACCTCTGACTTCTTTCTTGTCTATTTCAGTACCCATTGCAATTTCAATTGATTCCTCCTGCGGCTGTATGGTCTTTTCTTCTTGTAGTAATAGTCTGACAAGTTCACCAGGGACTTCACAATCTTCCTCGCTTCCATCCTCGGCTTGGTAGATCGGATTTTCAAAGTCATAATGAACAGTAGCAGAACTATTATCAACAGGATCCAGAGTGGATATGGATCGGAAAACTGTTACGTGCGTGTGTGCAAGAAAACATAGCTTGTTTTGAAAAAAATGACAGGAAAGATAAAGAGCGCAATATTTGAATGCGAAAAGGTCCATTGATTTATTGAATATGAATATGCTTATGAAAATGACAAACCCTTAAAATTAGCTATTATGCCCCGGGTATAGACATAATGCTTTGAAGCACTAAAATAGCAATAACAATTACTCTTGACTAAAGGAAATCGGGATAGTGTCTTCAGCCTTCCAATTATTGGGTCCGTCACCAATTGTTGGGAAAATCCAGCTATCCAAGTCATAATCGTTGTCAGTATCTTCCACAGCATTGACAGTCTCGTCATGATTAGGCAGAGGGGCAGTGATGCCATTAGGAGTCTCCGGAGGCTCGAACTCAATTTCCCCCGCGTCGATCATGTCTTGAATTTTATTCTTTAACAACCAACAATCGTTTGTATCATGTCCGGGGCTATCAGAGTGATATGCACACCTGGCATTGGGATTATAACGAGGCGAAGCAGTGTTGACATTTGCAGGAGGACCTCTGAGAGTGATTAAATTTACCTTCAGCATGCTTTGCAGTGCTTGTGCTAAAGCCATATTGAGCTTGGTAAACTGCCTTCTTGGTCTGTCTTGTCTTTGCTGGAAGTTTTGAGCTGGCGGGGCTGCGATCGTTACTGCTCCAACGGCGTGGTCACCATTTTTCTTATTATGATTCTTCTGACCATACACAGCATTCGATTCATTCTTCCCATGATAGGACTTCTTACTGCTTGTAGAAGTAGCTGCCTGTAACTTTCCACTTCGAATGCCGCTCTCTACCCGTTCACCTGTCAGTATAAGTTCAGTGAAGCCTGATGAAGAACTCCCCAGTAGGTGGCTGTAGAATGGGCCAGTCAGGGTACCCATGAACAGGTCTACTAATTCTCGGTCAGTCATAGGGGGTTTGACTCTGCCAGCCAAATCTCTCCATTTCTGAGCATACTCCTTGAAGCTTTCTTTAGATCCCATGGCCATATTCTGCAACTGTAGCCGGGTAGGTGCTAATTCAGAATTGTACTGGTACTGCTTATAGAAAGCCGTTGCTAAATCAGTCCAGGTGCGGATGTCAGAGCTCTCGAGCTGATAATACCATTCCAACTGGGTGCCAGACAGACTTTCTTGGAAGAAATGGATCCACAGTTTCTTATCAGTGGTATGCGGCTGAATCTTTCTCACATAAGCCCTTAGATGCATCTGAGGACAAGACGCACCATCGTACTTAGTGAAAGTGGGGATTTTGAATTTGCGGGGAATGGTCACATCGGAGACCAGACCCAAGCTTTCGAAATCCAGACCAGGTGTCTTCTGACCCTCCATGGCTAGCATGCGTTCCTCCAGCAATTTATACTTATCATCTTTCGGAGAGTACTGTTCATTTTCATACTCTTCATCGTCATCCTCAGGGTTAGAGAAATCAGCATTCTCCTCCTCTGAATCATTCTCCGCCCCCTCTTCTGGACCATTCGGGATTCCAAATTTGATTCCCGTAGCCTGTCCTTTACGCCTTCTTCCCGGGTTAATGAAACTCACAGCTTTCTTGTCCTTCTTCTTTTCGGCCAAAAGAGCCTTCAGTTCCTCCTGCCCCTTGGATAAGCTTAGCATCATCTCCTTGAATTGAGCATTCTGAGTCTGGAGATCTTTGACAGTTTGTTCGAGATCCATTTTTCTGTTTAAGAGGCAGACCGTGAGAATATGGTCCTTTGGAATACCTGTTATGCAATGTTATGTTATGCGATGCAATGCATGAAATGTTTTCAAGGACTTTTGGGAATTTAACTTTGCGTAAGTTGCCAACAAGAGAGAAATGTTTATTGCTAACTTTTTTAATCAATGTTCATTACAAAAGGAATAATAGTAAAATATAATGAGAGCTCAAGTCTCCCAGGGGCGACTTCTTTTTGGGCGAAGATATGCATTGAGTCTTCGTTCCTCATTAAGCTGACTGGTGAGCTCTAATACTTTCTTCCTTTCTGCATTGAACTGAACTTCGAAAGTATCTCTCTCCTCTCTCAACTGGGTCCAGGATCTTTTCAATTCCTCAGCATCAGTAGGCATATCTGGGTAAGAAATGATCTGGGAAGTACCTCCTTCGACCTCTGATTCAACAATCAATGGTCCGACTGCAAGATATGGCATGACAAGTTCGCGAGCTCTGGTGCGTACCCATCTGAGATAAGGCTCCATAGGAATAGAATTTTCTTGCTTAAATTGCTTCTTTTCACCATGCCCCAAGCTCGTACAAACCTTTGGCGGAGACCTTGAGAGTCATCGTCATAGTCAAACACTATACCTTGAATAATCATTTCATGTGGACCATCTCTTCGAGCATGCCCAAACTGACGTAGGGCTAAGGCAGGATTATAAGTAATACCTCCTCTTATCCCCATGAGGGGTACATTAGGGAATTCTCCACAACGGTCGATGATGATAACATTTTCTCTGAGGTTGGAACACCAACGGATGTCTGAATGGGAGAGTGCCATTATCCTTTGAGACCACTTCAGACTTTGATCATTCTTTAAAACTGATTGAGGAAGGTGCGAAATAAACCACCTAGACAATAAAGGTACGCAGCACATGAGAGTCCCTTGCCTCTTCATAGTACGAGTGTGAAGGGAATGCAAGACATCTCCAAGCAAGGTAGGCACAGGGTTATGAGTGAGGAATATCTTAATAGCATTCACATCTATGAATTGGTCCGGATTAGAGAATAGCACCAAACCATAGATTATCAATGCTAAAACGTCTTCAAAAGCATGGACATTCATAACTTTTAGGAATTCTCGGGCCTTACTTATCAGAAATTTGGCAAGTAAACCTTTAATTCCACTTCTTGTTACCCAATTAGTTTCAATGTCGGACTTTGTCATGTGTAAAGCTGCGGCAACTTCTTCGGCCTTTGGCATCTTTTCTAAACCACTGAAAGGTATTTGATCAAGGATAGGTATCCCAAGCAGCTGGGAGAATTCTTCTAATGTGGGTACCAACTGATAATCTGGAAAAGTGAAGCAATGATGCTTAGGATCGAAGAACTGGAATAGGACTCTCATCATATCTTCTTTGAAACCAGTGGTAACTAAGTTGAGAAGATGACCATGTTTCTTGTTGAACTGAGCATGATCTGGGAGTTCTGACACCAAATCCTTGAATTGAGGAGAGATCGTTACAAGATTGATCCGGATAGTCTTCCTGGAAGCCATAATCTGTTCAAAGAGCAAAGCTAAATTCCTAAGTCCTTGAAATGGTTAGTATGATGATGCTATGATGTTATGATGTTATGATGTTATGATGTTATGCAAGCACAAGCAAGTCACACAACAATCATCCCTAGGTTTTAAGGCTTGCATGAGTTCCATAGGTAAGTACCCTCCCCACTGAAGTTTGGTTGGTTCAACCTGTCCTAGAATAGTAACCGGGTTCTAGAAGGATCTCAGATCATCGACCTTTCTTTAGGTCCACTTCAGTGCAACACCAAGTGGTTGACCGAAGCTTTCCTAAAGTCCAATCTCAAAGAGTGTAGTATCGAGTATCAACCAACCTCAGTCGGAACCGAAGTCAGTTATCTCACTACTTTCTAATGGCTAGGATGAGTCAATTAGGGTTCTAAAGGTCTGGTTAATGCTTTGATGGCACCACGCGGAAGCCAAATTTTTCCTCAAGTAACATGAGGACCATCAGGACAACCAAAGTGTCACATTAACCGTAGCCATCATTTTAACCATTCCAGTATACGCCGGATAGTCGCGATGATCTATTGCTACTTACCTAAGGTACACTAGATCCGGGTGTAGGATCTTTCACTCAGACCATCCCTTAAAACGAAAGAACAAATTAAAACATAAATGATTTTTTTTTTTTTAAGATGGACCTCTCTTATTGTCCCCAGCAGAGTCGCCAGTTCTGTCATACGGTGAACTGACTTTATTGGATTTGTAATCGCAATGTCGCGGTTAGCAAGAGTCGCCACCGACTTTTCTTTTATCCCTTAAGGAAAGGTGGAAAAGAACAGGAAAGACCTTAATGTTAAATTCTTAGGTTCGGGAGGTACTTTATACAAAGGGAAGGTATTAGCACCCTTTGTATCCATGGTTATCCATGGGCTCTTAATTGCTCAATCATTTATGTTTTCTAGTTTGAAAAAGGTGGTTGAGAACTGTGTGAAAAATGTTTGAAAAATGAGAATTTAACTTTGTAATGATTCTTGCATGAATGTATACAAAGTGGTTATCTCGTTTGGTTTCTCGAAAGTAGTTTAGAAAAATATAACTCGGCAATGATCCTAGTATGGATGTATGCTAAGTGGTGATTTTCCAAAAGATATTTGAAAGGTGTGGGGTGTGAAAAGCATTTTTCTATTATGAATGAGCAATTAAGGTTATACCTGTCCGAGGTCTTTCTGGGCATTTCCCATCCTTATGAGGGTAAAACTGTCCTTACTATTGAGAAGTAAGTAGTTTTATCCTGGGGATGTAGAAGGGTCATCGTAGGGTCATCGATAGGTCATTGAAGGCAACAGTTATGAGGATACCTTAGCATTCGAAGGGACTGTCATCATTTAACCGTAGGCTACACCGAAGGGTCATCGAGGGACAAAATCATATTTTAGAAGGCAACATCCGAGGGACTATGATGATTTAACCGGAGGGTCATTGCCAAGTGTATCCCCACATTCGCGGGACATGACCATAATATTGTAATTGTGGGGTAATGAAGAGAGGTCCAATATCATTTATTTAAAGTCCCTATTTTAAGTTCATTAGGTAATTATGGTGAATTTCCACATTAAAACCAACACATTAAGATCAATCAATACATTAAAAATCGACACATTAAAATTAATTAGTAATCAATATGAATCTTCACATTAAAGTGAAGTAATTTGGAATCCATCTCCACGAAAGTCTCTCACACGTAAGGGTACCTAGCCGGCCACTTCATTGGGGATATGGAAGCTTTTACATCATTCAACGCACGGGTTAGAGCATAAGGATAAAATATGATTTGATTAATACCATAAAATGCCATAAAATGCATATAACAGTTACGAGTTCAGGCCAAATGATGCAACAATAATGAAAGACACATAAAATGGAACAGCAAAGGGACAAAGCAGCCACTGTCCCGTTCGCTTCTGCCTCGCCTAGCGCAGGCTCAGCGAAGGCTCGCTGCAGGCTCGCCTAGCGATGAGCTAGCGAGCGACCACGGGTTTGGAATTTCAGAACAGTATGACTCCAGCATGTTACATATCTTATCACATTCAATTACAGAAATAACATGGCCCAATATTTATGATGTTCAGGCACATTCAAGCTCGCATGCAAAGTATGATCCCATATCCAAAAATTCAATATATCATGATGTATTATGCATTTAGAGATTATGAAATGGAAACATCAAACGGTAATGATACACAAACCTGTTTGCAACCTAGTGATAATGCTGAATTGACGGATCCCGGTTGGTGTCGGATTGATTTGGGCGGCGGTAACTCCGGTGCGGATACGTGGCCGTCAAGGTTCCCGTGCTAGGGCTTCCGTCCGTATTCCTCTGCTTTTTCGTGTTGTTTCTCCGTTTTCCTCTGTCTGTCCTTTTCGTTACTGAAGAGCTGGTACTTATAGTAGTAGTGGTGGTGACCTAATGGGCTTAAAATGAGGTCCAAAAATCTCAAACTTCGTAAGCTTCGCTAGGCGAAGGAATTGCTCGCCTAGCGAGCAAACTAGGTCTGGGCCTTTTTCTGGATCTGACGCTTCGCTGGGCGAGTGTCATGACGAAGCATTCGCTAGGCGAAGGGATTGCTCGCCTAGCGAGCAAGCTATTTTGGGCCCCTTTTGGGTTGGGCCTGTTGTGAGCTGGGCTTTTGTTCACTTGATGTCGGTGCCTTGCAGAATAAGTCGAAGGGTCTTGAGAAATGCTTTGTAATACCAACGGGCAAATTTTGGGGTATGACAGATTCCTTCAATCTCAGTGCTAGTTGTTACGAATAAAGGCTTTGAATGAGAGAGAGAGAGAGAGATGAAATTACAACTGCACAAATGCTTCTTCACAAAGGTTCCATTTATAGAACCTCTTGTGTGGGCTGCAAGCTAAAAAGCCCATTTAAGTGTATGTGGCTCATATCTTATGATATGCCAAAATCACTTAAGCGCGTGGTACCTTACCATATTTCGTATTCTACTTAAGTACACTGTACCTTACGATATTAGGCCCGTAGACATCTATCCTGTTACGCGGGATAGGAAAATTCCATCTAGGTCACTCATGTCCCTTAACATGCTTCGTGGAGTACCCATCAACTGTCTTTATGGTCATCCAGTTACAGATAATGTTTGATCAGCAATAAAACACTTAACTCTACATCTAGGGTACATAGTGGTTTCATGTCAAAGGGTGGTATAAACCATTATCACCATGAGAATAACTTATGACACTTAGCATAACATTCTATATAGTATTATCATAGCGGGTCAATCCAGTATAAATATTACTCTCAATATTCATACTTATGTTTAAGACTTGATAACTCCTTATCCATGATCCATGAGATGTGATCATTAGTCTATATACATAATAGTCTTAATGTTTTAATGTTATCCCACTTCACAACAAAGCTCGACTACGGATACTTTAAGAATAATGTCCTTATGTTTAATGGGATCTCATGATTAAGTCACACTTGATACATTAAACAGACTAACTATTCTAGGGACTTTATTAAACAAAAAACATAAAGAATAAGGCTTTTATTATTAATAAATAATTTGATACAAGTACCAGAAGTATTGGACTCTAAGGCTTACACCAACATACACTTCTTTAGAAATGTAACCATTCAGAAACACACTTTTGACGTCCATTTGATATAATTTAATAGAATAATTAACAGCAAAGGATACAAGGAGATGAATAGATTCTAACCTCGCGACTGGAGAAAAGGTTTCATTTTAGTCAATTCCTTCTTGTTGACTATAACCTTGTGCCTCCAGCCGTTCTTTGTTTTCGATAACTTCACCTTTTTCATTTAGCTTGTTTCTGTAAACCCATTTAGTTCCAATCACATGGGTTCCCTTGGGTCTTGTTACAAGATCCCAAATATCATTTCTATAAAATTGATTAAGTTCTTCTTTCATTAGCATAATCCATTCTTTATCTTGAAGAGCTTCTTCACAGGATGTTGGCTCTATCAGAGATACTAGTCCCATAAGTGTTTCTTCAGAAACTTTTAATTTAGATCTTGTTCTAACAGGTTCATCCTTGTTTCCCATAATTAGTTCTTCAGAAACATTCTGCCTATTTCTCTGTCTTTTTTTATTGAATGTGTGTTCAGGTGCTTCTGAAGTTCCTCTTTCTTCTTCTTCAGAACCATTTGTCTTCTCGTCAGAGCCTGTAAGTGTGATCTCCAGATCTGCAAATTTCTCAACTAACTTTGACCTTTTAAAGTCAAGCTTGTCATCAGATCTGATATGAATTGATTCCTCCATAATTTGTGTTTTTGTATTATATACTCGATATCCTTTAGAACGTTCTAAGTATCCCAACATAATACACTTTTGTGCCTTATAGTAAAACTTGTTCAATTGTCTTTAGTGTTTAAAATAAAACATGAGCATCCAAAAGGATGAAAATAAGCAATGTTGGGTTTTCTTCCCTTGCACAGTTCATAATGAGTCTTCTCCATAATAGGTCTGATAGAGATTCTATTTTGAATGTAACATGTTGTATTCACAGCTTCTGCCCAAAAGTACTTAGCCATATTAGTCTCATTGATCATGGTTCTGGCCATTTCTTGGAGAGTCATATTCTTCCTTTCTACAACTCCATTTTGTTGTGGATTCCTAGGACATGAGAAATCATAGGATATTCCATTAGAGTCAAAAAGTTTGTTTTCAAATTCGCCACCATGATCACTTCTGACTATGATAATCTTAGAGTCATATTCATTTTTCACTTTTGAATAGAAACTGGTGAACACAAAATGTGACTCATTCTTGTGCCTTAATAATTTCACCCATATCCAACGATTGTAGTCATTAACAATGACAAGTCCATACTTTTTACCATTTACTGACATTGTCTTAACAAGTCCAAAAAGATCAATGTGTATAAGTTCTAGAGGTCTGAAGGTGGAAACAACATTTTTGGTTTTGAAAGTGGTTTTAGAAAATTTCCCTTTATGACATGCTTCACAAAAAGCATCTGAAGAAAACTTTAGCTTAGGTATGCCTCTGACTAACTCATGTTTATTTAGCTGATAAATACTCCTCAAGATAATGTGACCCAAGTGTCTATGCCACACCCATTTCTCTTCATTTACAAACATTAAGCATTTCACGTTTGGTTTTTCAAATCTGAAAGTTTTATTTTATAAATGTTGTTTTTCCTCTTTCTAGTGAAAATGATTGTACCATTTTTCTGATTGACAGTCTTGCACGTTTTTTGATTAAAAATAATATCATAATCGTTATCACTTAATTAACTTATGGATAATAAATCATGCATTAGTCCCTCAACATAAAGAACATCAGAAATAGAGGGAAGAGATTCGTTACCAACTATTCTAGATCCTCTGATTCTTCCTTTCTGATTTCCTCCAAAGCCTATGAAACCAGCATCTTTAAGTTCCAGGTCTTGGAACATATGCTTTCTTCCCGTTATGTGTTACAAGCATCCAGAGTCCAGGTACCATGACTGGTGTTTTAATTTTGCTGCATAGGATATCTGCAACGTACATTATTTCATGTTTTGGTACCCATAATCTTTTGGGTCCTTTAGGATTAGTTTTCCCAGAGTTTCTGAGAACTTTGGACTTTCTGGCGTTACTGATGTTTTGTGTCTATGTCGGTGTATAATGGTAAGAAAAAGGAGATTTTGGTTTGTTTTCTATAAAAGGTTTCTGATCATCTTCATTAGGGTCATAACCAATTCCTCTTTTTCTATTATGATTTACATCATAGATCATAGAAGCCACTTTTCTTCTATCTAGGTTGTTGTTCAAATTTTTTTGAAAGGCTTTATCATATTTGTATATGATAGTGTCAGAAGTAAGTGAAGCTTTAGAAATAGTTTCCTCAAGTTTTGAACATTTCTTAGATGAAAAATCTTTTTCTCTTTCAAGAATAAAATTATTTTCTTTGAGTTCTGAAACTTCTTTCTCAAGCTTATCACACTCTTCAACAGTCTCTTCATGAACCTTTTTCAGGTTCTTGAATTTCTGTCAAAGCTTCTGATACAAGCTCAGAGATTTTGACAAACATAATTCAAGATCAGAACGAGAAAAGTAAGAGAATACCTCTTCAGATTTAGACTTTGTTTCAGATGAACTTCCAGAGGTAGTGGCCATGAATGCTACGTTTGCTTGCTCCTCTTCAGAATCAGATTCTGGAGCTTCAGATTCAGAGTTGTCCCATGTTGCCATAAGTCCTTTCTTATTTGTTTTGAATGAGTTCTTCTTAAATCTTTCTTTTCTGGAGATATCATTCTTTAGCTTTGGACAGTCATTTCTTTAATGTCCAGGCTCTTTGCATTCATAACACGTTACTTCCTTGTTGGGTCTGCCTCTGAAGGTTGAATCTGGATGGTCTCCCTTCTATCTGGGCCTTTTGAAGTTATTTTGTCTCTTTCTCCATAGCTATTTTATTCTTCTATAAAGAAGAGATAATTCTTCTTTATCATCATAATCTTCATTCTCAGAGTCATCAATTTCTTCCTCTTCAGCTTGAAAGACTTTGTTCCTTTATGGCTTTCTTCTTTCTGGTCTTGACTTTAGAGCAACAAATTTGCTTTTCTTCTGAGGTTCATCTTCCTCTAGCTCTATTTCAAGACTTCTTAGATATCTAATAAGTTCTTTAATACTTATGTTGTTCAGATCCTTGGACAACTTCAGAGCGGTAACCATGGGTCTCCACTTCTTGGGAAGACTTATGATTATCTTCTTGACATGATCTGTTGTAGTATATCCTTTGTCCAGAACCTTGAGTCTTGTAACCAAGGTTTGGAACCTTGAGAACATCACTTCAATAGCTTCATCATCTTCCATTCTGAAAGCGTCATACTTACAGATTAAGGCCAGAGCCTTAGTCTCTTTAACTTGGTTGTTGCCTTCGTGCTCATTTTCAAGGAGTCAAAAATATCTTTGGTTGTTTCCATGTTAGTTATCTTCTCGTACTCATTGTAGGAAATAACGTTTAACATAATTTTTCTAGCTTTGTGGTGATTCTTGAAATCATGCTTCTGATTGTCACTCATTCTGCTTCTTGGAATAAGAATACCAATTGCAGAGATGGGAAGCTCATAACCATTTGTAACCATATCCCAGAGATCATCATCGTAGCCTAGGAAGAAACTCTCAAATCTGTCATTCCAATAATCAAATTTTTCTCCATCAAGAACTGGAGATTTTGCATTGTAGCTATATCTTTCATTTCTATTAGCCATGAAGTTTTTCTCACATTGGGTCTCTCTACACGGTTAAGTGTTTGATTCAAAAATCAATAAAAAAGACTAAGGCTCTGATACCAATTGAAGGTAGAGAAAAATAAGAAAGGGGGTTTGAATTGTTTTAATAGGAATTAAAATATTTTTGCAACAACACACACAGAATAAATAATAACAACACAAACGATTTATCCTGGTTCACTTGAAATTCAAAGTTACTCCAGTCCACCTAGCCAAGGTGATTTCGCCTTCAAAAGGACTTAATCCATTAATCTCAACAGATTATAAAGTTTGTCTAAGAGTTCAACAACCTCTTAGCTCTCTCAAGTCTATAGACCTAAACAAGTCACTTGAGGAATCACAAAAAATTACAAGAATTATAAAGTGTTTAGCTAGATGTTTCTAGATAAGCAGTAAAGACACAATTTAAGAATAGTGAAATATAACCATACAATATTGAGAAGCAACTCTTGTATGGAAATTACTTCTTATAATAATAGTGGTGAATGAATAATTAGAGTATAATAATGTTGTTGTATCAAGGTTATGTATTTCAGTAAGTTGTGAATAGGCCCTTATATAGCACTTGAGATGATATAGTTGGGGGAAATCAGTAAAGATTTTGTGCCACTTGTGGGAGTTAAATGTAGCAAATTCCTTATCCTTTCCATAACAGACTAGGAGCATAATCAAATGTTTCCTCAAAAGGATTATACTACAATTTGAATTGCTTCCAACTTAAGTTTCTGACCTGGCGACATCTAATGGCGTGTTTTTGAGCATGTGTCAGAGTGAGGAGAACATGATCTGAGTCTTCAGCGTTAGAGTCTTCAGATATCTCTTTGCAGAGTCTTCAGATAGAGTTCTCATAATCAGATCATCAGAGCTTGAACTTCAGAGTCATATTCTTTAGGTGATTGCTCCTCGGATGCATTATATTCAGAGTCAGATGTGATTTCTCTTTGTGTTAGGTTAACATCTTTGGACTAAATCAGATGTCAGATATTCGTTTCTTAATAATCAGAAGGTGACTTATCATAGTCATTTTAACCTCGAATCATGCACACTTAAGAAAACTGTCAGGGTACCAAATTGTTTCATTCTTTGTTATCATTAAAACTTAGAGATATATTGAAGAATCAAAATCTTGTTCTAACATATACAACTCAACTAACTTCTACAAAGTATAATTGATCCTGATTGGTATGTAATGAGCTGATTTAGTCAATATCAACAATCACCCAAATAGAATCACATCCATTCGTTGTCTTCGAAAAACTTATTACGAAATCCATGGAAATGCTATCCCACTTCCACTCAGGAATACTCAACGGTTGCATCAGATCCAACGACTTCTAATGTTCAATCTTCGACTTCTGACAAGTCAAACAAGCATAGACAAACTCAACTACTTCCTTTTTCATTCCTAGCTACCAAAGCAACTTATTTAAGTTTTGATACATCTTAGTGGTACCAGGATGACTACTCAACCTACTTTTGTGACCCTCTTCAAGTATACTCTTCTTAATCTCGGGTACATCCGGTACGTAAACCTTGTCTCCGAACCTCATCATGCCATTCTCATAAATTCAGAAGTCACCACCCTTATTTTGATTGATTAACTTAAGCCAATCAACCAATCCCACATCGGTCTTCTAACTCTCTCTGATCTCTTCAAGAATACCACTTGTCAATTTTAACATATCCAACTTCACACTACTAAGAGTCTCTTCATATACCAAACTCATGTCTCTGAATTGCTCGATCAACTCTAACTCTCGAACTATCAATATTGACATATGCAAATATTTCATGCTCAATGCATCAGCTACAACATTAGCCTTACCTGGATGGCAACTCAAGCCAATATCATAATCTCTTAGAAACTCTAGCCATCTCCTCTGCCTCATATGCAATTCCTTATGATTAAATAACAATTTCAAACTCTTGTGATCACTCAACACCTCATAGTTGGAGCTAAATAGGTAGTGCCTCAGAATCTTCAACATGAATACCACTGTTTCTAAGTCAAGATCATGCGTAGGATAATTCGTCTCATGAACTCCCAACTGTCTAGAAGTGTAACCTACCACCTGACCATTTTGCATCAACACACCTTCCAGACCCATCTTCTAAGCATCACAATATACAATAAAGGACTCACTTGGATTCAGAAAAATCAAAACTGGAGCAAAAGTCAACTTCTTCTTGAGTTCTTGGAAACTCTCTTCACAATGCACATCCCAAACATATGCTTGAACCTTTTGAGTCAACTGATTCAAACACAATGCTTACTCTGATAAATCTTAAATGAACTTCCTATAGTAACCAACCAATCCAAGAAAACTCCTAATCTCAGTGACAGACTTCGAAGTCTCCCATTGTAACACAACATCTATCTTCGATGGATCCACATGTATATCACCATTGGAAATCATATGACCAAGGAAATTCACTTCTATTGATCAGAACTTGCACTTGGACAAATTTGCATACAACTGGTTCTCTTTCAATGTTTGCAATATAATTCTCAGATGTTCGACTTTGCTCTTCATCAAATTTGAGTATATCGGGATGTCATCTATAAACACAACCACAAATTGCCTAAATACGTATGAAAGATTTTATTCATGTATTCTATGAACACTACAAGCGCATTAGACACACTAAACAACATTACCGAATACTCGTAATGACCACACCTCATTCTAAAATCAGTCTTCGGAATATCTTCAGGCTTCACACGAATATGATGATAACCCGAATGCAAGCCTATATTGCTAAACACACAAGTACCTGCCAACTGATCCATCAAATCATCAATCCTCGGAAATGGATACTTGTTCTTGATAGTCACCTTATTCAGTTGTCGGTAGTCAACACATAGCCTCATACTACCATCATTCTTCTTTACTAATAACACTAGCGCACCCCGCGGTGAAACACTCGGATGAACGAACTTCTTTTCAAGTAGATCTTCCAGTTGCTTCTTGAATTCACACAACTCTGAAGCAAACATCCTATAAGGAGCCATCGATACAGGACTAGTACCAGGTACTAAGTCTATAGCAAACTCAACTTTGCTTTTCGGTGGCAAATCACTGATATTGTTTGAAAATACTTCTGGAAAATTAGACACCACAGGTAACTCGCTAATCACAGCTTTGCTTTCTGCCTTCATAGAAGCTAATATCATAAACATTGTAGCATCATCCTTCACAAACTCATCCACTTGCTCGCCATACACTAACAACTCATCACTTGCATCAAACTCTAGAATCGATACCATCTTGTCGTAATCGTTGATATGAACTTTGAATCTTCCTCTTCAACAAACTCAAGAAACAACACAGACTTATCCAACAATTTGCATTTTTGCAAACATCGACACGAAGAACCAAATCTTCACACTTGAAACATCTCAGAGAAGTAGAAGCTTCTCCCCCACTTGTTTCAACCATGCTCCTGCCAACAAGGGGTTAAAACAACAAACAAGCACTAACAGTGTTTCACACACATGTCGTGTAATAGGGAACAAATAATATTACAAAAACCTGGCCGGACGGACCTACCTGCTCTGATACTACTACGTAACACCCTGAACCCCGAAACTTATATATTAAGCATTACTCGATAATCTAAGGTGTCACCAACGACCATCTTTTAATAAATAAAATAATTGACAAACATGCAGCGGAAAAATCAACGTCATACAACACCTATCATTGCACACTCACCATCACTTAGGGTATCATTACACGGTATCGGTTTATTTCAAATTATAAAACATTGCAACTTAGACTTTTAGTTTCAATATTTAAATCATAATAAGTTCTTTTCAAAATAGTGAGTTATCATATTCTACTTTTGAACAACTTCAGCATAAATCGAATAAACAATTAAACTCTAGCAAAAAAAGTAAGCAGACAAACATTCTCATCCCCGATGTTACATGATCAGAGAAAGACTTCTAAAACAACAATAAAACTAAACGAAGTAACTCTAGGAGCTAACTTCCACATACAACAACAAACTCTACTCTTCAGTTTCTGTAAGATATCCATGGTAGACAACATGAAAGCAAAGGGGGAGAGAAACAACAAACCAATATAAATAGTGTAAAGAATGCTAAGGTATAAAATACAAATCAAACACACATTCATCACACATCCATCAACAACATGTTCTTAGACCCAAATCATGACAAAATTTACATATTCACATCCAATCAATAACATGTTCTCACACCCAAATCATGACAACATTTGCATATTCATATCCAATAAGAAACATCATGAACAATCAACTACATATACAATCATGTATGCAAGTTTACTACTGACTCATTATGCATGCGGTACCATTCATGAACACTCAGGTTCATCTCGCTCCTGATCCCCATCATAGAGCCAGAGTACACTAAATCATTACTATCATCAAAGGTAACGCTTCATCGACTCCCACTTGAAACCGGTTACTCACTATTGATCCCCACCATAGGACTAGAGCACACTAAAGTTCGTTACCATCACCATAAGTAACGCTTCACCGATTCCCACCTGAAACTAGTTACTCACTCCTGATCCATACCACTGGGCCAGAGCACACCAAAACTGGACCGAATCCCATACACTATGATGCATGACTCTCAACAACATGCATTTTCATCAAAAGGTTCACCAAAAGAATCATCATACACATCTCACCATTTATGCACAACACCATTCATCATACACATCTCACCATTTATGCACAACATCATTCATCATACACAACAATCAATGTTACAACATCAATAAATAACAACATCAACTAAACAAATATAACTTTATAAGCATTCGTTCATGTTACTTCACTAAAACAACAACATATCATCGTATAAACATAACGATTCGCTAATCGATCATACAACTCATCACAAATATACCTACAGTAGGTAAATGACTACAACTCAAACATTTCACCAAGCATGACCATGAGGTAGCTTTGCACGTTAGCTCTAACGCTTCAAACTCTATCTAAAATGGACCTACGGAATGAAAGATACGACCAAAATTATTGGACAATGCAACAAAAACAAAAGCATAATTTTTCACCATTTGGCCTATGATAATCGATTTTCATCTGGTGCAATCGATTTTCAGCAAAACCTGTTTTTCTACTGACTTCGAAAAAATCACTTTTCTGGGATATGTGATCCGCTGTCGTGCACGGGTCAAAACGAGTAATTAGAAAACTATAGTTTAGCGGAAGCGACAACTCGAGTATCGTATCGTAAGGATTATTATTTTATTGTTAACCTAATGAAATCGATTTAAGGGGGGGGGAGGTTATGTTTTAGTGATCGATTTAGAAAACAAAGCAAAAAAATGATTAAAATAAGCGATTATAAAATAAGACAATCTACTATTTCCGGTTTCCGGCTAATCACTGGTTTTTACCTACCAATTTCCTAAGCGGCTTTGATCTCTATTCGATTCAATTTCGATTAAAAAGCGCAATAGATATATGACAGATTTATATTCCTATATTCCTAATTAAGCAAACGAATTAATACAATCGTGAATTAAGCAAACACGATTTACAAACGCAATTTAACGACAAAGCGGCGAAAATGGAGATTAACAGTTAGGAATGCAATCATACGAATTTAATCAAAACCATTCCATAAAATACAGATTAAGCAAATGAAATTTCATAGAATAGAATTGAAAGAGAATGAAATTAAATTGATAGGATAGAAACCTCAAAGCCTTGGAAATTCGGTTACAGCAGATTGACTCTATAAGATTAGTTATTCTTCATGATTACACAAAGTAAAAAGTTATCATGAATAATGTGTGTTTGCTACAGTACCGTGGCTGCCCTTTTAAACAGAATAAGGGTTTCACTTATAATTCAAACTGGGCCGGAAAACCTAAATTCGGCCCAACAAATGGCCCAAAATAAATTATTTCCTAAAATATGAAACTTCAACGAATCATTTGAGAATTATGAACTCCGAATCAGCTTTAGGCTTCAACACAAAAGTTGTAGCTCTTTCTCTTATCTTTCCAACTCATGTCAGAACGCGCAAAACAGCATTCCGTAGCTCAAGTTATGATCCAAACAGTGGATAGGTATCAATTAACCGCTAAAACTGAAAATAGCAAACGAAAATAGATTAAAGGAAAACATGAACTTGAATTTAAAAATATAATAAAATAGTAAAATGATCAAAATAAAGTAGATAAATGTCTAAGTACAATTATAGGAGAATGTGCATCAAAATATACTGATCAAATTTTTCCACACTTGAACTTTTGTTCTCCGAGCAAAATTACAATTTCAAAACAAAAGGAAAGAAAACAGAAAAACAAGAACAAACAAAACATGCAATTCCAAAGGTTATCAAGATACAAGGTGCAAGCAAAGTTCTAAGTCTAAGCTTCAAGAATATGGTCTTAGTAAGCAACTCTTTGTGACATTCAAAGCAGATAGAAAAACAGGTTATCAAAGAGTACATCAACAGTAGTAAGATCCTCCCAGGATATTATTTTCACTCAACTCTCAAGTGTTTAGATTATACGTTTACACTCAAAGCATAATATGAAAGTTAGTACTACCATAAGTTTGAAAATACTCTAACATCCACAATTAAGATACATGCACACAAAGATCAAAAGGACTTTTATTTGGTTGTAACGTGGCCAAGGTAAGGGTGAGATAAATCCTAAGGGACTATGCTAAAATTCAAAGAGATAAAAGAGACTTGAAAGAAATTGCGGGAGTTGAATTTATAAAATATTTCATTCACTTGAACAACTCTATAGCAATTGTTTTCTCTTCTTCTTTCTCTTTTTATTCATTTTTTTAGAAGGAGTGTGTATTGACATGTATTGACATCCTTCTATTTTTTTCATTCATTTTTTTCTTTTTTATTTTCTTTTTCTATTTTCTTTTTCTATTTTTCTTTTCTTTTTCTGCCAACTTCTGAAATATTAAAAACATGATTATTCAACCCCACACAACTCCAAACAAGACTCTTTCAACCCTTTGAATATGGTGATAACATTGTTTTTCACTTCTCAGCTTGTAATGAGTTTTAAACAAAAAAAGGATAATAGGCTCAAGGGGGTTTCAAACAAGGGATGAAATTATCAGGGTTGGCTTTTTGGCTAACTGGCTAAAAAAATAAAAAAATAAATTGTCTTTATCATATCAGTGTGCATAACTAAACAACATCATCAACAAGAGTCAATTCAAGTTCTAGAGACTAACAGAAATGAGCGAATCATACAAGAAAGAAAGAGATGGACTTTTGTATGTTATCCATATAAGATTCAAAGCTCACAGGGTTAATGATCTACTGCTAAAGATATATAATTTAGAGTTTAGTTCTACCTATCATACTAAAAATGCACATCAAATTTTCCACATCACACCACAAGACTTTAGTCAAGAGAACTAAGAAAAATACTCATAATTGTAACTCAAAAACCAAAGGAAAAAGCATGCAATTTTTTATTTATTTTAAATTTTAACCAAAAACAGAGAAAAACTGAAAACAAAACAAAGAAAACAAAACAAATAAATGGTTCCCTCCCCCACACTTAAAATATGCATTATCCTTAATGAAAGAGCATAAATATAAAATAAGAGTGAGAGAAAGGAAAGAACATATCTGAGGAGTCAAGGCAGATAAATGATTGCATAAGTAGCCTTTTCTAGAGAGAGCTCTTCTACAGTCTCTTCTTCCAAAGTCGGGTTCTCATGGAGTAGCTTTGGGTAGTGTCCATTGACCTTGAAATTTTGATTAGTGCATTTTCCTTGTATTCCAGGATCAAAGAAGAATCTTCGATAACTAAAAGTGTTGAATAGGCACGTGAAAGTGATCTCCTTTTTCAAAATATAAAGAATCAAAGGATTACGGGGCTTCCTCACTACTTTTGTTTCATCTTTAAGTGAAATCCTATGCATACATATGGATGAGCTAATATCACGAGTGTCAACTAAGGTCCATCTAATTCCCTTCTTATGTTTCTGCTTAAGTTGAAGCTTTGATGAATAATATGAATCCTCAGGAAGTGGTTTATGCTCTAAAGAATGTGGTTGTTCAATGAATGGTATGTTTGGGGAAGCCGAAATGGCAAGAGCTTCAACTACATAAACAACTTCATTTACACTGTCACCCTGCAAGACAACATCAATCTCAGCACAAACAACACAAAGATTAGTGTTAGTATAATCATCACATGAGTAAATATCATCAAAACCAGATAAAGTTGGAAAATGAGTTGAAAATAAATCAGAATAAACTTCATCAACAACTTCAAAAAGCAACTCTATTTGAAAAACAGAATGCTCTTCCTCGTCAATCTTCTTATTTTTCAATACTCTTTGTGGGAAAGGGATTGGTGATACATACTTTTTTTAACCTCAACAATAATAGAAGGTTCAGGTTTATTTTCAGGTGTTACACTAACAATTTTTATTTTTATTTTGGGGCTGGTTTTGTAACTTTTTTGGATCTCAAGGAAATTGCACTCACATTAGAGCCTTTTGGATTAACTATTGTTTGGGCATGTAGTTGGTTTGATTCTTGAGCTTGTTGCATGACATTTATTGAAGTGGAAAGTTGTCCAATTTGTGTTTGCAAAGTCTGAATACTATAATCTATTCGCTGCTGAAATTGGAGACTGTTTACAATCATTTGCTTGACAAGTTCCTCTAGTGAAGGTTCAGAAGGTGAATAGGTGGTTACTTGTGGAGGGTTATATGGTGGTGGTGGTGGAAGGGGTAACATCAATTGTTTCACTAAAGAGGTAAGTTCATCAATTCTAGTTTCTAGAGCCTTGTTTGAAGAAGAAACTTGAATCTCATTCACACCTCTTGCTTGAACCATAAAATTATCCCTTGTTGTGAACAGTTGAAAGTTAAGTGACATGTTCCTAATCAAGGGTTTGGCAGCAACATGATATTCAATATACAAAGCATTATAATCAACACCAGGGGCAACAAGTTCTCTTAGATTTCTTTGGTCAGCCATGTTAAACTCAATAGAAAAGAAAAATAAAATAAAAAAACAATGAGAAAACACATAATTAATTCAGCAATGCAGCAACAAATAGAAAAACACCGACAATGTCCCTATTAAGTAAAAACAAGTGTAATATGGAAAAAACGATTAAGATAAAACAAAAAAAATACAAAAATACGAAAATTAATCTAATAAAGTCAATTAAGAATTTTGGGAATTTTTTCAGAATTTTATGAAACTACCAAAATAGAAAATAAATCATAAAAAATAGAAAAATAAGGAATTTCGGTTTTTATGATCCTTGATTTTTTTTCTAATGAATCGACAAAGAATCAGAATAATCTGAGACGATTTTTTAAAAAACAGATTTTTTAATCCTAAAACGCGAAAAGTTCAGACGCAAGAAAGTTAGGGCAAAAAATGCTAAAACACAACAGCTATGACTATAATAATGGTTAGACTATAATAATGGTTAGAATCTACAAGAGTCCCCGGCAACGACGTCAATTTGATTCGCTGTCGCGCACGGGTCAAAACGAGTAATTAGAAAACTGTAGTTTAGCGGAAGCGAGAACTCGAGTATCGTATCGCAAGGATTCTTGTATTATTGTTAACCTAATGAAATCGATTTAAGGGGGGGTTATGTTTTAGTGATCGATTTAAAAAACAAAGCAAAAAAAAATGATTAAAATAAGCGATTATAAAATAAGTCAATCTACTATTTTCGGTTTCCGGCTAATCACTTGTTTTTACCTACCAATTTCCTAAGCGGCTTCGATCTCTATTCAATTCAATTTTATTCAATTCAATTTCAATTGACAAGCGCAATAGATATATGACATATTTATATTCCTATATTCCTAATTAAGCAAACAGATGAATACAATCGTGAATTAAGCAAACACGATTTACAAACGCAATTTAATGACAAAGCGACAAAAACGGTGATTAACAGTTAGAAATGCGATCATACAAATTTAATCAAAACCATTTCATAAAATACAGATTAAGCAAATGAAATTTCATAGAATAGAATTGAAAGAGAACGAAATTAAATTGATAGGATAAAAACCTCAAAGCCTTAGAAATTCGGTTACAACAGATTGACTCTAAAAGATTAGTTCCTTTTCATGATCGCACAAATCAAAAAGTTATCGTGAATAATGTGTGTTTCCTACAGTACCGCGGCTGCCCTTTTAAACAGAATAAGGGTTTCACTTATAATTCAAATTGGACTGGAAAACATAAATTTGGCCTAACGAATGGCCCAAAATAAATTATTTCCTAAAGTACGAAACTTCAACGAATTATTTGAGACTTATGAACTCCCAATCAGCTTTCGGCTTCAACACAAAAGTTGTAGCTCTTTCTCTTATCTTTTCAACGCATATCATAACGCGCAAAACACCATCCCGTAGCTCAAGTTATGATCCAAACAGTGAACAAATATCAATTAACCGCTAAAACTGAAAATAACAAACGAAAATAGATTAAAGGCAAACATGAACTTGAATATAAAAACATAATAAAATAGTAAAATAAGCAAAACTAAGTAGATAAATGACTAAGTACAATTATAGAAAAATGTGCATCAAAATGCACTGATCAATATGCAATCAATTGTCATTTGGTGCAATCGATTAAACTGTTATTTCTTTTCAAAATTTCAACTAGTGCAATTGATTGTCATCTGGTGCAATCGATTGTCAGTGTAGTTTTTTTTCCAAACATTCCAGTTTTCATCATACAATCTCCACCCATCTTACCTCTAAACTTTCATACATGTCTCAAACTAATTTTTCCCAAAATCCATTAATTCAAAAACGAATTTGACAGTGATTCATGTTAGCATAATCATTAACATAAACAATACTTATTTCACTACAATCTATATCAATTTCATCAATAATGGTAACATAAAATTCATCATCAATCAAGAATAAAACTCAAGCTTTCACCTCCTCATCAATGATATAACCCCGTACATACATATTCATAATCATACAAACATGGATTCAATCATAATAACACATATAAACACAAGATTAACCAATCAAATTTCAGAATTTCATCATATAGCACATCATCAAAAGAAAACCTAGAATACTAATGAGATTAAGAACTTATTATCTATACTCCATCATGCAATACACCTAGATTGGTAGCCCTTTCTCCCCCCTTACCTTGATTTTCCAGCAAAAATTCCTTAAAGCTCTTCAATGGAGTTCTTCTTAAGCCCTAGCCTTTACCTCCTTCTATTCTCACAAAATTCTGATTTCACGTAAAAACTCTCCAACCCCCTTACTAACTTTTTTTATCATTAATCTAATCTTCCTCAATTAGAGACTTCCACCATTGCCCCCACTTATCCTCTTATTTACCACCATGCCCATATTGATTATAGTTTTATTTTAATAAAAATAATACTAATAATATTCTCATTTTCTCCTTACTATTTCTACTCTTCTATTTTAATCCAACCAATTAAATAAAATAACTATAGCCTAATTATTAAAATTCTCATTATTCTGATTAAATAAATAAAATAACTAAATTCCATTATTTAATTAAAATGCCCATATTCTAATTATTTTCTGATCATCCTACAAAGCATTTATTTCTCATAACACCCTATCAATACCATCACACCTCCAACAATATATAATCATATAATTTATTTTAATTCAGACTAACATCAATATAATAAAATAAAATAAATCTAAATAATTTAATCAAATTTGGTGTGTTACATTACTCGCCCCTAGGGCTGAAAATGAACCAAACCAACTCGAAAATAGTTTGAGACTCGATTCGATAATTAATTCGTTGGACTTGGTTCATGAACCAAATGAGTCGAACTTGAGCTCAAAACTAAGTTCGTAAAATAAATGAGCTGAACTTGAGCTATGTATAGTTCGACTCGTTAGGTTCATGAGTCGACTCGATTATATATATATATATATATATATATATATATATATATATATATATATATATATATAATATTTTTAAATCATATATCTCAATAGTATCATTTAAAAAAATAATGTATAGATTTTAACCTTTTAACTTATCAAATTAAATATTTTAAAAAATACTTGTGATCTTGTACTATTTTATTATATTTGTAATAGTTTTTGAGACAAACTTAAACTCAAAAAGAATAGTTTTTGAATTAGACTTTTAAATTTATCTCTTGAAAGCTTTATTTTGTTTTAATATTTTCCTTTTAAAAAGAATAATTTAAAATGTCAAATATAATTAAAAAAATTAAACTTTAAAAAATGACTTTTTAGTCTGTGAAGTAAACAAACTGAACCTAACGAACTGAACCTAACGAGTTGAACCGATTTGTTCAAGAACTTAAAACGAGTCGAGTTCGAGCTTAAAGAAAAGTTCGTGTCGAACTCGAGTCGAGTTTCGAGCTAAACCAATTCTTATCGAGTCGAGTCGAGCTGACGACGAGTTCGACTCGACTCGACTCATTTCCAGCCCTACTCGCCCCCACCAACGAGAACAACTTCACATTCCCCTACGCAGCAAAGTAAGTTTATCTCACTATTTCCACTTGCTTACTTTATACAACTAACTATAAATAATTTATTTTCACTCTTTTGGGTTTAAGTGGTCTAATATAGGGATGAACTACAACAAATGTCTCAAACACACTATAACGATCTATCGAAATCTTATAGATCACCTCGGACCAAACGATGTATTACAACTAAACAACTCACCATCTCGTTAATTTAGTTTTAATATTACCAATTTACAAATCTTCTAATAATGTATTTTTCTCTACAGTTTATCTGGAGACCGTATATGGGTATCGACCATGAGATTAAACCTAAGGATGCTGCAGTTTGGACTATAAAAACAATCATCAGGTTCACTACAATGAAGATGCACCAGAGGGACCGTGCTAAACTGCAGTTCGACATGTAACAACAAATCGCAGACCCCCGACGTGTTTGAGATAATGACATTAATAAAGAGCCGATGGCCAATGGAATTATTTTGATTGGAGAGAGTTCGTTAGGGATGCGAGTTATCAATGGAAGCACCGACATCAATGAATCATAAATGAACCTATCATGCACGGTGCTAGACCAACTCGAAATTATATGAATTGGTATATGTCGATTACAACGACATAGTTTGTGTCTGACCCGAGGTATTTGATCGACCTACGCCAATAAACTTCGTCATCATACGCCCAACAATCAACCCCCCCCCCCCCCCCAACAACCAACCCCATAGCAATACTAAACCCAAAAACATCATCAACCCACCCAAATTGAACAACCAAACCCATAATATCACCATACTAGATAGACCCAACAACCAATCGAACATGATTACAAACCCACATACACCCAATCCCACAACTAATTCATGTCACACGCCTAAACATAAAACCAAGAGCATGACCCATACCACCAACAATCATATGTCGCCACCATATCTTACAATAGACCCGATGAGGCATATGATTCCACCCCATCCTACCATAACACCCAACCAATATACACCCAAACATCACACCACTATCCCAAGCGTCACATCGCCAAAACACCCAACCAACGCATACCTTTCAAACACCCCAAGAACCATTGCTTCGTTTCTAAAATGATTCAATGCCCTAATTCAATCCCCCCCCCCATGTAACCCAACCAACACGATCCAACTATGATAACATGGGCACCAAAGTCAATTACGACAGTGCCGACTACTGGGGAGATATGATCGAAGATTTGTTAGATAACACTAATATCCCAAGAACCTCGCACCGACCACCTTTGACTCACGTGAATACTAGGAGACCTCAAATACCTTAGAGAAGACTTGGGAGACCTTGGAGGCAAACAAATGCATCGGGATGTGAAACATGTGGAAATTACGATCGAACGAGTCATTAAACTTCTCTTTAGTCATTGTGTAATTATATTTGATGGAATAATATTGTAATTTATTTTTTATTAAACATTTTATTTATAATTATTTTATTGTTAAAATAATTTAAAAAAACAAAACAAAACAACACAATAACCATTGATAATGGCGCATGCTCCTAAAGGATGCATGCATGCGCCACAAATAGTGACACATGTCATGATACCTCATGCCAAAAAATGAGTGCATGTGCCACAAACAGTAACAGATCCTTTTGGACCATTTTTTTTTAGCATTTGATTATTTTTTTGAAAAAAAATAATTATTTAGGGATTATTTTTGAAAAACATGATTACTTTTAAAAATAAATTCTCAATTTTGTACAATTAAAGAAATGTGATTGATTTTGTTTGAAAAATATATAAAATAATTTATATAAATATTCTTTATTAATGAAGTTTGAAAAGATAAATTAAAAAGTAAATAAATAAATAAATAATAAAGAGCAAAATAAACATTGAATTTAATTGGATTTGTCAAATAATTTATAATTTTTAGTTTGCAATTATAATTAATGAATACTTCCTCTAATTTTGTTATAAGAAATATTTAGGTAAAAAATGATGTATTTAGTTTAAAATATAGATAAAATACATCCATTTTTTTAACCTATATTTATCTTATAAAAAATCAAATAAAGTATATTTTAATAAATAAATCTGATTCCATTAAATTTTTTTGTTTTATTTTATTATTAAAATAAAATAAATTTAATTGTTTTCTAATAATATTTTTTTTTTTCAATTAAATAATGAATAAAATGAATAATTTACTTAACTAATAGGTTTTTAAAAATATTTAAACTTTTTTATTAAAAAAAACTGGTGTTTCTTAAATCTGTGTATGGAAGACCGTAGATATCTATTACGTAATATGATATATTCTCACCTCTTATCGTGAGACCTCATTTAAAATTAAAATGAATGAAAATATTTCACATTTCGAAATATTTATGTGTCTTATTATTTTTTATTTTATTAATTATTTTTTATCGATAATATATTTTATTCATTACTATCTTCATTTTAAATTATATAATATTATGTCAATTTCATACAATTTAAAAAAGATGTAATTAATTATTTTTAAAGAATTATGAAATAACTTATATTTTCTATTAATGAAGTTTGAAAAAATAAATTAAAATAAAATAAAATAAATAATAAAGAGCAAGATGAAAAAATAAACATTAAATTTTATTGGATTCTTATACGGATTTTTTTTTTAAAATTCAAAAATAACATATATTTTAAAAAAATCAAAATAACCACTTTTAGAAGAAGATGCGTCATATGAACTGTCGCATCCCCTAAGCTAGCAAAGAAGGCGTCCAAGGCATTAACGTATGCATTGGGCTCCTCATGAGGAGGCGCCAATAGCATTGGCGCATGCATTGACCCTCATGAGGAGGCGCCAATGCCCCTGACGCTTGAGTGGTGGATGTGGTGTATGCCTCAATTCATCTGGCGCATACACCCATTGTATTATTATTATTATTATTATTTTTTAATTTTTAATTTTGTTTATTTATTAAATGAAAAAGAATAATGTAAAAAAAATTATTCATGTGGTAATAATTGGTTACATTGGACTGACAATAAATTAATGACCGATCCGATCAAAGCGTCCTCATGTTCCACATTCAGGTGCGTTAGTTTGTCTCTGAGGTCTCCCACGATTTTCTTGAGGTGTTTGAAGTCTTTGTGTGATGACCTGATCGAACGATGACTGATGGAAAGGTCCGGCGGAAGTTCTAGTGGTATTTGACAGATGTGTCATCATTTGTTCCCAATATCCGGAGGGGCTCTGGCCAACGATGCTTTCGTAATGGAGTTCGGTATCCATGCCATCGTAGTTAGGTCGTTGGGGTTGGGTGGATTGGGGACGATATAGTTGCCCAAATTGGGCCATTGAATCGTCTTGGAAACGAAGCAATGGTTCCTGGGGTGTACTATAGTTAAACAATGGGTGTGTGTTTTGGTGATGAGATGTTTGAGTGGTCATTGGTGGGGGGCTACGATGAAGTGACCCATATGAATCATCTGGACTATAAACGGTTGTGGTTGCAGTGTTTGATTCTTGGTTTTGTGGTTGGGTGGGTGGTATGAATGGATTGCGACGTTGGATGGTTGGTTGTTGGGTGGATGACATGAACGAGTTGCGAGGTTGGGTGTTTGGTTGTTGTGCGCATGTGGTAGGTTGATGTTGTGAGGTTGGTTGTTGGGTTTGGGTGGTTTGACATTGGTGTTGGGTGGGGAATTATTGTGGGGCGTACGATGACGAAGCTAGTTGGCGTGGATCCATCAAATATCGCGGCTCATATACAAATTGTTGAGTTGTTACCGACCTAAACCATGCCATATATTGTTGAGTTGGTCTTGCACCATGGATGACTTGTTCATTTAAGATGTGTTATCGTCAATTCCTCCATTGACGACACATATCTTTTGCAAAGTCTCATCAGTCAAAATAATCCCATTGTGCATCAACCCTTTTTTGATGCCAATTCTCCAAACACGTGGGAGGTTCTGGAATCTGTTGTTGATTGCCGAACTACAGTTTGACCCGGTCACTATGGTGCATTTCCACCGTAGTGAATCGGATAATCGGTGTCTTCGCTGTCCAAACTGCAGCATCGTCATGGTTCACATCATGATCAATACCCAGATATGGCCTCAAGATAAACTGTAAAACAATATGAAACGATTAGATGAAAAATACTTTGATAAGTATTTTTAAATTAAAATATAGTTGTGTAGGAGTATTACATCGTCATGTTCAATGTGGTACAATAGATTACGATAGACTATAATAGCGTGTTTCAGACACTTATTGTAGTTCATCCCCCTTACTGACCACCTTAGATAAAAAAAACAGAAAAATATTATTTACTATTAATTGTAATATAAAATATAATTAACTAAATGGTAAAGTATTAGACTTACTTAGTTGCAAACGAGAACATGAATGGGTTCTCGTTTATCGGGGCGAAGGACGACATTCTTGACTAACCCCAAGCTTGTAGCAAATACACACATGAAAAAAAGTACAAATATTATTTTTTGCAGTTTTACACATTGCACTATAAAGATGGATCAACACAGCTGAACCCCAACTATATGTGCTTACCTTATTAATGTTGCGTAACAAAGGTAAATACATATTATTTACTGAATTACATGTACTTTCTGGAAATAAAAAACTACCAAATAAAATCATAATATAACGCATTGAATGTGTAAAAGCCATTAAGAAATTACACATGCAACTATCAGCTGACTTCGGAGTTGACAGAACTAACACATTGAGGTATAAAATTTATTGTTCGAATGAGTATTGCCTTTTTAGGTTGTCAGCTTCGTACCAAAAGAGGAGCGAGTCTTGGGAGATTGGATCAATGGGTCCAGATCACACATGCATGCTGACAAACCCAATGCAGGATCATCAGAAATTAAGCTCTCAGCTAATATGCGATGAAATATTGTCTGTCATTGGCGACAATCCGTCGTTAAAGGTGAGTACAATAATCTCGCATATTAAGGCAGGGTATGAGTACACTCCATCATATAGAAATGAGTGGATAGCTAGGACAAAGATTGTTGAAAAATGTTTGGCAATTAGGAGGAGTCTTACAAACAACTTCCAAAATACCTGTTAGCTCTAAAATAATATGCTCTAGAGACTATTGTCAAGTTGGAAACGTTGCCCGCGTATACACCAGACGGGACGTGTGCTGTTGGAAATGAAATATTCGACCGTCTCTTCTGGGCGTATCAACCATGCATCATAGGTTTTTCTTTCTGTAAACCAATTATACAAATTGATGGTACATGGTAGTACGAGAAATACAAAGGAACATTACTGATGGTAGTGGCACAAGATGGTAACAACAGCATTTTTCCAATCGTCTTTGCCCTAGTTGAAGGGGAGACTGCTAAGGGATGGAGTTTTTTCCTAAGAAATCTCTGATTGCACGTTGCACCTCAGCCTAACTTATGTTTGATCTTCGACAGACACCCTTCAATCATCAATGCATATAATAACATTGATAATGGTTGGCAAAATCCTCCTTCGACGCATGTCTTATGTATTAGACATATTGCTCAGAATTTCATGTGGGAAATCAAAGATAAGACGTTGCGGAAGAAGATTGTCAATGCAGGTTATGCATTATCAGAACCTTCTTTCAAACACTACCGAGAAGAAATAAGATTGTCAGACGAAGATGCAACACGGTGGATCGATAGTATTTCATTGGAGAAGTCGATTACGGCATACGACAACAATCAACGTTGGGGCCACATGTCGCGTCACGCGAAAAACCGGCGGGAAACGAAGAACAACAGAGCCGCCACCGTGCGTTATTTATCCCAAAAGAGGGAAAGGAAACGCTCAGAGTAAACCTGGAAAAGACGTGGTCTCGCGACCAGAGAGGATGGGTTCGGGAGTCGGTTATGCGAAGGGAAGGTATTAGCACCCCTACGCATCCGTCGTACTCGACGGGATCCACGCACAATAGGAAGGAAAATGGTTGCTAAAACACTGCTCACACACACACACTGGCCGAAAGAGACACAAGAAAACAAACAAGACTGAAACTGACTCGGCAGGATACTGCATCCTGGGCCTACTTAGTCTATCAGGCATAGACATCAGAGTCGAAGTAGTTCGGACTGGGGAAACGACACATGCTCGCTAGGATACCGCATCCTATGCATACGTATCTTCTCGGACGAGAGAAGAATCAGAGCATTCGTAGCTCGGCTGACACACACACAAACAAACACAGGCAAAGGCAAACGTGGAGCCTGAATGCCAATCACTGGACTTACATCAGCATCCGAACCAACAAACCCACAAGAAGGCAAACATAGAGCCCAAATGCCAATCACTGGACTTACATCAGCATCCGAACCAAACACACGCACACTGGAACCTAACTGCCACTCGATGGACTTACATCAGCTTCCAAGCACACAACAACACAAAACAAAGACACAGGCGCCCGGAGAGATCTGCTCATCTCCTGCCTACGTACCTCATCTGGTATGAGGATCAGGGCGACGTAGTTCCCCTACGGAGGGATAAAGGACTAGCCTAACCAGATAACAGAGGGAGACACAACTAGGGAGACTACGACTCGAGCCTAGATGTTATCATGCAAAATCAACCCTAAGTTAAGGTTTCTAGCTAACTGGCACAGGGAGCCAGCCTATCCTAACCATGACTTGCACAGGAAGCAAGCCACACACACACTTAACTTGCACAGGAAGCAAGCCAAGCAAAACCTAACTTGCACAGGAAGCAAGTCTAAACTAACCCTAACTTGCACAGGAAGCAAGTCAAACAAACATACAAGCACAGATAGCACACACTATACACAAGCAAGTGGCTCAAACAAGGGTTGGGTTTTAGTCGAGGGGTCATATCAACCTCAACAAACAAACCTCTGGAACTGGGTGAATGTGCTCTTAACCTTGCCATTGAGGGGCTAAGGTGAAGCAGATGAAAGGTGAGTGAAGATAAGACTTCACAGCTCTTATCCCTGGCCTGGGAGAGCTTAAGACAAGAATGTGTGGGTTCAGAAAGTGGGAACCCTTCTACACATTTGATACTGACTCAACTGTGCAATTGCACAAGATCTTGGGTTTTTATCTGTAATGCATCAACACAGTGGTGTGAGCAAAACAGAAGACACACTGAATGGCAGGGGATAGGTTGCTTATCCCTTGGGTTCTGCCAATTGCCTCTTCACTTAGGAGGTCTTTGACTCTATGCAAGGACAAAAGTAAACAGTCACAAACATTGCCTCTTAAGGAGGACTTCAGACAGTTGCCTGGCCAAGTAACAGGCCAGGTCTTCCAGACTACATGAAGATTAGAAGTATACCTCAATGCAAATTGCTTATTCAAGCAAAGCAAAAGTTCACAAGGAACTAAGCAACTAAAAGCACCTGAAATAGTCAAGCAGATGTTAGTATGCAACTCAAATCAAAGCAAAAGGAAACAGAAGTCAACAGTCAGTCAGAAGCAAATGGATGTGCAAGGCACAAGGCTTAAGGCATGTGAGCCAAGCCACCTACAAAACAAACAAGTTAGTCAATGATATTTAAGCAAGCTCAATCAAAAAGAATTGGCCTCATTGGTCATTTGTTGGCCAACCTGAAAACATGAACTCAAAGGTGAGTAACAGGACCACTAGGGCAAGCCTAGGGTCAAAAGAGAATGAAAAAGTCAAAATAGCAAAGGGCAAGTATCCAAAATCATGCTCAAACAATCAAGAAACAAAACCAATTGGGTTCACATTCATATCAATCACTATCATCGTTTCATGAACAATTTAGGTCAAAGTGTATGCAAACAGAAGCTCATAGAAGTCAACAGCAAGACTTAACTCAAAAGCAATCTTAAACATTTCCAAAAATCACCAAATAAATCATGACCAATCACAACCCAAAGCAAGGTAAGCATGTCAAATTTCATCTCATTTGGACAAGAGGAAGGCAGTCAATGAAAATCAGAAAGTCAAAGCAATTTTGAACATGCTCAAAGAAGTCAACCAAACATGTATCAACTTAGAAAAATCATAAATCAGGAATGGTGTATGATAAATGAATGGGACTAAAACCATGGCAAAGATGAGGATGTCTAGTTATCTCATGTAAAATTTCATGTCCATCTAATAAAGTATGAGAATTTCACCAATGAAATGGGAACATGTGTCACAAAAGGTCAACATTTGACTAAGCAGGGGAGAAAATCTCAAACAATTAGGAAATGCCACAAATAATTCCAAGAAAATTCACATGTAAACTAGACATACAATAGTAGGTTCATGCAAAAAATCAGATCAATTGGAGGTCAAGAAGCATGGTAAAGAAAATCATCAAGTTGGACATCAATGGTGTGACACAAATTGTCACACCCTAATTCAAAAAATCATATCTCACAAACCAGCAATGATAAATTCACAAACTCTACACCAAAATCACCATGAGTGTGTCTAGTTTAAGCACAAAAAATTTGGGAGCCATTGGATAAAGTATCACCATTTCACAAATGTTTTGGCAAAGTGTACAAAATTTGCATACATGTCACAAACCCTAATACCAGTTAAAATCCACTCATCAAAAAAATCTGGAAAAAATATGATAAAAAACTAGAGATTGTGATGAACATGATGCAAAAAATCCCATGAAATTTGGAATTAAAATGAACAAGTTATGATTTTTGCAAGTTGGATGATCAAATGAAATTAAAATGGAAAAGAAATAACTTAATTCAATGTGTCACATGCCACGAATGGCATTTTTGTAAATAAGCCATCCACTAATCCAAACGACCGCGTTTTGGCAAAGAAAATGAAATAACGTGATTGGTCGGTTTCAAATGGAAAAGAGGCGCGGCCCAGGCGAAACCCTAACACATGAAATCCGCAGGAAAATCCGCGGCTGGCTATGAAGGTCGCAGGAAAATCCGCAGGAAAAACGCAGCAACCAAAAACAGCAAGGTGTTCTTCATCACCTTCAACATGATTTTTCCAGAAAACCCAAAAGGTCCTAAAAATACCAATTGAACACACACAAATGATCATCAAGCAACACCCATCAACATTCCAAACTCCATTTTCATCAAATCAAGTTAAACAAGAAGAAATAAGCAAAAACAAGTTTGGATGTGAAACTTCAACTCAACATAACTTGCAAAATACCAAACCATTTTCAACCATTCAAAGCTCAGTGTGATCAGGATAAAGAGATCTACGCATTACATACCATGATTTTGGAAAAAAGAGAATTCGAAATCTTACTTATTTTTGAATCCAATGGAGAAACAGTGTTGTTTTGGTGTTGTAAGCACGAAACAGCTCCCCTATGGACCTCCAAATGATGGTTGGTGAAGGTTCTTTGGCTTGCAATAGCTTGGAATGGCTTCAAACAACTTCTGCCATGGATGATGTGTGAAGAAAACAGTCGTGCAAGAACTCCTTCCAGTTGGAGAAAGATGGTTGCAATGTCTTCACAATGTGGCTTGGATGTTGTTTTAGGCAAGGCAAGGCTTAATCTCTTTGGAGTTTTTGACAGATTTTGAGAAATGGCCAGGAATGAATTTTTTAGGGAGTGAATGATTTTTTTGTTATGGCTGCTGCTCCTAGGGTTTGTTTTACAGAAAATATGTTATATCTCTGCTGTTTGATGAGTACAAATCAAAGCTTCATGAAAATGTGGGATAGAGTGGTTGAAAGATGTACTTTTTTTCCAATTTTCAAGCAACTAGGTGATGGCTATGTGTACTGCATAAGAATGGGCTTCCAACAAGTCTCAAATGCATTTTCAGATCATATTTGAATGGTAGAATTGATTAGAAATGATTATTTTGAAAAGTCAAAATTCCACTCACTTGAAATTAATTAAGGCAAGTTCAAAAATGCCATTTTGCATGGTGATGTTTTGGTACATGAAAGTTACATTTTTGGAAAGAGGGGATCAAATGTGACTTGTAGGAAAAAACCCCACCCAATTTGGCCAAATGGTTTGAGAGATATGGCCTTTTGAAGTTCAAGAATTTTTGAAAATGAATTGATCATAACTTGCCAACCACACATGGGAATTGAGTGTTCTTGGACTTTTTGGAAATGGGAGAACAAGATCTTCAACTTTCATGTTGGGCAAAAATTCATTTGAAGCTTGTATCATGATGTAAGTTTGAGGATCAAGACTTTCCATTTTTGGTAAGTTTCAGTTACAGGTCCAGTTTCCATTTTTGGAAATTTCTGATCTGGCTTCAAATTCTTCCATGATGGTGTTTGACATGATATATGAGGACTATATGGACATGAATGAGACCTCTCAAACCAATTTCCATCATCAAATCACTGATTAAATGGACAGTTGACCAACAGTTGACTTTTAGGGTTTCTGACTGACTGTGCATTGACTGATGACTTCTGAACATCCAATCCTTGACCAAAACACTTCAAATGGATCCTCAAGTCATGTGAACATGATTGACAAACCCTAAGGCCTTGGCTCCTTGAGAAACACACTTGCTTGCTTGGTTGACTGATCTCCTGATCAGTTTGACCTAATTTCTTGATTGGCTTGCACTTGGGGCAAAGGACAATGCAATGCTATGCAGTGGACCATGATATGCTATGTCCTAATATGAAAATGTATGTACAATGATGGGTGCAAATTTGAGGTGCTACACCACATGACAACAAATCTTGTGGAATCAATGAACTTTGTCTTCAAAGGCATCAATAACCTACCTATAACCGCTTTGATGCAGACAACATATTTCAGGCTAGGGGCGCTATTTGGGAGTCGACGTTCCAAATGGAGTTCAGTGTTGCAATCTGGGCAGTTGTTCAGTGATGCTTCAATGAAATTCATTAGACATGAATCGGCCAAAGCAAACACACATGTAGTCACGGTGTTTGACCGCACTAAAGGTTGATATAATATTGTTGAGTCCATGGATCACAATGAGGGCATGCAGACAGGACAATACAGAGTTGAACTAGATAGAGGTTGGTGCGACTGCGGAAAGTTCCGAGCCTTTTGTACGCCCTGCTCCCATGTCATTGCAGCATGCTCAAAGGTTCGAAGGGATCCATCCTACTTGCTATCTGAAGTTTACAAAGTCACCATCATATCAAATGTTTATAAAATTAGTTTTTCCGTAGTGACAAAAGAGGATTACTGGCCATAATATCAAGGGGACATCGTCTGGCACAACGAAGTTATGCGAAGGAAGAAAAAGGGTCACCTAAACAGTACCCGGATTCGAACCGAAATGGATACGGCGAACAAAATGGTTAAATTATGTAGTTCATGCCGTCAGTCAGGTCACAATCGTAATAACTATCCTAGTGTTGGAACGAGCACAACTAGATAAATTCACATGTACCTCTATTGCAATATATGAAAAACTAAATTTATTTCATATTAGATGCCTGTGACGAAAGTACCATTACATAAACAATAACACAAAAAATTAAAACAACTAGAATACAAGAACTATGCGATTACAACCATCAAAACAATTTTACGAGCGTCTTGGTCGGTCTTAATATCCACTAATTCGCGCACTTCTCCATTTTGGTTGAACGTGGACACAAGTCATTATATTCTTCTAATCCTTTCACCCTCTCCAATTTCTCCCTCTAACCAACCGTACAACGTCCGATTAAGATGTTCAAACGTATCTGTGTTCCAGAGCCGAATCTGTACCGGAGCCGCAACGACGAAAAATATTACATCGGCACTTCGCTTCTGAATGTATGTAGACATGGTTAAAAGACAGAAACTTGAAGGTAAGTGGGGTTGAATTAAAGAAAATATGGTAATAGGGGATGATTTTGTGTGAAAAATATTGCATCCAAGATGTGATATTTATAAAGAGTGGACATAAAATGCATGCGCCAAGAGGGTTGACGCCCAAGATGACACAACATGTAGGCGCCTGCACTTAAGACACCACTCAGGCGTCGTGGCATTGACGCCTCTTCTTGAGGGTCAATGCATGCGTCAATACTATTGGTGTCTCCTCATGAGAGCCCAATGCATGCGTCAATGCCTTGGGCGCCTCCTTTGCTAGTTTAGGGGATGCGCCAGTTCATCTAGCGCATCCTTTTCTAAAAATGGTTATTTTGGTATTTTTTTTAAAAATATTTATTATTTTCGATTTTTTTTTAAAAATAATTATTTTTAAAAAAATTCTCTTATACATGAGAGATATTTGGATAAAAAATTAATGTATTTAATTTAAAATATAGAAAAAATCCATCCGTTTTTTTCTCTTTATTTCTTTTATAAAAAAGACTAGATAAAGTAAATTTCTATAAATAAATATTAGTCTATTAAAAAACAATAAAAAATCCTTATTTTATCATTAAAATAAAATAAATTTACTGTTTCCTAACAATAATATCTTTTCCTCAATTAAAAATGAATAATAATAGTGGGACAGCTCAGATCCAGAGATAAAAAAACATGTATACGGCGATTAACGTACTAAACCCAAACACAAAGCATTGGAGCTGAATACAACGCCAACGGACTCGGAGACAACCAATTAATGTACAGTGCATTTGATACCCTCAACAAAGCGCGTGACCATCACGCACCAATAAAATCCATAAAACTGTGGGCCATCCCTCGTTGTTTTCATATACTTCTAAAAATGCGTAAATATTCATTAATGAATCTGACAGCGATGCTTTCTCCTACCACAACGCAATGTGTTTCTCACTCGCATTTCAAGCGCGTTACCCTAAACCCCGCAATTACAATTACCAATGAAAACGTTCTCCTACACCACCCACCGCGCTATACTTCCGTGTTCCGCAGCACCGGATTCCTTAACTCAAAGATTGTGCCACGTGGCTTTCGATTATGGATGATGGAATGTGATCCTGGTTGTTGCAATAAATAAAGTGCTCCAGGGTGTTTTTTAGAGAGAGAAAGTTAGAGAGAGAAAAAGCATGAGAAGAATCAGACAGGTTAGATTTATAAAGATATTTATTTATATATAGATATATATATAGATACACAGTACACTCTGAGTTGGAGTTACTCATTATTCTCTCTCTTTATCTCTCTCTATCAGTCACTCACACTCAACAACAACACTCACAGAGAGAGATGGAGGATCTCGAGGAGGGAGAGAATGGAGAAGAAGAGGTGCTTGGTTCAAGCTTGACTATGGAGAAAGTAGCAGCTGCTAAGAAGTTCATCGAGGATCATTATAAGGCACAGATGAAGAATATCCAAGATCGGAAAGAAAGGTATTGATTATTTTTTTTTGATTTGTTTTATTTTCCCTTTTCATCTTTTATTTGCTTAGGAGTTTTTGAATTCTCATTTTATTGAGCATAATGCGAACTCAGAAGTAGATCTCGCTGTTTAATTGCAGTAAAATCTTGCTAAATCGTTGTAATTGGGGTTTTATAGTGATAACTGACACGATTTCTGGATTTAACTAAACCTAGATTGAATCTGTAATTTTAATTAATGATTTTCACTTTCTCTATTTGGAAGATTTGATTATGTAGTTGAAGTAAATATATGAGGTATTCAATTGTAGTTGTACTTGATTGACTTGGTCTTTACAGTACAGAGCTTGTAATTTGTAGTTTAGCAGTAAATGCCATCCAGAACTTAATTACTTCAATTTTGTCTTAAAAAGTTGCAGAATGTATATATAACATGCTTCATATTAGTACACCTGATAAATTTTTTGTGGAACCGTAAATCTGTAAGTAAATTTATTATCTTGATAGGTGCATTTGGGGGTGGGGTTGCTATGTACAAAAATTATGGACCAGGATAGATTACGTTAGTTAAAAGGATAAACTATAATTAATGCATATACTTTTACAACCTGTTTATTTTGGTTTCCATACTTCATCTCTAGTGCATATACTTAAAGTCTTAATGAGTTTTTATTGTTATTTAGGAATGTCATGAATTATGAACAACTTCTATCACGTTTTAGAATTTGTATGTAGAATACATTATATAAACTGTAAAAAAATTTAGAATAGCAGTCATCTCAACTATGCGCTAACCCACTATTCTGTTTTTTGGGGATGGCTGCTTCGTCCGCTTCTCTATCCGAGTTTGGTTTCGTAACACTATTCATTTCTATCATGAGTGTCTTTCCATCATGTCATTGGCAAATATAACAAACAGCTGCACAAGCACCGTATTTGTTAATTTGATGGCAAGAACTAAATGAACGAGGACTAAAATTGAATGACAACGTTGATGCAGTTAATAGACATGTGTTATAAATAGGGACTAATACGCCTAAGCTTACTTCCATAGATTGTACATTCCTTTCTCTTTCTCTGTTAATAATTTTTAAAGTTACTTCAGAATTACCTGTATGTGATGAATGAAAAAAAGTAGCCATCTCTTTCATTTCTTGCATTGGATGGTATCTCAGAGACTCAGTGTAACTTGATGCTTTTGTAATAACTGAAGGGTGAAATCATAATATTTATTTACTTGATCATAAGAGGTACTCCCTCCTGTCTTAAATATAAGCAAATCATAATGCCATGATCCGGATTGGACCAAATACATTTTTATTTTGGCTTATATTTAAGACCGGGGGAAGTATCTACCTACCGCCTTGTTTCAATAGACATTATGGCTTGGTCTAATTTGGTCAGGGTAAAACAAACCAACACATGTTCTTCATTTTGTCTGATGCAGATGTTTTGATCACCTTGGGTTTTTGAGCTATTGATCTTCACATTTTATTTTGTAGGCGTTGGATTTTGGAAAGAAAATTAGCTTCTTCAGATGTGCCAACTGAAGAACGGCTAAACCTCATCAAAGATTTAGAGAGGAAGGAAACTGAATATATGCGATTGAAAAGGCACAAAATTTGTGTGAATGATTTTGATCTCTTGACCATCATTGGAAGAGGGGCTTTTGGGGAGGTCAGAACAGATTCTCGCCTACTTATTTTGTGCATGAAATAATTCATGTTGGACATGCATTGAATAATTATTTTGTGTTGTTTGGAAATAGAAAATCTCTGCATGCCTTACCATGTAAAGGTTATTTCTGATATTATTATTTACCAACTCATTCAATTACAGGTTAGGCTGTGTCGGGAGAAGAAATCTGGAAAAATCTATGCAATGAAAAAGCTGAAGAAATCTGAAATGCTTAAGAGAGGCCAGGTGATATATATATATAAACACGCTGAATAGAACAAAATTTAGAAGTTACTAGTGGATGCAAATTGTAGGCCCAAAATTTAGCACTATAGTACTTTCAAGTTTAACGTTAGGGCTGAAATCAATCTATTCTAGACACATTAACAGCTATACTGTCTCCATCTAGGATGGACCATCTTTTCATTGGACGTCTTGAAGAATGCTTAGTTGATCTTTTGCTTACAAGAGCTCATTTTTGTTCCTACAGGTGGAACATGTTAGAGCTGAGAGGAACTTATTGGCTGAAGTCGCCAGTCATTGCATTGTGAAACTTTACTACTCATTTCAGGATACTGAATACTTGTATTTAATAATGGAGTACCTGCCTGGGGGTGACATTATGACTCTGCTGATGAGGGAAGATACCTTAAGTGAAAATGTGGCTAGATTTTACATGGCACAAAGTGTTCTTGCCATAGAGTCTATTCACAAACACAATTACATTCACAGGTTCAGTTTGGCTGTGCCTACGAAGCTGTTGGCTTAATTTGTTTAATCATTGATGTTGATTTATTGGATGGTTATATGGGCCATTTTAACGTGCTAAACAGTTACATGATTTTTCATCTTTCAGAGATATTAAGCCCGATAACCTACTTCTGGATAAAAATGGTCACATGAAGCTCTCTGATTTTGGCCTCTGTAAGCCTATCGATTGCATTACCTTGCCTACACTGCATGAGAATCAAACCATGGATGATGAAACTTTGGCTGAGCCAATGGATATCGATAGCTGTGTTCCTGATGCGAACAATCGGAAAAGCTGGAGAAGCCCGCGTGAGCAGCTTCAGCACTGGCAGATGAACAGGAGGAAGTTGGTATGATAGCATTTACTGATACATTATTGTTGAGATTGAAAAAAAAATGTTGTCAATCATGTTTCTAAACATAATTAAGCTTATACTTAAAATGTCGTATTTCATCAGTCCATGAAAATGTCAATTTGCTTCAGTACCCAAATGCTTTCTTCCAGCTCTCTTTTCTGAATGCAAGCTACTTTAAATTGCTAATTAACCCAAAAATAAATGTTCATAAAGATGGTCTAAGCTTTCATTAACATGTATCTGTCTGGTTTCTTGATCTGGATTTGCATTCTGCTACATAAATCAAACCTAAATTGATAGGGCTATACAATTCCTTACAGAGGTAGATTAAAACCTTCCTTTTGAGGAGGGAGAGATTACAAAATGATTAAGAGTACTTTAAGGAAAATAGTCTTTCTTTGAAGGGTTCAAACATTTATATTATGAGTGTAGGAAATTTGAAAGAAATTAAATGTTATTCTATTCATATATGCACTCTTGTAATAGCGCACGGTATAGAACATGATAGTGTAACTTGGGGTACGACACTACAGATCTATTTTGTATAAACCATAGTCCTAAATCATTGCTTCTTTGGTATCCACTGCACGCAAGTAATGCTTCTCAGTGGCATCATCACACAATTAATGCTTCACTTGTTTATATGCTAGTATGGCTGTTAAGATAAGAAGGCCTTTCACTTCACTTAGTTCCTTGTTTCTTGTTGCAAGGCATTTTCAACCGTGGGGACGCCAGATTACATTGCTCCTGAAGTACTTTTGAAAAAAGGATATGGGATGGAATGTGATTGGTTAGTTCTTACCTTATGCTTTAGGCGTTCTGATCTATCAGTCACAAAGGTTCAATTCATTGAAGTTTATTTAATTTAATCTGCCAGCTGCTGTTTTGCTTAGTCTGGAGTAATACTTTTGACTGATCATTTAAAATTGATTTTTTTTTTTGTGAAAAAGAACTGTTCAACTCTTAGTTTGCTTGTAAGTTTTATAAAAAATCTATTGTCTCCCTTTTTGTATTATTGCATTTGACACGTAAATATATCATATGGACAGGTGGTCACTGGGAGCGATAATGTACGAAATGCTGGTTGGTTACCCTCCATTTTACTCTGATGACCCAATAACCACATGCAGAAAGGTAGCATCTTTAATTGGATTAATGATTCCTCATTAAAATGATCAAGAAATATTCTTGCATCTCTTTTTTATTTGAAGGTAGCATCTTTAAGCCGTTGGTGACTTATAACTACTGTCATAATATCATAGCCTTTGTTATCCATAACCATATTATTTGAAGCCCTTCAAGTTATGTTTCCTAGAGTCAGTGTTCAGACTTTTTTTTTGTTGACACTAAATTCACCATGCTGTCAGATTGTTCATTGGAGAAACCATTTAAGATTTCCAGAAGATCCCCATTTGACACTTGAGGCCAAGGATCTAATCTACAGATTGATGTGCGATGTTGATCATAGGTTAGGTACTCAAGGGGCAAATGAAATCAAGGTAAGATGTTCATCTTATTATTACATTCTGATGTAATGCTGCGTCAACTTTCAATTTTGAAAGAACAAAGAGTGGAATTTTCTTATTCTTTGATGAATAATACCATGAATTACAACAATATAATATAGAAGCAGAATTAGTTCTAAACAAGGGAACCAACCTGCAGACGTAAAAGAAAATTGACCCTGGAATCTTATCAAATATCAGAAATGATATTGAGACAGATTTTATGTCACCCTTATTGATTACAAAGGATAAAAAGGAAAGAAGTAAATAGCAGATATAGGGAAAGAAATAGGAAAGGGAATTGGATATTTGGAGATTCAAATCAGCGCCATTTCATGACTTTTTTTTGGTCATCGACTGATATACACTCTATATACTCCAGGCTCATCCATGGTTCAAGGGTGTAGATTGGGATAGACTTTATGAAATGGATGCAGCATTTAAACCACAAGTTAATGGGGAACTGGATACCCAAAACTTCATGAAGTTTGATGAGGTATAAACATGAAATCACCATCTTTTTTCCACCCCAATTGTTTTCCCTTTTATATATTCTTTTGCTACAAGAGTTTTCTTGATATTATGGTTTTCCCTTGTTAATTTTAGATAGTGTTCAACATGTTTTTAGTCCCTATACAATACCTATTTTTTAATTTAAGTCCCTATATTTTTTTCAGTTTTTAGTCCCTACCTTTTATAAAAATGGGTGTTTTTAGTCCCACCTTTGGTAAAAATGGTTGTTTTTTGTCTCTCTCTATAGGGACTTGAATCACATTATTTTGTAAAAGGCAGGGACTAAAAATGATCAAAAAATTTATTTGGACTAAACTTGAAAGATCCGTAATTTCATAGGGACTAAAAACATATTTAACCCTTCTAGATATTTTTGGGCTATATTTTTGTAATTTTTATTACTTTTTGTGTCCCATTTGGTGTTTTCAATATAATAAATGGAGATTTCACCGAACCTTTTTCCTTTGATAATTGCTATAAGCTATGCTTTGATGATATATTGTAGTCTGTGAGATTCTTTGTACCAACGGTATCATGCATTAGCAATCCTGTAGGCAGTTAGAATCTTGAATATTTTTTCCTGTTTTATCTTTCTACTTCTTTAATGGTATTTATTGATGTGTTCTTTATTTAGTATGAAGTCCCTTGATTATGTTGTGTGATAAGCTGTTAAACCTAGGCCATAAAACTCATTCATTGCTTTCTTTTGTAAATTTGTAGGTAGAACCACCAGATGCAACAAGAGCCGGGTCCGGATCTTCAAGAAAGGTACACTTGTACTGGTTTGCATATCATCATCAGTGTTTTCATTTAAATCTCTAAGTATGAAATGCTACACAAATGTTTTAAAGTTATCTCAAATTATAGTGTTTGTTCGTAAGACGTAATGGTGTTTTTTATTCCTATAACCAACATCCATACTTAGATAGTGTTGTAAGACATTTTGGTGTGTTTTTATCATGGCCAATTCAGTTATAGCGTGATATGTGATACTCCAAAACATAGATTTGATAAGTGATAACAAGTTCTAAAGATTGTGCTGTTAGATTCATGTACCTGATCCGATATAATGGGAGAGGGCTTTGATTGTTATTATTGTTATATGTTTATGTTGTATATTAAAACTATAAAATGACAACTGTTGTTTCAAATCTTGATATATATTTACTTTCCGTTGGTTAAAATGGCTAAATAGTTATTTTTTTAGCCTTTTCAAAATTAGATGGGTTGTTTTCAATTTACTTTGTTTACTTATATGGTGTCAAAGATGATCATGAAAGAATTTATATTTATATGCGGACAAAATTATTCAGGTGCCTGTACTAAAGGTGTATGTATGTTGTGCCAGCCTATGAATTGCTTATTTATACTTTTCCTAAAGCTGGGAAAATACGGCAATTTATTTTAAATTGCTGTCCTTTTTACTATTATGAAGACAAATGCATGGTTGTTAAGCCTTCTTGATATTTTTTAATAATTTTCCTTCATTTTCACTATTGGTCTTAAATTGAGAAATGATTCTACCCAATTGTTTTGTTTTTCCATCTTTGGTTCATTGATGTTGGTTACATGACAGGAGGTTAGTTCCCTCTCTGGTGTAGATAGAATTTGATCCCAGGTTCATATAGTCACTACAAAATACTTTGCTAGTTGATTCAGTTGAACCTTCTCAGTTTGTTTTGCCCTTGAGCTATGCTGTTTGATTGGTAAACCTAAATATCAAGAGTCAGAAGTCTTATAAATTTATTTAATTATTTTAGTTGAGAACGAGGAGTATTTTTTTATCTTTACATCCCTTTCTTATCATATAATATCCGTTTTACATATACCTCAGTGAAATTTACTCGTCTTTTTGGTTTCAACGTATCTATCGTACAGTTTTTTGTTATAGTTAGCAAAGTGGTGTGTTTTAGTTTTCTAACTTACATCTGATTCCTGCAGATGCTTCTAACTCCCAAAGATCTAAACTTTGTTGGTTATACTTACAAAAACTTCGATGCTGTAAAAGAAGGCCTTCGCCAGTCTTTGAGTAAGTAATGTGACAACTTTGTTGGTTATACTCTCAATAAGCTTGCTGAGTCAATGTAGTTATAGTGTTCCTGAATAATACAATGGCATATGGATCAGAATAAGATTGCAGAACAAAATTTTAGTTTGGAAACATTAAACTGGGGACTGATATGAAATAAATTGGATGGAAATTAAATAGGAGCTAGACAAACTCAACAGATATCAATGTTGAACAAAGTGATCATGTAACCATTTTGCAGGTGAGTCCATGCAAGATTATGCTTCCAAACGGACAGCTGATGAAACAGGCTTGCAAATGCTCGCGTCGTCTGGAGACCCTATGTTACCATGACATAAAGTTCCGTGCAAACTGAAACCCGCCGTGTAGAGTTTGAGTGCTAGTTTTGGCTTTATATATTTGGCCGAAAACATCTGTTAGAGTACTTCAATTCCCATGCATTTGCAAGAACAATGTGTACAGCAAGTAGTTGAACAGTATGTCCAAGCTTATAGGGCAACAGTGTGTGTGTATTTGAATTTTCAAATTAGGAACTGAATCTTGTGCAACTGAGTGATCCTGTGCTGGCTGCCCAGGTTGGCTGTGGAAGACTTGCCTTCTCTAGTGGCAGTTGCTGGTTAAATGTTAGTTATGGACAAAGCTCCCCGGTAACATTATGTGATGTGTACATTTATTGGAACATTGCAAAAAATTTAACTATAATAGAAAGACTGTTTGAGGATGGATTATGATTATTGTGCATATATTTGAGTGTAATTGGTGATGTGACCATCCTAATTGGGTTCACTGGTTAATGCTCAAATGATTCATTTTATCTTATTAATTTACCCTGATTGTGTTCACTAGTTAATGCTTGAATGAATCCTTATAAGTTAGGCCTCGAGTTCAAGCCTTGAGCCGGTTTAGAGAAAAACCATGCTAAAGGTGGTTAGTCAACACCAATGGCATGGTTAAAAATAAACTATCTACATGTAACTCCCATAAGGATTTGAGCTTGAAAGGATTAGCCACCCAGTTTCTTGGTATGTTTTTGACAGGAGTGCTTGTTTAGGATTTTTGTCATGGAAAGTCAAATGGTCCACATGAAACATTTTTTGAAAGAAATGTAGCTTTAGGTGTTTCAAGGATTGAAACTATATTTTCGAGAACGTGATAGAAATGTATCATGTTTGTTTCAAGTTTTTTAAAATTATTCCCAAGTATTTTTTATTTTCAAGAATGTTTTTTACACATGATTTTTCTTATTGTTATTCTCATGTAGGACTTCAACATTTTTTTTAAAGAATAAATTCAACTATCTATAACTGCCAACTAATACTTACATTTATTATTATTTTTATTTTCTTTTATAAATTTTCAATTAAATAAATTTTGTAAATATTCCTTGAAATATTTAATTTTTATCCAAACATGTGGAATTTTTTATCCAAATATCCTTGTTTTTCAAAAAAAAAATCAATCTATCCCACTTTTAAGAGGAGACGTCAGATTAATTGGCGTATCCTCTTAAACTTAGAGAGGAGACGCCAATTGGATTGATTAGGGCTTCTTGTGTTGTTAATCCAATCGGCGCCCATGTGTTAAGCTTTAAGGGAAGCGCCAATTGGATTGACACCTCTGTGTGTTTTGTAATTTTTTTTGAAAAAAAATCCATATGATAGATAAAGTCGAAATCAGACCAATTCATATTAATATTAATTCTCGTTTAAATAAAAAAGACTAATGTTGATAATCGGGATCACCTAACCGATCTCTGGACCCACACCCCCTAGCTACCCGAACCCGTGGCTCTAACCCACGTTGATGATTCACCTCAGGTGTTTGAGTATCTGAGGGCTCAGGAACATCACTACCAACTGCAGGAGATTGCCTGAGATAGTCAAACAAATCAGCATAGTCTTATGTATGCGTCGGAGGTGTACCGTCATAGCTGAGTTCATAACCCATGTCAGAGCAGTTGGGTTGTGTTTGAGTTGTTGGGGGGGCGACCGGAACGATTGAAGGGAGACATTAGTGTGAATGATGCGTCGAGAAAAGGTTGAAATGATTGTTGTGGTGTTTGGTAGACATATGGTTGTTGAAGATTTTGGTTTTGAGATGTTTGGGCTTCTTGGCTATGGTAGGAGGAGGCACGGTTGGTGTTAAATGATCGTTGAGTGTTTTGGCTAAGGCAACTTTGGTAGGGTGATGTGTTGGGTGCGAAGCGATGTTGGGTCTCTGGATGATGATCTAGTTGCTGGTGGTGGTATGGGGTATGCTCTTGGTATTGTGGTTGGGTGTATGACATGTTAGGGTTGTATGTTTGTGTGTTTGTAGAACGGAAAGTTTGACGGATAGGGGGTTGTGAGTAGCCGATCTGACAATGTTGTTAGGGGTTAGATGTTAAGCCTTCTGGTGTGTAAGTTGTCTGGCGTGGGTCGTATAGGTACATATCCTCGGCGATGAACTCAAAATCAACCGATCTGTACCAAGCCATATAATTACGACTTGGTTTTTCTTCAGTTGGCATCACAATGTCAGTTAAGACATGGTCGTGGCGGTGCTTCCATTTGCGACACTCAGATCTAGCGAAGCTTTGCCATGGGTTAAAGTTCCATTGGTCGTTCACTTTGCGTAGATGTCATTCTCCTAGGTTTGCTGGGGGATCTAGGATGTGTTGAAGCATACCGAACTACAATTTAACACGATCACTATTGTGCATCTCCACAGTGGTGAATCTTATGATCGGTGTGCATGCAGTCCAAACGGCTGCGTCTTGTTCGTTGATTTCATGGTCATGATCCAAATTTAGATATGGACGTCAAATGAACTGAAATGTGAACATATGTTAGATTATAAATTTGGTAGAAGAAATTAACAAATTATTACGAAATAGTTAGGTTAATGGTCATACATCTGTCGATCGAAGGTGATTCAAAAGATTGCGATACTGGGTAATACAGTGTCTAGGACATTTGTTATATCTCATATTGTCACAAGATATAATTATACTCCATCTTACAAGAAATCGTGGATTGCGAGGACAAATATTGTTGAACAGGTATTCGGCAATTGGGAGGATTCATACAAAGAATTGGCACGGTTCTTATGGGCCCTAAAAATATACGTACCAGAAACTGTTGCAATTATGGAGACATTGTCAGTAGTTACGCCAGACGGAACCTGTCTTGCTGGAAATAAAATCTTTCACCGCCTCTTTTGGGCGTTTGAACCGTGCATCAAAAGTTTTTGCATTCTGCAGACCTATTATTCAAATTGATGGAACATGGTTATACGAAAAATACAAGGGTACTTTGCTTATGGTTGTTGCACAAGACGACAACAACAATGTCTTTCCCATTACCTTTGCTCTGGTTGAAGGTGAAACCGTTGCTGGTTGGGGTTTCTTTCTTCGACATCTCAGAACACATGTCATTCCACAAGCCCGTCTCTGTTTGATTTCAGATAGACGTGCTGCCATTGAGAGTGCTTACAATCAATAACCATGATAACGAATGACATGATCCTCCTTCTACCTATGTCTATTGCATTAGACATATCGCACAAAATTTCATGCGTGCAATCAAAGATAAGAATCTTCGCGAAAAGTGGTGAATGTTGGATATGCCCTAACTCAGCCGTCATTAGGCATGGCAATGGGGCGGGTCGGAAACGGTTTTTACCTCCCCAAATCCAAACCCGAATCCCCAAACAATCCCCGTTCCCTGCCCCAAATCCAAACGGGGATGGAGAATCAAAACCCAAACTCATCCCAAACGGGTTCGGGTTGGGTTCGGGTATCCCCGCCCCGTCACCATTCATTTAGTGAAATCAACTTTTTTAATAGAAAAATTTATTCTTTCCAAAATAAAACTACATTACAAATAATAAAATAAAACAATCTAAAAAAATTTCATACATACATTTCAAATATTTTAAATAATAAATTCAAATTAAAATATCAAAACATTAAACACATATTTAATATTCTAAATTAACAAAAAAAAATAATGTACATAATAAAAAAAATGGGGCGGGTTCGGGGGCTGGTTCGGGGTGGGTACTAGTGTCCCCATTATCCGACCCATCCTCATATTTTATAGTCGGGGAAAACCCAAACCCGAACCCAAACCCAGTCAAAGCGGGTTTCCCCGTCAACTTCGGGGCGGGTTCGGGTGGATATCCACGGGTACAAGTTTTGTTGTCATGCCTAACCGTCATTTCAATATTACCGTGATGAAACTAGATTGTCTAATGCAGATGCAGGAAGATGGGTGGATAACATACCGGTAGAGCAGTGGACAAGGGCATTTGACGAAGGCTGTCGATGGGGCCACATGACAACAAACCTTGTGGAATGCATGAACGACGTATTCAAAGGCATTAGAAATCTACCAATAACAACTTTGGTTAGAACAACCTATTATAGGTTGGCTTCTACCTTCGCAACCAGAGGTGAAAGATGGAGTGCAGTGTTAATGTCGGTTCAAATATTCAGTGAATATTGTATGAAAGTGATGAAAGAGGAGAGTATCAAAGCTAGCACACACGCGGTTACAATCTTTGACCGTCATAGGCAAAATTTCAGCATACAGGAAACAATGGACCACAATGAGGGGAGGCCAAATTTATCATATGCTGTCAAACTAAACAGAAGTTGGTGTGATTGTGGAAAGTTTCAGGCCTTCCGTATTCCTTGTTCACATGTCATTGTGGCATGCGCACATACTCGCCAGGACGCTTACAACCATCTATATGATGTTTACAAGGCCATTACCGTCATGAATGTGTATAACAAAAGCTTCTCAGTGCTACCAATGGAGGAATACTGGTCTCCATATGAATGTGACATAGTTTGGCACAACAACGAGATGCAAAGAAAGAAAATAACGGCCAAACAGCACGCGTATTAGAACAGAAATGAATACGACTGATAAATTGATAAGACTATGTAGTATATATCGTCAACCATGACACAATAAGAACAACTCTCCCAATCAAGGAGCAACATCTGCATCATAAGATAGTATCTCCTTTTATATATCATTATCTTTTTGTTACAACAAGGTTCACAACAAACATCACTACAACATAAGCAAACTTAAAACATGACATTTCTAACTGATTGCAACAATCAAACTGATGTCATCTCGTCCAAATATCATTTCCCTAACATCCTTATCAGTTTTGACTCGCACTCAACCAACCAAATATACTATTGATTCTCTCAATACTTTCTAATTCCCCCCCCCCCCCCCCCCCTTTATGGTATTTTTTCCATCTAACCAACGAACCAACACCCTCTTCAGTTGATTGAAACTACTGATGTTTCAGAAGAGCATTAACATCAGAGGTTCGTCTCTCGAATAAACCACATTTCCATAGCGGTGACGAACACCAAACATGTTTGCAAAATGATGAAATGAGATGTGAAAAAATGATTCACACAACTCTTCTATTTATAACACAAAAAATTGCACTTTATACTGAGGCGTCGGATCAATTGGCGCCTCCTCTTCAAACTAACACATGGGCACCAATTGGATTGACAGCACCATGTGCTGTAGCCAATCCAATTGGTGTCTCCTCTCTAACTTTAGGAGCTGATGCCAATTGGTCTGACGCCCCCTCTTAAAAGTGGGGTAGATTGAGAATTTTTTTGAAATCAAGATTATTTTAGAATTTTTTTTGAAAAGTATGAGTATTTAGATAAAAAAATTCAAACATGTGAGTAGGAATATTATTTCTAGAAATAATAATTCCAAAAATATATTTCCAAATGTTATTTTATAATTTAAAACAAAGACACCCTTAGTAAAATCTCAAACAATAAAATACATAACCAGCTCAACGATACTTTGACACCTCAACATTGAGTCTGAAAAAATTCTACTGTATTATTTTTTGATGTCCAGATTGTCTAAACTATTGAATGGCTAATTAAGGTAGACCTTTTTCTCTTTGCCATTTATCTTAAAAGAATTTTTGTAAATATAAATATGGTGGATAAATCACGTGTAATAACTATCACCACTCCTATCCATTTTCACGTAAGTAGAAAAAGAGAATTCGAGATTTAACTTTCCATCCCAAATTATACCCTGCACTCCTTATGCTTTCAAAATATTAAAATTGTCTTTGATTGAAAAATGTTTAAAATTTTTAGTAGACTAAAACGAAAATTTTGGTATTAATAAAATTTATGTAGTTTATCGTAAATTTTCGATATACCGAAAATTTTAAAAGTTTTAGTATATCGAAAATTTCAAAAATTCTAATATATCGAAAATTTCAAAAGTTCCATTAAGTTCTAATTAATTTCGGAAAATTTGAAATTTATCATTTGATATCGAAAATTTCAACCAAAGTGAAATTTTTGGTAGTGTTATTTGTTTGAAATTTTAAACGCTCAGGATTTTGCCGATAATTTTGGATGATTGTGATTGCACCGACAATTTTGTGTGGTCCAGAGCAAATATAAAGTTGTATAAATAGGGGGTCACCCGTTGTTTGATAAAAACATCTCAAAAAATGTCTTTTCCTTAATTTTTGATTAAGACAGAAGTGTACTTCAACAGAGTTTCACCTCCCGTAGAGTTTCGGCTTTCGGATGACACCACATCTCTCGCCTGATACTAAAAACAAGAAGATGAGAAAGATCGAATTTCGTGAAGATTTGATTGATACTGACGGAAGAGTGAAATACAACTTTATTGAGTTAAAGACCGGTGAAGATGTGAAGGATACACTGAGATCATTTCGCCGTAGATTAACAAATGGGCCGATCAAGTTAGATGCTAAGATCTCAAGGTCTGTCGACGACATAATGAAATGATGAAACATCCAAAATTTTCTTATTTATCATCGTTTTTTTAAAGTTATATTTAAGCTATGTAATCCATTATCGAATGTTAGTTTATGTTTATGTTGCATGAATGGAAGATCAAAAAAATTATCTAATAAAAATGTTTATGATGATGATATCTGAGTAATATACAAATAATGTATAATATATAAAAGATGTCTAAATAGGCTCCCGTGGGCTATGTGTGTAGGCCGAGATAATCCAGTATAAACTTCGTCATATGAGTTTACCAAATCCATGAGGTTATCCATAATAACTACAATCATCTGGAGGCGTTGTTGGTCATTGACATCAATTGTAGGAGCTGACGACGACACTTCGTTTGTATGTACCCCAGCATAAGAAGGCCTAACGTCATTTGTATGCTCGACAGATGGGATACCATTGGGGAATGTTGCACTCTCCTATCACAAATAATGGGGAAATGCTTGTATATCAAGCATTGATACCAAAACACAGACACAACAAATAATAAATAAGAAATATTATTCGTAACAATTAAATAAGAAATCAACAACAAATAGTAATTTCAAATATACCTGTAAAAAACTCAAATAACCAACAAGTTGTCTAGTCTCAAATATTGTCGTCACTCCAAATGCAGTATACATAATGGTCAACACATCACACCACTAACCCCAACTGGTAACCTCGAGGCTACTGAACAGACACATGTATCGAACGTCGATATAAACACCTGACTTGTCTGCAAAGAGAGTACATGTTATTAGATGTAAAATGTACACCATATCGGCAACCTCATAACTCCCAGCCGCAACAAGCTCATCGTACATCTTCTGAAGCCAAGACATATGAAGGTGAACACCCCTGTTAAAGGAAAACTTATTTTTTATGGCCTCCTCAGAAACTCCCAAATCTCGTGCAGCAGTCATACAAGCAAGCGGCAGGCTAAGAACAAGAGCCGTCCAGAATCTGTCACTAATGAGGAGATGGAACAATGATGAGACATCACCCAGAGTGATAGTCATCTCCCTAAACGGAAGATGAAATGAAGATGTCTCCTTGTGCCATCTCTCAACAAATGTAGTAAGTAGTGGAACGTCGAGCATGGTGAGAGAGCAATGTGCAAAATCAAGGAACTCGAAATACCGTACAATCCGTCTGACCTGATCAGTCATCGGAATCTTTGGAGAGTCCTTCAGCTTTAACCTGTGCGATATCACTTTCTGTGGGATACGGTCATGTAACAACCAAATTAAAAAAAATTATCAATTGGCTTTCATGATACAATAATAAACAAATTAAAGTTAAACATAAAAGATATATCCATCTCCCTTCCATAGTCGTAACGCCACATGGTTAGCATACTCAGTAAGCACCGACCGGTCAATGGGTCCTCCGAAGAATCCTCCATCAGTGTGTACAGAGGACTCGGTCGAAGGAGTTGTAACCTCTGTGTGAGAAGTAACAGATGAGACCATATCAGCAACAACAACAACTGGTTGGACCACCGTAGCAACCACCTCATCAGCTACCACCTCATCAACAACAACCTCCTCAGCAACCTCCCCAACAACAACCTCATATGCAACAACAATAACATTTGGCACTCCCGCCTCATCTGCCACCTCATCTTTGGGTTGCTCAACTGATCGTACTTGTCGGTATCGAGTGCTACGAGGTGTGCAAAACTGACCTTACTCAACCAACCGTTTTCGGTGTGAGTCGGTTGGAACCACTCGTCCAACTTATATCTGGGAAGACTCAACCTCAGCAGCCCTAGCCTGGTATGCCGCTCTATCAATAGCTTTTCCTACAATAATGTTGTCTTTCCCTTTGTATTTCACTACAAAAGAAGGAAAAATTAAAAAAAAAAATATTAACTACCGGAAATTTCATAATTTACGGTAAAAAGCAAAGTCTTATTACTACAGGAAATTCTGAAATTTCTGATAAAAAATAAAAATTTTATAACTATTGAGAATTTCAGAATTTCTGATAAAAAACAGTTTTTTTTAACTATCGGAAATTCTGAATTTTTCAGGAATTTTCATGGGATTTTGTACCAGAAATTTAGAATTTTTTTTATTAAAATGTTAGAATTAATACTGGAAATTATGAAATTTACGATACAAAATGTCAGAAATTATGACATTTGCAATAATAAACGTATTATTTTTGAAATTTCCGGTAGTGTTTTTAAAATTTCTGTATCACCCCAGACTTTTGAGATTCGCGTGTGGATCCTATGAATTTCGAAAATGAATGATAATTTTGCAAGAGCAGTATTTTTTTTCATACGCAATGGAGGATGCCAGATTCAAATAAGGATGACAAGTTAAATACTCTGAATCTTGAGAACAAATGTAATTTTGGTTCTTAGCTACCATAACGTAAAACACAACTAGTAGCATTTGAATTAATAATGACATATCTTCTGAAGAATTTAACTTTGTTGAAAGTTTTCTCAAAAACAATTGCCAACAAAAGTTGTATACTTTAGAGGGAGGAAGACTATTCGAATGTTCATGTAAAATCCAAATTGGGGTCAAAAAATGAAACAAATCAGATGATATAAACATATTTAACAAAAACTATACTTCTAGTTTGATCTCTCTAGCACCACTAATCTATCACACGATAAATAATTGTAGGTCCGGACAAGCGCATCAAACATGTCAACTTTTCAAACTAAAAGAACTCTTTAAGAAAGTTCTCATCTCCACTCACTCCTTCCAAATCCACATGTCAAAAACTGGGGAAGTAAATTTATAGCCAAAATTATTAGCAGACTCTTATACTCATCCAAAATCTTAAGGTGATGGGTGTATGAATTCTCAAATTTATAAATGCTCAAGTCTTCACATTTCTAACAAATGTGAGACTTACCTACACTACTCACACTTGTTATTCTCAACAGTCCCCCTCAAGTCTGACTCTATCCACAATGTTTCCTCTCAAGTGGAAGCTCTTTCATCCGCATACACATGTACCCTCGTTGATACTTTTCAAAGGGACACGCTATTCACGACCATGTGGGGATACTTTCGATACAAGTGAATTGATCCTTTAACTTGAATCAAAGACTCATGATAACACTATTGGGGCTATTCGGAGGGTCAATACGAGGGAACATTATTAACATTGGGGTCTTTCTTTATGAGCAACACACCACATACTCACCCAAAATCTTAAGGTGATAGGTGTGTGGATTCTCCCACTTATAAATGCTCTAGTTTCCACATTTCTAACTAATACGAAACTATTTCACATCATTCACACTTGTTATTCTCAACAAAATAGTCGTTTGACCAAAGTCAACTACATTGACTTGGATCAAAATAATGTATAATTTGAATCAAGTAATTCTGTTTAACAAGATTCAGATCATGCAGTAATCTAATTCAAATCATAAAAAAACATTTTTCTTAAAAATTGAAATTATGAAACATGACTTGAATTACAATTTTGTTTTATTCGAATCATGAAAGTAATTTTGTTTTTTTTCTTGTTTTGAGAAAAATGATTTGAATCATGTATATGTGTGATTCACATCATACATGTTTTTTTGCAAATGAATTCGTTTCCACAAACATGGTTCAAATCATGTTTCTATTTGTTTCGAATCACATGATTTGAGTCATGATTCAAATCGTAGCACAAAATTTTAGTTATTTTTATTTACATTATTTAATTCATTTTTTCACTTGATTTGAATTAGGGCCAGTTTGTTTTAGCTTTAAAAAAATGGATTTTTTCTTTGTATTTTTGAAAATGGATTTTACAAAAATGTTTTTCAAAATATTACAAGTTTTTCTAAATTTATTTTTTATATATTAAAAAATTGAATTGTTCATTGTATAACATAAATATACATTATTGAAGATCAAAACATAGTCAAAATCACAATTTTTAAAAAAATTGTATCTTAAAAATGATTTTTAGAAAAAGTTATTTGAAATAACTTCAAAATTAAGTGATTTTTTGAAATTTTGATATCCAAAAAAAGTTTCGATAAAATGATAAAGTAATTAAAATAACATTTTAAGAATAACTATTCAAACAAAATTTTTATTTGAAACTTTTTTGAAAAATTTCTTTGTAAATTTTTTTTACATTAAAATATATAACACTATAAAAATCATTTAAAAAAAAGCCAAAACAAACGGGCCCTTAATCTTATGGTTTTGACTTGAATCATAACTCATTTTTACACACTATTTTTGTGCATTGTCTCTAGCACATATAAAAACATTTTATCTTCATTATTTTAAGAACACATAAATTTTCTAGAAAAACCATTTTCTTCCTCAAACACCAAAACTTCATCTTGTACAAGAATGTTACTCAACTCGAAGACTTTTTAAGTTTATTGGGAGGAATTCATTGAGTGCTAATGTTTAATTGAATATTTCTAGCAAAGAAGTATGTTGTGGAATTCTAGTAGTGAATTTCCAAAGAAGAAAAGGAAGGTCCTTCTCCAAAGATTTTGGAGTTTCTTGTGTTCATATTCGTTCAAGATTTCTGTGTCAAGTGATTCCGAGTAGAATTTGGAGGATTTCCATTGAAAGGGAACTTGAAGATCTTTAAGAAATAAATGTGTTTTCACTTTAAGATCAAGTGAATCTTTACATCAAAGTTTTGTAAGTTGTATACAAGTTTAAGAATATCAAGAAATAAGAATAATTTGCTTAAATTTTAGGTTTCTTAAACATTTATGTGATATCAAACTATACTAAACAACATTATAACCAATTGAATTAGAAGAAGACAACACAAGTTTGATGAACATTTATCAGAGATTGGATTATGTGTCACGCGAGAATGAAAGACATTGAATCAGGACAAATCATGGTGTACCTCTCTTTTATCTCTCTTTTTACTTTCCACTTTAGATTTTTGTATGTTATAGTTTTACCTATTTGTTAGATTTGCATGATTTAGTATTTTGATTTATATTTATAGAGATTTTCTTGTAAAACTTAGGGTTGGATATAATTAGTCTTCACATTATATGTTTATTGATTGCACTCTGGCATTATGTAATTTTATGAGCAAAAATTGGACAAATAGATGGAATTATGAGCAAAAGAAAATTCAAAGTGTGGAAGAATTGAACAAAGTTTCAAAAGAGTGAGGAATATGAACTTAGTGAAAAAATTGAAGAAAAGAAGAAGAAAAAATTGATTTTGCTTCTGAATTTTTCGCAGTCGCGATGCTGACATCGTGGGGGCGGTGACGTAATTTTCTGACACATTTTTTGCTGCTTTAAAAGGATAATTTTAGGTACTTTTTAGAGGTTCCAAATTTTTATAGAAAGTGACGGCTATGAGCTTTTGGAGGATGATTCTAGGGAGCATTATAGTCATTGAAGAGCTTATTTTCTGTAGATTTTGATGGAGACTCCTTATCAACTCATGGTAATCCTTATCACCTTTCATTGTCGAACTTTCTCTGATTATTTTTGCGTTCTTGTTTTGAAACAAAAAACCATCGAAAAACCCCCAAATTATTTCTTTTTAAATCACACTACTTTACCTTGTTAGATTTTCAATCCTTGTGTAGACAAATTTAATTTATTACTTTGACACTACTGGTACACTTACTAGTTAAGTTCATCAAGTTGTTGGGGTTGTTGTCGGGAATTGTTGAAAATTTCAACAAGGCAATATTGTGTGATATTTAAGTTTAATTTTTGTTATGTTTTATTTTGTCAGTTTATAATTTTTTGTTCAAAGTTTTAATTTTTATTCTACTTTTATTATGTTGGTTTGGTGCAGTGTTGCTAAGGTATTATTTGTTTTGTTTATGCAAGGTTCAAATACGACGTTGATACTGATAAACCCGGAAATCGAAAGGACAACGCACACAATTCATCGAGCTAAACGAGAAACACTGTAATTCACGAAAGAACCAAAATAAGAAAGAGAAGAGATGGCAGATCTTGTACAACAGACTTTGGGGGACTATTGCAGGAGGACTATTGTAGGACATATTTTGTTAGGATTTCAACCAACCAACTATGTAACCGTTGACATTAAGAATTATGTACTTTTAGGTTTGAAGGTTAACCTGTTTGACAGGCAAGCAATCATAGATCCTTGGGAGCATCTCACTAAATTTTATGAGACGTGTTCAATGTGCAAGCCAAGTGGTGATATCACTGACGATCAGGTAAAATTACATTTGTTTGGTTTTTTCTTTATAGATCACGCGAAGGATTGACTATAGTGCATCCTAAATGACACTATTCATGCCTAGAAAGAATTGGAGGACAATTTTTTGAGAGATATTATTCAAATGCTCAGTTTGTGGAGAGAAAAGTTGCAATTTCCAACTTTGATCAAGAAGAGGCAGAGTCATTATATGATGCATGAGAAAGGTTCAAGTTGTTACTCAGTAAGTGTCCAAATCATAATATAACTACTATGGAATAGATGGCACACTTTATCAACGGGTTGAGAACACAAACGAGAATGATCCTCGATGTCTTAATTGGAGATACATTTAAAGCAAGGATTGATGACGAGTTAAAGACATTGATTGAGAATATGTGCTAGAATGAGTATCACTCAAGTGAACGAGCAATGAAACAAAAAGGTATTCATGCAGTTGTTTCGAAAACAACACTAGTTTCTCTAATAGACATATTTTTTAAACAATTAGTTGCACCCCAACTAGCCCAAGCTAATGTTAGCAAAGTTCAAATGCTCAGTTGTGATTTTTATGGATAAGGGAATGCAAATGGTAATTGTACAATGAAAATGGAGAGTATAGAAGTTCAATATGCTAATTCTCAAAAGAACAATCCTTATTCTAACACCTACAATCTTAGTTGGAAAGACCATTCAAATTTCAAGTGGAGCAATAATATGACCTTGAATGCTAATCAAGGATGTCAACACGTCCCCCAAGCACCTCAAAGCAAACCATCATTTTTAGAGGAAACTTTGACAAACTTCATGAAAACAACTCAGTCAAGTTTTGATCGGATTAGCGAGACCCATGAAGACATGTTTAAGACTAATAAAGAAATGGCACAAAATCAGAGCAACATGAATAAGAACACCAAAGCTTCAATAAATAATTTAGAGATGCAAATCGGTCAATTGGCAGCCAAAGCTAGTTCGAGTGAAAGAAAAAGTGAAACTTGCAAGGTCCTTGAGTTGAGGAACAAAGTGATCCCTTCAAAAATTAAAATAAGTGATGAAAAAAAGACATAACTGAGGGAAATAAAAAATGAGAATGAGGTGATAGTCGAAAAGGAGGTTGAGGAAAAATCAGAGGGAGAAAAGAGAGGAGTTGGTCAAAGATGAAATTAAAGGATACACCCTCGATCAATTCATAGACAAAAATTCATAATGGAGGTGGACCAAGAAAATTTTTTTGAATGACCCTAATTTGAAGCTAGTGGAGTATATTAAACCACCTTACATGATTTTGAAAAACAAATAGAAGAAAGAGATGGAGATGGGTTAGTTTAAATAGTTCATGGATAAGTTGACAAAAATATAGGTCACTATTCCATTATATGAAACTCTCGAACAAATGTTTGTTTATGCGAAATTAGTCAAAACTCTCTTATCGGGAAAGTGTAAGTTTAAGAATGATGAAAACATTGCTTTGGCGAAAGAGTGTAGCGCTATTATTTAGAAGAAGCTTCCACCCAAACTCGTTGATCCATGTCGGTTTACTATTCCTTGTTAAATTGGTTCACTAACTATTGGTCATGCTTTGTGTGATTTAGGAGATAGCATAGACTTGATGCCACTTTCCATGACGAGGAAGTTGAATTATTGTGAGCTGAAACAAACTCGAATGACTATAACATTGGTTGATCGGCTAATCACTTACCCATATGGAGTTCTTAAAGATATCTTTGTTAAAGTCGATGGCTTATTGTTTCCTGTATATTTTATAATCGTGTACATGCCTGAATATGCCGAAAGACCGCTCATTCTAGGAAGGTCATTCTTGGAAACAAGTGGAGCTCTCATTGATGTAGAATTGGGGTAGCTAATATTGAGATGCAACAAAGAAAAATTTGTCTTCAACATGTTTGAAGTTATGCGATATCACAAAGAAAATCCTTAATGTTATCAAATTGATATGGTGGAAGAAAGTGTTCAAAAGGTCTTAGAAACCGAAACATTGCCACTGTGTATGGATCAAGTTATGGTTAGTTCAGTTGAAAAAATAGAAGATGAATCTAATATGAAGTAGGTCAGTGTTTACTTCAACTTCAAGCAACACAGGTTGAGGATGCGACAAGAAAAATTGAGGAATTAGGCAAGACTGAGCAACAAAGTCATCCAGTTGCCCCAAAAGGATCCTGAGTTGAAGGAACTTCCAAACAATTTGAAATATGTATTTTTAGCTGAGAACCCATTACAACTGGAAATCATATGCAACTCCTTGTCAAAGCTGGAAGAAAAAAAGTTGTCGAGAGTGTTAAGAAATAACAAGAAAGCACTTGGTTGGACTGTGAGTAATCTAAAAGGTATTAGCCCAACTTATTGCATGCACAATATAAAATTAGAAGAAGATTTCAAGCCTGTAGTTCAACCACAAAGAAGATTGAATCCTAATATGAAAGAAGGAGTAAGAAAGTAAGTATTAAAATTACTTGAAGCATGCATGACCTATCCTATTTTTGATAGTTCGTGGGTGAGTCCAGTGCATGTAGTCCCTAAGAAGGGAGGTATGGCCATCATTCAAAATGAAAAGAACAAGTTAATTCTGACTCGATCTGCTACTGGATAGAGGATGTGTATTGATTATAGAAGGTTTAACCAAGCAGCTAGAAAAGATCATTTTCAATTACCTTTTATGGATCAGATGTTAGAGTGATTAGAAGGTCAAGCTTATTAATGTTTCTTATATGGATATTCAGGATACAATTAAATTATTGTAGATCTCGCACACCTGGAAAAGTTTGCCTTCAAATTTCCTCTTAGAGTATTTTCTTACCAAATAATTTCATTACGTTTATACAACACTATTGCTACTTTCCGAAGGTGCATTCTATTTATCTTTCCATATATGATTGAATCCTCAACTGAGGTGTTTAGGGATGACTTTTATGTTTTTGGTAATGATTTTAATACTTATCTTGCACACCTTAATGTTTTTCTTGAAAGGTGTACCGAAACAAACTTTGTTTTAAATTGATAAAATGCCATTTTATGGTTACTATAGATATCGTTTTGGGACATAAAATCTCATCAAAGGTGGACCAAGCCAAAATTTAGGTGATTGAAAATTACCCCCTCCAATGAATGTAAAAGGAATGAGTAGTTTGCTTGGACATGCCGGTTTTTATCGAAGGTTTATCAAGGACTTCTCCAAGATTGCAAAACCTCTTTGCAATTTTCTAGTAAAGGAAAATGATTTTGTTTTTTATGATGAATGCTTTAAATCATTCCTTTTTATTAAAGAAAAGCTTGTAACTGCACCATTGATCTTTGCACCCAATTGGAAACTCCCTTTTGAAATGACGTGTGATGCAAGCGATTACGCGGTATGCGCAATTCTTGTAAATGCCATGAGAAGTTTTTCCAAGCCATTTACAACGCTAGTAAAGTTTTGGACAAAAATCAAGTGAATTACACCACCACTGAAAAATAATTACTAGTGGTAGTGTTCGCCTTGCAAAAATTGCGGGCATATCTAATTAGGTCAACAGTGGTTGTTTTTACAGATCTTACAGCTTTAAAATACCTGTTGAACAAAGTAGATTCTAAACCAGGGCTACTCTGATGGATATTGTTGTTACAAGAGTTTGATTTAGAAATTAAATATAAAAAAAAGGTGTTAGAAATGTGATAATTGGTCATTTGCCCCAGTTGGAGAATAATGGAATAACTAAGAAGGAAAAGAACATCAATGAAGATTTTCCTGATGAACACTTAAAAGTGGTTAGTGAATGACATTGGTTTGTTGATATGGTCAGTTATAAATCTACAAAAAGTGTTCCAGAAGGCTACACTCGGCAGCAAAAAAACATTTCTATAAAGAGGATAATCACTATTTTTGGGATGAGCCTTATCTATTTAAGATTAGTGTTAACGATTTAATCCATAGGTGTGTTGTATGTAAAGAAGAAAAGGACATTATGTGGCAATGTCATAACTCAGCTTATGGAGGCCACCATATTGGTGAAACAACAACAAAAAAAGTACTTCAAAGTGACTTATAGTGGTTAACATTATTCAAATATTGTAATTCACACGTGCAAGAATGTTTTAAGTGCCAGAAAATAGGTCATATTTCAAAGCAAGATGATGTCGCTTAAAGGTATAATAGAGGTTGAACCTTTTGACTGTTGGGGAATCGACTTTATGGGTCCTTTTCCGCCATCTAATTATAATGTTTATATTCTAGTTTGTGTTACTTATGTAACAAAATGGGTTAAAGTCATAGCTTATGCTACTAATGATGCTCAAATCGTCTCTAATTTTTTGAAAACTAATGTTTTTGCTAGGTTTAGAGTCCCTAGACTTCTGATCAGTGATGGAGGGACACACTTTTACAAAAAAATACTTGGAAAGTATGTTGGCCAAATACATTATGAAGCATAAAATATCTATATTGTATCATCCCCAAACTTATGGGCAAGTCGAAGTGCCAAACATGCAGTTGAAATAAATTTTAGAAAAGACGATTGCTACATCCAGGAAATTTTTGTCAAAGAAGCTAGATGATGCTCTATGGGCATATAGAAAAAAATTTAAGGCTCATCTAGAATTGTCACCATATATGTTAGTCTATGGGAAGGCTTGTCATCTACCGGTCGAGCTCGAACATAAAGCATATTGGGCAATCAAATTCTTGAATTTTGATGAAAAAGTGGTTGGTCAAAAGAGATTGTTGAAGTTGGAAGAGTTAGAAAATATGAGACTGAAGGCATATAAGAATACGATGATCTATAAAGAAAGAACCAAATAGTATCATGATAAGATCTTAATGAGAAGAGAATTTCAGGTATGACATAAAGTTTTGTTGTACAACTCTTGATTGCGCTTGTTTCTTGGGAAGTTGAAATAGAGATGGTCGAGACCTTTTATTGTGAATAAAGTGATTGCAAATGGTATTGTGGAAGTAAAATATTATGGAGATTTTCACATTTCTGATGTCAATGGACAAAGTTTAAAGATTTATTCAGGAGGTGAAACAACATCGAAGAAGGTGTCTATGATACTCACAGAACCTTAGACGTAAGAGTCAAGCTAATGACCTTAAAGAAATGCTTATTGGGAGGTAACCCATCAAAGTTTAAATTCTCAGTTTCAAGTTTTTGTTTATTTCCCTTTTGTACTATGATTCAAGGAAGAGTAATAACTACCTCTCAAAAATGCTTTTCCTCTCTTGTACTTATCTTTGTTTTAAATTAATGAACTTGTTCGTTACTGTTATTTTCTTTCACTTTTAACTTGCTACCTTACCAGTGTTATTGTTATTTTCTTTCACTTTCTCATGAATGAACAAAAGTGATCAACAATGAAGTTCCCCTGCAGATTGAAAGTTGATGAAGAAAAGGGAAGAAAACTACTTGTACTCAATCTTTAGATACCTCAGCTGGTAAGGTTTGAGTCAAATATTTCCATTGTTCAATTTAATTTCTTCTAAGAGTATCCATGCATTGGTATTTTATAGAATTCGCATTATTTCTACTTGGTCTATTGGTATGATAAATACACACTGAGACAATTTTTGTGTGAAAACTGTAAGCTTTTTAAGCCACCCTGTTTTAATATGATTATATCATTTGCTAACCACTTTGAGTCTTAGACTTTATTTCAGTGACATAACCTGTTATATAGCCATTTGACTTTAAAATGTTGGATGGAAATATGGAAGTATAAAAATGGTCTAAAGGGGGTGAATAGACCTTTATTAAAAAATTCTACTGACTTTCAAAAGTGTGCGCGGAAGGTTTGAAATGAAAACATGAAGATTATACTTTTCTTGGAACTTGATCACATTAACGCTTAATCAATCTACAAATACCAGTTCATGGTTATATGATTATACATAAAGGTATTCAATTGCTTAAGTTGTATATCCCACAAGGTTCATTTATACAACGATTAAATATCAATGAATTCTAACCTCAATTATTTCTCATAATTCAATCACCAATTCAGCTTGATTAGGGACCAATTCTAACAAAACCTAACATTCGTAATAAATATTTACCAAATAAATAAATAATAAACTATGCTAGAATTGAAATACCTAAGCATACAAAATCCTATGAAAATTAAATGCAAGAGTAAGGGAGAAAGAGTACATCGGGATTTATAGTGCTTTGGTGTTTGTCCTTGCTTTACATACGTGAACTCTTCAATGGTTTTATATTGTAACCAACATTGTTCCTTTTTATTATGACAAATATTACAAGAGTTCATACAATCACTAATCTGTAATAATTCTGAGAAAAATAAATCTCCTGTATGGATCTTGACTTATATAGAGCGTAATGCCAAACTCTTTTGCATAATATTTACTCGAGTGACGCTTTTTGAGTCTTCCAATATCACCAATCTTCTCATAGCCTTCTTGTGTAGCAATTACCCCTTGATTCTACTGATATCTTAAGTGATGAATTGTCTGAAGATTTGAGAAGAACTTTTCCTTGTCTGTAGCCTTCAACACAATCACTACCAAGACAATCTGGAGAGAAGAACCTCATTTTTTTACTGGAATTTGTCAGTACCAATGACAACAACCTCAATCTTGAAAACTACCTGAAAATCTCAACCAAATATTCAAGAATGATTAGTTTCAAGATGTTGTCTCCCTTAATCAATTACAAATCTCTCATGATTAAGATATGAAATTAAACTTGAGGTTGAAGATGTAAGAACTTCGTTTCAAGAGCTTTGAAATTTCAAAAATAGAGGGTGTTGGTTTCACAGAAAATCAGAATGTTGATTATGAGATTCACACATGAACAATGATGAGAAAAAGATTTTATATGTGTTTGAGATTAAGTACACAAATGAATGGAACAATTTAGTTAGATTCGAATCAAGAGCATTTCATGATTTGAGTCAAATGGGCATGTGAAGTGGAGTAAGAAGGAAAATTGATTTTGACTCATTTCTCATTTGATTCGAAGAAAGTGTATTATGTGATTCGAATCAGAAAGCCCATTATTTGAATCAAGTGAAAAATCTACTTTAAATCAATTCAAATGGAGCCAAATGAGAAATAAGGAAAGGCTTGTCTGATTTGAATCAAGTGTAAAGTCTGATTTGAATCAAGTGAACCAGAGGTGACCTAGATAAGTCTAATTTGAATCAAGTGCAACATGTGATTTGAATCTCAAAGTTGCCTGATTCGAATAAAGTTAAAAGTATGATCTGATTCAGAGAGTTTGAAAAACCATAGATTTGCCTCTATTCAATTTGATTTGAGTACAAAAAATCTATATTTTAATGACTTTCAAGATACTTTGAGATTTTTCTTTCCACCTAACTTGAATCAATAACACACATGCTTCTTATTCCATTCACTCATACAATTGACTAAAAATATCATGATCAAGTTCAAACATAATTGTTGGTTTATGCATGCTAAAACGATTTGTTTCAAAAACTTGATTCGAAGAGGATATGCAATTATGAAGGAGACTTAATAAACAAAAGCATATGAAAACAAAAGTGATAAGATAAGCAACAAAACCATAGTATTAGGGTGTTCCACATGAATGTGTTAGGGACACACAACTAAATTCTCCCTCTTTTTGATGCTTGACAAGCTTTCACTTGGAATTGATTCGAATTTTTGCCAAAAGCAAAAATGATTATGCCCTCACTAAAACATTGCATACAAGCCCTAATATAAAACTCATAAAACAATTATAGACTCATATTTAAGTTTCTCCCCCTTTGACAATATCAAAAAGAGATAGATCAAAATGTGTCTCTAAACCAAATAACTAATCCATAAACAAATAATTCCAGAGCTAAATAGCCAAGAAGAATATACAACAATAAAGATCAGATATAAAACACGAAGATAGACAAGCTACATGCAACAAAATGATATTTGGCATATGTCATACCCTAAATTTTGCTCCACCTAATTCATCTGCATTCACTTATTGACATTCATTCATCTGCATCTCATTATTTGAAATGACTCCTTATAACCATTGCACATGGTCATAAAGGTTTCATTTTTCATGCATAAGTCAAGATTAATATTTACTTTGTTTTGTTTCGACCAGTTCATACGTTCCTCCATACATATGTTACATGTCCATAATTGGCATTTGTTTTGAAACTCACCTAACATTTGTTAATTTATATGCTTAAGGATTTTCTCTTTATGAGTTTTTCTTAGGGTTTTGGTTGATTTTTAATCAATTAGAGTCACCTCCATTCATTCATGCATACATATTGGTTAAATTTTAAACTTTTTTCTTGTGTTAATTGGGAAATAGTTTTGAAGCTTTATCTTTGTGTTACAATTTGCAAGATTAGATGGGATACACAAGTCAAATAATTAAACACCATTATATTAAGAAAACATTTTGCTATCAAGATTAATCTCTCATTTATTTATTTTACATAATACATAAGTGGTATTTACATCAATTTTTAAATTAATTAAAGGGGGAGGGCTTTCTCAAATGGATCCTCTCAACTTTGAGCTCTATATGTTATTGTGGCTTGCTGTCATGAATAGTGGAGCATAAAAAATTCAGCCCACGTAGAAACATAGTACAACACCTCATACACCATTTGAGCACTTGTTTTGTCTTATGCAAGCAGAAAAAAAGCAGCAAGTTAGCATGATTATGGAAAGAAAGTACCAAGCAAAAAGTCAAAATAGAAAAATGCAAAGCAAATCATTTCATTTTTGATACACAACATAAGCTTACACTAAAATGGCAAGACCAATATGACATTTTAGAAAGTATAATAGACCATTACAACTCTCATCTTTTTTCTGCAGCAAACATACATCTCAAACCCTAATCTTCACTGTATAAAAGTAACATTAACATAACATTAAAAGAAGGAGAAAAAAGAAACCCAAGAGGCAGCCATCAAACAACAGATATCCCAGTAAATTTGAACATCATCAAAAAACCTAGCTACATCATAACATATTGAACTGTAAAAAAAACTAGCCACTTTCAAGAAAAGTACGTTAAGATAAACATGAAGATACAATGATAAGTAGGGGTCCTAGTGAACTGATAACAAACGGTAGGAAGAAAAAAACAGTCATACACGCAAGCAAAAAGGAAAAGCAATGGAATTGAAAAAAGCAATATTACCTGGTATTTGCGTCAGAACTGTTAGTCAAATAAGTAGCTCGTTTTTTGCATCCTTTCTCATATACTACTTGCTTTGGGATTGTAACCATTTTCGTTTGTCTTGTGTCGCCTTTGTTTTGTTTCTTTCTTTTATGTACAATTCCTTTTTTTTGTGCATTTTGATGTTGCTATATTTTCCATAACATGTAAAGTGTCGTGTTTGAGAGGACTTAGTTTCTGAGGTTGATTTTGATTTTTTTACCAGGGGATTTTGCTAGCTTGTTTTCTCTAAATCTCAATTACATATAAGAGAGATGAGGGAGAGTTTTGTTTAGGACGAAAATTGTGGTTTATGCAAACTGAATGGGGGATGCACGATTTTAGAAGAGAGAAAGAGAGATCGTGAGAGTTGATCTTTTTCTTGTGGTGAGTTTGACGAGTGTGTTTCGTAAGAAAATGGGAAGCAACTGTTTTAGAACAAATTAGGGTTCTTTTTTTAAAACTTGGCTTCATGATTCAGATCCAGGCCAACAAATCTATAACCCGCCACCTTATGACCTTTCCGTCATAGGCCCAACTACCTTTTCATTTGTTTAGTTTCTTTTAGAAAAAATAAAATAAATATAAAATAGAACCAACCTTTTCATTAAATTTAATTTTGAGTTTTTTTTAATATATCAAAACAAAAATAATAAAAAAATATTTTCTTTATTCAAGTTTTATCTTTGAAATAAAGTAAGATCTCCTAATTTTAGAATATATAATAATAATTAATGTTTTTTTTCAAAATATATATATATAGAAAGAGAGATTAGGTTCCTTAAAAATCGTAGTTTATTTTTATTTTATTTATTTGTTTTTATATGATAGGAACTTAGTTCCTGTTTGCTTTTATATCTATATAAAAATATAAAGAATATAATAATATCCTAATTTAAAAAAAAACTAAACTAAACTAAAATATATAACCTTGTTTTTCCTTTAGAATTAATTTTGTTTTGATTTTATGATTGTCATTATTTGCATGTTTGTTTGTTTAGTTTTTAATTTCTTATATTTATTATTTATTTGCTTTATTGCATCATTATCCCCCGATTTTTAAAATGTACCCCCAACCCTTTATTTGTAATTGTGTATTTATTTCTTTACTACTTTCTATTTTATTTATTTAGGTAGAATAATAATTAAATATATAATATATAAAAAAAAAACTAAATATAAAATCAACACTTTTTTAAAAGAACAAAAAAATATAAAACACTCGATCCAACGTCGAGACACTTTACTTAAGACAAACCATCAATCATTTCCATTCATTTCACTTCATCTCCATAAAAGCACTTCAAACTTTTTCTTAACTGTCAATAAAAAGCTTGATCCAACGTCAAGTTCCTTTTCCAAATAAATTCAAAATAACTAACTCTTAACAACTTTGATCATCTTCATAACAAAATTGGAAGAAAAAGATTACCGAGGTGAAAAGTCCAGTCGCAGTTCCGATTATTAGATTCAAGTTGTAAGAGCTTGCAAGTCATAAATACTCGTCTTTCAAACCCAAAAATTCATCAAACACATTCAAACATTTTTGCCTCTTGGTACAACCGTTAAACCCTTTTCAAAAATGAAAGACATTTTGTCTTAAGATGATGCCAAGCAATGCTTCATCCACCACTGTAGAGAGGAAATATCTTTCTCAAGCTCACTGCGAGTTTCAGAAGCAACTATTTGGACTTGTTTAAGGTCCTTGTATTTACTCTGAATACTCTGGTACTTTTCCAGCATTTCAGAGAGACATGATTCAATATCAGAATGAGTTAAGTTAGAAAATACCTCTTTAGAATCGGAGTCAGATTCTGATTATGATGATACCTTGTCATTTGGTTCTTCAGAACCTTTGGGATCATATGTAGTTGCCATCAATGCAACATTGGCTTTTTCTTTGTCAGAATCTTCTTCTTTGGATTCTGAGTCATCCCATGTGGCCATCAACCCCTTATTGCCTTTGGAAAAATTCTTCTTAGGCCTTCTGTCCTTTTTCAGCTTAGGAAAATCATTTTTGTAATGGCATGGCTCCTTTCACTCGAAGCAGATAACTTCTTTTACAGAACCTTGCTTCTTCTATCCAGATGAAGAATCAAAATGATCAGTAGTCCTTCTGGCTCCTCTGAACTTTCCTTGACCATTTTTCCTATGCTTCTAGAGTCTGTTGACTCTCTTTGAAATTAGAGATAGCTCATTATCATCTTCCGATTCTTCATTAGATCCTTCTTCTTATTCCTCAGCTTGATAGGCTCTTCTCTTTTCAGACTTAGATTTTAAGGCAATAGATTTACCTCTCTTATGAGGTTCATCTTCTTCGAGCTCAATCACGTGGCTTCTTAAAGAACTAACAACTTCTTCAAGACTAATACCGTTGAGATCCTTTGCTAGCTTCAAAGTAGTTACTATAGGTCTCCATTTTTTAGGAAGACTTTTGATAATCTTCTTGACATGGTCAGCTATAAAGTATCCTTTGTCTAGAACTTTCAGTCCTGTAACAAGCATCTGAAACCTTGAGAACATAGTCTCAACTATTTCATCATCTTCCATTTTGAATGCCCCGTATTTCTGGATTAAGGCCAAGGCCTTTGTCTACTTTACTTGAGCATTTCCCTCATGAGTTATCCTCGGAGAGTCAAAAATGGATTTGGCAGAATCTTTGTTTGTTATGTTCTCATACTCAGTATAAGAGATATCATTTAGAAATATATCTATGGTCTTATGATGATTTTTGAAATCTTTCTTTTATTGATCATTCATGTCACTTTTTGCAATAATATTTCCTTCAGAATTAACTGGGAGAACGTATACATCGACTACAAGATCCTAGATATCAACATCGTAACCAAGAAAGAAGCTTTCTATTTTATCTTTCCAATAATCAAATTTCTCACCATTAAAGATTGGTGGTTTTGCACAATAGTGATCTCTTTCATTATTTTTAACAATGTTAGCAACGACCATTGTTTCTCACGCAAATTGGATTGGTACTAAACACGGTAAAATGTTGATAAAGCTTTTATCATAATCAGAACCGGAGTTCTGATGCCAATTGAAGGTGTGAAAAACACAAGAAAGGGGGGTTTGAATTTGGTTTTACAAGCAAAAGCTTTTTCCAAAACAAGAAAACACCACTAACAAGTTAATAACAAAGATATAAAAACACAAGTATTTTAATCTTGGTTCTCTTGAAACTCAAAGCTACTCCAGTCCACCCGCCAAAATGATTTTGCCTTATACACAAGGACTTAATCCACTATAATCAGCAAATTACAATAATCACAAAGAATAACCTTCTTCGTCTTCTCAAGGATCCAACTATACCCTAGTCTCCTTAAGGACTCACAAATAATAACCTTCTTTATATTTTAAAGGATAACATCCTCAAGGAATCAAACAAACAGTTTGAATAATGTTTTTATGTGTTACAAGATGCTTCTATAGAAGCAGATTTTACACAAATGATAAACAAACACTTAAAGAAAAACTGTGTATAAAAGAGTGATAACTTTTCACAAAGAAATAGACTTGTCAAATATTGTATCACCGACGAATTTTATTCAAGTCTCCAAGTATCACTTATATAGCATAAGAAGAAGATCGTTGGAGGGAAAATAGGGAAAGCTCATAGAGAGGTTGTCCACTGTTGGATGGTGAAATGAGGGATACTACGTATTATCCTTCGCCCAAAAAATCAGTGACATGTGTGATGTATAGTACTTTCCTTTGCCCATGAAATCAGGTAGTGGGAATGATATTTAATTTGTACTATGTACTATTTAATCACATTCCCATTTGATCTTATCTTCAAGTTCATTGACTTCTGATGAAATTTGATGAAGCATGAAATGAAGATACAGAAAGTTGGAATCATAACCTTTAGAATCTCTGGTCAAAACCTTGACAACGTCAGTAGTCTGGTTTGAGATCTTCGGTATCTTCAAAATCTTTAGAGTCTTCATAATTTATAGTCAAAACCTTGATAACGTCAATCGTATGGCTTGAGATCTTCAGAATCTTCAGCTATGTAACATAACTTCAGAAGCTTGCCATTCTTCAGAAGTTGGGTGATCAGCGTCATGTCCAGAAGCACGATCTGAGAGAACATTGCAGCAATAACATAATGTTTCCTCAGAGGCTTCTCAGGAGTGAATCAATACAGAAGCAGAAAGATCATTGCAGCAACAATATTAAACATCTTTCAGAACTTCTAATAGTTGGCGCATACGCAGAGTTAGAACTCATTGTTCAGAAACTGATAATGTTGCACATCATGTATTCATAATTAGAACTGGATGTTAAATCTACACAATAACAAACCATTAGGGTACCAAAGTTGTTCTCAAACAAATATAACATTGTTATCATCAAAACTCAAGGTATAGATGCAAAACCAAATCTTGTTCTAACAGGTCGTACCAGGATATGTCAGGTCTAAAAACTAATATTATATGTGAAGAGGTCAAACATAAATTTGATGTTAGTTTCCTAATAGTTGCGAAGTACCCCCAATGGGTAGCTAACATTGTGTATGTGCCTAAGAAGGATAACAAGGTCAGAATGTGTGTCAATTATAGGGACTTAAACAAAGCTAGTCCAAAGGACGACTTCCCTCTACCACATATTGACGCTCTAGTAGACAACACTGCTAAGTTCGTTGTGTTCTCCTTCATGGGTGGATTCTCAGGTTATAATTAGATCAAGATGGCTCCAGAAGATATGGAAAAGACTATGTTCATTACCCATTAGGGAATGTTTTCCTATAAAGGGATGCCTTTCGGTCTCAAGAACATAGGGGCAACTTACCAGAGAGCGATCATCATCTTTTTCCATGATATAATGCACAAGGAAATTGAGGTTTATGTAGATGACATGATCTTTAAATATCAAAGTAAAGAGGATCATATAAACCACTTGTAGAAGCTATTTGAGCGTCTCTGAAAATTCTGACTACGATTGAACCTTGCTAAATACACCTTTTGTGTTCGATCAAGAAAATTGCTTAGTTTCATCGTTAGCCAACGAGGACTTGAGGTAGATCCTGAAAAGGTTATAGCAATACAATACATGCATGTTCCACGTACCGAGAGAGAAGTCAGAGGATTCCTTGGGAAAATATTGAACTATATCTCCAATTTTATCTCCCATATGACCGTTACTTGTGAGCCCATATTCAAGTTTCTTCGAAAAGATCAAGAAATTGAATTGAACTCTGATTTCCAAAAAGCTTTTGAGAAAATCAGAGATTATGTACAAGAGAATCCTATTCTGATCCCACTTGTTCAGGGGAAACCACTATTTATGTATCTAATTATGCTTGAAGAATCGATGGGATGCGTGTTGGGGCAACATGATGAAACCGTCCAAAAGGAACATGCCATTTACTATCTAAGTAAGAAGTTTATCGATTGTGAAACCTGATATTCACTCTTGAAGAAAACTTGTTGTGTTTTAGCATGGGACACTCTTCGTCTGAGGCATTATATGATTTATTATACTATTTTGTTGATCTAAAAAATGGATCCAATAAAGTATATCTTCGAGAAGTCTGCCTTAACCGGAAGACTTGCCCATTGGCAGATGCTATTGTCTGAGCATGACATCTAGTATGTAACCCAGAAAGCTATCAAAGGAAGTGTGTTGTCTTACTACCTTGCACACCAGCCTTTGAAGTTTGACTTTCCTGACGAAGAAATTATGGCAATAGAAGATTACAAAATTCTAGGCCCTAATGAAGGACCTAAACTAGGATCCCAATGGATGCTCATGTTCAAGGGTTCCTCCAATTACATAGGGCATGGTGTGGAGGAGGTTTAGATGAACCCAAATGGTAGCTACATTCCTTTCACAATAAGGTTGTGCTTTGATTGCACGAATAACATAGAAAAATATGAGGCGTGCATCCCGGGTATTGAAGCCGCAATTGACCTTCGAATCAAAATCCTTGAGGTATATGGTGACTCAGCTTTAGTAATCTATTAAATCAAAGTCGAAGGGGAAACTCGTGATACCAAACTGATCCTGTATCGCGCTTATGTCATGGAGTTGATAAAGTACTTTGATGATATCACCTTTTATCAAATCCCGATGACATAAAATAAAGTCGTTAACACTTTGGCAATATTGGCCTCAATGTACCAGGTCAGGTTCCGTAATGAAGCACCTCTCATCCTGATAGAGCGGAAAGTTGAGCCTGCCTACTGTCAATTGGTTGAAGATTTGTAAAATCAAGAGTGCCCAACAAATGCTACAACCTTAGACAAGAAAACCTTGGGGAAGTTAGCTTCCAAGTTCTTCCTCAACAATGGTGTACTATACAGGAGAAACCACGTCATGATTTTGCTCAGATGTGTGGATAGATACGAAGCATACATGTTGATCAAATAGATTTATGAGAGATCCTTTGGACCCCATGCCAATGGGCATGCCATGGCTAAGAAGATATTGATAGTTACTTGTTATTGGTTAACCATGAAATCTGATTGCTTCATCTATGCTAGAAAATGCCACAAGTTTCAAATTTATGCTGACAAAGTACATGTCCCACCAACACTGCTAAATGTTTTAACTTCTCCTTGACCTTTCTCAATATGGTGCATTGACATGATTGGCGCCATCGAGCCTAAAGATTCCAATGGAGACCATTTCATCATGTTCGCCATAGATTACTTCACCAAATGGGTAGAAGTTGCCTCATACACCAATGCGACGAGACAAGTGGTTGCCCATTTCCTGAAAGAGATTATCTACCACTATGGAGTTCCAAGTCGGGTCATCATAGACAACAAGACGAATCTGAACAACAAGATAATAAAAGAGTTATGCGAGAGCTTCAAGATTGAGCAACATAACTCTTCCCCATATCGTCCGAAGATGAATGACACTGTTGAAGTCGGTAATAAAAACATCAAGAAGATCCTACAGAAAATGGTGAAAACCTATAAGGATTGACACGAAATGCTACTCTTCGCATTACATGGATATCGGACCTCATTCTTCACTTAAACTAGGGAAACCTCATTCTACTTGGTATATGGGATATAAGCAGTTCTCCCAATTGAAGTAAAGATACCTTCGATGAGAATCTTGATGGAGACTAAGCTAGAAGAGGCTGAATGAATCCAAAATAGGTTTGACTAACTGAACCTCATCAATGAGAAACAGATTATCTTTTTGTTCCATGGACAGCTGTACCAAAAGCGACTCAAGAGGGAGTTTGACAAGAAAGTCTATCTTCGGGAATTCAAAGAAGGAGATCTTATGCTTAAAAAGATTTTGCATATACACAGGGACTCGCGTGGGAAGTGAACCCCCAAGTACGAAGGTCCATGTGTTGTAAAGAAAGCCTTCTCTAGAGATGCCCTGATTCTTACAACTATGGATGATGAAGACCTCTCACAACCCGTGAACTCTGATGCAGTCAAAAAATACTATGCCTAATAAAAACCCGCTAAGTCGAAAACCTGAAAAGGCAACTTAGGTAAAATGGGTATCCCGGTGGACTAAAAACTCGAAAGGGCGACCCGATAAAAAGTTAGGGATAAATAAAAAAGTAATAGCTCACTAAGTTGAAAACCTGGAAGGGCGACTTAGGCAAAAAAGAATGTCCCTGTGGGCTGAGAACTCAAAAGGATGGTCTAGGCAGAAATTAGGGACGAAAGGTAAAGACTGCATCAGATAAAACTGATCAACACAAAGAGCCCGAGATAGAAGATCAATCCAGCTGCTTCCTTCAAAAGTAAGGTTTTGTAGAGTCATGGTTATTAGGGATAGTTGTAGTTATTGGATTCAATGTAAACCTTTTCCCATTACCATTTGCAAATTGTAACATTCCATGAAGCTACGTTATTTGCATGCTACCATTCTTGAATTAATACAAAATTTGCCTATCATTTACTGTCATTTGTGTTCTTCTATGTTTTTATTTGTTATGCGAAATATCATTTGTTTGTTAATAATGAAATTTTGAATTTAAAAAGAATTTTTAAAACATATTGAAAAACACAAATTTGCTTTGACATATGTGAGGATTAAAAGGAAATCATTTATTCCCCGAAAGTCTCAAGGTTGTAAAAGCACTCCTAGATCACCACAACATGAATCTCCATGGAGCACAACCTATAAATCCTCTGGAATGACCCCTTATTTGGTTAACAGACGTCAAGCTTGGTGGATCCTCTCCTGGCAGCATCTATTATAGAATACTTGGTTGAGTTATTGGTGTTGAGGAATCAGAACCTCCATAAATAGCCTCTACAAACTCCCGGTTTGCATAAGTGTCAGCATTTGCATATCATGATCATTTATATATCATGCATCAAAGCAAATTCCAATCATGCATAACCAAAGTGTAATTCACGCTTATCTAGTATTGACCCTGGTCTCTTTGGTTGATCATATATCCCTTGACCTCATAAGTCCAACTTTGATTTGGTGCCCTTAAATCATAGTTCGGCTTTCGCAAGCAAAAAATCCGTTGAAGCTGGCAAAAATTCCATTTGAAGCCGATATATATTTTATTGATGCCTACAGTCAAGTCCAGTGTTATCTGGAAAACTCCGTTTGAAGTCGGAAAATATTTTACTGATGCCTTTAGTTAAGTCTAGTGTTATCTGGAAAACTCTGTTTGAAGCCGATAAATATTTTACTGATGTCTTCGGTTAAGTCCAGTGTTATGTGGAAAACTCTGTTTGAATTCGGTAAATATTTTACTAATGCCTTTAGTTAAGTCTAGTGTTATCTGGAAAAATTCGTTTGAAGTCGGTAAACATTTTATTGATGCCTTCGGTTAAGTCCAGTGTGTCGCATCCTGCGAAAAATCAACCGGCGAGCCTAAAAAGAAAACACACAGAGCCGCCACTAAGCGTTATTTATCCCAAGATAGGGAAAGGAAACGCTCAGAGAAACCTGGAAAGACATGGTCTCGCGACCAAGACAATGGGTTCGGGAGTCGGTTACGCGAGGGGAAGGTATTAGCACCCCTCACGTCCGTCGTACTCGACGGGATCCACGTTCTAGAAAGATAAGGTTGCTATAAACATACATCACACACACACACGGGGACGCAGGTGGGGTTAAGAAGAAAGGGCTCGATAAGGTATCGCACCTTATGCCTACATATCTTGTCTGGAACAAGAATCAGAGCCACTGTAGTTCGGCTTACACACGCCAAACAACACAAAACAATCATACAAAGGGGGTGGCAAACATGGAGCCCGACAACCACTGGATGGAATTACGTCGGCATCCGAACCAAAATATGTACAAAACGGCAAACGTGGAGCCCGACTGCCAATCACTGGGCTTACGTCGGCATCCGAACCCAAACAATCAATAGCAAGTAAACACACGCAAAAAAGAAAAAGGTTGCCCGGAGTGGTCTCGCACGACCACCTGCCTACATACCTCGTCTGGCACGAGGATCAGGGCGATGTAGTTCCCCTGAACGGGACTGAATTGCTAACCAGAAACCGGGGAAAGATACACAACTAGGGAGCTGAGACTCGAGCCTAATGTTGTCATGCATCGTTAACCCTAAGTTCGGTTTTCTATCCTACTTGCATAAGCAAACTAACCTAACCAGGAAAGAAGCTAGCACACAAGCATACAATCATATATCATCAAATGAGAACAGGTATCCCAAACAAGCATGTCAATCAGATATCCACATAACACGCACTATAGCCAAACAAGGGGCTCAATCAATCAGGTTTGACCGCCGAAGCGAGTCGTCTGTACAGGCTGGTTTTGCTCTTAACCTTGCCATTACGAGGCTAAGGTGAAGCAGATGAAAGGATGAAGTGAGGATCAGACCTCACGGCTCTTATCCCTAACCAGGGAGAGCTGACAAATGAGCATGGGTCCAGAATAGGGGAACCCTTCTATACTCGATGACTCTGACTCAACAGATCTTGGGCTTTTGATCTCAATGCTACAACCATGTAATGGGAGCAAGGAGAAGACTCACTGAATAGTGGGGGACAGGTTGCTTGTCCCTACCTTCCACCAATTGCCTTACTCGAAGGGCTTTTCCTGCTTGGCTTAAAAATAAACATACACAAGCATTGCCTCTTAAGGAGGACTTCAGACATTTATTTGCCCGGCCCGGTAGCAGCCGGGTCTCCAGACTACATGAAGCCAAGAAGACCTACCTCAATGCAAGTTGCTTAAGCAACGCAAAGCAAAAGTTCGCAAGGAATTGAGCAACTAAAGGTACCTGTACAAAAGTCAAACAGAATCAGCATCTACTTTCACAAACAGACAACAATATAATGATCAATTAACCAAGTACAATTATACTCATAATGAGGTGCATAGCACAAGGCTCACATGCACCAACATCCTACAAAACAAATACATTAGTCATATGTGTCAAGTAACACAATCCATAATGTGGAGCAAATCTCCTTAATCATTATCTTTAACCTGAAAAGGTACAATCACACTCCAAGGTAAGTACTATGACCACTAGGACTAGCCTAGGGTCAAAAAGATGGAAAAATCCTAAAACAGCAGCCAATTCATGATGAAAACCAAGTAATATCAAATACAAAGGGATCCCAATTGGTCCCATATTCAAACTATGTTCCTATTTTAAATTATGCAACCTAGAAGGCAAATGAAGCAATGTTGAGTCTCATACAAACAACCAGCAAGATCATATCCAACCACATGTCAAAAAGGATCCAAAAAATCCACAAAAATTCTATCCTAACCACAAGGCATTCAACAAGTCACATATTAAATTTCAAGTCATTTGGCCTAATAGATCAATAGGAATTAATTAAACATGGTACAGCATGCAAAAACAACATCAAATGAAGTCAAAATTTATACACCAACTTCAATCTAATGGTAAACAGCAATGGTGCATCATAAATCAGTAGGACCAAAGCCAAAAGCTACATTAATGTGTCAGGAATTATGCTATCAATTTTCATGTCCATTGGATTAATTATGAGGATATGGCAACATAAATGCTAAAGGTTACACCAATGGAACTCTAACATGCTAGGCAGTAAGAAAAAATACTAATCAAATCGAAAATGGATTGTAAAAATCCACAAAAATTATCAGTGATAGCTAACATGTTAAACAAGCTTCATGCAAAAAATTAGGGTCATTGGCCAATGGGAAGCATGGAAAAATATTTGGGGAATTCAGCATACCAAACTATGTCACATATGTACATATCCAATTTCAATAATTCATACATAACTAACCATAGGCTAAAAAATTATGAAATCTATGTCAAAAATTCCAGGGATGAGTTAGGAATCAATATCTCAATTTTCAATTATTTTGGATATAGCATGTGGTTTCTATAATTAAAATGGTAACATGTATGAAAATATGTACACATTAGAATATCTCTATGGCTATTTAGATTTTTTTAAGCAACAATTTGTTTTTTATTCTAAAAAAAAGAGAAAAAAAAGATGATCAACAAAAAATCCTTGAATTTTTTGGATTATTAGTGAGCATTTTGTGATTTTTTTGAAGTTTTTTAAATGATTATTTAATATTTATTTAGGTTTTAATATAGGATTAATTGATTAATTATGATGCAATGGCTCAGCTGGTAATTCTTAAGCTAATGCCTAAAACGGCACCGTTTCAAATAGATGAGGTGGACGGTGGTGATTGATTCTGGGGACTGAAACACGAATCCACAACGAAAAGCAGACGGTAGCGGATCAAAGCATGCAGAAATTTCCAGAAAGTCCTTCTTCTTCGCGCGGCCAGTGTTCCTCAACGGCGATAGCGGTTTCGAGCAAATGGCGACGGAAACGCATGAATAATATACCGATTGAAGCGGTTTTGTACCAGGATCATGAATCCATAATCAATTTCAACAATAGCTTACTACATAATGCGAATCGAAGGAAAAGGCGAATGGAGACGAAACCTAAATCGCGGATTTCTCCCTCAATCTTTAACGAAATTACAAATCACAAATGGATACGTTATCTATGAGCTACGTACTACACAATCCCTAACTCGATTGAAGCTACCACATGATGCGAAATCCAACCTTTTCTTGATGAACAACGACGAGTTCGGTGGACTTTGGCTTTGATGATGACGAACAGACGCGGCAAATCGCTTCAGGAAATGCGAGAGACGGTCCTTGTAGCTCCAGCACTTACGATTGATCAATCTTCTTGGACTGTTATGGAAATCGCAGGTTTTTTTGCAGCCGCTCGAATCGGTAGCTAATTCCCTTTGTTCTTCATCAACAGAACTTGTTCAACCTGCAAAATGATTATCAACCGAAAGTTTTTGCCAAAGTTCACAAAGTCTTCATCAATTTGGGCAAGAATTGTGATGAAGCTCTTCGTGAGAAATGAGAGAGAGGAGAGAAAATTTTCTGTTATCTTCTGTTAGATGAAAAGTGTGTTTGTGCCAAATGTGATTGTGAGAGAAAAATGATTAACCCTGCATTTCTGTTATGGATTAAATATATATACCAAACACTAATCCAGGTCTTAATTATGCTTAATGAAAAAAAAAGTGAATTAGTGAGAATTGGCTTGTGTGCATTTTGGACTTTAATTCTTTTTGAATTTAGAAGCATGACAGCAGCAAATTAACACTTTGAGCAAGTCCAAAATATCATTTGGGAGCTGTTGGTATTGGCCTCATTTGCAAATTCCCAATATTTTCCAATTTCACCATGTGATGGCTTATGTGTCCATTTTTCCAATTCATTTTCAAATCCAATTCTCAAACCGCAAGGCCTAGGCATGTTGTGAATATTCCAACAAATTTCAAATGCCATTTGTGAGGTGTTGCAAAAATCCCCACTCAAAAATTCCAATTATTTCACAAGTTGGACGATTTTGCCCCTGGTTCATTTAACAGTCCAGTTGAAATTTGACCTTTTGCATTGAGCATTTTTGGGAAAATCCAATGATGCACCCTCAAAGTACATGTCAAATGGAGTTTGTGCATATAAAGAACTTGCAATTTGGACAAAGTATGTGGTAGTTATGGCCTCCCGATTACGGTCTTTTCTGAAATTCATCTGACCATATCTTGCAAACCGTACATTGGATTTTCAAGTTCTTGGACTTTTTGGAAAGGTGAGAACAAGATCTACATCTGTCATGTTGAACAATTTTTCATTTGAAGCTTCCTTGGACTTCTGTTTTTGAGGTCAAAACTTTCCACTTTTGGAAACTTCTATTACAAGTCAGTTGCTATTTTTGGCAGTTTTTGTCCTGACTTGATTTTCTTCCTTTTTAAGCTTTGAGATGTCATTTAACACTTGTTCCAACATGAATGAAGTGTGTCTAACTCATTTCCACCTCCAAATCCATCAGATCATGTACAGTTGACCACAGTTGACTTTTCATCTGATAGATGAATCTGGCAATGCATAGATCAATTTAAACCCCAATCTCCAACTGAAATGGCTCAAGGGTGACACCCTAGCCTCAATAAGCACCATATAGTCACAAAATGAACCCCACAACCATCAGAAACCTCATCTCCTGACTAAGCCCTGACTGGCCCAATGCAACTGATTAGGGTTGACCAGTGGTCAAAACCCTAATCTCAAGGAATCTTCTTCAATCTTCAGATGACGTCCAACCATGATGATGATGATGTATCGATTCCATCAACATGAAGACCAATACCCTTGGGAGTCACAAAACCCTAATTCACAGCTCAATCCTCAGATGGCCCATGATCAATCAGTACAACCCTAGGCTTGCATTTTCTGACTTCCTCATCTTCTGATTCAAGACTTGGGAAGATAGCTTGCACTATGTAACCACATGTTATGCAATATGAAATGCCTAATGTCCTAAAATGAAATGCAAACATGTTAATGCTAGTCCCAAGAGAGGAGGGCAAATTTTGAGGTGTTACAGCTGCCCCTATTCAATCCACTGTGAACCTGTCGATACGAAATAGCCTCGGCTTTCGGATGATCAGGATGAAGAGTGATTGAATACCAAGAACAGACGAACAATTTGCACTCTGATGGGATAATAATTAACAACGCCTGTCAGCATCGGCGAAGAAACAAACTTGAAAAACGTCGACCTGAATACCAAAATAAATGGTAACACAGGGATAACCATGGCCTGATCACCACATCCGCCTGGGATTTGTCATTCTCTTCTTTTTTTTTTTATCTTTTTTTTCTTTTCTTGAACCCCAAAACTTCTCTGCGCAAACGATCCTCGGACCTCTGCATTTGAACCCCGGAACTTTTTCCTTCTTCTTGGTCTGAAAACCACCTCGGTCTGATCCCCGGGAAATCGGCCTGATCGCCACTTCGGTCTGGATACCGCCTCGGTCTGAACTCCGGGAAATTGGCCTGATCGCCACTTCGGTCTGGATACCGCCTCGGTCTGAACTCCGGGAAATTGGCCTGATCGCCACTTCGGTCTGGATACCGCCTCGGTCTGAACTCCGGAAAACTGGCCTGAATACCACAAGTACATCAACCTGATTGTTGGAAACTTCTTCGATCTGAGAATCGGAAACTGGGCCTGAACGCCACTTCGGTCTGGATACCGCCTCGGTCTGAACTCCGGGAAATTGGCCTGAATACCACAAGTACATCAACCTGATTGTTGGAAACTTCTTCGATCTGAGAATCGGAAACTGGGCCTGAACGCCACTTCGGTCTGGATACCGCCTCGGTCTGAACTCCGGAAAACTGGCCTGAATACCACAAGTACATCAACCTGATTGTTGGAAACTTCTTCGATCTGAGAATCGGAAACTGGGCCTGAACGCCACTTCGGTCTGGATACCGCCTCGGTCTGAACTCCGGGAAATTGGCCTGAATACCACAAGTACATCAACCTGATTGTTGGAAACTTCTTCGATCTGAGAATCGGAAACTGGGCCTGAACGCCACTTCGGTCTGGATACCGCCTCGGTCTGATCCCCGGGAAACTGCTAATCGCGTAACGTCCTCTGATTTTATTTCCCTCTCTGTCCGACGGAAACATCTTCTCCAATATCGCACTACTGGGGAACACTGCTGCTCTGACGTTCTGATGATAGACTCCTCAGAGTACCACCTAACCCTTGTCTTCAAGCGGTAACCACGGCTTGAGTCGCGCTGAACGCATCACCTTTCCATCTCTGTCCGACGGAAGAAATCTTTTCCAGTGTCATACCACTGGGACAATACCTTTGATCAAATCATGAGGCTAAACTCCTCGGAGCAACACCTTCATCTTTCGGCGAAACCACCCCTCAAACGGTAACCACGGTTTGGAACTAGCTTACGCTTGCAATGATGTATGATTGATTTTTCTGCGTAATGCTCCATAAACATGGAAATGCTACGCGATCTATTTATTTTTCTATGCAATATGCCATGCTATTTTTTCATGATGAATGCATAAAAAGAAATATCCCCCTCTGGGGAATTCTTCTGGGGAGCACAAGACACTCTGCTGAGGAACCCGTCACTGCTCCGATTCCACCCTGTCGGGGAATAAGTACTGCTGCTGGGGATAAGGCAACCCTTGCTGGGGAAGAACCTCCTTTGCACCCCATCCACTCAAGAAACCGCTGGGGATAAGCACCACCAACACTCTGTGGGGATACAGCCATCTTTGACTTGCTGGGGAATATCAAACCTGACTCCGCTTCGGGAAGACCCTCACAGATACCTGCTGCCTTCACTGGGGAAATGCTCACAGATACTCCGCTGGGGAAAATAGCAATCTCCAGACTCAACTGGGGATGCATCACTCTATTACCTGCTGGGGATAAGTACTGCTGCTCCTGCTAGGGAAACGCATACTACTCCGCTGGGGACAACCCATGCAATCCCTAGGTAGAATCAACTCAGCTGGGGATGCAAAAATCCGTCCGCTACGGGAACTTGTCCAATCCACTGGTAGGATGAACACTGCTGGAGATATATTTCTCTGAAAAAGACCCGCTCCACTCGGGGAGAAACAACCTTCAGACCTGACCGCTGAGGAAACACCGTTGTAAACCCGCCGGGGATAATCATCACGGCTCGGCTGGGGAGCTAGTCCTACGATTCTGCTTGGGGACTTAGCTGGGAAATAAGAATTTTCGGACTCATCCGGACCTTTTCTGCTCCATCATCTTGTATTTCAAGCCGCTTCGTGCTCGACGAGAACGTACTCCTGGGAATTATACAGAAATTTCAATTTTCCGACTTTGAAGAGTCTTCTTGATTAATTTCAATGGTCGTCGGACGTCTCTCGTCGTCTCTCCACCGTTCCTCCTTCTTCCCTGATCGAACTCTGCGGGGAATTACAAACTTTCCAGTCTTCCGACTTTGAAGAGTCTTCTTGATTATCATCAAGGCTCGTCGTACGTCTCAACGCCTTCGTCATTTTTCATACACTCGTCCCTGACCGGACTCTCTGGGGATTTCTCTTGTCAAAGCTTCCACATCACACCCTGCAAGTGAGTGAAAAGTATCTACAGTTCCTGCAAAACAGATCGTTAGATAAAACCGTGCCCCAGGCGCGTCAAGATTTCAACCTTTGGGTCACTCAACCTTCCAAATAAGATTTCAAGCTTCAATCTTATAAACATGCATTGGAAGGAAACCTGTATGTTTTAAAAATGCAAGATTCTTTATCAAAAATATCTGGACGTTTTCGCAATCAAAGCGGTAATGAAAAACAAAAACAAAATTATTTGACTGAATATGCATTTTATTAATTGAAAAAAGTGTGGCTCAAATGAGCAATACAAAAGGAAGCAATTCCTGAAAAGAGGTAATTGCGCTCAAAAGGAAAAATCTATCCTAATGGCAATGTGAAACCCGTGATCTCATCGAGTTCCAACTCGGTTACACCCCATACGTCCTCAGACTCTCCTTGCTTTCTGCCTTCTGAATAAGACAATTCTGATTGATCCCCACCGGGTATTATCCATGATGCTTCAACCAAAGCGCAAACGATCATGCTGGACGCAGTGGTTCGTTTCAATCCCTCTTTTGCCTGGACCGCCCTTTCGGGTTTTCAGTCCACCGGGATACCCTTTTTTGCCCAAGTCGCCTTCTCAGGTTTTCGACTTGCCGGGTGTACATTTTTTCCATTTTTTATCCCTAATTTTTGCCCGAACCTTTCTTTCTGTTTTTGGTTCGCCGGGATGCCCATTTTTGCCTGGACTATTTTATTCTTTTCGTCCAGCGGGTCAATTATACGAAGTATTTTTTAACTGCATCCGCATTCACAGGGGACGGAAAATCCTCACCATCCATGGTCGTTAACAACAAGGCTCCACCAGAGAAAACCTTCTTGACCACGAACGGACCTTCATAATTCGGTGTCCATTTGCCCCTTCGATCGTTTTGAGGAGGAAGGATCCTTTTCAGCACCATATCACCCACGTGATACACCCGAGGTCGCACCCTTTTGTCAAAAGCACGCTTCATCCGTTGCTGATACAACTGCCCATGACAGATGGCTGCTAACCGCTTTTCCTCTATCAGGCTCAACTCTTCGTACCGGGTCCTTACCCATTCAGCCTCTTGCAATTTCACGTCCATCAGGACTCTCAAAGAGGGAATCTGAACCTCAACAGGTAACACAGCCTCCATCCCATATACCAACGAGAAAGGAGTTGCCCCAGTAGATGTGCGTACCGACGTTCGATACCCATGCAATGCGAACGGCAACATCTCATGCCAATCCTTGCAGGTCACCACCATTTTCTGCACAATCTTCTTTATATTCTTGTTGGCTGCCTCAACTGCCCCATTCATCTTCGGACGATAGGGAGAAGAATTGTGATGCTCAATCTTGAATTCCCGGCACAGCTCTGCCATCATCTTATTGTTCAAATTAGAACCATTATCAGTAATGATCCTCTCGGGAACCCCATATCGGCAAATGATGTCTCTCTTGAGAAATCTGGCCACGACCTGCTTCGTCACATTCGTATAAGAAGCTGCTTCAACCCACTTGGTGAAGTAATCAATAGCCACTAATATGAATCTGTGCCCATTCGAAGCCGTAGGTTCTATTTTTCCAATCATATCAATGCCCCACATAGCAAACGGCCATGGAGACGACATTAAACTCAACGGATTTGGAGGCACGTGCACCTTGTCAGCATAAATCTGGCATTTATGGCACTTCCGCACGAAATTAAAACATTGGGCCTCCATCGTCATCCAATAGTAACCTGCTCTCAGCAGCTTCTTCACCATTGCATTCCCACTGGCATGGGTACCGAACGAACCTTCATGAACCTCTTTCATTAATTGGCTTGCCTCTGCATCATCAACACATCTGAGCAAGACCCAATCAAAATTCCGCTTGTACAAAACCCCATCCTTATTCAGGTAGAATACCATGGCTAATCTCCGCAGAGTCTTTCTATCTTTCTTAGATGCTCCCTCAGGATACTCTTGCGTCTCAAGATAGCGTTTGATATCGTAATACCACGGCTTCTCATCATCAGGCGCTGTATCAACAGCAAACACATAAGCCGGTCTATCCAGACGACCCACTTCCACACTGGGGAACTGATTCCACCTCTGCACCTTAATCAAGGCAGCCAGAGTAGCCAAAGCATCTGCCAAAGGATTCTCCTCTCTGGGCACATGATGCATCTTCACCTTGGTGAAAAACGTCAACAATCTCCTCGTATAATCTCGATACGGAACCAAATGAGATTGATGCGTATACCATTTTCCGTTAACCTGATTTATCACCAGAGCTGAATCTCCATATATGACAAGGTTCTTGATCCTCAAATCAATCGCCTCTTCAATTCCCAGTATACAAGCTTCATATTCAGCTACATTGTTGGTGCACTCAAATGTTAGCCGGGCAGCAAAAGGAATGTGGGATCCTTTCGGCGTAACCAAAACAGCACCAACACCGCTTCCATTCACGTTAACGGCCCCATCAAACATCAGAATCCATTCGGATTCAGGGTCAGGCCCCTCCTCCGGGATCGGTTCCTCACAATCTTTCGATTTGAGAAACATGATGTCCTCATCAGGGAATTCAAACTTCATCGGTTGATAATCATCAATGGGTTGCTGGGCGAGGTAATCAGACAATACACTACCCTTAATCGCTTTCTGAGAGGTATACTGTATATCATATTCTGTCAAAATCATTTGCCACCTCGCAACCCGTCCGGTTAATGCTGGCTTCTCAAAAATGTACTTGATTGGATCCATCTTGGAAATCAATAAAGTGGTATGAACCAGCATATACTGTCTCAGTCGGCGAGCAGCCCAGACCAAAGCACAGCAAGTTTTCTCGAGCAGTGAATATCTTGTTTCACAGTCGGTAAACTTTTTGCTAAGGTAGTATATGGCATGCTCTTTTCGACCAGACTCGTCATGCTGCCCCAATACACACCCCATAGACCCCTCGAGGACTGTCAGGTACAGAATTAACGGTCTTCCCTCCACAGGAGGCATCAAAATCGGAGGCTCCTGCAAATATTCTTTTATTTTTTCAAATGCCACTTGGCAATCATCATTCCACCTGACCGTTTGATCTTTTCTTAACAATTTGAATATTGGTTCGCACGTGGCTGTTAGATGAGATATGAACCGTGAAATGTAGTTCAATCTACCTAAGAAACCACGAACCTCTTTCTCCGTTCTCGGTTCAGGCATTTCTTTTATCGCTTTTACTTTTGCAGGATCAACCTCGATTCCTTTCTCACTTACAATGAACCCCAGCAATTTACCGGACCGCACTCCGAACGTGCACTTGTTCGGATTCAACCTCAGTCTGAACTGTCTCAACCGGTCGAACAACTTAGCCAGATCTACCAAATGCCCCTCTTCTGTTTGGGACTTTGCTATCATGTCATCAACATAGCATTCAATTTCATGATGAATCATATCATGAAACAAAGTCACCATAGCTCTCTGATAAGTAGCACCGGCGTTTTTGAGACCGAATGGCATCACCTTGTAACAAAAGGTACCCCACGGTGTAATGAACGTTGTTTTCTCCATATCATCTGGCGACATTTTGATTTGATTATAGCCAGAAAAGCCATCCATGAAGGAAAACACCGAGAATTGAGCTGTATTATCTACCAACACGTCAATGTGAGGTAATGGAAAATCATCCTTCGGACTAGCTCTGTTCAGATCTCGGTAATCCACACACATTCTTACTTTCCCATCTTTCTTCGGGACTGGCACAATGTTCGCAACCCATGGCGGATAATTAGTGACAGCAAGGAAACCAGCATCCCACTGCTTCTGCACTTCCTCTTTAATTTTCATTGCCATGTCAGGTCGAGTTCTGCGCAACTTCTGCTTCACTGGAGGACAATCTGTTCTCAACGGTAGCTTGTGCACAACGATATCGGTATCCAACCCTGGCATATCTTGATAAGACCAGGCAAAGATATCGACATACTCTTTCAATAGCACCACCAACCTGCCCTTAACACTTTCCTCCAAAGCAGCCCCGATTTTCACCTCTTTTCTAACCTCGTCGGTACCCAGATTCACAACCTCAATCTGTTCTTCGTGCGGCTGAATCACCTTCTCCTCTTGTTTTAACAATCTGGCTAATTCCCCTGGCAGTTCACAATCTTCTTCGTCTTCTTCTTCAGCAAGATAGATCGGATTGTCGAAGTCATACAAGGGTGTAACAGGATTGTTATCAATGAGATCCGGAGAGGAATCGCATCTGCATGAATGTTGATTCATGCATTGCTTTAGAACCGGTGTGAAAAAACAAAAAGAAAAATGAAAACATTGCCATTTTTATTTTGTTTTTAATTTTAAACTGCGAAAATAAATGAAAAACAGGGAACACCGCTTTTAACTGAAAAACATCCTTTTATTAATGATGCAAAATTCTGCAAATTTAAACATGAGGTGGCCCTTACAATGGACCATTACGTGTCGGGCAATCACGTATGGTTTGCATGCAAATAAGAAAGAAAACAAGAAAAATATTACTCTTCGAGGAGAGTGACCCGGATGATTTCTTCGGCTTTCCAGTTGTGGATTTCCATCCCTGGTGCGCACGGTGTTATCCATCGGTCCATATCACAGTCGCTGTCAGCATCTTCACCCATCATGCAGATGTGGTCTGGATCTAGCATTCCAGCACTGGTGAAAGTTACAGACGTACGACCCCCTCTTCCTCGTCCCAAGCCTCGGCCCGGTTGATATCCAACCCCAAAACGGTCTTTTTTCTCAGGGACCTCCATTATTCTGCCCCAGCCTGGAGCCTCTCCGCTTTTGACTACCTCAGCAGCCTGCTTATAAGAAGCGATGGACGGTTTCTCTTCCTCTTGCTTGGCGAACAAAGCATTCTCCACCCTGACGGTTTCAAATGCCTGACTCGGCGTTTCCCATATCTCGCCGTCCATCTCCACATACTTAAACGAAGACAGGTGGCTGACAAAGATGTCCTCCTCTCCGCAAACAGTAACGACTTGGCCTCCCCAGACATATTTGAGCTTCTGGTGCAAAGTCGACGTAACTGCCCCCGCAGCATGAATCCATGGGCGACCCAACAAGCAACTGTATGCCGGCTGGATGTCCATAACATGGAAGGTTGACTTAAACACCTCCGGGCCAATCTTTACTGGTAACTCCACCTCTCCAAACACGGCCCGTTTTGACCCATCAAAAGCACGCACTATCAAATCAGTCGGGGTCAAAATCAGCCCATCACAGTTTAGCTTTGCCAAGGCTTTCTTCGGCAACACATTTAATGAAGAGCCGGTATCAACCAACACATGCGAAAGCACGGCTCCTTTACATTCCATTGCAATGTGTAAGGCTCGGTTATGATTCCTTCCATCTACGGTCAAATCCATATCAGTAAAGCCCAACCCATGGCTAGCATGCACGTTGGATACGACCGTCTCTAACTGGTTGATTGTGATCTCCTGAGGCACATAAGCTTTCTTCAATATTTTCAACAAAGCTTCCCTATGACCCTCAGAACTCAACAGCAGTGAAAGAATAGAGATCTTAGAAGGAGTCTGCTGCAAGTGATCAACCAGCTTGTACTCTGACTTCTTGATAATCCTCAGAAATTCCTCAGCTTCATCATCAAATTTACTATCCGACCCCGCAGGCGTCGGTGTCGTCACAGGAGTACCTTCATTATTCACCACAAATTTTCCTTTTGCCCTGGCTAAAGCCTCGGCCTTTTCTTTTTTCTCTTTTTCTTCCTCTCCCCTCCTCAACGCGTCGGGAGCAAACAGCCTTCCACTGCGAGTGAAACCGCTGGGACCGGCATTATCCACTTTTAGCACGGTGGTTTCACTAGCAGTCTGTTCTTCAACCTTCTCACCGTTACAGTAGACCTCTCCCCCATAATGCCATGGCACGGCATCATCTTTGTCATATGGAATTGGCCCAGGTACCGTGATGGTAACTGGAGCCTCCTCCACCAGGTTAGACAAATCCACCGGATCATAGTATATAGTTATGGTGGAGACCTCTTCCTTCTTTCCTTCCGTCCTCTCGACCACAATCTCACCACCGTCCATCAGACCCTGGACATGCTTCCTCAGAAGCTCACAACCTTTCGTAGAAATAGTGCACTCAGCACACTCAAACCCACAGCCCGGGTAAACCCCATTCATCAGCAGTTGTCTTTTCAACTCAACCAAAGGCGTCTTCAACTGATCGACCTCAGACAGCCCCACTCTATCTTCCACAGAAATAGCGTTTACTCCCCTCTGACCATGCGCAGGCATGGGATTTGCATTTACGTTGGGAGAAGGCGCAAAGTTGATTGCTTTGGAATCCACTAGGTCCTGGACTACGTGCTTAAAAGCTTTGCAGTCCTCAATATTATGCCCGGGCGCCCCCGAGTGGAATTCGCACTTAGCATTTTCATTGCAACTGGGCGGCCTCTGATCAGGTCTCAAAGGCGCCAGCGTCCTCAGTTGCACCAGCCCGAGATCCAGAAGCTTCTTCAACAGAAACGAATAAGTCACCGGAGGCCTGTCGAATTGTCTATCATTTGCTCTGCCCCTGACCTGGTATCCAGCCCTCTGGGGCCTCTGTTGGAACGGTTGTCTTTGTTGCTGCTGTTGTTGTTGCGGTTGTGCTGACTGAGACTCAGCAGGAATTGTTACTGCAGCATTGTGCTGGAAGTAACGGTCCCTACTGGGTCCGCGCTGTGTATAAACTGCACTGGTGTCTCCTTCCTTCTTTCTCTGACCGTTATTACCGAACGGTTTCTTCGTTCCTGAAGAAGACGCAGATGCACCACCCTGGATTTTACCCAGCTTCAACCAACTTTCGATTCTTTCTCCTGCCACCACAATGTCAGAGAAATTGGTGACAGGGCAACCCACCATTCTTTCTGCAAACGGCCCCTGCAGGGTCCCCATGAACAAATCGGACATCTCTCTGTCCACCAGGGGAGGTTGCACCCTTGCAGCCAGTTCTCTCCACCTCTGCGCATACTCCTTGAATCCTTCGTTATGCTTTTGAGACATACCCTGCAGCTGGGTACGACTCGGAGCCATATCAGCATTAAATTGGTATTGCTTAAAGAAAGCATCTCCCAAATCTTGCCAGCTTTTGATATCGGACGATCTCAACTTGGTGTACCATTCCAAGGAGCCTCCAGACAGGCTATCCTGGAAAAAGTACATCCACAGTTTTTGATCCGCGGTGTATGCCGAGATTTTGCGGACAAATGCCTGGAGATGAGTTTCCGGGCAAGAACTGCCATTGTATTTGTCGAACGCAGGCGCCTTGAACTTCTGAGGAATGACAATCCCCTCCACCAGCCCCATGTTGGACATATTTACCACCCCAGGCGTGGCATAGCTCTCCAGCACTTTGATTTTCTCAGCCAGCAGCTGGATTTCCTTATTCTGAGGAGGAATGTCGTAAGGCACAAAAGGCTCATTTCGCATAGAGAACTGGTCAGCCTCTCTATCTTCCTCCTGATCTTCGTCAAACCCATAAAACGGAGGCACAAAGTTGTCTTTCATATTCTGACTAGGCCCAGGTTGACCAGCAGCACCAGCATTATTCACCAGACCAACTGTTGTCCTCTTTCCACCATCACGAGATCCCTGCCCCTGGTTGGAGACTCCATCCAGGTTGACCCCACTGTTCTGAGCAGAAACCCGCTCGAGTTTCTCAACTTTATCTGCGAGAGCCTTCTGACCAATGGCAAAACCTTGCATTATATTGATCAGTTCGGTCATTTTCTCCTTCAATTCCAGCATATCAGCACTGGGAAGCTCCATGAGTCTGGGAGTGTTTCTTCTTGTGTAATATCTGTGAGGGCGAGTTGAGTGCAGGGGTACAGCTCTACGAGCGCGAGCAATGGTTCCTGTTTACAAACAAGCGCGTTAGTAATAGTCACCTGCAAAATAAAACACAAGTTATCATGATTAATGCATGTATGCAGTGTCTATCCATATGAAGGACACTTTGTCTCTCGACCCTGGCATCATCGAGACAAATAATAAGCCGGCATTAACATTCTGATTAGCAGTGTTTGATTTTGTCGTGCAGATCGGAGATATGCGATTTAGCAAGAATACCCCCAACCATGTGTGTGCTTGTGTAAGTGCATACAGTAAAGCAAATAAAGCTTGTCACCCAATCACTGAATAGAAACCATCATTACATAACCAAAAAGTGCACAATCGGTGCAATAGTCATACATCAGATCAAATATCAAATACAATCCTCCAGAATAGAAAAGAAATACAGACAAAGTGAATTCCGTCAACAAGCCTGACGGTAATTCAACCCAAATGAAGGATCTAGCTAGATGAGGGTCCCACAGATGGCCTTATCTCGCCTTCCATCCTTGCGAACTCTGCGGCGAACCTGAGCTCTATGTTCTCCTGCTGTAGTCTTCCAACTTCCTTCTGATGAATCTTCATCTGCCTGAAGTAGTGGTCTCTCTCTGCCATGTTATGATCTCTCTCGGCCCTGATCTTTGCCTTTTCCGCTTCCCACTCTGCAGCGAGGACTCTGGCTCTCTCATCTCTCTGATCCCTGATTAGGATTTGCCTCCTCTTCTCATCTTCAATCACCTTTGATGCTCTGAACAGCTTCTCCTTTGTGATGTCATGCTCCCGGTTGGACGATGCTAAAGCTTGGCTGATCTTCCCATAATAGGCTGTATCCATCTCAAATCGCTTGGTCTCCAAAGCATGCCGCTTATCCTGATCTTCCATCTTCGCTTTGAGCTCCTGATTAGCTCTCTGAACCCGAGCAACACTCATCTCCAATTCCGTCTTCTCTGCAAGTAGCTGATCTCGTTCCCGCTTCATCTCTAAGAACTCATCCATACTAACAGTAGAAGGAGTCTCCTCAACCAACGGATACCACGGATCGACCATAGGAAATGGTAGACAAGTAAGCTCCACTCTCTTTCTGAGCCAATCATCGAACGGAGGAAAAGATCTGTTGTTAGCTCTACCCCAGGAAGCCTTGCCCTTCCTCTGAATGCTGCGCCATGCATCGGATACCTGCTTTACCCTATCCTGGTTATCCTCAACCGGGAAGTACACAGATTCCTGAATCTCACTCTTGTACGGTGGAAGCTCCATAGCGAATCCCATTTGCCTCTTAAGAAGTGTCGGGTTGTAATTGATGCAACCCTGAACCCCTATAAGCGGCACATTAGGAAAACCCCTGCAACTGCAGATAAAGTCCTGTCCAACTCCACTACTGTGAGTCCAATCTATGTCCTTAGCCCTCAAGCCCATCAGTTTGGTCGCCCAAGTAACATTCTGGCCCAGAAGAACAAAAGCACCCTTGGATGGTAAGTAACCCATAAACCACTTGACCAATAACTGCGCGCAGCATCGAATCAAACCCCCACGCCTCTTCTCATTCCGGTTATGAACCGAATAATAGACATCTCCAATCAATGTAGGGATAGGATTCCTTCGAATAAACAGGCGGATGGCATTGATATCCACAAAGTTCTTCTGGTTGGGAAACAAAATGATCCCATAAATGCTCGCCGCAACCAGAGCACAGACAGCTTCCCAATTCCCCAATTCTGACTGCTCTTTAGCCTTAGCCTCTAGGAAACTCAGATGAAAACCAGGCAGCTTACCCTTCTCCTTCAGATTACTCTTCACTTCCTCTGGACTCAGATAGAAAGCACGGGAAATCCCACCAATATCAGGTTCTTCCTTAGTAACACGGAAAGGAACTTGATCCCTGATCTGGATATTCAAAATATCAGCATAATCTTCCAACATCGGCCCTAGCACGTAATCGGGGAAGACGAAACATCTCAGCTCGGGATCGTAAAACTGAAGTAGAGTATGGATGGCGCTCCTGTCTCTGTCCATGAGCCTGAAAACCATCTTCAGAATACCCCCATACACCGCACGAAACAACCCCACATGGTCAGGAGTGATCAACGCTATCATATCCTTCAACACACTGATATCCGGGTCAAAGAAACTGTAAGCAACATCATCCTTCAAGCCGGGTCTTCTCATCTCTGAATAGAAAGTCTCTCAGCCAAGATCTCGATCCAAAGGGTCCCTGCATATGGGTAAACATGTGTTAGATGTAATTAATGCAAGATGCAATGATGCTGATGAATGAATGCAATGCGTTGCCATCCTCCAAGCCATCTGGTCATCTGCACTGAATCTGGGCTCTGAATTGATCATAACCATCTGAGGAATACACAATCACAATTCTGACCCACGGGTTCCGAAATAAACGGAAGACAGATACATCATCATCACCACTGGTCTCTGATCAGACACACCATCACCATCTGAATCGGCCCAGGGAATCCGAAATAAACGGGTCCCCACTGATAAATATCTCGGCCCGGGGAATCCGAAATAAACGAATCCCCACTGATAAATCACGGACAGCACTCCGGCGTCACGGCAACAAATAACCATAAATCCGACTCATAAATATGTCTCTGAATCACAGCTCAAAAGGTCACCATCTGATTATGCATCTGAACAAATCAACCTCCCCTCACAGGTTAATTCTAAACAGGTCATCCTAAGGCGGATAATAGTCTCAACGATCGGGCGGAGATACTCAATGGGTTTGCCCTTGCGGGTGTGCCATTGTAGCTCCCTTAAGATCGTCTAAACCAAAGATCCGGGAAATGATCGGTCATCAGAGTCAACAGCCCAAAAGAGATAACCCAACCAAAGTGGAGAACCCCACTGGAAGAGCACTTCTCAGATGAACCTCATCCGACTTGTGGTATGTCACGTCGCAACAATATGCCCAACCGACACATGAGCGACATGAGACCACGCTAATCCTAGGTGTACACTCGGGCCTGGGTTTTAGCCCCACTCAGAACACCCACCCCACACAACAAAACCACCTGCAGAGGACAGCAACAACATGATAGTATGATGCATGCAAACATTTAATGCAAGTATATAAACAATGGTTAGTATAATAAATGCAATAAATAAACAATACAAGCAACCAAACCTATACTAAAGCGCTAGGAGAGACTCGCTTAGGGACCATGGACCAGCATAGGTCAACATGCTCAAGTCCCCAGCAGAGTCGCCAGCTGTCGCATCCTGCGAAAAATCAACCGGCGAGCCTAAAAAGAAAACACACAGAGCCGCCACTAAGCGTTATTTATCCCAAGATAGGGAAAGGAAACGCTCAGAGAAACCTGGAAAGACATGGTCTCGCGACCAAGACAATGGGTTCGGGAGTCGGTTACGCGAGGGGAAGGTATTAGCACCCCTCACGTCCGTCGTACTCGACGGGATCCACGTTCTAGAAAGATAAGGTTGCTATAAACATACATCACACACACACACGGGGACGCAGGTGGGGTTAAGAAGAAAGGGCTCGATAAGGTATCGCACCTTATGCCTACATATCTTGTCTGGAACAAGAATCAGAGCCACTGTAGTTCGGCTTACACACGCCAAACAACACAAAACAATCATACAAAGGGGGTGGCAAACATGGAGCCCGACAACCACTGGATGGAATTACGTCGGCATCCGAACCAAAATATGTACAAAACGGCAAACGTGGAGCCCGACTGCCAATCACTGGGCTTACGTCGGCATCCGAACCCAAACAATCAATAGCAAGTAAACACACGCAAAAAAGAAAAAGGTTGCCCGGAGTGGTCTCGCACGACCACCTGCCTACATACCTCGTCTGGCACGAGGATCAGGGCGATGTAGTTCCCCTGAACGGGACTGAATTGCTAACCAGAAACCGGGGAAAGATACACAACTAGGGAGCTGAGACTCGAGCCTAATGTTGTCATGCATCGTTAACCCTAAGTTCGGTTTTCTATCCTACTTGCATAAGCAAACTAACCTAACCAGGAAAGAAGCTAGCACACAAGCATACAATCATATATCATCAAATGAGAACAGGTATCCCAAACAAGCATGTCAATCAGATATCCACATAACACGCACTATAGCCAAACAAGGGGCTCAATCAATCAGGTTTGACCGCCGAAGCGAGTCGTCTGTACAGGCTGGTTTTGCTCTTAACCTTGCCATTACGAGGCTAAGGTGAAGCAGATGAAAGGATGAAGTGAGGATCAGACCTCACGGCTCTTATCCCTAACCAGGGAGAGCTGACAAATGAGCATGGGTCCAGAATAGGGGAACCCTTCTATACTCGATGACTCTGACTCAACAGATCTTGGGCTTTTGATCTCAATGCTACAACCATGTAATGGGAGCAAGGAGAAGACTCACTGAATAGTGGGGGACAGGTTGCTTGTCCCTACCTTCCACCAATTGCCTTACTCGAAGGGCTTTTCCTGCTTGGCTTAAAAATAAACATACACAAGCATTGCCTCTTAAGGAGGACTTCAGACATTTATTTGCCCGGCCCGGTAGCAGCCGGGTCTCCAGACTACATGAAGCCAAGAAGACCTACCTCAATGCAAGTTGCTTAAGCAACGCAAAGCAAAAGTTCGCAAGGAATTGAGCAACTAAAGGTACCTGTACAAAAGTCAAACAGAATCAGCATCTACTTTCACAAACAGACAACAATATAATGATCAATTAACCAAGTACAATTATACTCATAATGAGGTGCATAGCACAAGGCTCACATGCACCAACATCCTACAAAACAAATACATTAGTCATATGTGTCAAGTAACACAATCCATAATGTGGAGCAAATCTCCTTAATCATTATCTTTAACCTGAAAAGGTACAATCACACTCCAAGGTAAGTACTATGACCACTAGGACTAGCCTAGGGTCAAAAAGATGGAAAAATCCTAAAACAGCAGCCAATTCATGATGAAAACCAAGTAATATCAAATACAAAGGGATCCCAATTGGTCCCATATTCAAACTATGTTCCTATTTTAAATTATGCAACCTAGAAGGCAAATGAAGCAATGTTGAGTCTCATACAAACAACCAGCAAGATCATATCCAACCACATGTCAAAAAGGATCCAAAAAATCCACAAAAATTCTATCCTAACCACAAGGCATTCAACAAGTCACATATTAAATTTCAAGTCATTTGGCCTAATAGATCAATAGGAATTAATTAAACATGGTACAGCATGCAAAAACAACATCAAATGAAGTCAAAATTTATACACCAACTTCAATCTAATGGTAAACAGCAATGGTGCATCATAAATCAGTAGGACCAAAGCCAAAAGCTACATTAATGTGTCAGGAATTATGCTATCAATTTTCATGTCCATTGGATTAATTATGAGGATATGGCAACATAAATGCTAAAGGTTACACCAATGGAACTCTAACATGCTAGGCAGTAAGAAAAAATACTAATCAAATCGAAAATGGATTGTAAAAATCCACAAAAATTATCAGTGATAGCTAACATGTTAAACAAGCTTCATGCAAAAAATTAGGGTCATTGGCCAATGGGAAGCATGGAAAAATATTTGGGGAATTCAGCATACCAAACTATGTCACATATGTACATATCCAATTTCAATAATTCATACATAACTAACCATAGGCTAAAAAATTATGAAATCTATGTCAAAAATTCCAGGGATGAGTTAGGAATCAATATCTCAATTTTCAATTATTTTGGATATAGCATGTGGTTTCTATAATTAAAATGGTAACATGTATGAAAATATGTACACATTAGAATATCTCTATGGCTATTTAGATTTTTTTAAGCAACAATTTGTTTTTTATTCTAAAAAAAAAGAGAAAAAAAAGATGATCAACAAAAAATCCTTGAATTTTTTGGATTATTAGTGAGCATTTTGTGATTTTTTTGAAGTTTTTTAAATGATTATTTAATATTTATTTAGGTTTTAATATAGGATTAATTGATTAATTATGATGCAATGGCTCAGCTGGTAATTCTTAAGCTAATGCCTAAAACGGCACCGTTTCAAATAGATGAGGTGGACGGTGGTGATTGATTCTGGGGACTGAAACACGAATCCACAACGAAAAGCAGACGGTAGCGGATCAAAGCATGCAGAAATTTCCAGAAAGTCCTTCTTCTTCGCGCGGCCAGTGTTCCTCAACGGCGATAGCGGTTTCGAGCAAATGGCGACGGAAACGCATGAATAATATACCGATTGAAGCGGTTTTGTACCAGGATCATGAATCCATAATCAATTTCAACAATAGCTTACTACATAATGCGAATCGAAGGAAAAGGCGAATGGAGACGAAACCTAAATCGCGGATTTCTCCCTCAATCTTTAACGAAATTACAAATCACAAATGGATACGTTATCTATGAGCTACGTACTACACAATCCCTAACTCGATTGAAGCTACCACATGATGCGAAATCCAACCTTTTCTTGATGAACAACGACGAGTTCGGTGGACTTTGGCTTTGATGATGACGAACAGACGCGGCAAATCGCTTCAGGAAATGCGAGAGACGGTCCTTGTAGCTCCAGCACTTACGATTGATCAATCTTCTTGGACTGTTATGGAAATCGCAGGTTTTTTTGCAGCCGCTCGAATCGGTAGCTAATTCCCTTTGTTCTTCATCAACAGAACTTGTTCAACCTGCAAAATGATTATCAACCGAAAGTTTTTGCCAAAGTTCACAAAGTCTTCATCAATTTGGGCAAGAATTGTGATGAAGCTCTTCGTGAGAAATGAGAGAGAGGAGAGAAAATTTTCTGTTATCTTCTGTTAGATGAAAAGTGTGTTTGTGCCAAATGTGATTGTGAGAGAAAAATGATTAACCCTGCATTTCTGTTATGGATTAAATATATATACCAAACACTAATCCAGGTCTTAATTATGCTTAATGAAAAAAAAAGTGAATTAGTGAGAATTGGCTTGTGTGCATTTTGGACTTTAATTCTTTTTGAATTTAGAAGCATGACAGCAGCAAATTAACACTTTGAGCAAGTCCAAAATATCATTTGGGAGCTGTTGGTATTGGCCTCATTTGCAAATTCCCAATATTTTCCAATTTCACCATGTGATGGCTTATGTGTCCATTTTTCCAATTCATTTTCAAATCCAATTCTCAAACCGCAAGGCCTAGGCATGTTGTGAATATTCCAACAAATTTCAAATGCCATTTGTGAGGTGTTGCAAAAATCCCCACTCAAAAATTCCAATTATTTCACAAGTTGGACGATTTTGCCCCTGGTTCATTTAACAGTCCAGTTGAAATTTGACCTTTTGCATTGAGCATTTTTGGGAAAATCCAATGATGCACCCTCAAAGTACATGTCAAATGGAGTTTGTGCATATAAAGAACTTGCAATTTGGACAAAGTATGTGGTAGTTATGGCCTCCCGATTACGGTCTTTTCTGAAATTCATCTGACCATATCTTGCAAACCGTACATTGGATTTTCAAGTTCTTGGACTTTTTGGAAAGGTGAGAACAAGATCTACATCTGTCATGTTGAACAATTTTTCATTTGAAGCTTCCTTGGACTTCTGTTTTTGAGGTCAAAACTTTCCACTTTTGGAAACTTCTATTACAAGTCAGTTGCTATTTTTGGCAGTTTTTGTCCTGACTTGATTTTCTTCCTTTTTAAGCTTTGAGATGTCATTTAACACTTGTTCCAACATGAATGAAGTGTGTCTAACTCATTTCCACCTCCAAATCCATCAGATCATGTACAGTTGACCACAGTTGACTTTTCATCTGATAGATGAATCTGGCAATGCATAGATCAATTTAAACCCCAATCTCCAACTGAAATGGCTCAAGGGTGACACCCTAGCCTCAATAAGCACCATATAGTCACAAAATGAACCCCACAACCATCAGAAACCTCATCTCCTGACTAAGCCCTGACTGGCCCAATGCAACTGATTAGGGTTGACCAGTGGTCAAAACCCTAATCTCAAGGAATCTTCTTCAATCTTCAGATGACGTCCAACCATGATGATGATGATGTATCGATTCCATCAACATGAAGACCAATACCCTTGGGAGTCACAAAACCCTAATTCACAGCTCAATCCTCAGATGGCCCATGATCAATCAGTACAACCCTAGGCTTGCATTTTCTGACTTCCTCATCTTCTGATTCAAGACTTGGGAAGATAGCTTGCACTATGTAACCACATGTTATGCAATATGAAATGCCTAATGTCCTAAAATGAAATGCAAACATGTTAATGCTAGTCCCAAGAGAGGAGGGCAAATTTTGAGGTGTTACACAGTGTTATTTGGAAAATTCCGTTTGAAGTCGGTATATATTTTACTTAGGCGTTCAGTTAAGTCTAGCCTCATCTCGCATTTCATTTTTAAAGTCCAACATCGTTTTGTATTCTATCATTTTTAAAAGTCCAACACCGTTTGGCATCCTATCATTTTTAAAGTCCAACTCTGTCTGGTATTCTATCACTTTTAAAATCCAGCACCGTCTGACATTCTGTCATTTCTTTTCCCCAATAATTTATTATCCCCAGTGAGTCTTCACCCATTCGTCTTTACCATTTTCCTGTGGATCACTAATACCATATGTATCCTTCATTCCCCACAAGTCTGGTTATCATCTATCATAAAAAATCATGCTAGGGTTCACCTAGCAAAAAAAAAAGTCCTTCAGCTCATAACATAGCATGTCATTGCATCTAAGGGAAAACTTCGGGTCTTATATATTTAAATACCTTTCACCCTGAACTCATGAGGATTACCATCACTTATGACATCCAGTAAAGCTATTTAAATAGGGGCAACTGTCATACCCTAAATTTTACCCCACCTAATTCATCTACATTCACCCATTGACATTCATTCATCTATATCTCATTATTTGAAATGACTCCTTATGACCATTGCATATGGTCATAAATGTTTAATTTTCATGCATAAGTCAAGATTAATATTTACTTTGTTTTGTTTCGACGAGTTCATACGTTCCTACATACATATGTTACATGTCCATAATTGACATTTATTTTGAAACTCACCTAACATTTGTTAATTTGGATGCTTACAGATTTTCTTTTTATGAATTTTTCTTAGAGTTTTGGTTGATTTTTAACCAATTAGAGTCACCACCATTTGTTTATTCATGCATACATTGTGGTTAAATTTTAAACTTTTTTCTCGTGTTTATTGGGAAATAGATTTGAAGCTTTATCTTTGTGTTACAATTTTCAAGATTAAATGGGATAGACAAGTCAAATATTTAAACACCATTAGATTAAGCAAGCATTTTGTTATAAAGATTAATCTCTCATTTATTTATTTTACATAATACATAAGTGCTATTTACATCAATTTCTAAATTAATTAAAAAAAAGGGGGGGGGGGGGGGGGGAGGTTGTCTTTCTCAAATGGATACTCTCAACTTTGAGTTCCATATGTTGTTGTGGCTTGCTGTCATGAATAATGGAGCATCAAAAATCCAACCCAAGTAGCAACATAGTGCAACACCTCATACACCATTTAGGCACTTGTTTTGTTCTATGCAAGCAGAAAAAAAGTAGCAAGGTAGCATAATTATGGAAAGAAAGTACCGAGCAAAGAGCTAAAATAGAAATGTGCAAAGCAAAACATTACATGTTTTAGACACATCCTAAGCTTACACTAAAATGGCAAGATCAATATGGCATCTTAGAAAGCATAGTAGACCATTTCCATTCTCATCTTTTTTTTTGCAGCAAACATACATCTCAAACCCCAATCTTCACTATATAAAACCAACATTAATAGAATACCAAAATAAGGAGGAAAAAGTAACCCAAGAGGAAGCCATTAAACAACAGATATCCCAGCAAATCTGAACATCATAAAAAAAACCTAGCTACACCATAACGCATTGCATTGTAAAAAAAAACTAACCACTTTCAAGAAAGAGTACGTTAAGAGAAACAGAAAGATACACTGATAAGTAAGGGGTCCTAGTGAATTGATAACAAACGGTAGAAACAACATAAGAGTCATACACGCAAGCAAAAAGAAGAAGCAGTGGAATCAAAAAGAGCAATATTACCTGGTATTTGCGTTGAAATTGTTCCTCAAATAGGTAGCTTGTTTTTTACCTTCTTTCTCATCTGCATACTTGCTTTGAGGCTGTAACCATTTTCGTTCGTCTCGGGCCTCCTCTTTTTTGTTTCTTTCTTTTATCTACGATTCAGTTTTTGTTGTGTGCATTTTGATGTTGATATATTTTCCATAACATGTTTGGCGTCGTGTTTGAGAGGACTTAGTTTTTTAGGTTAATTTCGATTTGTTTACCAGGGGATTTTACTAGCTTGTTTTCTTTAAATCTCAATTACAGAGAAGAGAGATTAGGGAGAGTTTTGTTTAGGACAAAAATGGCAGTTTATGCAAACTAAATAGCGGATACGAGATGCGATTTTAGAAGAGAGAAAGAGAGATCGTGATAATTGATATTTTTCTTGAGGTGAGTTTGACGAGCGTGTTTCCTAAGAAAACGAGGAGTGACTATTTTGGAACATATTAAAGTTCTTTTTTTTTAACTTGGCTTCATGATTCGGATCCGGGCCAACAAACCTATAACCCGCCACTTCATAGAAAATTTTACCCTATACCCCTACAATTGTACCCATACCCCTACATTAAATTTTTTTTTACCAAAATACCCTCATATAAATAGGGTATATTTTCCCTTTCAATTTTTTTTTACCATTTTCGTTGAAGACTTCCGGAGAAGACAAATATTTGGCGTTTTTGCACTGTATACCGGAACACTTAAGAGTAAGTCTTCCGGTTTGGATATTTGTATACCGAAACACTTCTCTAAAGAGCTCCGGTTTGTTGTCTATAATGGACACTGAACCGGAAGTCTTTTAGAAAGTCTTCCGGTTTGTATACTTGTATACCGGAACACTTTCTTCAAGACTTCCGGTTTGGTTGATGTATACCGGAACTCTTTAAGAAAGTGTTCCGGAAGGCTTTTTGTTTTTTTTTGCTAACCGGAACTCTTCTTGGAAGTGTTCCGGTACGTTTTTTTTTTTTTTTTTAATTTTAATTATTTTTTTTAACATTATTTTTGCAGTGGTTCGAAGAAGAGGTGCAGATGGCCGGATTCCAGTCCGCACGTTAGACCGGGGTGCATCTTCATCTGCAGCTGCAGCTGAGCCGACTGGATATCCAGGAGGGCCGTACGATACGTCTCTTTTGGTGAAGTACGAGCCTTTTTAAATGGACATCCACATTTCTTGGACGCACTTTGGGTACCACTATCACTAATCTTGTGTTTCCCACCTTTATCACAACCAAATATTATTTTGTTACTTCTCCCTCTCTTCCCTGTTTCAGTATCTGAACGACTGATAATAACAGTTACTTTATTGTCGATTCCAACCTTTTTAATCCATCTGATAACCTCTTCTCGTGTACCAAATCTTTCCGTCGTCATAAACGCATCAGTAGTATCTACACATATTTTGGGAAGATTTTCCATTTCTGTAAAAAAAAAAAAAAAAAAAAAAACGTACCGGAAGACTTTAGGAAAGACTTCCGGAACACACATAATGCATACCGGAACTCTTTGGAGAAGAGTTCCAGTATGCAAATTTTTTTGAATTTTTTTTTATATGAACCGGAACTCTTTCCTTAAGTGTTCCGGTTTGTTTATTTTTGTGTTCCGGAAGTCTTTCCTAAAGTCTTCCGGTTTGGAAAAATACATACCGGAAGTCTTTTTGTAGGAGTTCCGGTGCGAGGGGTGTGAAAGTGTAATTTTTGCAATTTTCAACCGAATGGTAAAAATGAAATGGTAAATTGGTTAAAACCAATTAAGGGTAAAATGGGAATTTTTAAATTTTTGTAGGGGTATGAGATTAATTGTAGGGGTACAAGGTAAAATTTTCCACTTCATAACCCTTCTGCCCTAGGCCCAACTTCCTTTTCATTTATTTGGTTTCTTTTAGAAAAAATGAAATAAATATAAAATAGAACCAACCTTTTTATTAAATTTAATTTAAGTTTTTTTTTGAATATATCAAAACAAAAATGGTAAAAAAATATTTTCTTTATTTAAATTTTATCTTTTTAATAAAGTAAGATCTCCTAACTTTAGAATATATAATAATAAATTTTTTCCCTTCAAAATATGTATATATATAAAGAGGGATTAGATTCCTTTAAAATGATAGTTTATTTTTATTTTATTTATTGAGTTTTATATGATAGGAACTTAGTTGTAATTTGCTTTTTATATCTATATAAAAATATAAAGAATATAATAATATCTTAATCTAAAAAAAAATCTAAGTAAAATAAAATATATAATTTTGTTTTTCTTTTTGAAGTAATTTTGTTTTGATTTTATAATTGTCATTATTTGCATGTTTGTTTATTTAGTTTTCAATTTCTTATATTTATTATTTATTTATTTTATTTCATCATTATCCTCCAATTTTTAAAATGTATCCTCCACCCTTTATTTGTAATTGTGTATTTATTTCTTTATTGCTTTCTCTTTTATTTATTACGTAGAATAATAATTAAATAGATAATAGGTAAAAAACCTAAATATAAAATCAAAACTTTTCAAAAAGAACAAAAAATTATAAAGCACTCGATTCAACATCGAGCCACATTTCTTAAGACAAACCACCAATCATTTCCATTCACTTTACTTCATCTGCAAATCATTTTCAAAACCCTAAAACCAATTCAAACTTTTTCATAATTGTCAATAAAAAGTTTGATCCAACGTCAAGTTCCTTTTCCAAATAAATTGAAAATAACTAACCCTTAACAACTTTGACCATCTTCATAACAAAATTGGAAGAAAAAGATTATCGGGATAAAAAGTCAAGTTGTAGTCTCGAGTATTAGATCAAAATTGTAAGAGCTTGCAAATCATAAATACTCGTCTTTCAAACCCAAAAATTCATCAAACACATTCAAATATTTTTGCCTCTTGGCCCAACCGTTAAACCATTTTCAAAAACGAAAGACATTATATCTTAAGATGATGTCAAGTAATACTTCATCTACCATCGTTGAGTTGAGATAAGTGGTATTTTCTCGTGAATATTGATACCTAGAAACTCATTCAATGTGATGCAAACGTCCGCTCCTCACTTGTTTTGGGTAGCAAGCAATGTTTTTTTCGTCGATTGAGACAAAATAACTTTAGCTAAAATTGACCAAAAAATAAAATACTTTCTACCCAAAACTACGCATGTCTTGAGTTCTCTACTACACCCAGAGATACGTAGGAGCAAGATTCAAAATCTTGTCAGACACATTAATAGAAAATCCAAAAATATTTTCCTTTTTCTTTTTACACCCTAATAAAAAAATAAAACCTTTTGTCCCTTTTTTGCTTTCAATAACTTGAGAAGCCTAAAATTTCAGGCTAACATTAATGCACACAACTAACCAAATGATTCTTGTTGAGTACAACAACCGTGAGGGGTGCTAATACTTTCTCCTTGTATAATCGACTTCTGAACCCTGATTTGGTTGCAACGACAAGTAATCATTTTCATTCTTTTAGGGGTTTTATCGGTATTTTCCTTTTCCCTCTTTGGGAATAAATAAAGTTTAGTGGTGACTCTGTTAAGTCCATTTTATGAGCGTGTGATTATGCTTCGCGAGGCCGTGTTCTCATTTTTCGAGGTACGACAATATGCAACACCAACATTCATCACAAAACAATTAAGTGGTCAAAACTATTATGTAAATGAATGAATTATCAAACATAAATAATGCATGAGCAATTATACAAATGCTCAAATGCACATGATTAGTAATACACATTTAAAAAGACTTAAATGCAAACAAGAACAATAAAAAGTATATGCTATAGAGATAAATGAGTAAAGGTACGGATGTAATAAGCAAACCAATCTGCAACTCTAGCACAAACACATATAATGATATAAACAAACCAATCTGCAGCTCTAGACAAACATATATAATGAATTATATTCATATTTCTATATAATGAAGTTGTTTGAAAGTGAATGAAATATTCTTTAGTTCAACTCCCGTAGTTCCTTTCAATTATCTTTTGTTCCTTTAGATTTTAGCTTAGTATCCTTTAGTATTTATCTCACCATTATCTTGGCCAGGTTATAACACAAATAAAGTCCTTTTGATTTTTGTGTACATGTATTTCAAATGTAGATATTATAGTATTTTCAAGCTTATGATAGTTCTAACTTTCATGATGTACTTTGAGTGTAAACAGATAACCTAAACACTTAAGAGTGATAGAATATTATATCATGTGAGGATCTTGCCAATTTTTATGTATTCTTTGGTAAATTATCCTCTTATTTTTTTGATTGTCACATGAAGTTACTCACAAATGTCATTTCCTTGAAGCTTAGAATGAGGATTTTATTTACCCCTATGTGATCCTGAAAGTATTTTAAATTGCATATCCTGTTTTTGTTCTTGTTTCTCGTTTTTAGTTTTGTATTTATTTTTAAGTTAGAATTTTGCTCAGAGTGACAAAGTTCAAGTGTGAGAGAATTGATCAATGTATTTTAATACATCATACTTTACTTTGTGCTACAACAATTTTATAATTTCTTGCATTATTTTCATTATTTTTAATATATTTTTGATGTTAAGTTTAAATTTACTTTGATACCCTATCATACTTTACTTTGTGTTGTTGTCGGGACTCCCTATTGATTTTAGACAATTTAAGAATCCTAGTTTATATTCTTCTTAGATTTTTTTTGTCTTTTTTTGTTGATTTTCATGGTTGCATTATAGTGGTAACTATCTCAATCTATCAGGTGACTTTATAAGCCACTATTTTAAATTGCTCCGAAATTTTTCCATATAATAAGAATTGAATCAACACAAAATCTAATAAGTCACTATCAAATATGCCTAATAAAATCACTAATAAAATAAAATTCAAAATCAAATTAATACATAATCAACATAAAATCAAATAAAATCAGAAAGCACTACAATGCAAAAATTACAAAAATGGCAATAATATCCCTATTAAGAAAAATAATGGAAAAATAGAATTGCGATTAAAATAAAATATAAAAATTATGAAAATATGACTAAAAATCAAATAAAATCAACTAAAGAATCTAAAAAAAAAATTGGATTTTTTAAAAATATCAAATAAAATAGAAAAAAAGGAACTAGCAATTTTGAGGGTCATTAGAAGTCTTTTCAAAGGGAGTACTATTTGTTGATTTTTTTTTCTAATTTTATGGAAAAATTTCGAAGCAATTCGAAACAGTGACTTACAAAGTCATCTGATAGGTTGAGATAGTTATCACTATAATGCAACCTTGAAAATCAACAAACAAAGACAAAAATGAAAACAAGACTCTAAACAAGATTCTAAAATTAACTAACATTAACAGAGAGTCCACGACAATGACACCAATTTGATTTGTTATCGCACACGAGTAAAAAATGAGTAAATAAAGTGTAGAATAAGGAAGCGACACTCGAGTCGTATCGCAAGGACTCTAAGTTGATTTAAACAAAGGAAAGAGACAAAAAAGGGAATCATAGGTTTTTAAACAATTCAAAATAAAGAAAATGATTACAATTATGATCAACAAATTAATCTACTGACTCAGTAATTTCAGACTTATCATCGGGTATTATATCACCAATTTCCTAAGCGAATTCAATTACTATTTGATTATAGTATCGATTAACAAATGTGATCAACACTATGTGAATTATATTTATATTTTCCGCATTAAGCATGACGGCTGATAATCGAACGAAGTTAATGAATAAGCTAAGTTAACACGCGGAGTTAAGGAACATGCATCGATCAAATTTAATAAACATTATTATATGCAACTCGAATTAAGCAAACAAGAATACACAAAACATGATTGAAAGAAATTGAATAAAACTGATAATATAATAACCTCAAAGTCTTGATGAAATTCACAAAAAGTATATTAGCCTTGGAGTTTAGCCGGTCATGTAATCCTAATACTCTCTCTAATTCCTATAAATTGTCTAACTTTCCCTAATGCTGAGTTTAACTTAAATAATAAAGAAAATTGGGTTTTAAGAGTAACGACACGAAAAACATAAGCTTACCCAAAGCTAACTAATTTATATTTATAAAGTCCGGAACGAAAACTGATAATTTGAATCCTCTGCACTCCGAATTGGCTTATAACATCAACATAAAACTTATAGCTCTTTTTCTTAGCTTTCCAACCCATACTAGGATACGTCAAACAAAATCTCATAGCTCTAATTATGATCTACATAGTGAGAAGATATCAAATTATAGTTTATTCTAAAAATAAGCAAAATAAATAAAATTGACGTATTAAAAGTAGTATAAATAATGCAAGAAGTTATAAAATTGTCGTAGCACAAAGTAAAATATTGTGTATTAAAATACACTAATCAAGTAACTTAGAGTTTCCTCGAACGAGAACTAACCTAAAGTATATCCAAAGGAGTACAACTGAAGTCTGGCCTAAGAGACTTTAAGTAAAGTCTTGTATGAGGGATTGATAGAAGTCCATCCCAAGGGGCTAAACACCTTGTTTGAGGGACTTTGAGTCTCACCCGTCGAGGCTTAAGATACAATCTCTTCTGAGGAACTGAGAGACCCATCAAAACAGGCTCATCTAAGCGTCGCGCCCAAGTAACACAGAGTTTCCTCGTCCAGGATCTAACTTGAAGTCCCGCCTAAGGGACTCAACGTCTCGCCTGAGAGACTTGGGGCCCCTTAGACAAACACCTCAAACGCTTTATTGTTTAAAGTGCTTTGACGTTTATCAAAGCCCTTGTGCTTTAGAAACTGTGTGGTGATATATTTGTAAAAGATCTTTTAAGAGCAATAGAGTGCCAATCTCCCTTAAGATGCGACTCATATCCACCGTCCGTCATTAGGGACTGCCTCGCACTATATGGTGATATATTTGTAAAAGACCTTTTAAGGGTAAGGGGATGTCAATATCCCTTAAGGTGAGACTCTTATTTGTCGCCCACCATTAAGGTTTGCCTCGCACTGAATGCTCCTTACTCTCCCAATCATGGGAAACGTGATAAAAGATATTCCTCGGCCAGAGAGAAATCATTATCAATAGTTTACTCTCATCTTCTTATGAAATAGAAATTCAACGGTCCAACATTGACTGAGTGAACGATTATCATTCCCAAAGAAACCATAGGCCTAAAGTGCCTTTATAAATACCTAAACCTTATGGTTGAGAAACAAATCATAACTTACCCAGAATAACGCATAACCCAAGAGTTTTTCACATCATGTGAGCTAACTCTCTCTCTCATTACCATAAACACCACCAAACAAGACCTTTCGCCACCGCGGATAAGCTCTCACCACCAGAAAAATACTACGGTTTCTGGTCATCCTACTAGTTTAGAGCATGGTTTAAAATTGTAGCCCACAACCGCAATTGCACACACAATATTGCTAATATGGTAGTCTCTGCAACCGCATTGAACCGCAATTGCGGTGTGGATTAAAACAACGCGTCTGACCGTCATTAGAAATCACATCAGACAATTTCGCCCAGATTTCTTCAAATATTTTCATTAAAACTTAAAATTTAAGAAATCTCAAACTCAATTTAGTTCCTATGTAATAAAAAAAATATTAATATCTAGTATTTCTTAACCATATATTTCAAACTCCTCTCAATTAAAATTCACGTTACGAACGATCGCAATACATATCACAACAACCACAATAAATACAATCACAACACGTACAACCACATCCGTGGTTTTAAAACCATAGTTCAGAAGTTCACACACTAGTGTGCTTTTTTGACAAGTACATGTATGTTAAATCGATGGTTCTCTATTGCCTTTAAAACATCTTTGGCCTTTAGTTTTTAACCATCAATCCTACCTTTTTCATGTTAAGTAAAATATTATCTTTTTCCTTTCTCCGTATATGATAATAACAATATTCATCCTTGATGTTGACATTATTAGTGACATTATGTTACCGTATATATATAGCAGTATTAACAAAACAAAAAAACATAATGCACTGTTGCGTTGCATATGAATATGAATCCATTCACAACAAATAAAAATATAGTGACGATTGATTGGTAATGGATGGATGGGTGGAGATGCTTTAACACCTTCCTCAATACTCGACACGTGTCCCTCTCCTTTCTCTTTTCAACCCATTTTCCTTTCATTAAAAAGTTTCTTTTTTTATTATTATTTTTTCTCTCTCTTTCTTCTTCTTCTTCTCCAATTCCTCTCTGGCGATTCCAACTCTCACCCACCCAGGTATGCATACATCATCAAAATTCATCTTTTCTTCATTCTATGTTAATTTCTTCAATCTAATTAATGGTTTCATGTATCAATTTCAGCAGGAAATTCAGAATTAGTGAACTCGAGAAAGAATCTAATTAGGTAATGAAATCTTTTACCTTTCTTTTATTGTATAATTGTTAGCTCAGATCCAGGCAATTGGTTATTTTATGTGGAAAAATGGTGTTTTTATCTTTTTAGGGTCTTGGGTTTCTTTTTCTTTCTTTCTTGTATGATTTTATATATATATGTATCTATCTATCTATAAGTTTTTGAGGATTTAATCTCTTTTTATTTGGTGCAATCTTTTTTTTTTTTACAGATAAAGTTTGTTTCTTTCAAGTTTCAGCTTTCAAGCAGTTTGTTTTTCACTAGAGTTTACACAGATAGACAGATGGGAGTAAGGTAGTATTTGGAAAGCTGTAAGGTAGAGCTATTTTTGGTCAAATTATCGATAAATGGAAGTTCAGATGGACTGTTGTTGGCAAGATCTGAATTTGAGTTTCGCCGAATGGTTTTAACTAGTCCATGCTTTGGATGATTGAGTTTGTTTTTTCTTAGATATGAAAAATCGTCTTGTAGAATTTACTCCCCGTGTTCTTGGATTGTTTTCGATTGGAAAATCGATTGGGGAATCAGTGAAAATATGGCTAGCTGTGTGATATTAGAAGGGTGGGATTGTGACTTTTTGTATTACTTAGACAAAGGTTCTGATGGAAGAAATGTCGGTTGCAGTGCCATTAAGAGCAAGTAATTCAGTGTGTGATAATCCAACTATAGCTACTCATATGGATGTTTCGAGACTTAAGTTGATGGCAAATGCAGAGCTGATATCAAATGCTATAACTACGATATCCGCTGATAGTTTTTTAGGTTCTGAGGAGGATCATATTGATGACAATCTGGACGATGAGGTTGGTGTTTCGGCAGTCGCACCACCTTTGCATGGGAGGGAAGGGGAAATTCTTTTGTTGAATATGATATCTCAAGGTAGCGATGAACTTTTAGTCCCAGAAGTTGATGAGGATGATTCATTATCATTAGAAGGAGATCCGATTATTTACAGCACTCTATCAATAGCCAGTGAGAATAGTAGTGTTTGTGGAGATGAGTTCTTCAGCTCGGAAGATAACTCAGATTTTAGGACAAGGAGTTCGATGGACTCCATGGACATAGATAAGAACATCTCTTCTGTCGAAGTTGTTGCTAGCGCTGCTGTTTTTGACGATTCAAATCTGGAGGCAGATATTATGAGCGAACCCCTTGCTGCAGCACCGAGCCTTGGAGACGAAACAGGAGTTAGGTCCGTCCCAAGGCCTACTACAGCTGTTCTTCATCAACCACCTCTTGAAAAAGGGGTGGGTGGAACAGTCGGTCGGAGTGTTTTTGAATTGGATTGTACCCCACTTTGGGGATTTACATCTTTGTGTGGAAAAAGACCTGAGATGGAAGATGCTGTTGCAATTGTACCTCGGATGTTGAAAATTCCTATTCAAATGCTAAATGGTAACAGGAAATATGATGGAATTAACAAGGATTTTAATCAGCAGACAGTTCATTTCTTTGGAGTATATGATGGCCACGGTGGCTCTCAGGTAAAAAAAATTATTTGTTTTAAGGGTCTGTATGGGTTTGACTTATATGAGCTTATTTATTGACATAAACACTTGTGAGAAATAACTTAAGACATGTGCATAAGTTGTTTTAAACTTATATATGTAAATACTTAAAGATAGCTGTTATGAAAACAATTTGACTTTTTTGTTGTTGCTATAAACGCCTTATTAAGCTATTTATGAAAACATGACATAATTGTGATTCTTGTCTCCAATTTTTAGCATTTTTCTGTCTGTAAATCTTCACATTGAGCTTGCTTTCTTGTTTAGGTGGCAAATTATTGTCGTGATCGTATGCATTTGGCTTTAGCCGAGGAAGTAGAATTGTTCAAGGAAGGTCTAAGACTTGGAGGCCCCAAGGATGATTGTCAAGCTTTATGGAAAAAAGCTTTCACTAATTGTTTTTTGAAGGTTGATAATGAAGTTGGGGGGAAAGTCAATTGTGAACCTGTTGCACCAGAAACTGTTGGTTCCACCGCTGTTGTAGCTATTGTTTGTTCATCCCATATTATAGTTTCAAACTGTGGTGATTCCAGAGCGGTTTTGTGCCGTGGAAAAGAACCCATGGCTTTATCTGTGGATCATAAAGTAAGCATACCTCCAATTATAGTTTTGCACATTCTTTGGGGAAAATACTATTTACTGATTTACATAAACTGGTGTCTGATTGTGATATGGTAGCCAAATCGAGATGATGAATATGCAAGAATAGAGGCAGCTGGTGGCAAGGTAATACAATGGAATGGTCATCGTGTATTCGGGGTTCTTGCAATGTCAAGGTCTATTGGTATGTACTAAATCCTCAGCTTAATTAGAGGTTTCTATTTGACTTCCTTCCCAGTGCATCTGTATGATATACATCTTAGTTTATGAATGAATGGAAAAGGTGGTACATTACATCGTTATATATTGTATGGGATGTTGTTCATATCAAGATTGCGAAAATTACTAATTTTAGTGTTTTGTGATGCATATCATTTATTTTACACAGTACGTGATTCTTCAAAGTTGTAGTTCAGAATAGTTTATTTCTATCTGGAATAAAGAAGTTTTGTTGGATATCTCTTTCCTACCAGTGCATTGGCTTGTGTGATGAATAAAATGTTTTTCACCGTTAATAGTATTCCATTAAAGCCAGAAGATCTTTATGCGACTTCAAACATTCACCGTTATAAAATGTTTCTTAAGTTGCAACTGAGGCTTGTATGATACTTAGTTAGTTCAACTAAAACGTTTTTGCTCATCGTTCTTCTGGCTTTCAGGTGATAGATATTTGAAGCCATGGATTATTCCTGAACCAGAAGTTACATTCCTCCCTCGTGCAAAAGACGATGAATGTCTCATTCTAGCCAGTGATGGCTTGTGGGATGTCATGACGAATGAAGAGGCATGCGACTTAGCTCGTAGGCGCATACTTCTCTGGCATAAGAAAAATGGCTCAGAGCTGTCATCAGTAAGGGGAGAGGGAATCGATCCTGCTGCACAGGCAGCTGCAGAATACCTATCAAACCGTGCTTCGCAAAAAGGAAGCAAGGATAACATCACTGTCATCGTGGTAGATTTGAAAGCTCAACGAAAATTTAAGAGTAAAACATGATTGTTTAATGAACTGCTCTTAGGTGTTTGAATACATAAAAGCTGAATTCAATCCATTATAGTTTGGCTCAGTAATTTTTCATCTGGGCGCATAGATTGAGCACTCTGCACTAAATGATAGATTCCCCTTTTGTTAGAACACTCAATTGATTAAGAGTTTCATTGTACGCTGCTGCATTGGGGCTATGTAAATCTTTGCTGCTTATTGTAGATATAGGATTATGTGTCTTTCACATGTGTCGGCGACTCAGCGTCAGCATATTGTATTCGATTTTAAGCCTCTTAGAGAACAAAGGCTCTGAGGTATCTGCTTCATATAGTTTTCACCTGTGCTGTTTATATAAAAGTGGTAGCTATTTGGCATTGTTGTTTTCAACTGTGATTTTCAGTCATAATCTTCTGTTATACTTCACAATAGTAAACTCATATCACCATGTTTCTTTGGATATATGAACACGAGAACACTTGTATTTTCAAGCCCTACTTGTGCATTGTGCAGTGGATTCATATAATTTGATCGTGACTGAGTCTGAGATTGAACTGTAATGATGATGGTAGATGGTATAGCTGCAGCCAAAGTTTCTTATATCAAAAACAGGTGCACTTGGAGATAACATAAGATATTTTGCTTACTAAAAAACTCCGAAATATTCAGCATGCTTGTGGTGAAGCAATATTTATTACAAGGCTTTTTATTAAGCTTTTATGTGGTTATTATGATTGATGATTCCATAAATATCTAAGAATGTTGCTGTTCTGATTCTGATTGCCGCAAGCAATAAGACAAGATAAAAGGTCCTACTTGTCTGCCAGTGTCATTCTTTCATGTTTTGCAATGGAATAAAAGTGGATGAAAATGACTAATGAACTATCTTGTTTGCCAAGAGTTGTCACTAAACCCAGCTACTTTATTGTTGCATTAATTAATAAAGATACCCATAATATGGATTTTGGACTTATTTTCCTTTCTAGAAATACATGATTGAAACTTGCAAGGGAAAAAGTTCAAACAAACACTTAGAATTTTATCTCATTTTCATATAAGCATTGACTTGCAGATCCATAAGATATTAGTACACTAGTAGGACCATCCTTGGCCACAATAATGCTGATCTATGGACATGGACATGGACATTTTTGGTGAATGGGCTATATGGATTTGATAGCATATTCTTAGCATAATAATTCTGAAACTTTGACAAAATAGAAACGCAAAATAAAGTGGGTGTTGTGTATGTCCTTGTCATTCTCTTTAATTTGAACAGCAACAAGCATTATTGAAATTCAATCAAAGGTTACTGTCCACTCTAGATTACTATATATCTCACGGTTTTTATAGTTGGTCCACTAATGCATTATTCAGAAAATGGTCCACCTTAAACAAACTATCATACCATGTTCTACAGAAGAAACTCTACTATTATTACTTAGTTTCCGGGAGTTTGAAAGACACAGCATGTCTCAGAAAGTCGCATAGCATAGAAAGGAAAAGTCATAACCATTATTATTATATGAAACTACACTTCAAACAAGGGGAAGCATGGCCTAGTATTTCCTGTATGCCAACTCCTTTATAACATCAGCAAGACCCTTTTCATTCTTAACACTCTGAACCCAGTTTGCATTTATATTAACTCGCTCGAGGCTCTGCTTCAAAGTTCTAACAATCGCGGGCATAGGATGGCTATCAAAGAATTCCTCTACTTCCTTTGCCTTCTCAAGGGAAGTAAACTGCGCCAACAGAAAACAGAAGAAAAAAAACGGAATTATTATTGAGCATTCTATTACTATATGCAACACTCCAGAATTAAGGGGTGTCAAACTTGCTAAGAAAAACATTGGAAAAAGCAAAGAGAAGAAGACAAACCGGTGAGACAGTTGCACTGACAAAGCGAGTTATTAAAAATCCAGAACCATAAGTTTTTGAGATGTGTTCCCAATTTTCCTGTATAAAATTAAAGAACCATAAAAGACTTGAAGATAGAAAGAAATGCGGTTAACACAAAATAGACTTCATAATCTCCATCAGCTTTTTCTCTTCAAAATCAAAGCACGGAGTAAATCTTAGCATGCACTTTAGGCTTAGAGATAAACTATGACAGATGACAGGAAATCTTGGTATGAGATTTAAGGAAGTATTTAAACTCTAGTTCTACGATCAAGTTTTCTCCGAATATAAACAATGAAACTAAACTTTTTCAAATGATCAATTTCCTAAACCTTTAAAGGAATCTAACAGTTATAAAATTAAACCAAAAAATGTAGTACACTTCATCTCTATTCAAATATTTCACACTCCAAATGACTACTGCAATACTATGATATGTTATTTATACCTTAAGCCATGCCCAAGCCACATCTCTTCCTTCCCGATTGACACCGAGTCCAAAAACAGCATCCTGACTTCGGACCTTGTACATGCGTGACAGCATATTAATCTCCAAACTAATAATGATAATATGCCAACTTTTTTTTATCTAATTATGTATTATGAGTTCAAATAATATCTTAAAATTAGATACCTCCGAAGATAACATAAAGTTAAGAACTTCAAGAATTAGGTCTGGATCAGATGAAGAAGACAGCGAGCCTACAAGCATAGAAAATATTAGTATCTAGCCTAAAAAATACCGTGTTATGCCTTCACTGAAGATATTTCATTACCCAGAATACGCGTTTTCTCCTGACTTAGGTCAGTTTCTCTGTATAGTTTCAGAAGTGATTCATAACCCGAGCGGTTAGATTTGGTTGCCCGTTTCATTACAGCCACGTAAACTGCCTGCCAACATTAAAAAAAGTCATCAAAAGAAGAATACATAAGAAGATTCCATATGTTCAAAATTTCTAATGATGCTGCAGCGAACCCTTCTTATATCAGGTGGAAGAAGTGGAGTATTTTTGTTTTCTAAGAAAGCCTGGAATCGCCTGCTTGCTTCATCCAGTGTCAGATCATGTCCAAGTTCAGCAAGGGAAGTCAAAATTTCTCCTCTCAACAACGCATCATCATGAGTTTCTCCTGGTTTAGGATCCCAACCAAGCCTCCTGCAAAGCAATATAAACAGGAAAGTTGTAGCAGAAATACTCTAATTCCTTAAAAAAATCGTTAACCGCAATATAAACCAACTTACTCTGCAGAGTACTGGAGAACATTAATAGAAAACTGTTTGAAATAATTTAGCAAGTCTGGAACTGCATCAGCTGCAATATTTTGAACTTTAGAACTTATCTGTAAAACAAGAGAACTGAAATTAGATCCAATAAATAACCTATGTAACTAATGAGCAATATTGGGAAGAAAGCATTACTGATATCAGGTTAGAGAGCACAGTATAATCATCTTCCTCCCTATAAGCTGCCATCAAGTTAAGCAAGGAGGTCAATGATTCTTTGCGAGCATTACAAAGTGCATATGTATCATCCAAAATTCCTGTCAAAGTAGTAACTCACAAATTATCAGTATTTTCCTCTTCTACCATTGGAACTAAATTGTTAAGAGATTATCTAATTTACCAAACCGGTCTGATGGAGATAATATTTTTTTCTCTATTGCATATCTAAGTTTAGCAGCAAGCAACTCATCATATTTCACCCTGTAGAAACCAGCCTGCTCCATATTAATTTTAATCCAAGATTTGCTGTCTTCGGTAATCGGGGAACCGAGTAACTCTTTAACATCACGTGTTTCAGATTTTGTTTGGAAGAGGAAATTTTTGTGGACGTCATATGAGCCAAAGCATAATGTTATTGGAACAATCCATTGGCCTTCCCCTTGAGCACCACTTGACAAGAATTGTGACTGCCGATAAACATACAAGGCTCCCAAGTTACAATACACATAAAGGGTTTTCTCTGAAGATAATCACGACAAGAAACTAATGAAAAGGTTGGATGCAATGGTACCTGATCAAACTCCAAATTCTGATTGTTGACTTTAACAGATACAACAGGATATCCTTGCTGCTTAGTCCATGTGGTCATTAACTTATTCACAGGTTCACCAGATCCTTCCTCAAGTGCAGCCCATAGATCCTCAGTCTTAGCATTTGAACAAGCATGCTTTTTTATATATGAAGCTAGTGACCTCTGGTTAGATAAAAAAAACAATGTGAGAATTTAATCACAAAAAGTGCAATATATAACTTGGCTTGGCCATGTTCTAGTTCATGCATAATTTAGTACTATACGCAAATTCTAGTACATCTGTATATGAGTCATTGAATACATACAAGATGCCCAGCCAACTACACCGTGCAACCTACTTAGTCAGCCCACTCCATTCATAGTGAATAATCAAAGTTGAGAGAAAATAAAAAAACTGGCAACAATATTTTACTTATGCTGTGAATAGTGATACTCCCTAGTTCCCTTCTAAATGTCGCTTTTGTAGAAAAATTTATTCCTATTTAGTTATCATTTTCAAAGTTCAATGCAACATTAACTATTATTTTGTCAACCATACACTTAACTATTTATCATAGAGAAATAACTGGAATGAGATAATACATGGTTGAAGGTATTATAAAAAGATCCATAAAAAATAACAATTTTTTTTATTTACTTGGTATGTGTAAAAAAACCTTAAAACAACAGCTAAAAGGAACAAAGGGAGTATAATTTATCATCCCCATATGAGCAGTTCACTGTGGGTTCTCATTCCATAAAATCTGGCATTGGACATACAGTTTTTATGGAAGTGGTAAGAGGCTAAGTACCAACCTGAAAGCTTTCAGCACCAAGATAGCTTTGCAGCATCCTAATAACAGATGCACCTTTTTTATAGCTTATTGCATCAAATATCTCATCAATCTCACGAGCATGATTTATCTCCACCTGCAAAAATAGTTTACGAAGATAAAAATAGACAGACAATATAATTAACTTTCAATTGTGTATTATATATATATATATATATATATATATATATATATATATATATATATATATATACAGACACACACATATATACAATTAATAATATAATCAATGCATTGCATGAAAAATTAATCTGCATGAAATTCCAGATCAGATAAAGTGAGCCAAATTTCTTATTTAGTCAAACTGAACCCAAGAAAAACTGAGACTAAACATTACCTCAATTGGGTGGGATCCGGCAAGCCCATCTAGTCTAAGACCTGCCTCACTTTCATGAAGAAATTGAGACCATATTTTCCACTCAGGAAACAAGCCATCAGCAGCTAAATAACTCACCTGACCACACCAAAAGAAGACGAAAGAGCGAAGGAAAACTGCCAATTAGTTATAAAAATTAAAAAGCACCAAAAATAACAAGACTCTGTACGGCTTATAATATGATGTGAGTCACAAAACTTACCCATGTTGCAAAACCTTCATTCAGCCATAAATGGGTCCACCACTCCATTGTAACAAGATTGCCAAACCATTGATGTGCTAGTTCATGAGCTACAACAATTGCAACCTTAAAAGCAACCAAAGAATGTAAGAAATATTTTTGATCCTCCGGTTATTAATAAAAAAGACTGGTTTTGAATTTGAGATTGGGGAACTTAAGCCTCTGACACAGAAACAATTTTATGAAAAGAAAACTACCCTCTGTTTGTTAGCAGCAGCAGAATGCTGATCATCATAGAGCAAAGCAGTCTCCCGGTATGTAACCAAACCATAATTCTCCATGGCTCCAGCAGCAAAATCAGGAATTGCAATCATATCCAATTTTGGCAAGGTGTAAGGAGTGTCGAAGTAACTGTTGATTATCATAGTTAATTGGCTAATGAATGATAGGTAATAAGAGCAGATGAAATGAAGATTAACATATATAACCCACCATTATCCACTTGCAAACCTAATATATGAAGGACGGCAATGTCATATGGTAGTAGAAAGACTACATATAAACAGCCACAAAAAGGTTTGATATATATATATATATATATATATATATATATATATATATATATATATAAATAAGGCTTTTTCCCATTAATATTAGGCTGTTAGTCTTTATATATATATATATATATATATATATATATATATATATATATATATATATATATATATATATATATATATATATATATATATATATATATATATATATAAAATAAGGCTTTTTCCCATTAATATAGGCAGTTAGTCTTTATATATATATATAAAGGTCTACATAATAAGGCTTTTTCCCATTAATATTAGGCGGTTAGTCTTTGGGGGTGGATAGTGGTGCTTGGAAGCCAAACGTACCAAGAAAGGATGTTGTGTGCCATAAACTTGCAATGAGAGGATAGAAAACCAAACTGTGCATAGAAACTGATAGGGACTTGGGTATTATGGGGTGCCCAAGTCTCACGTTGAGTAGTATGAGATGCTTAGCGGAGTATTTAAGTGGCTTGATTGGCACTTCCCTCTTGATAGCTAGATTTTAAGGGAGGGTTCCCTCAATGCTTGGATACATATCATTTGGTATCAGAGATGATTGTTGGTGGCTCGGAAAGGGCTACCTACAGTGGGGCTGACTTGGAAAGGTGCTTGGTGGAGTATTTAAGTGGCTTGATTGGTTCTTATCCCTTGATAGCTAGCTTTTAAGGGAGTGTCCCCAAATGCTTGGATACATATCATTTGGTATCATAGCTGATTGGCTCGGAGAGGGCTACCTATGGCGGGGCTGACTCGGAAAGACCAATTAAAGTGTTGTAGAATGCAGCAACCCGAGGCACCTAAGATGGGGCTGACTCGGAAAGGCCAATTAAAGTGTTGTAGAGTCAGCAACCGGGACGTGAGCTCTCAGGGGTGGTGGTATGATATAGGTACTTGGGTATTATGGGGTACCTAAGTCTCGGAAAAGTAGTATGGGATGCTTGATGGAGTATTTAAGTGGCTTGGCATCTCTCATCTGCTTGTTACTGGGTCTTGTTTCAGTTTTTCTCTTTTTTTGGGTCACACTTCTTTTGTAAAGTAGTTGTCACTTGAGACCCCCAAAAATATATAATTTTTCATGTTTTGCCGCGACAAGGTGGATTAATGGAATTGAATATAAATAAAGACCAGAAATTTTTGTGATAGATAAATTCCTGCTAGGGAAACAGAGGATTGTAATGCTTACTCCTTGTATAGTCCCAAAGTTTTCACAGCAACATCAAGTGCAAATTTCCCTTGGTTTGCCTTGCCAACTTGACAATACACTCGGACTTTGACCCCTGTAGAGAGGTTAAATTCAAGAACAAAAGGGAAAGTCAGAACTAAAAAATAAGGGCAATAACTAAAATGTGCATAGCAAACATGACTTTACCATCGGGAGTGTGATCTTCCACATAATCAAACAAACCAACGACGACAGCAACCAAATATGTTGACATGATTGGTGATTCTTGATATGAAACAGTTTTGAGATTGTTATCAATTTTTTCTTCAGCAACTGGCATGTTGGAAAGAGCAACAAGGTCGGAAGGCACATCCAATGTAATCTTGAAAGTGGCCTGCAATATTAATCACAATGAATAGTCATCCAAACCTCAAGGCATTCATGATTAGTTACGGTCTTACCACAAACAAAAAGGAAAAAGGGAAAAGTCAGGGAATAGATACAAACCTTGCAAGCAGGTTCATCCCAACAAGGAAAGCATCGTCTGGCATCAGCTGGTTCAAACTGTGTAACAGCCATATTCCTCTTCTCACCATTATGCTCATATTTGCTGCATATAAATAAGCATGTTCATATGATGTATGGTAACCAATAGGGTTCTCAAACAAACAATTTAAAAACCAGTAAAATCCCAACTTGTTAAGCTCTATCCCTACTTAAATTTGACTCAAATTAGTCCCTACTTTGAAAACTTTTTACGAATCAGTGGTCAAATCAAATGCAGATTAAAGCATCAATCCAGAAAATCATTTTAGTCTGAACTTGTTACTGGAACTTTGAAATCAAGCAAGCAAAAGGAATAGCTTAAAAAAACAGTTACCTTCTGTAAAAACCTTTCATTCTATCATTCAATATTCCTTCAAACTGAATATTCAATACACCCAATCCAATAGGTATTTCCTCGGAAAACTCCAATACCAGAATTTCATCATCTTCAAATAATTCAACTTTCGTAGGTTTGAAAACCTACAAAAAGACATTCATCGATCCTAAATAAATAAAAAAATTGATAGTTGACGAAAAAGAGTTGAGAAATGAGAGTACCTTGGAGGAATCACGGTTGGTAAATGAAACGGCATTGTTACCGACGGTGAGCTCGGCGGCATTGAGAACGATGAAATGCGTAGCGGTGATGATGTCGAGATTGACGGCGACGGAACCGGAGAAACGGCAATCGATGAGGTCGGGTTTAAGCCTAATGTCGTAACGGTTTGGAACAGCGAATTTGGGGAGACGAGGTTGTCCTTTGAACTGATCCATCTTGATGCGACAGAGAGACACAGAGGAATAAATTTGTTCGGTTAATGATTCGAATTGACACACAATACAGACGGGTCCAACTCTTAGTACTTGTAGTGATGATGAACTAATCAATACGACGTCGTTATGTTTGTCTAACTTGTACTCTTGTATCATGGGTTAAGTATAAGTTTCTCTAACGTGTACTCTTGTTCTTAAATGGATTAATTACTCCCTCCCTAAGCAAGAATCAATTTTTTCACACTTATTAAAAAAATTAAATGTTTATATTTTATAACATATGTTTTATAGAAAGGTGTAAAAACAATTTATATTGTTATTTATGGAAAAAATAAGAGAGAAAATAAATTATTGAACGCAAATAGATATTAATAAAATGGTGTTTGAATTTCATCTTTTATCTTTATCTCTTAGAATAAATTAATTTTTATTGAGAGTGGTTCAAAAATAGAGAAAGGGAAGAAATTTGATAAATGATTGGAAGGTGATAGTCAACGAAAATGAATGTAGTGTCGGATCCAGATTTACTACATTAAGTGAAGAAATATTTAAATTGATCGGAGATATAAATACTTTCTTCGTTTCTTTTTAAGTGTCATTTTCTTGATAAATTTTTGTTTCTTTTTTAAATGTTAGTTGCAAAGTTCAAGGTAGTATTAAATGTACTTTTGTCAAAATTATTCCTATGTAATTATTATAGAGAGAGAAAAAAAATAAAATAAATGTAATATATAATTAAGAATATTATAGATAAATGGAGAATTATTATTTAAAAAGTAATAATAATGATTAACTTTCTTAATATGCCTAAAAAGTTAAAAAATGACACTTAAAAATAAACGGATTGAGTAATAATCATGAGATATTAATATGGGTAGCATTGGAAAATATGGTAACAAAAGGAACAAATTTAATGAAGAGAGGAGTATAATCAAGGAATTCAATTTTGTTGAAGCTGGAAAAAAAAAGTAATCAACTTCTATGAGAATGTCAAGAAAGTGTTATTTAATGGACCCATAAAGACAATAGAAGAATTAATGAATGGTATTAAATGCATGAGAGATATTAGTGGGAGCAAGACCAAAATATAGATCACATAAAGGGTAAAATTGGAAAGGCAAGGAAAACCAACAAACAACGCAGTGGAATTCGCACTAAAAGTTTGACCAGATGTGAAAAAATGGTACTCCCTCTGTTCCCTTTTAATTGTCTTTCTTTGACTTTTTCCGTATAGCAATAAAGATAATAATTTTTATTACTTTTCAAGTAATGATTGTCTTTTTATCTATAATACCCTTAATTATTTAGCCTTTTCTCTCTTTTCAATAAATAATTAGGGAGACTTTTGACAAAACAACCATTAATATTGCATTGAACTTTGAAAATGACAAATAAAAAGAAATAAATTTTTTACTCAAAAATGACAGTTATAAAGGAACGGGGGGAGTATTCAAGAGTAAATTTAGTGGAGCAAGTAGGGCAAACAAAATATTTATTGGGAAAAAGACAACAAAGCTACATGTGGACATTTTAAAAAGGAGTTGGGAAGCAGGAATATTCGCGATGTGAAAGAACAAAATATTAACGACAAAATAGAGCAAGCCATAATCACAGATGCAACAAATATGGAGAATCTAAAAGAACCTTATCGCGGGGTGGAGAGGAATAGTACTAAAGTGGGAGAAATAGATGAATTTGAAGTAAATGAAAATGATGGAGTTACAATGATTCAGCGAGCGCCGGAGAAAGGCAACATGGACATGGAGAAAGTGCTTGAGACTCCTTATATTATTTGTCTTTAATGATGAAGGAACAATATAGTTTCCTTTAGGGGTGTTCGTGGTGCGGTTTGGACGGTTTTGACGATAAAAATCATCCGAACCGCAAGAGAAAAAAGCATGTGGTTTGGTTTGATTCGGTTGATTTTTAGAAACCAAACCAAATCAAACCAATGCGGTTTGGATTGGTTCGGTTGGTTCGGTTTTTTACAATATTTTTATTGATTCATACATACACCTATAGAGAACAACGTAACTTTGTATTTAGTCATTCATACATTACTAAATAACATAAAAACTTATCATATTTAGACAAAAACTTCGCATTCAATATACACAAAATTAGATTAGACAAAAATGGAATAAAAAAAAATATAATAGTAGAGTAAAATAATATCAAAGACATTATAATAAAACATAAAAAACATATGAGATGAGAGATTAGAGAAAATGAAAAAAAGAACATATGAGATGCGGGATTGAGAAGAAATGTGCGATAAAAATGTAATTGAAAGAGAAAATAGTAACATAAAAGATAAAAAAGAAAGAACATAAGAGATGAAATATTATAGTAGAAAAAGCGAAACGTACATGGTAAAGAAGATGAGAAGAATATGCGATACTACTGGGAGAGATTTAAGAAGGTTGAAATTGATATCCTAAGTGTGAGTAAGAGAAAATCGTTTTTAATTGTAAAGTTAAGGCATACTAAGTTTGAGTTTTGGATTGGATGTGGGATAATTGAAGTTTGAGTTGTAACATAATGCGGTTTGGTTTGGTTTAGTTCGGTTTGAAAAATACAAACCGCAAACCAAACAAAATCGTGCGGTTTTGTTAGAGAATGACCCAAACGGATTCGAACCAAATGCGGTTTTGGTTTGGTTTGGTTTGGTTTGCGGTTTTCTATTAGGTTGGTTTGGTTTTGAACACCCCTAGTTTCCTTGCTTGGAAATGCAGAGGCACATCAAGCAATGCTTTCTTCAGGAATTGTAATCAATATGTAAGGACATATAAACCAAACATGGTGGTTATTATGGAGATGAGGTGTGATCCCTCTAAGTTGACAAAGAGTTTCAATATAATGGGTTATGACAACATTGTCGTAGCTGCGAATGAAGGCCCTGCAGGTGGTATTGTAGTCTCTTGGAACAAGCAAAATCTAAAAGTGGATATGTTGGACAGAAGCTTACAACATATACATATGAAAGTTAAGATAAAGGAAGGAAAATAATGGTTTTTCACAACCGTTTATGCTAATCCCCTATAGGATAAAAGAAAAGTGTTATAGGAGAAATTGAAGAAGGTAACTGACAATATGAAGGGTGCATGGTTGGTGTTGGAGGTTTTAATGATGTTGCCAACTCTTCTGAGAAGAAAGGAGGGACTTAAGTCTCTGTTAGAAAATACAACACTTTCATGGAAAGGATAAACAAATGCAATTTGATCGACATAAATGCTAATGGACCCAAGTTCACATGGCGTGGGCCTATTTATCATGGTGGGAAAAGGATATATGAGAGATTGGACAGGGCGCTTTGCAATGATGATTGGAGTTTGGATTTCTCAAATGCTCGAGTCAAAGTGCTTACAAAGAGTCGAATTTTCTGATCACCATCCGATATTGTTCTACTTAAACAATGAAACACAACACTAAAATAGAAAAGCGATTTTGGTTTGAGAGACTAAGATAAAAAGCAAAATCTAGATCTAACTACATTACCATATTATAATTTGGTACCTATAAGCATATCTCATGAAGTTCATCTTTCCCAAGTCGCCCTTTCATTAGTTTGAGCGTCCCTTTTTCAAATACATCGACTGAATCCCTAATATCTCTATTCATAAGCACGAGATCTTGCGTGAGATATGTATTAGCTCAAAGAACGTTACATAAGGGATCGTAGGAGTTAACCACACTTCTTAGATTTTAGGGAATCAATCACTCATTCTTAAAGTGACTGCTACATACTAAGAAGACTCAGTTCAAGGCCAAGGGTCTATAAATACATTAGGGTCATGATACAGGAGGGACCTAACTAATAGCACAGGGAAAATACACACATGCAGTAGCTTCCCACTTCAGTGAGTTAGCTTTTAATACCACAACAACACTAAAGCCTATGACAATCCTTATTCACTAGTGGTTGCTACACATTTGTACTTGTAGCAAGTAATTTTTTTTTTGGGGGGGGGGGGGATTTCACCCTTATTCTAGGTGATGACACCCTGTTGGGTTTTAATTGCAATGATCTTATTCTTCCTCTTTTTGTACTTGGATATTTTGTCAAAAAATTTAGGGGAGTTTTTTAATGCACCCTTTAAGTTTCTTAGCCACCATGCAAAAATACATAAATGTCCCTAGATTTCGGAGATGCATCTTCGGATTCACCAAAGGCTCAGTTAACGTTAAAATATTCCGGAGATGCATCTCTAGAATATTTTGGAAGTTAAATCGCGTCAGACCCTTCTCCTTACTCAATTCTCATTTTGCTTAAAAACAACTTCAAACTCTCTCAAGTTTTTTTCTCTTCACCAAGTCAAAAATCAATCAACAAAGCTCAAGGGAACTTGAGTCAACATCTGAAACATCATTCAACCCTGAAGGAAGGTTGAAATTTGTAAGTGTTTTGAGTTTTTGATAAGTTTTTGAGTTTTTGTGTAAATGAGTAGAAATTGATGATTAAGGTTAGAAAAGAGTAGAAATTGCATGTATGATAGTTTATACATAGTATTTTACACATTTGTTGGATGAAAAGAATGATCAAAGCATGTTTTTTCCCAGATTGCACGGGATACATTGTCGCCATTGACACAGCTGTTGAGTTGCGGAAAATTCCGGAGGTGCATCTTCAGAATTTTTCAATGTTTTAGTTTCCTAGATTCCGGAGATACATCTCTAGAATTTTCTTAGTGTTTTTTTTTTATTTTCTTGCTTGTGGCGTTGTTTGCATGCACCAATTCTCTACTTTACTTTAACTTATAGGCATAATGGCTGATAGACACGATAGACTGAGACACGAGAGAGTTGCACATCATGTATTAGTGTGACGGGAGAAGAGTAAGTAGGTTTCGGAGGCTCCTAGTCCCTTTGGCCATGTAGAGCCATCTAGTTTTAGGGCTCATGCTTCTCCTCATGCTACTTTATCTTCTTCTTCCTGTAGGAGACGAGATTCACCTACTGGCACATCACTCCCTCCTTTTTAATTGACAAATTTCTAACATTGATTTTTATTTTTTTCAAGAGCGTGATCCATAGAAGTTTATCAACCATGGGCAGAAGATTATTGGCTTTCCTTAACGACTTACACTGAGAATATGTCGCGTGCTTTTGTTGTTTCCCCGCTCAAAGGGAACCAGGCGAGAGCCTTTTAGAGTCTATCTTGACCATTTGATTGCCAAGTACATGCACTTCAGCAACTATGTTGATCATTGTGAGATGCAACCATTTGATGAAATAGTGCTATACTCTAGATGGTTGGCCTGTGGATCGCGTCTCATTGCTCCTCATCTTCTTGAGTGCGTCATGCAGTAATTCAACTACACTAAAACCATTCCTAGACACCCTGTTGTCTATGTTCCTCTTGCTTTGACACATAGACACATAAATGACATGTTTGATGATAATGAGAGTCATCTAATACTGGAGGAGGCATAAAGTACCATAACTGAGAACAACTGGAGCTATGTCGAAAGATATATAAAATGTTTCTTTAGGGTGTCACATTGTATATGGTGCATGTTGTTATAGGAGATCTGCCGAGGCCAGCTCATCAGGAGATACTATATGAGGAGCATACATAATTAGATCATGTTAAGGATGTCTTGCCTAGATATCATCAGATATGGGAGATTGTGCATGAAGGTATTGACACATGTGTCTTCCCTGATGGATCTAATGTGAGGCATGTCTTAGATGCCATCTTGATGGAGGAACGTGGGACATTGATGTATCGGAGACAGCGCCGGAGGACGGGGGATTGATGGCTGAAGAGATAGAGGAGGCAGGGCAGAGGTAGCCAGACATACACAATAATGCATTAGTATATAATAGTAGTACCATGATCTGTATTTTATTTTGACATCATGCTACTTTATCATTGTTCTCGACTTTTTTTTGACATTTATTGGTCTTTTATTTATATATGACATTTTTGGACCATCTGGATTTATGTACGTCTTTTTTTGAATTTCGATTGTATGGTTTAAATCTGCATTTGAATACACATAAACAAAACATAACATGAAGAGTTGTGTTCTGATACGTTACGAAGATGTATCTCTGTAAAATTCACGGAGATGCATCTCCGATACAATACACGTGTATAATGACTTATGAGTGTGATGGATAATATGTTTTAAATTGCTCCATAATATTTTTGTGTTCAATCAGAATTTGATGTGTTCGAAAATTCATCTCCAAAATCTAAAAATATTTATGTATTTTTACGTGATTAAATATAAAGGATACATTAAAAAGTTTTCAAATTTAGTATTAGGATCATTTTCTTTTATCACATGGACTTTGGTTCTTTGAGCCCACCAAATCTTTGCCTAATATAATAATATAATAACATGTCAATCACTTTTTAGATATTGTGGATAATCTCTTTATTCTGATTATTGATGTTGTTTTGTTGAGCATTGTTGACAATTTATTGTAAATCTTTGAGGATATTGTCATGGGTTTTCGTTCCCCAATCCCACATAGTGTAGTTTAGGTTATGGATAATATATTTGTTTTACAAGGCTAGACATATTTTCTAAAGGGATTTTGGGAGAATATTTTCGTTGTCACCTCTCACTTGTAACACTCCCCAGTTTTGAGTATTTTTACTATTATATTCTTTTATAAAAATCAAATTTATCTGTTTTTATCTGAAATTTTTAACTTTTCCAATTTTTTATTATTCGATAAAAAATTAAAAGTTTCTAAAAAATACCAAAATTTTCAAAAAAATTCCAAAATTTTTAAAAAGAATTTTTTATAATATTGAAAATTTTGAAATTTCAAATATAGTACCAGAAATTTAGTGTTAAACTTTTTTTTATTGAATATGAATTATTAAAAATTTTATTTAGTTGAAATATCCGGTATAAAATGGAATATTTAGAATTTCTATAATGTTTTTAAATTCATGTAAATTTTAAAAAATTTAATAAATCAAAATATTTTAATGCATTATCAAAAATTCAGTGCATATCGAAACAAAAATTTCATACGAAAGTTTGTTTCAAAGTTTTTGAGAGATAGTTTTAAAATTATGAAAGTATTGGAGTGTCGGGTTTAAATTGGGGTGATAAGTTAAATACTCGATATTTGGCTCTTTTTCTTGAAGGAGACAACAATTATGCTTATGAAATAAGAGCAAAGGTTGAATGTATGGACCATCACTATCTTTTTAGCTTGCCTCGCCTATTTGTTGTTTTGAAGATTTTGCAAGTTTTTTCAACTCAGCGGGTTTGTAACGTGTGACTCAATAATGGCGGATGCAGCAGTGGCAGGAAACCAAGTAAAAGTGTTTTAAACTGGGGTCACCCCAATTGAGAAACTGACATTAATATAAATACTCAACTTTGTTTGGTTTTAAGTGAAAACAAACTTCCTGCGAATTTTCCTATTGAATTTGTTTTCAGGATCCTAAGGTAAATCCGCAGGAAATACCCGAAGGTAAACCCACAGAAAACAATGAAGGAATAATAAAAATCAAAGAATACAAATGCATGATCCAATAAATGATATACTCATAAAGGATTAGAGGACAATTGGTCTTGTTCTTGCCCCCAGAGAGAGTCGTGTTCCCTAGTCCAAATAGTAAACAATAGACTTTAAACTGGTTCGGCATCAAATGCATACTAAAACTAATGTTGCACAGAACTGCTCAACTGGTTGTCCGCAAATCGCTACACATGAACTGCAATGAAGAGTAGAAAACCTTCCAAAGAATGTCAAGGACCAAATAAGCAGTTTTCAATTGTTAAATTTGCTAAGAACCTAAGATTGAACAGATTTTCAAGAATAATATTTATATTGATACTACCATCAGTATCATTCAACGACCTAATCAAATTGATCAAAAAAACTATTCAAAGAAAAAATGCATTAAGAAAGGGATGTTGCATATACCATATATTGACAGGGATGAACAACTGTCACAAGGCTCTCACAAGCAGATCACACACTCTTTTCCGTGGTCGCTGTCATCCACGCCACTCTCCACTAAATTTCCAATATTATATATCTCCTGCAGGTCATACCGCATTCCATTCACCAACATGATCTTCTTAACAACTTTTACCCGAAATTTTCCTTTTTCCTTCTCGAACACTACTTGAGTTATCTGAGAGTTTGTGTTACCAGATGAATATTAGAGGATGCCTATGTTTTTGACGTTATCGGTGTTGTGTCGCAGTGTCCGTCTCTTGTCGTGTCCTTGTCGGAGTCTGTGCTTCATAGATTTTGGGCAGCAGCTCCCTATATCTTAGCCTGTGGCACATATTCTCATTCTGATGTGAAAACAGGATTAGGAGCATGCATAGGACAATTATAAAAAAAAATACTCACAGGATTATATTATTGTACACAACTAATAAAATAACTTCATGGATCTTGTAGAGTTAATTCATTTCATCACTTATTCACTTCTGGTGGATCTATGGACATGGACATTTTTGGTGAATGAGCTATGGATTTGATAGCATATTCTTAGCAAAATGATTCTGAAACTTTGACAAAATAAAAACGCAAAAATAAATGCAGACGTGAAAGTGGGTGTTGTGAATGTTCTTGTCATTCTCTTTAATTTGAACAGTAACAAGCATTATTGAAATACAAGAAATTGGCCATTTATATAAAAAGCAAAATTTGAGCACATGAAGTATATTTAACCATAATTTATAGATCAGCAGGTTTCAGGGCCTTCGAAAGACACAGAATGTCTCAGAAAGTCACATAACGTAGAAAGGAAAAGTCATAACCATTACTATTATACGAAACAACACTTCAAACAAGGGGAAGCAGGGTTTAGTATTTCCTGTATGCCAACTCCTTTATAACATCACCAAGACCCTTTTCTTTCTTAACACTCTGAACCCAGTTTGCATTTATATTAACTCGCTCGAGGCTCTGCTTCAAAGTTCTAACAATCGCGGGCATAGGATGGCTATCAAAGAATTCCTCTACTTCCTTTGCCTTCTCTGTTAAACTGATATACAATTTTCATATTATTTCAATCGTGTATTACAAGGAGGGAATAGGTTATATTTATATACACAGAAAATCTATTTCTAATTATAAGTAAATCAGAATAATTATAGCCAAATCATGGTAATTAACAATTAATAACTATATTCCTATTATAGTTCCTAAAATCTTGATAACAGCTAACGCCAACACTCCCCCTCAAGTTGGTGCATAGAGATCTCGAATGGCCAACTTGTCAAGTGCGTTGTAGAAGTCTCTGCTACATACAGCTTTTGTGAGTATATCTGCTAATTGATCTTCAGATTTAACAAATGGAAATTGAATTATCTTGGTCTCCAAATTTTGCTTAATGAAGTGTCGATCTATTTCCACGTGTTTTGTCCGATCATGTTGAACCGGATTATGAGCAATTTCAATTGCAGACTTGTTGTCACAAAAAAGGTTCATCGCATTGTTCGGAGCAAAGCCAATTTCAATTAATAATCTTCGAAGCCAAAGAAGCTCACAAAGACCTTTAGCCATCCCGCGAAACTCTGCTTGAGCACTTGATAATGCTACAACCTTTTGTTTCTTACTTTTCCATGTAACCAAATTTCCTCCAACAAATGTAAAATAGCCTGAGGTGGATTTTCTGTTCGTGACATCTCCTGCCCAGTCAGCGTCTGTATAACCTTCAACTTGTACATGATTATTCTTTGTGAACATCAAGCCTTTTCCAGGCGAGGACTTCAAGTACCGCATGATTCGAATTACCGCGTCCATGTGATCTTTGCTCGGGTTGTGCATAAATTGACTTACTACACTTACCGCATACGCTATATCAGGTCGTGTATGAGATAAGTAAATAAGTTTGCCAACCAATCTCTGGTACCTTCCTTTGTTTGTTGGCACTTGGTCTGGATATTCTCCAAGTTGGTGGTTCTGGACAATTGGAGTATCTACAGGTTTACAGTCTAGTAGCCCAACTTCTGATAAAAGATCTAGGATATATTTTCGTTGAGATAAAAAGATGCCTTTCTTCGACCTAGCAACTTCAATACCTAGAAAATATTTGAGCCCACCTAGATTTTTCATCTCAAATTCGGTTGCAAGTTGTTTTTGAAGTTTTGTTATTTCCTCAGAGTCATCTCCTGTAATAATCATATCATCTACATACACAATCAAAGCTGTGACCTTACCTTGACGATGTTTCAGAAACAACGTATGATCTGCGTTGCTTTGTTGGAAGCCATATTTTTTCATTGCCAGGTTCAATCTCCCAAACCACGCTCTAGGAGATTGCTTCAAGCCGTACAAACTGCGTTGCAATTTACACACCACCTTAGTCTCATAATTTGTCATGTATCCCGGAGGGATATCCATATATATTTCTTCTTTCAAGTGCCCATGGAGAAATGCATTTTTCACGTTTAACTGATGCAATGGCCAATCCAGATTTACTGCCAGAGATAACAGGACTCTGACAGTGCTCAACTTGGCAACAGGTGAAAAAGTTTCTTGATAGTCTACGCCATATGTTTGTGTAAAGCCTTTAGCCACTAATCTTGCTTTGTACCTTTCAATAGACCCATCAGCTTTGTACTTGATAGAGAAAACCCACTTACACCCCACTGGTTTCTTTCCTTTTGGTAAAGGGACAAGAGTCCATGTCGCATTCTTGTTTAATGCCTCCATTTCTTCATTCATAGCTTGAACCCATCTAGGATCTTCAATGGCCTCTTCAACGTTGCTAGGTACACTGTATGAAGACAGCTCATTTGCAAATTTCTTAAGGGGTTCAGACAAGTCCTTCATAGAGACATAATTAGCAATTGGATACCTTGATCTATGATCCTCTTCTTCTGGAGAGTAACGCTTCGGTGGTTTTCCCCGATTATGCCTGTGAGGTAATTCATAGCTAACAGAGATATCACAATTATTATTATTATTATGAGATATAGGAGAGTTTACCTCAATGATATTCTCAGGAGATGGATCGTTGAGTACTGGAGAGGGGGGGAATTCCGATACTTCAACTTCAGGACTCATATGGTCTGTTTGAGTTTGACAAGAATCACCAAAAACTTCAGCTGAAGGTATATCAATATCTTTGAACCAGTCAAATGTCGACCAATTCGACTCTTCTTCTGGTGTCTCCCCCTGAAGAGAAGAATTGGGTGATACAGATGAGTAGAAATGGTCGAATTCCAAGAATGTAACATCCATAGTTACATAAATGCGTCGAGTAATAGGGTCATAGCAACGATACCCTTTCTGGTGTACACCATATCCCAAAAACAGGCAGCGAATGGCACACGGATCAAGCTTTGTACGCTGGTTTTTATGTAGGTGAACAAACGCAACACACCCAAAGACTCGAGGTGGCAGCATTTGTATTGTAGGCAGCGGTACAAATGTGGACAAGGTCTGCAGCGGAGTTTTAAATTCAAGGACCTTCGATGGCATCCGATTGATGAGATATACTGCTGTAGTAACAACGTCAGTCCAATGGTGGTGAGGCACATGTGCTCCATGTAACAGAGCACGAGCAGTTTCAAGAATATGGCGATTTTTCCGTTCTGCAACACCATTTTGTTGTGGGGTTTGTGGACACGTGGTTTCGTGAATAAGTCCGTGTTTTTTGAAATACTCATGGAATTGATGATTTACAAACTCCCCACCATTATCAGAGCGAAGGATCTTAATTTTCTTTGAGTATTGAGTTTGAATCATTTTATGGAATTGTTGAAATATGTGTATCACTTCATTTTTTGTTTCAACAAATAAATCCAAGTCATTCGAGTGCAATCATCAACAAATATTACAAACCACCGATAACCAGAGATAGAAGATTTTGGGGATGGACCCCATACATCAGAATGGATTAAAGCAAACGGAGCATTACTTTTATTCATACTTGATGGAAAAGTAACTCGATGACTCTTGGCTAAAATACAAGCTTCACATTTGAAGTTCAACAAAGATGTATCTGAAAATAAGTTTGGGAACACATGTTTCAGGTAGCCAAACGAAGGATGGCCTAATCGGCGATGCCAAAGTAAGACTTGCTCTATTTTATTGTTTCCTGGATAATGCATGTGATGCGCTCGGCCTACACTAAAATCCTCCATATAGTAAAGTCCCCCTCTCTTAGTACCACGCCCAATGATCTCCTTCGTGAGAATATCCTGAAGGAAACAAAAAAACGGATAAATCAGCACAACACAGTTCAAGTCTTTTGTAACTTGACTCACAGACAACAACTTATGAGATAGAGAGGGAACAAGTAGTGTATTTGAAAGCGAAAGGGCTGGTGATAACATCACAGTTCCAGCCCCTGTTACCGCCGATAAACCACCATTTGCGTTGGCAATACTTGAGCGCCGAGGGATTGAACGTTCAGAAAAATCAGCAGAATCGAACGTCATATGATCGGTAGCTCCGGAATCAAGTATCCATGCATTAGAGTCATCATCATGATTAGAGCAAATCAGAACATTACCTTCAGTGGTGTGGGAACTTGATTTTGGAATGAGGGAAAGATGGGGTTCGACAGTAGCTACTGCAGCTTTTCCCGGGTTGCTATCAGTTGTATCGCGACGCTTTCGAGCCTGAAAATCTGTCCACCAGTCTGGATATCCATGAAGCTTAAAACAGGTCTCGCTAGTATGTTTGTTACCTCCACAATGAGAGCACTTGCCATTAGATGGTTCTTTATGTTTGGATTGAGAAAGTATCTTACTGCTATGTAATTTGAGACCCTTAGATGCAAGAACTGCTCCAGATAATTCATTGGAGTTGTCTGTCATCACTGCCTGACGAAGAGCTTCCCTCCTAACATGTGCATATGCTTGCTCCACTGTTGGAAACGGTTTCATTTGTAAAACATCGCTTCTGATATTATCTAAGCGGTCATCAAGTCCATCCAAAAACACATACACTCGTTCTTCTTGGATAAGTGTATTGTAGTGTTGGATATCAACTTGACATGTCATCGGATTTGGACGACGAAAATCTATCTCACGCCAAAGTCCTTGGAGATCGTTATAATATTTTTCAAGAGAACCACCGGCTTGTTTAAGACGTGTCTGATAGAATAGAATATTTGATTATTATTAGTCATAAATAATTTCCTATAATTAGGATTGTATCATAATTACATACGTTACACATTGTTGTATATATACCCTATTCAGATTAATGAAAAGGCAACGCATTCCATTATCTTACATGGTATCAGAAAAACAAAACAGAAGCGTTCCTCATTCTCCTTCGTGAAGCAGCCGCCGCCGCCTTCCTCATTCTCCTTCGTGAAGCAGCCGCCGCCGCCGCCACCGGACCTTCGTCCTCTACATACCGCCGCTGCCGCCGCCACAGGACCTTCGTCCTCTACATACCGCCGCCGCCGAACACATCCTCTTTTCTGTTCGCGCCGCCGCCGTCGCACCACCGTGCACGAAAACCACCGCCGAATCCGCGGATTGTTCTGGTTCTTCGCCTCTGTTCGCAATTCAGATCTCCTTTCTTTTGGGTTTCACATCTCTGTTCCGACGATAGCACACCACAACACCGTGATTTCTCTCCTCTGCGCGTCCGTGTTGTCCACTGTTGTTGTATTCTACTCGTGAATTGTTACTGTGAAACAAGAAGCAGTCATGTCTGATTCCGAAAACAGCAATAGCGACCACAATACTCAGAAAACTCCCACTGTAGCCAATGTTTCCGAGCAGTCCGTCGCTGCCACCGGTGTTTCAAAACATGATTTTCATCCCGCTCTTGCTGTCTCCAACATTAGGAACCACATTCCTATTATTCTTGAGATGGAAAAAGATCAGTATGGAACATGGGCCGAGCTTTTCCGAATTCATGCTCGCTCACATCGAGTCTTGCATCACATTGTTCCATCTACGGAAAAAGCACCTCCAGCCCCTACCGATGCCGAGCATGAACAATGGACCACTCTTGATGCCACCGTTCTCCAGTGGATTTATTCCACCATTTCTACTGATTTGCTGACCACTATCCTGGAACCCAACTCGACTGCAGTAGAAGCTTGGAATCGCTTAGAAGATATCTTTCAGGACAACCAAAATGCTCGAGCTGTCACTCTTGAGCAAGAGTTTTCTAACACTCGTATGGTGGATTTTCCAAATGTCTCTGCTTACTGTCAGCGTCTTAAGATGCTTTCTGATCAATTGAGAAATGTCGGCTCCCCTGTCAACAATCATCGTCTTGTCCTTCAGCTGATATCAGGTCTCCCAGAAGCTTACCGTAGTGTTGCCACCTTGATTCGCCAGAGTAATCCTCTCCCTGCATTCTATCAGGCTCGTTCAATGCTCACTTTGGAAGAAGCCGGTATGGCTAAGATGGCAAACACAGGCTCTCATGCTGCCATGCACACCACTCAGTCAAAACCTATTGAAGACACCTCTCAGCGTGGCAACCGCCGCCCCAACAACCGTTCTCGTTCTCGTGGCAACCAGAGCCGCGGAGGGGGACGCAATAACCGCAGTGGTCCTCAGCCTGGAGCTCCCAACACTCCTCCATCATGGTCCTCTCCTCCTTGGCAGCAGCAACAACAGTACCCAGCTTGGCAACCATGGGGTTGGACTCCACCACCATGGGCTATGCCACCGTGTCCATATCCCACCTCTCAGTGGGCACGCCCTGCCGGTCCTCCTAAGCAACCAGGCATTCTAGGACAACGTCCTCAGGTGTATGCAGCCTCTACCTCCTCTCAGATACCGACAGACATTGAGACCGCAATGCACACAATGTCACTCCACACTCCTGACAATCAGTGGTACATGGATACGGGCGCAACATCTCACACAGCTGCATCACAAGGTAATCTCTCGTCTTATTTTCCTATAAGTAATTCAAATCAGAAAGTTATTGTTGGCAGTGGCCATGAAATTCCAATTCACGGCACCGGACACACACAAATAACCACATCTCACCAACCACTTCACCTTAAACATGTCCTGCATGTCCCGAAAATTATTAAAAATTTAATTTCTGTGAGACGACTCACCACTGACAACAATGTTTCTGTTTCCTTTGACCCTTTTGGTTTTACTGTCTCTGACTTTCAGACGGGGATCTCCCTTCTCAGATGTGACAGTCGTGGAGATCTTTATCCAGTTACCACTTCTCCTAGTTTTGCCGGTCTCACTTCCAGTCTCTGGCATAGTCGTCTTGGTCATCCTGGCGTGTCTGTTTTAAATTCCCTTCGCAAAAATAAGTTCATATGTTGTGAACCTTTTAATTCTTCTGTTGTTTGTGACTCTTGTGTTTTAGGCAAACAGGTTAAATTGCCATTTTTTGATTCTCAAACTACGACCTTGATGCCTTTTGATATTTTACATAGTGATTTATGGACGTCTCCAATTTTAAGCTCTGCTGGTCATAAATATTATGTATTATACTTAGATGATTTTACAAACTTCTTGTGGACTTTTCCTATTAGCAGAAAATCCCATCCCATGTGTTTGAAACGTTCAAGTCACTTACTCAACTCATTCAAATTCAATTTTCAAAAAAAGTCAAAACATTTCAATGTGACAATGGCGGTGAATATAATAATGAGCCTTTTCAAAAGTATTGCACAGATCATGGTCTAATTTTTCGTTTCTCTTGTCCACACACATCCTCACAAAATGGGAAAGCGGAACGTAAAATAAGAACCATTAATAATATGATACGCACTATGCTAGCTCATTCTTATGTCCCCCCCTCATTTTGGCATCATGCTCTCCTCATGGCAACTTATTTGTTAAATATTATTCCCTGTAAAACACGTCATAATCAGTCACCAACACAACTTCTGTATCGTCGTGATCCCACATACACACACCTTCGAGTCTTTGGTTGTCTATGTTATCCATTATTCCCGTCGTCTACCATCAATAAGTTACAACCCCGCTCTACTCCGTGTGTCTTCTTGGGTTATCCACCGAATCATAGAGGTTACAAGTGTTTTGATTTGTCTAATAGAAAATTAATAATTTCAAGGCATGTTATCTTTGATGAAACTCAATTTCCCTTCACCAAGATACACTCCCTTCACCTCACTCTTATCAATTCCTAGATGATGACCTTCACCCCTACCTTATACATCAGTGGCAAAATCAAATTTCACCACCTATTGCACATAACCAATCAACACCCAGAAGCAAAATTGACCAGCCACTCCCCTCAATAAACCAACAATCATCATCTCCTACCTCTCAGACCAACCCACCGACTCCAATAAACTCTCCCACATCACCACAAATTCAACAACATCCACCTCCACTTACACGAACCATCACCACACGTAGCATGAAAGGCATTGTTAAACCCCGCAAAATATTTAACTTATCAATCTCTCACTCCGACCACACCATCTCTCCCATACCTAAAAATCCTAAACTAGCCTTATCAGACCCGAATTGGAAATCTGCAATGCAATCTGAATTTGATGCTCTTATTAGAAATAAGACGTGGGATTTAGTTCCCCGTCCTTGTGATGCTAATCTTATTCGATGTATGTGGATTTTTAGACATAAGAAGAATTCTGATGGCTCCTTTGAGCGTTATAAGGCTCGTCTTGTAGGTGATGGCAGGTCACAGATTGCAGGTGTGGATTGTGATGAGACTTTCAGCCCCGTGGTGAAACCAGCTACCATTCGAACAGTGCTCAGCATTGCTCTATCCAAATCATGGCCCATTCATCAACTGGATGTCCAAAATGCATTTTTACATGGTGATCTTCATGAGACTGTTTACATGCATCAGCCATTGGGTTTTCGCGACCTCCGTCATCCAGATTATGTATGTCGGTTGAAGAAGTCATTGTATGGTCTTAAGCAAGCGCCCAGGGCATGGTACCAACGCTTTGCTGACTACGTCGCCACTATTGGTTTTCGTCATAGCACATCAGATCACTCTCTCTTCATATATCGACAAGGTTCAGACATCGCCTACATTTTGTTGTATGTAGACGACATCATCCTCATTACCTCCACTCAGGTCCTCTGCAAATCAATTATGTCACTCTTAGCATCTGAGTTTGCAATGAAGGATCTGGGTCCTCTGAGTTACTTTTTGGGTATTGCAGTATCTCGTTATCCTGGAGGTATGTTTCTCAGTCAAAGCACTTATGCTTCAGATATCATTGCACGTGCTGGCATGGCGTCTTGTAAACCGTCAGCCACTCCTGTTGACACCAAACAGAAACTCAGCACCTCCTCCGGCACTTCTTATGAGGATCCTTCCATGTATCGGAGTCTTGCAGGGGCCCTACAATATCTCACCTTCACTCGACCTGACATATCATATGCTGTTCAGCAAGTTTGTCTTCATATGCACGCCCCTCGCACGGAACACATGCTTGCTCTTAAGCGCATTTTGCGCTATGTTCAGGGCACCTTACATTTTGGATTACATTTATCACCATCTCCTATTACAAAACTGATCTCCTACACTGACGCTGATTGGGGTGGATGTCCTGACACCAGACGGTCTACATCTGGTTACTGTGTTTTTCTAGGGGACAACCTTATTTCTTGGTCTTCAAAAAGACAACCTACTCTCTCCCGTTCTAGTGCTGAAGCCGAATATAGGGGAGTTGCCAATGTTGTCTCAGAATCGTGTTGGATTCGCAATCTTCTCCTAGAACTCCATTTTCCTATTCCTCAGGCCACTTTGGTGTATTGTGACAATGTTAGTGCCATCTATCTATCTGGTAATCCTGTGCAGCATCAGCGCACTAAGCATATTGAGATGGACATTCATTTTGTTCGGGAAAAGGTCGCGCGTGGTCAGGCTCGCGTCCTTCATGTCCCATCCAGACATCAGATTGCAGACATCTTCACCAAAGGACTTCCTCGCATTCTCTTTGATGATTTTCGGACCAGTCTAAGCGTCCGTGAACCTCCCGCTTCGACTGTGGGGGTGTGATAGAATAGAATATTTGATTATTATTAGTCATAAATAATTTCCTATAATTAGGATTGTATCATAATTACATACGTTACACATTGTTGTATATATACCCTATTCAGATTAATGAAAAGGCAACGCATTCCATTATCTTACAGTGTCACCCGTCGCCGAAGGTCATACACCTGGGAGGTGTCACTGCCATCAAAGTACGTGGTCGCAATTGCATCCCACACCAGCTTGGCAGTGGAGAAGCGAATAAAGTTGCTGATTAGAGAAGAGCCCATTGAGTTGATTATCCATCCCTTAACAATCGCGTTGTCAGTCCGCCAACGTCGAAACGTAGGATCTGTTTGAGAGGGTTGCGGGAGATCTCCATTGATATATCCTAGTTTGTCTTTGCCCGAGATATACATCTCGACCACCTGGGACCAAAGGGGATAGTTGTTGCCATCTAACTTGATGCCAATCGGTGCCACCGTATGGTCAGAGCCAATTTGTGATGGGGCTGACGCACGGTTCAGAACTTCCGTCATTTTCGTCGTCAATTCAGCAAGAATGGAAGACGAGGTAACCTCATCGGAGTTTGAATCCGAGTCGGCCATGGAAGAAGGATGGAAAGTGTTACCGTAGGTCAGGATTAAGACCTGGCGGCTGATACCATGTTAAACTGATATACAATTTTCATATTATTTCAATCGTGTATTACAAGGAGGGAATAGGTTATATTTATATACACAGAAAATCTATTTCTAATTATAAGTAAATCAGAATAATTATAGCCAAATCATGGTAATTAACAATTAATAACTATATTCCTATTATAGTTCCTAAAATCTTGATAACAGCTAACGCCAACATTCTCAAGGGAAGCAAACTGCACCAACAGAAAACAGAAAAAAAATGGAATTATTATTGAGCATTCTATTACTATATGCAACACTCCAGAATTAAGGGGTGTCAAAATTGTTAAGAAAAACATTGGAAAAAGCAAAGAGAAAAGGCAGAAGACAAACCGGTGAGACAGTTGCACTGACAAAGCGAGTTATTAAAAATCCAGAACCACAAGTTTTTGAGATGTGTTCCCAATTTTCCTGTATAAAATTAAAGAACCATAAGGACTTGAAGATAGAAAGGGAATACGGTTAACAGAAAATAGACTTCATAACCTCCATCAGTTTTTTCTCTTCAAAATCAAAGCACGGAGTAAATTTGAGCATGCTCTTTAGGCTCGGAGATAAACTATGACAGATGACAGGAAATCTTGGCAAAGGATTTAAGAAAGTATTTAAACTCTACTTCTACAATCAAGGTTTCTCCGAATAGCAACAATGAAACTAAACTTTTTCCAATCATCAATTTCCTAAACCTTAAAAGGAATCTAATAGTGATAAAATTATACCAAAATATGTAGAATACTATACTTCATTTCTATTCAAAATATTCTCATTTCTATTCATCGTATTTCACACTTCAAATGAAAACTGCAGTACTTTTATGTGTTATTTATACCTTAAGCCAGGCCCAAGCCACATCTCTTCCCTCCCGATTGACACCGAGTCCACAAGGAGCATCTTGAATTTTAACCTTGTCCACGCATGACGCATGACATTATATCAATCTCCAAACTAATAATATGATAATATGCCAACTTTTTTATGTAATTATGTATTATGAGTTCAAATAATATCTTAAAATTAGATACCTCCGAAGATAACATAAAGTTAAGAACTTCAAGAATTAGGTCTGGATCAGATGAAGAAGACAGTGAGCCTACAAGCATAGAAAGTATTAGTATCTAGACCTAGAAATAGCGTGTTATGCCTTCGCTGAAGATATTTCATTACCCAGAATACGTGTTTTCTCCTCACTTAGGTCAGTTTCTCTGTATACTTTCAGAAGTGATTCATAACCCGACCGGATAGATTTGGTTGCCTGTTTTACTACAGCCACATAAACTGCCTGCCGACATTAAAAAAAAAGTTATCAAATGAAGAATCCATAAGATTTCATGCGTTCAAAATTTCAAATGATGCTGCAGCGAACCCTTCTTATATCAGGTGGAAGAAGTGGAGTATTTCTGTCTTCTAAGTAAGCCTGGAATCGCTTGCTTGCTTCATTCAGTGTCAGATCATGTCCAAATTTAGCAAGGAAAGTCAAAATTTCTCCTCTCAACAACGCATCATCATGAGTTTCTCCTGGTTTAGGATCCCAACCAATCCTCCTGCAAAGCAATATAAACAGGAATGTTGTAGCAGAAATACTCTAATTCCTAAAAAAAATCATGAAAATAAAATCCAACTTACTCTGCAGAGTACTGGAGAACATTGATAAAAAACTGTTTGAAATAATCTAGTAAGTCCGGAACTGCATCAGCTGCAATACGTTGAACTTTTTGACTTATCTTTAAAACAAGAGAATTGAAATTAGATCCAATAAATAACCTATGTAAATAATGAGTAATAATATCGGGAAAATAGCATTACAGATATCAGGTTAGAGAGCACAGTATAATCATCTTCCTCCCTATAAGCTGCCATCAAGTTAAGCAAGGAGGTTAATGATTCTTTGCGAGCCATACAGAGTGCATATGTATCATCCAAAACTCCTGTCAAAGTAGTAACTCACAAGTTATCAGTATTTTCCTCTTCTACCATTGGAACTAAATCGTCAAGAGATTATCTAATTTACCAAACCGGTCTGATGGAGATAATAATTGTTTCTCTATTGCATATCTAAGTTTAGCAGCAAGCAGCTCATCATATTTGACCCTGTAGAAACCAGCCTGGTCCACGTTAAGTTTAATCCAAGATTTGTTGTCTTCGGCAATCGGGGAACCGAGTAACTCTTTAACATCATGCGTTTCAGATTTTGTTTGGAAGAGGAAATTTTTGCGGACGTCATATGAGCCAAAGCATAGTGTTATTGGAACAATCCATTGGCCTTCCCCTTGAGCACCACTTGATAAGAACTGTGACTGCCAATAAACATACAAGGCTCCCAAGTTACAATACACATAAAGGGTTTTCTCTCTGAAAATAATCACAACAAGGAACTAATGAAAAGGTTGGATGCAATGGTACCTGATCAAACTCCAAATTCTGATTATTGACTTTAACAGATACAACAGGATATCCTTGCTGCTTAGTCCATGTGGTCATTAACTTATTCACGGGTTCACCAGATCCTTCCTCAAGTGCTGCCCATAGATCCTCAGTTTTAGCATTTGAACAAGCATGCCTTTTTATATATGAAGCTAGTGACCTCTTGTTACATGAAAAAGCAATGCGTAGAATTTAATCACAAAAAGTGCAATCTATAACTTCGTTTGGCCATATTCTAGTTTATGCATAATTAGTACTATACGCAAATTTTGGTACATCTGCATATGAGTCACTGAATGCATAAAAGATGCCCTGCCAACTACACCGTGCAACCTACCTAGTCAACCCACTCCATGCATAGTGAAAAATCAAAGTTGAGAGAAAAATCTAAAATCTGGCAACAATATTTTACTTATGTTGTGAATAGTGATACTCCCTAGTTCCTTCCTAAATATTGCTTTTTTGGAGAAAAAAAATTGTTCCTATTTAGTGGACATTTTCAAAGTTCAATGCAACATTAACTATTATTTTGTCAACAATACCCTTAACTATTTATCAGAGAGAAATAAGTGGAATGAGATAATACATAGTTGAAGGTATTATAAAAAAATCCATAAAAGATTTTCTTGGTATGTGTAAAAAAACCTTAAAACAACAACTAAAAGGAACAAAGGGAGTATAATTTATCATTCCCATATGAGCAGTTCACTGTGGGTTCTCAATTCTCATTCCATAAAATTTGGCATTGAAAATAAAGTTTTTTATGATAGTGGTAAGAGGCCAAGTATCAACCTGAAAGCTTTCAGCACCAAGATAGCTTTGCAGCATCCTAATAACAGATGCACCTTTTTTATAGCTTATTGAATCAAATATCTCATCAATCTCGCGAACATGATTTATCTCCACCTGCAAAAATAGTTTACGAAGATTAAAATAGACAAACAATATAATTAACGTTTATATATATAGAAACACACACACACACACACAATTAATACTATAATCAATGGTATACAATGCATTGCATGCAAAGTTAATCTACTTGAAATTCCAGATAAGATACTGATAAAGTGAGTCAAATCCCTTATTAGGAGGGGAAGACTAAATCCATGAAAAACTGAGACTAAACATTACCTCAATTGGGTGGGATCCGGCAAGCCCATCCAGTCTAAGACCTGCCTCACATTCATGAAGAAATTGAGACCATATTTTCCACTCAGGAAACGAGTCATCGGCTGCTAAGTAACTCAACTGACCACACCAAAAGAAGAAGCAAGAGCAAAAGAAAACTTCCAATTAGTTATAGATAAAATATAAAATTAAAAGGCACAAAAAATGGGTCCAACACTTACCCATGTTGCAAAACCCTCATTCAGCCATAAATGGGTCCACCACTCCATTGTAACAAGATTGCCAAACCATTGTTGTGCTAGTTCATGAGCTACAACAATTGCAACCTTAAAAGCAACCAAAGAATGTAAGAAATATTTTCTATCATCCGGTTATTAATAACAAAAACTGGTTTTGAATTTGAGATTGGGGAACTTAAGCCACCGAGACAAAAACAATTTTATGAAAAGAAAACTACCCACTGTTTGTTAGCAACAGAAGAATGCTGATCATCAAAGAGTAAAAAAGTCTCCTGATATGTAACCAAACCATAATTCTCCATGGCTCCAGCAGCAAAATCAGGTATTGCAATCATATCCAATTTTGGCAAGGTGTAAGGAATGTCGAAGTAACTGTTGAATATCACAGTTAATTGACTAATGAATGATAGATAATATGAGCAGATGAAATGAAGATTGACATATATAACCCACCATTATCCACTTGCAAACCTAATATATGAAGGACCTAAGTCTCAGACAAGTAGTATGGGATGCTTGGTAAAGTATTTAAGTAGCTTGGCATCTTTCATCTGCTTGTTACTAGGTCTTGTTTCAATTTTTCTCTTCTTTTTTTGTTACACTTCTTTTGTAAAGTAGTTGTCACTTGACACCCCAAAAAATATAAAAAATTTCATGTTTTCCCGCAACAAGGTGATGGATTATTGGACTCGAAAATAAATAAAGTCCAGAAATTTTTGTGATAGATAAGTTCCTGCTAGAGAAACAAAGGATTGTAATGCTTACTCCTTGTATAGTCCCAAAGTTTTCACACCAAAATCAAGTGCAAATTTCGCTTGGTTTGCCTTGCCAACTTGACAATACACTCAGACTTTTACCCCTGTGGAGATATTGAATTCAAGAACAAAGGGGAAAGTGAGAAGTAAAAAATAAGGGCAATAACTAAGATGTGCATAGCAAACATGATTTTACCATCGGGAGTATGATCTTCCACGTAATCAAACAAACCAACAACGATAGCAACCAAATATGTTGACATGATTGGTGATTCTTGATATGAAACAGTTTTGAGATTGTTATCAATTTTTTCTTCAGCAACTGGCAGGTTGGAAAGAGCAACAAGGTCGGAAGGCACATCCAATGTAATCTTGAAAGTGGCCTGCAATATTAATCACAAGGAAGAGTCATCCAAACCTCAAGGCATTCATGATTAGTTACGGTCTTACCACAAACAAAAAGGAAAAAGGGAAAAGTCAGGGAATAGATACAAACCTTGCAAGCAGGTTCATCCCAACAAGGAAAGCATCTTCTGGCATCAGCTGGTTCAAACTGTGTAACTGCCATGTTCCTCTTCTCACCATTATGCTCATATTTGCTGCATATCCATATGATATATAGTAACCAATAGTGCTCTCAAACAATCACTTCAATTTAAAGTCCCTATTTTGAAAACTTTTTATGAATCAGTGATCAAATGCAGGCCGAAGCATCAATCCCGAAAATCATTTTGCTTTCAACTTGTTGGTGGAAAAGGAAAAGCTTAAAAAAAACAGTTACCTTCTGCAAAAACCTTTCATTCTATCATTCAATACTCCTTCAAACTGAACATTCAATACACCCAATCCAACAGGTATTTCCTCTGAAAACTCCAATACCAGAATTTCATCATCTTCAAATAATTCAACTTTTGAAGGTTTGAAAACCTACATAGAGAGCTTCATCAATCCTAAATGGTAACAGAAAAACTCAAGTTGACGAAATGAGAGTACCTTGGAGGAATCACGGTTGGTGAATGAAACGGCGTCGTTACCGAGAGTGAGTTCAGCGGCATTGAGAACGATGAAATGCGTAGCGGTGATGATGTCGAGATTGACGGCGACGGAACCGGAGAAACGGCATTCGACGAGGTCGGGTTTAAGCCTAATGTCGTAACGTTTTGGAACAGCGAATTTGGGAAGACGAGGTTGTCCTTTGAATTGATCCATCTTTGATAATTCGAAATGAAACAAACAATTGTTCTAACTCTCGCATTTTTTCAAATTATTTTGAATCACTTATATTTTACACTTTATCTATAACATTATCTATAACGATATATAAATTCAAAAGTTAGTTTTGGCGTAACTTTTTTTTCTTCTTTCAAATATTACCCTTCACAAAATTTAAATTGGCACTAAATAAACTGCTTAATTGAAAGTTACTTCATATCCCTCAATGGAGTGTCTTTATATATGCTTGCATGATCCTCCATTTTCTCTCTTTTCTGATATTTTCATTACTCAGATCCCACTTGATGGAATAATCATGAATCAGATCCCAAAAAAACAAACAACATCTATTTATCATTGTACTATATTTTTATTTTGTTGAATTTGTATCATAACATTTCACATTACAAAAGAACCATACTTCAAATAGTGAATATTTTTTTTAAATATCCAGATTTTAAAAAAAAAAATCAAAAATACACCATTTTTCCAAAAAATTATAAAAATGGTCATTTTTAGCCCTAAAATGCACCTAGGCGCCACCCTAGTTGGCGCCTACCCTTAAGGGTAGGGCAAGTCGCCACTTGGAGTGGCGCCTACACTCAAATTAATTTTTTTTTTTTAATATTTAATATGTGTTTTTTTTAATTTTTTTAATGTATTAATTTATATTTATTATAAATTATATTAATTTATATTAATACATATATATAAATAAAATTATTTATAAGATATATATATATATATATATATATATATATATATATATATATATATATATATATATATATATATATATATATATATTAATTTAATTTATAAGTAATTAATATTATTTATAAATTTTTGGAAAAAAAAATAATTTATATACGTGTAAATAAATATTTATACACATGTAAATTATATATATATATATAAATATATATATATATATATATATATATATATATATATATATATATATATATATATATATATATTATAAAGATATAAAGATAAAGATAAAGATATAAAGATAAAGATATAAATAAACACAAAATATTTTTATTTAAATAATACACAAGACAAATATTATAAAGATAAAATTAAAATGCATTATTAATTTGGGATTTATCACATATGATGCGGTCCCTGGTACGATCCGCACGGGGGAGGTCTAACTACTCGCCTAGACGGTTGGGTTGATGTTCCAATCCCAGATATGGCCTCCAAATAAACTGCAAAGAAAAAAGCAAATATGTTATTTATTGAGAATGCATGATATTAATAAATCAGTTAGAAGATGAGTGATTTAGTGGTAATACATCTTGTGCTCGGAGACGATCCAAGAGTTGACGATAAAATATAATTTTATTTTTGGGGGTAAGACTGTAATCCAGTCCGGTTGTAATGAACCTAAAGAAAAAAGATAAATAATATTATTTACAAATATTTATAGAATAAATATACAAAATGAAATAACATCATAAATTTACCTAGTTGCGTAGGGGAAGGAGTAGACGTTAGGATTTTCTGGGGCTAGCCTCGGCAATCTCCACCACCCCCATGTTTGGAGCAAAAAAGCACATCCAGAAAATGTACAGTGGTCATTTTGTGCATTTTTACACAAAGAGCTATATAGGAATGCCAATACAGCAGAACCCCAACTATACGTGCTTATTCTATCAATGTCCTCGAGCAAACTCAAGTACATAAAGTTTATGTTATTTCCCGTGCCTTCGGGAAATAGCAAGTTCCCAAACAATAACATAATGTAAACCCGGGTTTTTATGACTTTTTCTTGTTCGGACGAAACCTGGATAAGGCATAGGGTGTGAACGTTGACGAAATTTCTTGGGATTCTTCAAAAACAAACAATATAAACAATCATTCGATTGGACTTTTAAAAAACAAATTACAAACATACGAAAGAGGCAATGTTCAAGAAAAACTTACGAATGAGGCAATGTTTGCCCTAGTGCCTCTGTGTTCTTGGCCCATGATAAGAAGAGACATGATTGCAATGTAGAACGAAGCTTGGTGGATGAGAAGTTTCGCCGGAGTTCTCTGAATAAAAGTGTTTGTGGTTGATGAAAACTTGCAAGAATGACCTTCTATTTATACTCGTTTTCAAGTAGATTGAATATGCAAAAATGTGACAAGTGTTAGGCATGCGTGGCATGTAACACCCCAAATAAAGTAAAAGAATTATTTGATTAAGTTGATAATATTATTTTATTAATTTAATTAAATAAATTGGATTATTGGATTTATTATTATTATTATTATTATTTTGGAAAATATATAAGTGGGAAATAAGAGAAATAGTCTCATTTTGGAACAGAGAGTTTTACGTGAAAGAGCAGAAGCATCGTGAAAGTGGAAAAAGGGGAAACCGCTGAAGAGAAAGAGAACGAAGAGGAAAGGGCCAAAGATTGCTCAGAGCTTCCTTCAATCCAAAGAGGTAAGGGGTCTGAACCTTATTAAACAATAATATGCGAGCATCTTCATGATTTATGTAGGATTGTTGATGGACTTTGGGGATTTAGGGAGATTGGGAAAGTTGGGGTTTGCCGTCGTTTAAGGTTATGATGAATAAGTTGAATTAAGCTGAAATTGAACCCGTAGTTGAGAGTATTGTGAATTTCCGAACGTATAGTTTTTACGGAAGTTGAATCGGAGGTCCGGAAGTCCTCCAACGGCGGAAATGCGGAGAATTCTGCATTCTGCCTTGTGTTAGCGCAGGAACTGCTGTTTCGTCTGCGTTAACCGGTTAACCCAGGGTGTTAACCGGTTAACACTGTTATAATTTGTGAATATGTTGAGTTTTGCCTGCGTTAACCGGTTAACCTATAGCGTTAACCGGTTAACACTGTTGCGTTTTGCCTGCATGTGTATTTTTCCTGCGTTAACCGGTTAACCTGTGGCGTTAACCGGTTAACACTGTTCCAGTATTGAAAAATGACTAAATTTTATGTTGAAATTGTGATTTGGCCTATTATGGTTGATTGTGATGAATCCATGTGTTAAGATGCAATGTTGTTGTTGTTTTGTTGAGTGGTATGTCATGCTATTAATGGTGAAGATAACATGATTACATGATGTGGTTGTTGAGATGTTGATTATGAAGCATGTTTGATGTGCATGTATTCATGAAAGGCCGATGCCTAGTGATGAACGGACTGAGTTCCAATGATGTTGTTGACTCCGGGCTTGTTGAGAGGCTTGGTTCCTCACGGGGAACTCGGATTCTATGGTGATGAATCTGGGAGTGGTGATCCTGTAGTGGTCACAAAATGGGTATACCGAGTCGTGTTGAGTCATGCATGGGTGTGTGCATTGCAATTGATGTGTTGCCTTGTTGATGTTCATGAGTTTGTTGATTATGATGATGATGATGAGCTGTGTTGGCATATGTGAATTATATAATTATGTTTATATTTCTGTCGTTATATTATTATTTAATAATGTAATTCTCACCCCTTCTGCATGTGTTTATGTTCATCTATGATGAGCAATGTGCAGATAAAGCGGAGTAGCTTTTGTTGAGGTGAAGAATAAGTGTAGAGTTATTCTACAGAGTCGAGTCAATGCTCTGGTCATGTGACACCGGGGTTATGGGATTCAATAGAGATTATATTATTATTTAAGTTGTGTATGAAGACTAAATTATTGATATGTTTTGTTGAAACATTTTTATAAATCGTTAATTGTGTTGTTGTCCGCTGCGAAGTTTTATTAAAATAAATGAAATATTTTTATGTTGTAAAGTGATGAGTGTTAAGTTGAATGAAATGTAAACTCTTCTACATGTTGTACTCTGATAAATTCTTTAAATATGTCGTTTGGGTAGAAGGGTGTTACATTAGTGGTATCAGAGCAAGGTCAGTCCAGTCGAGTCGTAATGTGATGTTTCCCGGTTGGTCGATTAGTGTAAATGACACTGTCGATATTTAACGGTTGTAGTTGTGTTGTGCAGAGTATGGCTGGAGAAAATGACCGTGCGATTGCTGAGGCTTTGGCTGCTATGGCGCAGGCTATGCAGGCGCAGCAGAATCCGCCGGTCGACGAGTTTAAGAATTTGGGAAGGTTTCTGAAGAATAACCCTCCTACATTCAAAGGGCGCTATGATCCAGATGGTGCTCAGATTTGGCTGAAGGAAATTGAGAAGATTTTCCGGGTAATGACGTGTACTGAAGCACAGAAGGTGCAGTTTGGTACGCATATGTTATCTGAAGAGGCGGAAAACTGGTGGGATAACACTCGCCAGAGAATTGAAGTACCAGGTGCTGAGATGACTTGGGAAAGGTTCAAGACGGTCTTTCTGGAGAAATATTTTCCTGCTGATGTGCGATGTAAGAAGGAGATGGAATTTCTAGAACTGAAGCAGGGTAACATGTCTGTTGCTGACTACGCTTCGAAGTTTGAAGAGCTGGTGCAGTATTGTCCTCATTATAATAATGCTGATGCTGAAGGATCCAAGTGTGTCAAGTTTGAGAACGGGTTGCGTCCCGAGATCAAACAAGGCATTGGTTACCAGGAGATTCGTAGGTTTCCTACATTGGTTAACAAGTGCAGGATATTTGATGAAGATAGCAAGGCTAGGACTGCTCATTACAAGAGTCTTAGTGAGAAGAAGAATAAGGATCGTGGTGGTCCTTATGTATCCCCGAATGGTAAAGGTAAGCAGAAAGTGGTAGAGGAGAAGAAGCCAAGTGGGGGAGGATCTTCCATAGCCGGTAAATGTTTCAAGTGTGGCGAGCCAGGCCACCGTGCTGATAGCTGTACCAAGAAAGTGCTGAGATGTTTCCGATGCGGACAGACTGGTCATAGAGTTACTGAATGTAAGGATGCTGGTCCGACATGTTTTAATTGTGGCGAGAAAGGTCATATCAGTTCGCAGTGCTCGAAACCGAAGAAGGCGGCTACTGCAGCTCATACTACTGGTAGGGTGTTTGCTCTGAGTGGGGCTGAAACTCCTAAAGAAGATAATCTGATTAAAGGTACTTGCTTGATTAATAATGTTGAATTGCTTGCTATTGTTGACACTGGTGCTACTCATTCGTTCATTTCGTATGAGTGTGCGACCAGGATTGGTGTGATTATGTCGTCCCTAGGCGGAAGTATGGTGATAGATACTCCTGCTAATGGTTCTGTGAAGACTTCTGTTGTCTGTCGAGGTTGTCAGTTGACGATCTTTGAGAGAGAGTTCGTAGTTGATTTGGTGTGCTTACCCTTGCACCAAATTGATATTATTCTGGGAATGAATTGGCTAGAATTCTATGGCGTGTTTATCAACTGCTATAGGAAGACGGTGCGGTTTTCTGAAGTTGGTGTGGATGATGAGGCAAGATTTCTATCTGCTAGGCAGGTGGGGGATTTTGTGAAAGATGAAGCTCAGATATTCGCTTTATTTGCGTCTCTGCAAGCGGATAAGGAAGTGGTGAGTGTAGATTTGCCTGTCGTTTGTGAATTTCAGGATGTGTTTCCGGAGGATGTAAGTGATTTACCTCCAGAACGTGAAGTCGAATTTGCCATTGACTTAGTACCAGGTACGAGTCCAGTGTCGATGTCTCCTTATAGAATGTCGGCAACTGAATTAGTTGAACTGAAGAAGCAACTTGAAGAATTGCTTGAGAAGAAGTTTGTGCGTCCAAGTGTTTCTCCTTGGGGTGCACCAGTATTGTTAGTGAAGAAGAAAGAAGGTACGATGAGGTTGTGTGTCGATTATCGGCAGTTGAATAAGGTGACTATCAAGAATCGGTATCCATTGCCGAGGATTGATGATTTGATGGACCAGTTGATTGGAGCTCATGTTTTCAGTAAGATTGATTTGCGGTCGGGTTATCATCAAATCCGAGTGAAGTCAGATGATATTGCGAAGACTGCTTTCCGTACGAGGTATGGTCATTATGAATACACTGTGATGCCGTTCGGTGTGTCTAATGCTCCAGGTGTGTTTATGGAATATATGAATCGTATATTTCATCCGTACCTTGATAATTTTGTTGTGGTGTTCATAGATGATATATTGATATATTCTCAGACGGAAGAAGAGCATGCAGGACATCTGAGAATTGTTTTACAAGTGTTAAGAGAAAAGAAATTATATGCAAAGTTATCTAAATGTGAGTTCTGGTTGAAGGAAGTGAGTTTCCTTGGCCATGTGATTTCGAGTGGTGGAATTTCTGTTGATCCTGCTAAAGTTGATGCTGTATTACAGTGGGAGACTCCGAAGTCTGCTACTGAGATACGCAGTTTTCTGGGATTAGCTGGTTATTATCGCAGATTTATTGAGGGCTTCTCTAAGTTGGCATTGCCGTTGACGCAGTTGACTAAGAAGGGTCAAGTGTATGTGTGGGATGCAGCTTGTGAAGCGAGTTTTGTTGAGTTGAAGAGGCGGTTGACCAGTGCTCCAGTGTTGATCTTGCCTACTCCTGGTGAGTCCTTCGTTGTTTATTGTGATGCTTCTTTGATGGGTCTTGGTGGTGTTTTGATGCAGAATGGTAAGGTTGTAGCTTATGCTTCTAGACAGTTGAGAGTTCATGAGAGGAATTATCCTACGCATGATCTAGAACTTGCAGCTGTTGTATTTGTGTTGAAAATGTGGAGGCATTATCTGTATGGTTCCAGATTCGAAGTGTTCAGTGATCACAAGAGTCTGAAGTATCTGTTTGATCAGAAAGAGTTAAATATGAGGCAGAGAAGATGGTTAGAATTACTGAAGGATTTTGACTTTGAATTGAGTTATCATCCCGGTAAGGCTAATGTAGTTGCAGATGCGCTGAGTAGAAAGTCTCTACATATGTCTATGATGATGGTTCGGGAACTTGAGTTAATTGAACAGTTCCGTGACATGAGTTTGGGTTGTGAAGTTTCCGCTGATAGTGTAAAGTTGGGTATGCTGAAGTTGACTAGTGGAATTCTGGAAGATATTCGGAATGGTCAGCAAGTTGATGTCGCTCTCGTTGATCATATTACTATGGTTAACCAGGGTAATGGTGGTAATTTTGAGATTGATGAGAATGGCATCCTGCGATTTAAAGGTAGAGTTTGTGTTCCTGAGGTGTCTGAATTGAGAAAGAGTATTCTTGAAGAGGGCCATAGGAGTGGATTGAGTATCCATCCAGGTGCAACTAAAATGTATCAAGATTTGAAGAAGTTGTTTTGGTGGGCTGGTATGAAAAGAGATGTTGCTAAGTTTGTGTATGCCTGTTTGACTTGTCAGAAGTCAAAGGTTGAACATCAGAAACCGGCAGGTATGATGCAACCTTTGAAGATTCCTGAATGGAAGTGGGATAGCATTTCCATGGATTTTGTGACGGGATTACCGAGGACGGTGAAAGGTAATGATTCTATTTGGGTGATTGTGGATCGATTGACTAAGTCGGCGCATTTCTTGCCGATGAAGATTAATCACTCTTTGGAGAAGTTGGCAGAGTTGTATATTGAGGAGATAGTGAGACTGCATGGTATTCCATCCAGTATTGTGTCTGATAGAGATCCCAGATTTACTTCTAGATTTTGGGAAAGTTTGCAGAAAGCGTTGGGGACTAAGTTGAGGTTGAGTTCAGCTTATCATCCTCAGACTGATGGTCAGACTGAAAGAACCATCCAATCCTTGGAGGATTTGTTGAGAGCTTGTGTGTTGGAGCAGAGTGGTTCTTGGGATAGTTGTTTGCCGTTGGTGGAGTTTACTTATAATAATAGTTTTCATGCTAGTATCGGTATGGCTCCATATGAAGCATTGTATGGTAGGAGGTGTAGAACTCCATTGTGTTGGTATGAGTCAGGTGAGAGTGTTGTACTCGGACCTGAGATTGTGCAGCAGACGACTGAAAAGGTTAAGATGATTCAGGAGAAAATGAAGATTTCTCAGAGTCGCCAGAAGAGTTATCATGATAATAGGAGAAAGGCACTCGAGTTCCAAGAGGGAGATCATGTGTTCTTGAGAGTTACGCCGACGACAGGTGTAGGTAGAGCTTTAAAGTCTAAAAAGCTTACTCCGAGGTTTGTGGGTCCGTATCAGATTTTGAAGAGGGTTGGGGAAGTGGCGTATCGGATAGCTTTACCGCCGTCGCTTTCTAATCTGCATGATGTGTTTCATGTATCTCAGTTGAGAAAATATATTGCGGATCCTTCGCATGTTGTTCAGGTGGATGATATCCAGGTGAGGGATAATTTGACCGTTGAGGTGTTGCCAATTCGGATAGATGACCGAGAAGAGAAGACCCTGAGAGGTAAGAAGATTGCTCTAGTGAAAGTTGTTTGGGGAGGTCCAGCTGGTGAGAGCTTGACTTGGGAGCGTGAAGATCAGATGAAGGAGTCGTATCCGGCTCTATTTGCTTGAGGTATGTTTTCGAGGACGAAAACTTCTAAAGTGGGGGAGGGTTGTAACACCCCAAATAAAGTAAAAGAATTATTTGATTAAGTTGATAATATTATTTTATTAATTTAATTAAATAAATTGGATTATTGGATTTATTATTATTATTATTATTATTTTGGAAAATATATAAGTGGGAAATAAGAGAAATAGTCTCATTTTGGAACAGAGAGTTTTACGTGAAAGAGCAGAAGCATCGTGAAAGTGGAAAAAGGGGAAACCGCTGAAGAGAAAGAGAACGAAGAGGAAAGGGCCAAAGATTGCTCAGAGCTTCCTTCAATCCAAAGAGGTAAGGGGTCTGAACCTTATTAAACAATAATATGCGAGCATCTTCATGATTTATGTAGGATTGTTGATGGACTTTGGGGATTTAGGGAGATTGGGAAAGTTGGGGTTTGCCGTCGTTTAAGGTTATGATGAATAAGTTGAATTAAGCTGAAATTGAACCCGTAGTTGAGAGTATTGTGAATTTCCGAACGTATAGTTTTTACGGAAGTTGAATCGGAGGTCCGGAAGTCCTCCAACGGCGGAAATGCGGAGAATTCTGCATTCTGCCTTGTGTTAGCGCAGGAACTGCTGTTTCGTCTGCGTTAACCGGTTAACCCAGGGTGTTAACCGGTTAACACTGTTATAATTTGTGAATATGTTGAGTTTTGCCTGCGTTAACCGGTTAACCTATAGCGTTAACCGGTTAACACTGTTGCGTTTTGCCTGCATGTGTATTTTTCCTGCGTTAACCGGTTAACCTGTGGCGTTAACCGGTTAACACTGTTCCAGTATTGAAAAATGACTAAATTTTATGTTGAAATTGTGATTTGGCCTATTATGGTTGATTGTGATGAATCCATGTGTTAAGATGCAATGTTGTTGTTGTTTTGTTGAGTGGTATGTCATGCTATTAATGGTGAAGATAACATGATTACATGATGTGGTTGTTGAGATGTTGATTATGAAGCATGTTTGATGTGCATGTATTCATGAAAGGCCGATGCCTAGTGATGAACGGACTGAGTTCCAATGATGTTGTTGACTCCGGGCTTGTTGAGAGGCTTGGTTCCTCACGGGGAACTCGGATTCTATGGTGATGAATCTGGGAGTGGTGATCCTGTAGTGGTCACAAAATGGGTATACCGAGTCGTGTTGAGTCATGCATGGGTGTGTGCATTGCAATTGATGTGTTGCCTTGTTGATGTTCATGAGTTTGTTGATTATGATGATGATGATGAGCTGTGTTGGCATATGTGAATTATATAATTATGTTTATATTTCTGTCGTTATATTATTATTTAATAATGTAATTCTCACCCCTTCTGCATGTGTTTATGTTCATCTATGATGAGCAATGTGCAGATAAAGCGGAGTAGCTTTTGTTGAGGTGAAGAATAAGTGTAGAGTTATTCTACAGAGTCGAGTCAATGCTCTGGTCATGTGACACCGGGGTTATGGGATTCAATAGAGATTATATTATTATTTAAGTTGTGTATGAAGACTAAATTATTGATATGTTTTGTTGAAACATTTTTATAAATCGTTAATTGTGTTGTTGTCCGCTGCGAAGTTTTATTAAAATAAATGAAATATTTTTATGTTGTAAAGTGATGAGTGTTAAGTTGAATGAAATGTAAACTCTTCTACATGTTGTACTCTGATAAATTCTTTAAATATGTCGTTTGGGTAGAAGGGTGTTACATGGCATGCATTGGTACAGATTAGGTTGCACTTGTCTTGTCTTGGGGAAGACTTGGTGGAATCTGATGATGCAAAGGTGAGACACGTGTAAGGCATGCGTGGGAATCTTGCAGAATAGGTGCAGGCTAGGTGGATAGGTTGGCATGCATTGGTACAGATTAGGTTGCACTTGTCTTGTCTTGGGGAAGAGTTGGTGGAATCTGATGATGCAAAGGTGTGACACGTGTAAGGCATGCGTGGGAATCTTGCAGAATAGGTGCAGGCTAGGTGGATAGGTTGGCATGCATTGGTACAAATTAGGTTGCACTTGTCTTGTCTTGGGGAAGAGTTGGTGGAATCTGATGATGCAAAGGTGTGACACGTGTAAGGCATGCGTGGGAATCTTGCAGAATAGGTGCAGGCTAGGTGCAGGCTAGGTGGATAGGTTGGCATGCGTGGGAATCTTGCAGAATAGGTGGTATTCAGACTTGGTGGTATTCAGTATTTGAATCTTGCAAATAAATAATTAAGCTTAAATAAGATTGAATATTATTTTAAACACATAATTGAAAAAAGAGGTAGTTTAGTATTGGAAGCGTGATATTCAGTATTGGAAGTTCAAGAAGTTTAACTTTTCGCTATGGAGTTATTAACTTTCAATTTGGACATGAAGAAGAAGCTATTGTTGGTGCAAGCAAAGCTAAAGCTGAGAGAACATATTTGAAAAGGCATGCGTGGGAATCTTGCAGAATAGGTGCATGCTAGGTGTAGGCTAGGTGGATAGGTTGGCATGCATTGGTACAAATTAGGTTGCACTTGTCTTGTCTTGGGGAAGAGTTGGTGGAATCTGATGATGCAAAGATGTGAAACGTGTAAGGCATGCGTGGGAATCTTGCAGACTTGGTGGATAGGTTGGCATGCATTGGTACAGATTAGGTGGTGAAGGCATTTGATGGATAGGCATGCGTGGGAATCTTGCAGACTTGGTGGTAGTATAATGCATTATCCGAAAATATGAGTATTACAACTATTGTTGACCTATTGATGCATGCAGTAGACGTGTCAAAATTATTACATGCATACAACTCCACCTAGCCTGCAAGATTCTCAGAGAAGACAAGACTGATGCATGCAGTAGACGTGTCTTATGTGAAGACATGCCTTCCTCCTATCCAACTTTTTGCATGCGTTACACGTGTCTAAGTTTTGCATGCGCTACTCTTGGGGAAGGCTTGGTTGTAGACAAGCATGCAAAGATGTGTGGGCTTGGTTGCAGACTTGGTGGTAGTATAAATATTCACACACATTTTCACAATGGTATTCACAATATCTTCACATATATCTTCAAAATATCTTCACATATATCTTCACAAAATCTTCACAATACCCTCACATATCATGGCATCTTCATCACAATACAAAATCAAAGCTCACGTCAATGGTGAGACTTATGAATGTGAAATGTCTGGCTTCCTATTTAGAAACACAGATTGCACTCGTTTTTGTCTAAATAGAGGAGCTGACTTCTCTTATCTGAAAAAAAAGATTGAGTCCAAACTTAGACAACCTGTGTCCCAAATTTTTTACCAACAATCTTTTTTTTCTGAAAATAGCTCAGTCAGGTTTTATAAGACATTGATTCAAAATGACATGGAGGCACAATACATGTTTCGTAACCATGAGTATTCTGGTTACGACTATATAGTGTTGTACATTGTGTTGGAACAATTCCAACCTTCTCAGAATATTCAGTCACAGGTTATTGATCCTGTGGTTGATGACGAACAAGACGTTGAACACCCCGTTGAAGACGATGTCGTTGATGATGCAGAAGACGTGGTTGATGACTTGGTGAATGTAACACCCCGATTTAAAATAAGAGAATTATTTAATTAAGTTAATATTATGTTATTAATTTAATTAAATAAAGTTGAGATTTTGGGAATTATTATTATTATTATTATAGATGTTATTTATTTATTTTAATAATAATTAAATAAATAAAATAAATGGAATATGAAGAGTGGAAGGGTAAAGGTGGAATTGGATATAAGAGGCCAAAAGGAGAACTCAGTTGGTTTTCACGTGTTTTGCTTCAGAGTCAGAAAAAGAGAAAGAACTGCAGAAGAGAAAGGGAAGGAAGAGGAAAAGGCCAAAGAGTGCTCAGAGTTTCCTTCAATCCAAAGAGGTAAGGGGTCTGAATCTTATTAAACGTTAATATGCGAGCAATTTCGCGATATCTGTTGGATCGTTGATAGATTTTGGGAATTTTAGGGATATTGGGAAAGTTGGGGTTTTTGAGGGAAATTGTCCGATCTGTGAGTTTTGTGACGTTATATGTATTGTAATCGAAGTATGTTGTGTATATATAACTGTTGAATGTTGATTTTGGATTGTTAGCCGTGTGGTGTGAGTTATAGCGAGCAAAGAGGCAAAGCTGCGCTGGTTTTCGTAGCAGGGGAGTTCTGTTCGCGCGCGTTCGCGGCGCGAAGCTCAGCTCGCGGCGCGAACTGAGCAGGATTCAGAGGAGTTCTGTAATTCACTGTTCGCGACGCGATCCTTCGTTCGCGGCGCGAACTGAAGCGAAATTGATTATTCGCGACGCGAACCTATGTTGGCGGCGCGAACTGATAAATCCAGAATCTGATGTTAATGAGTTTGGAGTACGTTGAGGTGCGAGACTCTTAGTAGGTCGCTGTAATTGTGTTATAACCATTAATAGTGATTATATGATGGTGTATGAGGTGTTTATGATGATTACATATTGAATGTACATGTTTAATAATAAATGTGTTATGTAATGATGTGAAATCGATGAAATGTTGTTGTTGTTTTGTTGAGTTGTATATCATGTTATTAATGATGATGATAACATGACTATATGATGTTGTTGTTGCTATGATGATTATTATGCATGTTTGATGTGCATGCATTCATGAAAGGCCGATGCCTAGTGATGAACGGACTGAGTTCCAATGATGTTGTTGACTCCGGGCTTGTTGAGAGGCTTGGTTCCTTACGGGGAACTCGGATTCTATGGTGATGAATCTGGGAGTGGTGATCCTGTAGTGGTCACAAAATGGGTATACCGAGTCGTGTTGAGTCATGCATGGGTGTGTGCATTGCAATTGATGTGTTGTTTTGTTGATGTTCATGAGTTTGTTGATTATAATGATGATTATGATGAACTGTGTTGACATGTGTGCAATATAATTATATTATATTCTGTCGTTATATTATTGTTTAATAATGTAATTCTCACCCCTTCTGCATGTGTTTATGTTCATCCATGATGAACAATGTGCAGATAAAGAGGAGTAGCTGGTATCGAGGTTGAAGAATAAGTGTAGAGTTATTCTACAGAGTCGAGTCAAATGCTCTGGTCATGTGACACCGGGGTTATGGGATTCGATAGATATTATGTTATTATTTCCGTTGTTCATGATGGTTAACATGTTGAGACCTTTTGTTGAGATAATTGTTGAAACATTTTATGAATTGTTAACTGATGAATTATAATAATTGTGTGTTGTCCGCTGCGAAGTTTTATTAAAATGAAAATAAATTTTATATTGTGATATGATAATTGTTATGTGTTATGAAATGTAAACTCTTCTACATGTGGTACTCTGATAATTAATTTAAATATGTCGTTTGGGTAGAAGGGTGTTACATTAGTGGTATCAGAGCATTGTCAGTCCAGTCGAGTCGTAATGTGATGTTTTCCCTGTTGGTCGATTAGTGTAAATGACACTGTCGATATTTAACAGTTGTAGTTGTGTTATGCAGAGTATGGCTGGAGAGAATGACCGTGCGATTGCTGAGGCTTTGACTGCTATGGCGCAGGCTATGCAGGCGCAGCAGAATCCACCGGTCGACGAGTTTAGGAATTTGGGAAGGTTTCTAAAGAATAACCCTCCTACATTCAAAGGACGCTATGATCCAGATGGTGCTCAGATTTGGCTGAAGGAAATTGAGAAGATTTTCCGAGTGATGACGTGTACTGAAGCACAGAAGGTGCAGTTTGGTACGCATATGTTATCTGAAGAGGCTGAAAACTGGTGGGATAACACTCGCCAGAGAATTGAAGTACCAGGTACGGAGATGACCTGGGTAAGGTTCAAGACGGCCTTTCTGGAGAAATATTTTCCTGCTGATGTGCGATGTAAGAAGGAGATGGAATTTCTAGGACTGAAGCAGAGTAACATGTCTGTTGCTGATTACGCTTCGAAGTTTGAGGAGCTGGTGCAGTATTGTCCTCATTATAATAATGCTGATGCTGAGGAATCCAAGTGTGTCAAGTTTGAGAACGGGTTGCGTCCCGAGATCAAACAAGGCATTGGTTACCAGGAGATTCGTAGGTTTCCTACACTGGTTAACAAGTGCAGGATATTTGATGAAGATAGCAAGGCTAGGGCTGCTCACTACAAGAGTCTTAGTGAGAAGAAGAATAAGGATCGTGGTAGTCCTTATGCATCTCCGAATGGTAAAGGTAAGCAGAAAGTGGTAGATGAGAAGAAGCCAAGTGGGGGAGGATCTCCCATAGCTGGTAAATGTTTCAAGTGTGGCGAGCCAGGCCACCGTGCTGATAGCTGTACCAAGAAAGTGCTGAGATGTTTCCGATGCGGTCAGGCTGGTCATAGAGTTACGGAATGTAAGGATGCTGGTCCGACATGTTTTAATTGTGGCGAGAAAGGCCATATCAGTTCGCAGTGCTCGAAACCGAAGAAGGCGGCTACTGCAGCTCATACTACTGGTAGGGTGTTTGCTCTGAGTGGGACTGAAACTCCTAAAGAAGATAATCTGATTAAAGGTACTTGCTTGATTAATAATGTTGAATTGCTTGCTATTGTTGACACTGGTGCTACTCATTCGTTTATTTCGTATGAGTGTGCGACCAGGATTGGTGTGATTATGTCGTCCCTAGGCGGAAGTATGGTGATAGATACTCCTGCTAATGGTTCTGTGAAGACTTCTGTTGTCTGTCGAGGTTGTCATTTGACGATCTTTGAGAGAGAGTTCGTGGTTGATTTGGTGTGCTTACCCTTGCACCAAATTGATATTATTTTGGGAATGAATTGGCTAGAATTCTATGGCGTGTTTATCAACTGCTATAGGAAGACGGTGCGGTTTTCTGAAGTTAGTGAGAATGATGAAGCAAGATTTCTATCTGCTAGACAGGTAGGGGATTTTGTGAAAGATGAAGCTCAGATATTCGCTTTATTTGCGTCTCTGCAATCGGATAGGAGAGTGGTGAGTGTAGATTTGCCTGTTGTCTGTGAATTTCAGGATGTGTTTCCGGAGGATGTAAGTGAATTACCTCCAGAACGTGAAGTCGAATTTGCCATTGACTTAGTACCAGGTACGAGTCCAGTGTCGATGTCTCCTTATAGAATGTCGGCAACTGAATTGGTTGAATTGAAGAAGCAACTTGAAGAATTGCTTGAGAAGAAGTTTGTGCGTCCAAGTGTTTCTCCTTGGGGTGCACCAGTATTGTTAGTGAAGAAGAAAGAAGGTACGATGAGGTTGTGTGTCGATTATCGGCAGTTGAATAAGGTGACTATCAAGAATCGGTATCCATTGCCGAGGATTGATGATTTGATGGACCAGTTGGTTGGAGCTCATGTCTTCAGTAAGATTGATTTGCGGTCGGGTTATCATCAGATCCGAGTGAAGTCAGGGGATATTGCGAAGACTGCTTTCCGTACGAGGTATGGTCATTATGAATACACTGTGATGCCGTTCGGTGTGTCTAATGCTCCAGGTGTGTTTATGGAATATATGAATCGTATATTTCATCCGTACCTTGATAATTTTGTTGTGGTGTTCATAGATGATATATTGATATATTCTAAGACGGAAGAAGAGCATGCAGGACATCTGAGAATTGTTTTGCAGGTGTTAAGGGAAAAGAAATTATATGCAAAGTTATCTAAATGTGAGTTCTGGTTGAAGGAAGTGAGTTTCCTTGGCCATGTGATTTCGAGTGGTGGGATTTCTGTTGATCCTGCTAAAGTTGATGCCGTATTACAGTGGGAGACTCCGAAGTCTGCTACTGAGATACGCAGTTTTCTGGGGTTAGCTGGTTATTATCGCAGATTTATTGAGGGCTTCTCTAAGTTGGCATTGCCGTTGACGCAGTTGACTAAGAAGGGTCAGGTGTATGTGTGGGATGCAGCTTGCGAAGCGAGTTTTGTTGAGTTGAAGAAGCGGTTGACCAGTGCTCCAGTGTTGATCTTGCCTAAACCTGGTGAGTCCTTCGTTGTTTATTGTGATGCTTCTTTGATGGGTCTTGGTGGTGTTTTGATGCAGGATGGTAAAGTTGTGGCTTATGCTTCTAGACAGTTGAAAGTTCATGAGAGGAATTATCCTACGCATGATCTAGAACTTGCAGCTGTGGTATTTGTGTTGAAAATGTGGAGACATTATCTGTATGGTTCCAGATTCGAAGTGTTCAGTGATCACAAGAGTCTGAAGTATCTGTTTGATCAAAAAGAGTTAAATATGAGGCAGAGAAGGTGGTTAGAATTACTGAAGGATTTTGACTTCGAATTGAGTTATCATCCCGGTAAGGCTAATGTCGTTGCAGATGCGCTGAGTAGAAAGTCTCTACATATGTCTATGATGATGGTTCGGGAGCTTGAGTTGATTGAACAGTTTCGTGATATGAGTTTGGGTTGTGAAGTTTCCGCTGATAGAGTAAAGTTGGGTATGCTGAAGTTGACTAGTGAAATTCTGGAAGATATTCGGAATGGTCAGCAAGTTGATGTCGCTCTAGTTGATCATATTACTATGGTTAACCAGGGTAATGGTGGTAATTTTGAGATTGATGGGAATGGCATCCTGCGATTTAAAGGTAGAGTTTGTGTTCCTGAGGTGTCTGAATTGAAAAAGAGTATTCTTGAAGAGGGCCATAGGAGTGGATTGAGTATCCATCCAGGTGCAACTAAAATGTATCAAGATTTGAAGAAATTGTTTTGGTGGGCTGGTATGAAAAGAGATGTTGCTAAGTTTGTGTATGCCTGTTTGACTTGTCAGAAGTCAAAGATTGAACATCAGAAACCGACAGGTATGATGCAACCTTTGAAGATTCCTGAATGGAAGTGGGATAGCATTTCCATGGATTTTGTGACGGGATTGCCGAGGACGGTGAAAGGTAATGATTCTATTTGGGTGATTGTGGATCGATTGACTAAGTCGGCGCATTTCTTGCCGATGAAGATTAATCACTCTTTAGAGAAGTTGGCAGAGTTGTATATTGAGGAGATAGTGAGGCTGCATGGTATTCCATCCAGTATTGTGTCTGATAGAGATCCCAGATTTACTTCTAGATTTTGGGAAGGTTTGCAGAAAGCGTTGGGGACTAAGTTGAGATTGAGTTCAGCTTATCATCCTCAGACTGATGGTCAGACTGAAAGAACTATCCAATCCTTAGAGGATTTGTTGAGGGCTTGTGTGTTAGAGCAGAGTGGTTCTTGGGATAGTTATTTGCCGTTGGTGGAGTTTACTTATAATAACAGTTTTCATTCTAGTATCGGTATGGCTCCATATGAAGCATTGTATGGTAGGAGGTGTAGAACTCCATTGTGTTGGTACGAATCAGGTGAGAGTGTTGTACTCGGACCTGAGATTGTGCAGCAGACGACTGAAAAGGTTAAGATGATTCAGGAGAAGATGAAGATTTCTCAGAGTCGTCAGAAGAGTTATCATGATAAGAGGAGAAAGGCACTTGAATTCCAAGAGGGAGATCATGTGTTCTTGAGAGTTACTCCGACGACAGGTGTGGGTAGAGCTTTAAAGTCTAGAAAGCTTACTCCGAGGTTTGTGGGTCCGTATCAGATTTTGAAGAGGGTCGGGGAAGTGGCGTATCGGATAGCTTTACCGCCGTCGCTTTCTAATCTGCATGATGTGTTTCATGTATCTCAGTTGAGAAAATATATTGCGGATCCTTCGAATGTTGTTCAGTTGGATGATATCCAGGTGAGGGATAATTTGACCGTTGAGGTGTTGCCAATTCGGATAGATGACCGAGAAGAGAAGACCCTGAGAGGTAAGAAGATTGCTCTAGTGAAAGTTGTTTGGGGAGGTCCAGCTGGTGAGAGCTTGACTTGGGAGCGTGAAGATCAGATGAAGGAGTCGTATCCGGCTCTATTTACTTGAGGTATGTTTTCGAGGACGAAAACTTCTAAAGTGGGGGAGAGTTGTAACACCCCGATTTAAAATAAGAGAATTATTTAATTAAGTTAATATTATGTTATTAATTTAATTAAATAAAGTTGAGATTTTGGGAATTATTATTATTATTATTATAGATGTTATTTATTTATTTTAATAATTAAATAAATAAAATAAATGGAATATGAAGAGTGGAAGGGTAAAGGTGGAATTGGATATAAGAGGCCAAAAGGAGAACTCAGTTGGTTTTCACGTGTTTTGCTTCAGAGTCAGAAAAAGAGAAAGAACTGCAGAAGAGAAAGGGAAGGAAGAGGAAAAGGCCAAAGAGTGCTCAGAGTTTCCTTCAATCCAAAGAGGTAAGGGGTCTGAATCTTATTAAACGTTAATATGCGAGCAATTTCGCGATATCTGTTGGATCGTTGATAGATTTTGGGAATTTTAGGGATATTGGGAAAGTTGGGGTTTTTGAGGGAAATTGTCCGATCTGTGAGTTTTGTGACGTTATATGTATTGTAATCGAAGTATGTTGTGTATATATAACTGTTGAATGTTGATTTTGGATTGTTAGCCGTGTGGTGTGAGTTATAGCGAGCAAAGAGGCAAAGCTGCGCTGGTTTTCGTAGCAGGGGAGTTCTGTTCGCGCGCGTTCGCGGCGCGAAGCTCAGCTCGCGGCGCGAACTGAGCAGGATTCAGAGGAGTTCTGTAATTCACTGTTCGCGACGCGATCCTTCGTTCGCGGCGCGAACTGAAGCGAAATTGATTATTCGCGACGCGAACCTATGTTGGCGGCGCGAACTGATAAATCCAGAATCTGATGTTAATGAGTTTGGAGTACGTTGAGGTGCGAGACTCTTAGTAGGTCGCTGTAATTGTGTTATAACCATTAATAGTGATTATATGATGGTGTATGAGGTGTTTATGATGATTACATATTGAATGTACATGTTTAATAATAAATGTGTTATGTAATGATGTGAAATCGATGAAATGTTGTTGTTGTTTTGTTGAGTTGTATATCATGTTATTAATGATGATGATAACATGACTATATGATGTTGTTGTTGCTATGATGATTATTATGCATGTTTGATGTGCATGCATTCATGAAAGGCCGATGCCTAGTGATGAACGGACTGAGTTCCAATGATGTTGTTGACTCCGGGCTTGTTGAGAGGCTTGGTTCCTTACGGGGAACTCGGATTCTATGGTGATGAATCTGGGAGTGGTGATCCTGTAGTGGTCACAAAATGGGTATACCGAGTCGTGTTGAGTCATGCATGGGTGTGTGCATTGCAATTGATGTGTTGTTTTGTTGATGTTCATGAGTTTGTTGATTATAATGATGATTATGATGAACTGTGTTGACATGTGTGCAATATAATTATATTATATTCTGTCGTTATATTATTGTTTAATAATGTAATTCTCACCCCTTCTGCATGTGTTTATGTTCATCCATGATGAACAATGTGCAGATAAAGAGGAGTAGCTGGTATCGAGGTTGAAGAATAAGTGTAGAGTTATTCTACAGAGTCGAGTCAAATGCTCTGGTCATGTGACACCGGGGTTATGGGATTCGATAGATATTATGTTATTATTTCCGTTGTTCATGATGGTTAACATGTTGAGACCTTTTGTTGAGATAATTGTTGAAACATTTTATGAATTGTTAACTGATGAATTATAATAATTGTGTGTTGTCCGCTGCGAAGTTTTATTAAAATGAAAAATAAATTTTATATTGTGATATGATAATTGTTATGTGTTATGAAATGTAAACTCTTCTACATGTGGTACTCTGATAATTAATTTAAATATGTCGTTTGGGTAGAAGGGTGTTACAGTGAACCGTGATTCCGAAGACGAAGACCAAGTACAAATACCTATAGCGCAACGGTACTCACCGCCTGCCCACTACACAACCCTTAACTTGGGCGAGGATGAGCCCTCATCAGATATGTTCTACAACCCATATATGAGGTCTGATGAGGAGTTAAAGAAGGGTGACAAATTTCGGACCAAGGAAGAGTGCCTGTTAGCAATAAAAAATTGGCACTTGAAAAACTGTGTTGACTACGATGTTAACAAATCAAACCCGGAAAGATACGTTATTTTATGCAAAAATCCGGAGTGTGGATTTAGGTTGATGGCATCGTACAAGAAGAAATATAATGCGTGGGTGATAGGGTCCATTTCTCAAGCTCACACTTGCGTCAACACAAACATGGCACAGGATCATCGCAAACTTAGCCATGATATTGTAACACCTCAAAATTTGCCCTCCTCTCTTGGGACTAGCTTAACATATTGCATATCATTTTGTAGGTCATTAGGCATTGCATATTTGCATATCATGTGATAACATTGTGCAATTCATCTTCCTAAGTCTTGATCAGAAGATAAAGAGGTTGAGATATGCAAGCTGAGGGTTCATTGGACTGATCACTAATCATCTGAGGGTGTGTGATTCAAATTAGGGTTTTTGATTCTCAAGGAGATTGAGCTTCATCTTGGTTGAAATGATACATCATCATCATCATGGTTTTGTCATCATCCCAGAGATTTAAGAGATTGATCAGATACCTTGAGATTAGGGTTTTGACCATTGGTCAACCCTAATCAGTTGAATCATCTGCATTGGGCCAATCAGGACTTGGCAAGGAGATGGGGTTTTCAGTGGATATGGGGATCATCATATGGTTATATTGAGCTTATGGAAGCTAGGTTTTCATCATTGAGCCATTTCATCAGGAGTTTGAGGCTCAAGTTCATCAGTCAAGCTGAAATTCATCTATCAGTCAACAAAAGTCAACTGTGGTCAACTGTGCCTAAAATGATGGATTTAAAGGTGGGAGAGAGTTAGGGATACACTTCATTCATGTGTAAACAAGCTTCATTTGACATTTCAAACATCAAGAATGAAGAAAATAAAGTCAGATGGAAACTTTCCAAAAATAGAAAGTGACTTGTAATTGAAAACTGCCAAAAATGGAAAGTTTTTCACCTCAAAATTACGTGTCCAAAAATGCTTCAAATGAAATTTTGATCAACATGAAAGTTGTAGATCTTGCTCTCACCTTTCCAAAAAGTCCAAAAACATGAATTTCTCATGTGTGGTTGGCAAGTTATGATCAAATCATTTTCCAAAAATGTTGATTTTCAAAGTGGCATAACTTTCACATGGAATGGCCAAATTGGGTGATCTTTCTTTGAGCAAACCACATTTGACATGTACTTTCATGATGCATTATTACATTTCATCAAAAATCATCATAGCAAAAAGTCATTTTTCAAGTGATTCAATTTGAAAATTGGTGGGAAAAAAGGTGATTTTGTGAAATACATGGATTTTGCATACCAAACCAATTTCAACACATTCCAAATGACATTTAGAACTTGTTTGCACTGGTTTTTACTGTTGCATTGGCTGATTTTGCAAAAGGACATATTGGCCATTTCACATGAAAACTACATTTCACTAATTTCATTTGATTTTGTTAATTGTGATTAGCAAGTGGATTAAGGCATGGTATAAAAGGATAATTATAACAGAAAATCATAATCACATTTCACAATTTCAGATCTAACAAACTTTTCCTCCAAAAACCTCTCAATTCTCTCAAAACTTTTTCACACTTTTTCATCATTTTTTCATTGAATTGCTTCATCTTTGTGCTGTTTCTTGTATGATCTCTCTTCTACAGGACTTTGTGAAGAACTGTTGATCAAAACATTGGCAAGAGCATAGAAGAATCGTGACTGTTGCAATCTCACTCTTCCATGGCAAGTTGAAGGTTCTTCCACCTGGTGCACAATTGAGCTGCAAGACCTCCTTCAATCATCTTCTACATCATCAATCTTCATCTGTTTTTGCATTTTGGACTTGGAAACACAAGAATCGAGCACTGCCATCATCATAAGGTTAGAATTCGAATTCCTTAATTGCTCAAACTGTGATATGGCTTGTGTAGATCTTTGATCATAGAGTGCAATGCAACTTGTAGCTTTGAAAATCATTGAGAATCGAGAGAGAAATCTGAGATTTAAGTTTGGATGTGCAAACTATTTTTGCTCAATTTGCTTAGCATGATAGGAATTAGGCAAATTCATGTGGATATTGTGATTGTACGTGTTCAGACGAATCCATTGATATATCGTTTGCTCATTTTGGTTGAGATGTGTTCTTGGTGATTTTTTGGAAATTTGTTGTTGTTCTTGATGAAGAACACGCTCCAGCGTGCGTTTGATCCATTGGCCTGGCTTCTCATTTCGAAAACTTGTTTCCCGCCACCAGTAGCCAATCACATAGCGCCAGCGTTTAAAATGGAACGCCGCATTTTGGTTTCGCTGTAGGATAATTACGAAATTGCCATTGTTGAATATTATTTCATGTTTATTTCATTTCTTTTTTCAATTTCATTTCATTTTGATCATGTAACTTCAAAAATCCATATCTAATTCATTTTTAATCCAAATTTGATGAGACTTTTTTCACCATTCTCCTTGTGATGTGTAGTTTTTTATGGTGATTTTTAATGTTATTGTGCACGTGTGAAAAAATAAAATGCTTAGGGATAGTGATCATGTATGCTTCATGTGTATGTTTTACCATTTCCTTCATGAAATCTTGATGCCTTATCCAAAATGTGTGAAATTTTATATGCATGTTCTTGACTCTCTCCTGGTGATTTTGATATTTAGTTTGCTAATTTTGAGTTTCTGGTTAGAGAGATATGATGTGGTCAAGTTGAGTGTGACAATGTGTGTCACACTATGTTATGTCAACTTCATGGTTTTTGTTTCCATGCTTATTGAATGCCATTTACCCTGGATTTTTGCATGTGATTCCATCTGGATGTTAGGTTTCACCATGATTTTTTGTAGGATTTGTTGATACATTTCCTATTTTATTGGTATTTTTGTTTGCTGTTTAGTCATTTTTAGGTTTTTCTTGAGTGATCAACTTACATGACTTGTAAAATTCTCATTCATTATCATATGAAGATGAAACTTGGTGGAGTGGTTCTTAACATATTTAACTTCATTTTGGCTTTGGTCCCACTCATTTATCATGTTTTGTCACGGTTTTATGATTGGTTGAAGTTGGTGCTTGTTTTGATACCATGTATGAGCTTGCTTAAACTTGTCTGGACTTTATGAATTTAATTTCCCTACTTCCACTTGTCCAAATAGCATGAAATTTGATATGCTACTCATTGAATGTGTTCTGTTTAGGCTGGAATTTTTGTGGAATTTATTGAGCTGTTTTGATATTGATTTGATTGTGATCATTCTGTTTGCTCTAATGTGTTTCTCAAAATGCATAGTTTGGCATGTTTTGTATATAAAATGGATTTGGTGCATAGTTTTGGTGTGAGACCAATTGGATTCTCTTTTTGCTTGATAAATCTTGGTTTTGAGTAATTTTCATTTGCTGTTTTGAATTTTTCATCTCCTTTGGACCCTAGGCTTGTCCTAGTGGTCTTGTTTCTCACGTTTGAATGTGACTTTCAGGTTGAAGAAGCAAATGCTTTAAGGAGATTAATGCAAGTTGATTGAGTTTGGTTTATTTGATTGTGATGAACTAACTTGGTTTATTTTGTAGGATGCTTGACTCATTTCATTTGAGTTTGTGCTTGGCACACATGATTGATTGTGTTGACTGTTGGTTCTTATCTTGTCTGTTTTGACTTGGTGATTGGTATACTGACTGAATTAGATTGATTTCAGGTACCATAGCCGCTTTAGTTCTTTGAGAACTTGCTGTGCTGCTGCTTGGTTGTATAAACCAATTGAGGTAGAATTTCTTTTCTCCATGTAGTCTGGAAGACCTGGCCTGTTACTTGGCCAGGCACCTGTCTGAAGTCCTCCTTAAGAGGCAATGTTTGTGCTTGTTTATTTTTGTCCCCAAGCAGGAAAAGACCTTGATTAAGGCAATTGGCAGACACAAGAGGTGTGTAGTCCACCTCCTGCTATTCTGTTGAGTCGTCCCTTGGCTTACATCACATGTTGATGCCTTGTGGATCCTAACCCAAGATCCATGTACAGTTGTACAGTTGAGTCAGTGTCATAAGTGTAGAAGGGTTCCCACTTTCTGGACCCACACTTCTTTGTCTGAAGCTCTCCCTGGCCAGGGATAAGAGCTGTGAGGCACACCCCTCACTCCCATTTCATCTGGCTTCACCTTGACTCTCAATGTCAAGGTTAAGAGCTAACATCACCTGACACAGTTGTGTTGCTTTTGCAACTTAACCCTTGATTGAGCCCACCTTGTCTGGATATAGTGTGTGCTAATTGTGAATGTTTGCTTTGTTCTGATTATGCTTGCATGCTTTGCTTTGCCTGTTTAGGATTAGCTTGCTGCCTGTGCAAGTTAGGATAGAAACCATAACATAGGGAAATGATGCATGATAACATCTAGGCTCGAGTACAGCTCCCTAGTAGTGTGTCTCCCTTTGTATCTGGTTAGAATTTCTTTCCCGTTCAGGGGAACTACGTCGCCCTGATCCTCATACCAGATGAGGTACGTAGGCAGGAGACCGTGCGAGGTCTCTCCGGGCACCCTTTTCTTTTTTGAGTGTGTTGTGCTTGCCAGCTATCAGGCTCGAGTTCCCGACTCCCTGTTAGTCTGTATGTTCACCCTTTTTCTTTTTTGTGTGTGTTTGCTTGACAGTTGCTAGGCTCGAGTTCCCGACTCCTTAGTAGCTTGTTGCTTGTTTGTTCTTTTGTGTGTAGGAGATGGATGTAAGCCCAGCCATTGGCATTCCGTATCCTCTTGTTGTGTGCTTGGAGTCCGGTATAAGTCCATCAAGTGGCATCTGGTTTCCAGTGTGGGTTGTTTGGTTCGGAAGCTGATGTAAGTCCAGCTATTGGCGTTCGGGTTCCATGTTTGCCTTTTTGTGCGTGTGTTTGTTTCGGCGTGCGTGAGCCGAACTACGGCAGCTCTGATTCTCGTTCCAGACGAGATACGTAGGCATAGGATGCGATATCCTAGCGAGCCCTCTCCCCTTTTCCCCTCTGTGTTGTCTTCAGTGTGTGTGTGTGTGATGTTTGTTTTAGCAACCTTTTTCTATCGTTTGAGCGTGGATCCCGTCGAGTACGACGGATGCGTAGGGGTGCTAATACCTTCCCTTCGCATAACCGACTCCCGATCCCATTCTCTTTGGTCGCGAGACCATGCTTTTCCCAGGTTTACTCTGAGCGTTTCCTTTCCCTCTTTGGGATAAATAACGCACGGTGGCGGCTCTATGTTGTTTTTGTTTCAGCCTGCCGGTTGTTTTTCGCGGATGCGACAGCTGGCGACTCTGCTGGGGAATGGAAGTTGACCTGTTGCTGGTCCATTTTCCCTAAGCGAGTCTCTCCTAGCGTTCTAGGCTAGTTTAGGTTGCTTGTGCTTTATTTATTGCATTTATTATTCTGACTGTGTATATATTTGCATAAATATTTGCATGCATCATACAATCATGTTGTCGTCCGCTGTGCAGGTGGTTCCTCTGTTTTGGGGTGGGTGTTCTGAGTGGGGCTAAAACCCAGGCCCGAGTATACACCTAGGATTAGTGTGGTCTCACGTTCCTCATTTGCTTTATCAACATATTGTTGCAAAGTGACATACCACAAGCCGGGCGAGGTTCTTTTGAGGGAACTTTTCCTTTGTGGAGTATCCACTTTGGTTGAGTGACTTCATCTGAACTATTGACTCTGGTGACCGATCATTTCCCGGATCTTTGGTTTAGACGATCTCAGGAGAGCTACAATGGCACACCCGAAAGGGCAAACCCGTTGAGTATCTCTGCCCGATTGTCGAGACTATTATCCGCCTTAGGATAACCTGATTAGAATTCACCTGTGAGGGGAGGGTGATTCTTTCGGATGCAGGTACAAATGGTGACTTTGATGGTGACTTTTGGTTCCGTTGATCGGAGTCCTGTTTATAAGTCGGATTTATGGACATTTCTTGCCGAGACGCCAGAGTGTTGTCCGTGGTATTTATCAGTGGGGATCCGTTTATTTCAGGATTCCCCGGGCTATTTCAGAGGGTCTTGTGGTTGTCTGTTCAGAGGGATCTCTGGTGATGATGGTGATGTATCATTCCAGTTCCGTTTATTTCGGAACCCCAAGTCGGATTGGTGGTTACATATTCCTTCGGATGGTTGTGATCAATTCAGAGATCGGGGCTCAGTACAACAGATGATCAGATGACTCGGAGGATGGCACAATGCATTGCATTCACTCATCAGTATCATTCCCATTTTGCATTCATCTGCATCTAACCTACGTCTAGCCGTATGGGGAATATTATTGATTGAGAATCTGGTTGAGAGACATCCGGATGTCAGAATGTTATTGTCGAAATTTTATCCGTCTCGATGAAACCAGAATCATAGGACGGAATCTTCCTCATGTGGATAAACACTGCATTCATGCATGAACCATAATAACTTGTCTTCTGTTTTGCAGGTGTCAGTTTCTAACCTGTTTGATTGACACAGGAATGATGAATCCGCCCAACGCAGACATTCTCGAGCTGAAAGAGAAGATGGGAGAGCTGATCAATGTCATGCAAGAGTTCGCCTTTGGGCAGAAAGCAATTGCCGATAAGGTGGGGAGGATTGAAGACTGGCTGAAGAAAGGGGAAACACAAGGAAACGCTTCGTCGTCTGGACCGAAGAAATCCTTTGGTAATGACCAGCGCAAGAATGAGGGTGAATCGAGTGCTGTGTATGCCCAGAGAGGACGCGGTAGGAATCGTTACTACCAGCACACTGCTGCGGTAACCACCCCTGCTGGTAATCAGTCAGTCCAACAGCAGCAACCACCACCTCAATTGAGAACACAGAGAGCTGGGAATCAAGTGAGAGGAAAGGGGGTTGATCGTCATTTTGATAGGCCACCCATGACGTATGCTCTTCTGTTCAAGAAGTTGATGGATCTCGGAATGGTACAATTGAGGACATTAGCTCCATTGAGATCAGATCAGAGGCCACCTAATTATGATGAGAACGCCAAGTGTGAATTCCATTCTGGTGCGTCTGGGCATAACATTGAGGGTTGTAGAGCCTTTAAGCATGCTGTCCAAGACCTGGTGGATTCCAAGGCCCTCAATTTTACATTGTCATTGAATGTTAATGCCGATCCCGTGCCGGTGCAGGGTCAGGTGATGGTGGGTGTAATCGCTGAAAATTCAGATCGCGTCTATGCGGTGGGGGAAGAGACTGACAGTGACTGTGAGCTGGAGTCGTGGATAAAAGCGTGCGTACCAGGGAACTGGAAGGCCTAACAGATCATCACTATCATTCATCTGGAAGAGTAATACTTTCTGTTTTCAGTTTTATTTGCATGAAAGCCATGTGTGTTGCCCGACACGTAATGGTTCATTGTAAGGGCCACCTCATGTTTAAATTTTGCAACATTTTGCATCATAAATAAATGGATGTTTTTCAGATTAAAAGCGGTGTTCCCTGTTTTTCATTTATTTTTGCAGTTTAAAAAATAAAAATGGCAATGTTTGTTTTCATTTTTTTCCTTTTTGATTTGTCTCGTTCCGACTTCAAAAAATAATTCTCCGGATCTCGTTGACAACAATTTGGTTACACCTCATATGACTTCGACAATCCGATCTATCATGCCGAAGAATAAGGCGAAGAAGATTGTGATCTGCTGGAAGATTAGCCAGGTTGTTGAAACAAGAGGAGAAGGTGATTCAGCCGCAGGAAGAGCGAGTTGAGATTGTTAACCTGTATATCGTCGAGGTCGGAAAAGAAATGAAAGTTGGGGCCATTTCAGAGGCGAGTCGAGAGCAGAATGGTAGCCCGTTGAAAGAACATGTGGATACCTTCGCCTGGTCGTGTCAGGATATGCTAGGGTCGGGTACCAATGTCGTTGTGCACAAGCTACCATTAGGGGAAGACTGTCCTCTAGAGAAGAAGAACGTCAGTGCCTATATCAGAGAGCCATGGTGACTTTGTTTCATGATATGATTCATCATGAAATTGAATGCTATGTTGATGGCATGATATCAAAGTCCCAAACAGAAGAGGGGCATCTGGTACATCTGGCCAAGCTGTTGGACCGGTTAAGACAGTTCAAACTGAGGTTGAATTCAAATAAGTGCACTAACAGAGTGCGGGCCGGTAAGCTGCTGGGGTTCATTGTAAGAGAGGAATCAAGGTTGATCCTGCTTAAAAAAAAAAGAAAAAAAAGAAAAAGAAAAGAAAAGAAAAATAAGAGAAGTGCCTGAACCGAGAAAAAAAAAAGAGAGGTTCGTGGTCTCCTAGGTAGATTGAAGTACATGTCATGGTTCATATCTCACCTAACAGCCACGTATGAACCCATTCAAAAAAGAGATTAAACGGTCAGGTGAAATAATGATTGCCAAGGGGCATTGAAAAATAAAAGAATAAGCTGCAGGAACCTCTGATTCTGATACCTCCTGTGAAAGGAGCAACTGTTAATTTGGTACTTGACGGCCATCGAGGGGTCTATGAGGTGCGTATTGTGTCAGCATGACAAGTCTTGTCGAAAAGAGCATGCAATTTACCTTAGCAAAAAGTTTATCGATTGTGAAACAATACATTCACTGTTCGAGAAAACTTGATGTACTTTGGCATAGGCTGCTCGCCGACTGAGACAGTATATGCTGGTTCGTACCACTTTGTGGATTTTCGAGATGGATCTGATCAGGTAGATTTCTGAAAGAGCCAGCAATGACCGGACGGGTTGCGAAGGGGCCAATGATTTTGATTGAATACGATATTCGATATACCTCTCAAAAAGCAATCGAGGGGAGTGTATTGTCTGATTACCTCGCCCAGCAACCCGTGGAGGATTATCAACCGATGAAGTTTGAGTTCCCTGATGAGGACATCTCGAGGTGCTCTGATCGAAAGATTGAGAGTAACCGATCCCGGAGGAGGGGCCTGACCCTGAATCCGAATGGATTCTGATGTCTGATGGGGGAGGTTAAGGTGAATAAGCTTTTGTTGCCCGGATAACGTTTGAAGGCACCGACGGTGTGATTGAGTAGGAAACTGGTATCCTGGGTATCGAACCTCGGTACATCTACTGGGGCAAAGTCTTTCTCGCTGGTATATGGGATGGAAGCCGTGTTACCGGTGGAGGTTCAAATTCCCTCGTTGAGAGTCCTGATGGACGTGAAGTTGCAAGAGGCGGAATGGGTAAGGACCCGGTACGAAGAATTGAGCCTGATTGAAGAAAAGAGGCTGGCAGCCATCTGTCATGGGCAGTTGTAGCAGCAAAGGATGAAACGTGCTTTTGACAGAAGGGTACGACCTCGGGTGTATCACGTAGGTGATATGGTGCTGAAAAGGATCCTTCCTCCTCAAAACGATCGAAGGGGCAAATGGACACAGTTATGGATGTCCATTCGTGGTCAAAAAGGTTTTCTCTGGCAGAGCCTTGTGGTTGATGACCATGGATGACGAAGATTTTCCATCCCCTATGAATGCGGAAGCAGTTAAAAAATACTTCGTATAAGAGACCCGCTGGACGAAAAGAACAAAATAGTCCAGGCAAAAATGGGCATCCCGACGAACCAAAAAAACAGAAAGAAAGGTTCGGGCAAAAGTGAGGGATAATAAAAGAAAAGAACTGTACACCCGGCAAGTCGAAAACCCCACAAGGGCGGCTTGGGCAAAAAGGGGTATCCCGGTGGACTGAAACCCCGAAAGGGCGGTCCAGGCAAAAGAGGGATTGAAACGAACAACTGCGTCCAGCATGATCGTTTGTGCTTTGGTTATGACACATGGATAATACCCGGAAGGGATCAATCAGAAACGTCTTGTTCAGAAGGCAGAAAGCAAGGAGAGTCTGAGGACATATGGGGTGTAACCGAGTTGGAACTCGATGAGATTACGGGTTTCACATTGCCATTAGGATAGATTTTTCCTTTTGTGCGCAATTACCTCTTTTCAGGAATTGCTTCCTTTGTTTTGCTCAGTTTAAGCCACACTTTTCAATCAATAAAATGCATATTCAGTCAAATAATTTTACTTTTGTTTTTCATTACCGCTTTGATTGCAAAAACATCCAGGTTATTTTTGATAAAGAATTTTGCATTTTAAGACATACAGGTTCCTTCCAATGCATGCTTATAAGATTGAGGCTTGAAATCTTATTCGGAATGTTGGGTGACCCAAGTGGTGAAATCTTGACACGCCTAGGGCACGTTTTTATCTAACGATCTCTTTTGCAGGAACTGTTAGATATTTTCACTCACTTGCAGGTTGTGATGTGGAAGTTATTGACAAAAGAATCCCCGTGGAGTTCGATCAGGGACAAGAGACAGACGAATGGTGAAAAAGACGACGAGACGTACGATGATCCTGGAAATTAATCAAGAAGACTCTTCAAAGTCTGAAAATTGAAAGGTCTGTATAAAACCCAGGAGTTCGCTCTCCGTCGAGGGCGGAGCGGTCGGGAATACAAGGGGATGAATCAGAAAAGGTCCAGACGAGTCTGGGAGTTCTCAAAATTGGAAAGCTGACAGTGGGTTTGGATGGTGAACGCCGTGGTTCGACGAGTCGTCGGGTGTTCAGTACCAGAATTTCCTCATCCCCAAGCAGAGTCGTGAGGACTAATTCCCCAGCAGATTCAAGGTCTGTGGATTCCCTAGCAGGGTCAGGATGGTTATCCCCAGCAGGTTTAGACCAATGCTTCCCCAGTCGCCAGGCCTGAAGGTTGCCATTTCCCAGCGGAGGTATCTGTATGCGGTGGTTTCTCAAGAAAAGTTGGGTGGCTGTATATCCAGCAAGTCAAAGACCATTGTTTCCTCACAGAGCATTGGTGATTCTTATCCCCAGCGATGTCCCCAAGCGGACTGAGTGCAAAGGAGGTTATCCCCAGCAAGGGTTACCTTTTCCCGGCAGTAGCGCTATTCCCCAGCAGGGTTGGAATCGGAGTGTTGGCGAGTTCCTCAGCAGAGTGTCTCGGGCTCCCCAGAAGAGTCCCTTGAGGGGGATGTTTTTTATACATTCATCATGAAAAATAAGCATAGCATATTGCATAATAAATCGCGTAGCATTTCCATGATTATGGAGCATTGCGCTGAAAAAGTCAATCATGCATCATATTGCAAGCATAAGCTAGTCTCAGACCGTGGTTATTGTTTGAGAGGTGGTTCGCCCAAAAGGAAGATACTACTCCGAGGAGTTTGGTACTGTATCAGCAGTATTCCCCCAGTAGTGCGATATTGGAGGAAGAGTTTCTGTCGAGCAGAGATGGAAATGATGGTCAGAAAAGTTTCGGGGTCCAAAAAGAAAAACAAGAAAGAGATAATCCCCAGCTAAATGCGAAGTGTTTGTCTGCTAGGGTTGAATAGAGAGCAGTCGGCTCAGGGCTTGTTATCCTCAGCATGGGTCGTTGTGGCATTCCGGCCAGTTCCGATTTCCAGATCGAAGAAGTTCTCAACAATCAGGACGAAGAACTTGTGGCATCCAGGCCAGTTTTCCGGTATCCAGACCGAGGCGGGTATTCAGACCGATGTGGCGCTCAGGCCAGTTTCCGATTTCCAGATCGAAGAAGTTCTCAACAATCAGGACGAAGAACTTGTGGCATCCAAGCCAGTTTTCCGGTATCCAGACCGAGGCGGGTATTCAAACCGATGTGGCGCTCAGGCCAGTTTCCAATTTCCAGATCGAAGAAGTTCTCAACAATCAGGACAAAGAACTTGTGGCATCCAGGCCAGTTTTCCGGTATCCAGACCGAGGCGGGTATTCAGACCGATGTGGCGCTCAGGCCAGTTTCCGATTTCCAGATCGAAGAAGTTTCCGATGATCAGGTCGAAGAACTTGTGGCATCCAGGCCAGTTTTCCGGTATCCAGACCGAGGCGGGTATTCAGACCGATGTGGCGCTCAGGTCAGTTTCCGATTTCCAGATCGAAGAAGCTCACGACGATTAGATCGATGCAGCTTGCGGCAGTCATGCCAGTTTTCCGGTATCCAGACCGAGGCGGTATCCAGACCGAGGCGGGTATTCAGACCGAAGTGGTATTTAGACCAAAGTGGCGTTCAGGCTAATCTCCCGGTGTTCAGACCGAGGCGGGTATTCAGACCAAAGTGGTATTCAGACCAAAGTGGCGTTCAGGCTAATCTCCCGGTGTTCAGACCGAAGTGGTGTCCAGACCGAAGTGGTATCCAGACCGAAGTGGTGTCCAGACCGAAGTGGTATCCAGACCGAAAAGGTGTTCAGACCAAAGTGGCGTTCAGGCTAATTCCCCCAGGTGTTCAGGCCATGATTATCCCTGCGTTACCATTTATTTTGGTATCCAGGTCGACATTCTGTTCGGTGATCAGGCCGACTGTCTCCGTACCAGACGGATTCTTCTTTCGAGATTGCTTCTTTGCCGATTCTGACAGGCATTGTTAATTATTTTCCCATCAGAGTGCAAATTGTTCGTCTGTTCTTGGTATTCAATCACTCTTCATCCTGATCATCTGAAAGCCGAGGCTATTCATATTGACAGGTTCACAGTGGATTGAATAGGGGCAGTTGTAACACCTCAAAATTTGCCCTCCTCTCTTGGGACTAGCTTAACATATTGCATATCATTTTGTAGGTCATTAGGCATTGCATATTTGCATATCATGTGGTAACATTGTGCAAGTCATCTTCCTAAGTCTTGATCAGAAGATAAAGAGGTTGAGATATGCAAGCTGAGGGTTCATTGGACTGATCACTAATCATCTGAGGGTGTGTGATTCAAATTAGGGTTTTTGATTCTCAAGGAGATTGAGCTTCATCTTGGTTGAAATGATACATCATCATCATCATGGTTTTGTCATCATCCCAGAGATTCAAGAGATTGATCAGATACCTTGAGATTAGGGTTTTGACCATTGGTCAACCCTAATCAGTTGAATCATCTGCATTGGGCCAATCAGGACTTGGCAAGGAGATGGGGTTTTCAGTGGATATGGGGATCATCATATGGTTATATTGAGCTTATGGAAGCTAGGGTTTCATCATTGATCCATTTCATCAGGAGTTTGAGGCTCAAGTTCATCAGTCAAGCTGAAATTCATCTATCAGTCAACAAAAGTCAACTGTGGTCAACTGTGCCTAAAATGATGGATTTAGAGGTGGGAGAGAGTTAGGGATACACTTCATTCATGTGTAAACAAGTTTCATTTGACATTTCAAACATCAAGAATGAAGAAAATAAAGTCAGATGGAAACTATCCAAAAATAGAAAGTGACTTGTAATTGAAAACTACCAAAAATGGAAAGTTTTTCACCTCAAAATTACATGTCCAAAAATGCTTCAAATGAAATTTTGATCAACATGAAAGTTGTAGATCTTGCTCTCACCTTTCCAAAAAGTCCAAGAACATGAATTTCTCATGTGTGGTTGGCAAGTTATGATCAAATCATTTTCCAAAAATGTTGATTTTCAAAGTGGCATAACTTTCACATGGAATGGCCAAATTGGGTGATCTTTCTTTGAGCAAACCACATTTGACATGTACTTTCATGATGCATTATTACATTTCATCAAAAATCATCATAGCAAAAAGTCATTTTTCAAGTGATTCAATTTGAAAATTGGTGGGAAAAAAGGTGATTTTGTGAAATACATGGATTTTGCATACCAAACCAATTTCAACACATTCCAAATGACATTTAGAACTTGTTTGCACTGGTTTTTACTGTTGCATTGGCTGATTTTGCAAAAGGACATATTGGCCATTTCACATGAAAACTACATTTCACTAATTTCATTTGATTTTGTTAATTGTGATTAGCAAGTGGATTAAGGCATGGTATAAAAGGATAATTATAACAGAAAATCATAATCACATTTCACAATTTCAGATCTAACAAACTTTTCCTCCAAAAACCTCTCAATTCTCTCAAAACTTTTTCACACTTTTTCATCATTTTTTCATCATTTTTTCATTGAATTGCTTCATCTTTGTGCTGTTTCTTGTATGATCTCTCTTCTACAGGACTTTGTGAAGAACTGTTGATCAAAACATTGGCAAGAGCATAGAAGAATCGTGACTGTTGCAATCTCACTCTTCCATGGCAAGTTGAAGGTTCTTCCACCTGGTGCACAATTGAGCTGCAAGACCTCCTTCAATCATCTTCTACATCATCAATCTTCATCTGTTTTTGCATTTTGGACTTGGAAACACAAGAATCGAGCACTGCCATCATCATAAGGTTAGAATTCGAATTCCTTAATTGCTCAAACTGTGATATGGCTTGTGTAGATCTTTGATCATAGAGTGCAATGCAACTTGTAGCTTTGAAAATCATTGAGAATCGAGAGAGAAATCTGAGATTTAAGTTTGGATGTGCAAACTATTTTTGCTCAATTTGCTTAGCATGATAGGAATTAGGCAAATTCATGTGGATATTGTGATTGTACGTGTTCAGACGAATCCATTGATATATCGTTTGCTCATTTTGGTTGAGATGTGTTCTTGGTGATTTTTTGGAAATTTGTTGTTGTTCTTGATGAAGAACACGCTCCAGCGTGCGTTTGATCCATTGGCCTGGCTTCTCATTTCGAAAACCTGTTTCCCGCCACCAGTAGCCAATCACATAGCGCCAGCGTTTAAAATGGAACGCCGCGTTTTGGTTTCGCTGTAGGATAATTACGAAATTGCCATTGTTGAATATTATTTCATGTTTATTTCATTTCTTTTTTCAATTTCATTTCATTTTGATCATGTAACTTCAAAAATCCATATCTAATTCATTTTTAATCCAAATTTGATGAGACTTTTTTCACCATTCTCCTTGTGATGTGTAGTTTTTTATGGTGATTTTTAATGTTTTTGTGCACGTGTGAAAAAATAAAATGCTTAGGGATAGTGATCATGTATGCTTCATGTGTATGTTTTACCATTTCCTTCATGAAATCTTGATGCCTTATCCAAAATGTGTGAAATTTTATATGCATGTTCTTGACTCTCTCCTGGTGATTTTGATATTTAGTTTGCTAATTTTGAGTTTTTGGTTAGAGAGATATGATGTGGTCAAGTTGAGTGTGACAATGTGTGTCACACTATGTTATGTCAACTTCATGGTTTTTGTTTCCATGCTTATTGAATGCCATTTACCCTGGATTTTTGCATGTGATTCCATCTGGATGTTAGGTTTCACCATGATTTTTTGTAGGATTTGTTGATACATTTCCTATTTTATTGGTATTTTTGTTTGCTGTTTAGTCATTTTTAGGTTTTTCTTGAGTGATCAACTTACATGACTTGTAAAATTCTCATTCATTATCATATGAAGATGAAACTTGGTGGAGTGGTTCTTAACATGTTTAACTTCATTTTGGCTTTGGTCCCACTCATTTATCATGTTTTGTCACGGTTTTATGATTGGTTGAAGTTGGTGCTTGTTTTGATACCATGTATGAGCTTGCTTAAACTTGTCTGGACTTTATGAATTTAATTTCCCTACTTCCACTTGTCCAAATAGCATGAAATTTGATATGCTACTCATTGAATGTGTTCTGTTTAGGCTGGAATTTTTGTGGAATTTATTGAGCTGTTTTGATATTGATTTGATTGTGATCATTCTGTTTGCTCTAATGTGTTTCTCAAAATGCATAGTTTGGCATGTTTTGTATATAAAATGGATTTGGTGCATAGTTTTGGTGTGAGACCAATTGGATTCTCTTTTTGCTTGATAAATCTTGGTTTTGAGTAATTTTCATTTGCTGTTTTGAATTTTTCATCTCCTTTGGACCCTAGGCTTGTCCTAGTGGTCTTGTTTCTCACGTTTGAATGTGACTTTCAGGTTGAAGAAGCAAATGCTTTAAGGAGATTAATGCAAGTTGATTGAGTTTGGTTTATTTGATTGTGATGAACTAACTTGGTTTATTTTGTAGGATGCTTGACTCATTTCATTTGAGTTTGTGCTTGGCACACATGATTGATTGTGTTGACTGTTGGTTCTTATCTTGTCTGTTTTGACTTGGTGATTGGTATACTGACTGAATTAGATTGATTTCAGGTACCATAGTCGCTTTAGTTCTTTGAGAACTTGCTGTGCTGCTGCTTGGTTGTATAAACCAATTGAGGTAGAATTTCTTTTCTCCATGTAGTCTGGAAGACCTGGCCTGTTACTTGGCCAGGCACCTGTCTGAAGTCCTCCTTAAGAGGCAATGTTTGTGCTTGTTTATTTTTGTCCCCAAGCAGGAAAAGACCTTGATTAAGGCAATTGGCAGACACAAGAGGTGTGTAGTCCACCTCCTGCTATTCTGTTGAGTCGTCCCTTGGCTTACATCACATGTTGATGCCTTGTGGATCCTAACCCAAGATCCATGTACAGTTGTACAGTTGAGTCAGTGTCATAAGTGTAGAAGGGTTCCCACTTTCTGGACCCACACTTCTTTGTCTGAAGCTCTCCCTGGCCAGGGATAAGAGCTGTGAGGCACACCCCTCACTCCCATTTCATCTGGCTTCACCTTGACTCTCAATGTCAAGGTTAAGAGCTAACATCACCTGACACAGTTGTGTTGCTTTTGCAACTTAACCCTTGATTGAGCCCACCTTGTCTGGATATAGTGTGTGCTAATTGTGAATGTTTGCTTTGTTCTGATTATGCTTGCATGCTTTGCTTTGCCTGTTTAGGATTAGCTTGCTGCCTGTGCAAGTTAGGATAGAAACCATAACATAGGGAAATGATGCATGATAACATCTAGGCTCGAGTACAGCTCCCTAGTAGTGTGTCTCCCTTTGTATCTGGTTAGAATTTCTTTCCCGTTCAGGGGAACTACGTCGCCCTGATCCTCATACCAGATGAGGTACGTAGGCAGGAGACCGTGCGAGGTCTCTCCGGGCACCCTTTTCTTTTTGAGTGTGTTGTGCTTGCCAGCTATCAGGCTCGAGTTCCCGACTCCCTGTTAGTCTGTATGTTCACCCTTTTTCTTTTTTGTGTGTGTTTGCTTGACAGTTGCTAGGCTCGAGTTCCCGACTCCTTAGTAGCTTGTTGCTTGTTTGTTCTTGTGTGTGTAGGAGATGGATGTAAGCCCAGCCATTGGCATTCCGTATCCTCTTGTTGTGTGCTTGGAGTCCGGTATAAGTCCATCAAGTGGCATCTGGTTTCCAGTGTGGGTTGTTTGGTTCGGAAGCTGATGTAAGTCCAGCTATTGGCGTTCGGGTTCCATGTTTGCCTTTTTGTGCGTGTGTTTGTTTCGGCGTGCGTGAGCCGAACTACGGCAGCTCTGATTCTCGTTCCAGACGAGATACGTAGGCATAGGATGCGATATCCTAGCGAGCCCTCTCCCCTTTTCCCCTCTGTGTTGTCTTCAGTGTGTGTGTGTGATGTTTGTTTTAGCAACCTTTTTCTATCGTTTGAGCGTGGATCCCGTCGAGTACGACGGATGCGTAGGGGTGCTAATACCTTCCCTTCGCATAACCGACTCCCGATCCCATTCTCTTTGGTCGCGAGACCATGCTTTTCCCAGGTTTACTCTGAGCGTTTCCTTTCCCTCTTTGGGATAAATAACGCACGGTGGCAGCTCTATGTTGTTTTTGTTTCAGCCCGTCGGTTGTTTTTCGTGGATGCGACAGATATGATCTACCATTCCATAATACCTCTTGTTGAAGCTGACCCGTCACTCAAGGTCAAAACCATTATCTCCCATTGTGTTGCTGTTTTCAAATATACACCGTCGTACAGAAAGGCTTGGTTAGCAAAAACCAAGGCTATTGAACTGGTATACGGTAATTGGGAGGAATCATACAAACAACTTCCGCGCTACCTGGCTGCACTACATTTGTATTCACCTGGGACGGTTTCTATAATGGAGACCTTGCCGGCACAATCCCCTGACGGAACTTGTCTAGAGGGTAATGGAATATTCCATAGACTTTTCTGGGCATTCCGTTCCTGCATCATAGGTTTCACATTCTGCAAGCCGCTTATTCAGGTCGATGGAACTTGGCTGTATGGGAAATACAAAGGATCGTTACTGATGGCGGTCGCACAAGATGGAAATTCTAATATTTTCCCAATAGCCTTTGCATTGGTAGAAGGAGAAACAGCTGCTGCTTGGAGTTTCTTCCTTAAGAATCTCCGAACGCACGTGACTCCATAAGCTGGCATCTGTGTGATTTCTGACAGGCACACTTCAATAGACAGTGCATACAATAATCCAGCAAATGGTTGGCATGACCCCCCGTCTACCCATGTCTACTACATCAGGCATATTGCTCAAAATTTTATGCGGGAGTTCAAGGATAACTTCTTGAAGCAAAATTTGATAAACGCGGGGTATGCATTAAACCAACCTGGATTCCAATACTACCGCCGGGAAATAGTGTTGGCAAATTCTGATGCAGGGAGGTGGATCAATAACATTGACAAAGCAAAGTGGACTAGGTCATACGACGATGGGGTGAGGTGGGGCCACATGACAACAAATCTTGTGGAATCAATGAACGGCATCTTTAAGGGCATACGTAACCTCCCGGTAACCGCATTGGTGAGTGCGACCTATTTTCGAATGGCAACGTTGTTCGTAACAAGAGGCAGGCGCTGGAATGAAGTCTTGCAGACGAGTCAAGTATATAGTGATGCCTGCATGAAGTTTATGAGGCAAGAATCTGCCAAAGCCAGCAGCCATCGGGTTACGGAGTTCGACTGCCATGGCCACACTTTTAGTGTCAAGGAAACAATTGACTACAACCAAGGGCTGCCCAGACAAGAGTATAGGGTCCTAATACAGGACCGTTGGTGCGAATGTGGTCAATTTCAGGCCTATCGTATGCCTTGTTCCCATGTCATTGCAGCGTGTTCACACAGCCACTTCGATGCATTATCGCTAGTGTCTCCCATCTACAAAGTTGCAACATTGCTCAATGTATACGACAATCCCTTTCTGGTGGTAGCATTGGAGGCATATTGGCCAGAGTATGACGGGGAAATTGTTTGGCACAACGAATCGATGCGGCGGAATAAAAGTGGTCGCCCAAACAGCAGGCGCATTAGAACTGAAATGGACGTCGTAGAGAAAATGCAGAGGAAGTGTAGCATATGTCGACAACTGGGGCATAATAAGAACAAATGTCCATATCGTGGATCTACTTCGACTACATAGTTGTATTAGTTCATAACTCTGTGTACCAATGCTATTTATCAATAAAGTTTACTTTTTATTCCAAATAGAAGATGACATTGGAACAACAAACACAAACATCAAACATTACAACAACAATTACTAAAACAAAAACAAATACTGGAACAAGAACAAGTACTAAAACAAGAACAAGTACTAGAACAATAGCAAATACACAAACAACATCACAAACAACCCTTAAAATCTAGGAAATTACAATAGTTAACACTATGTCATCTGATCCATGCATCATTTGGATGCAATCAATGTCGCTTTCAACTTCAACCCACCAACGTATCGTTTCTCCAGTTTCAAATGAGAACCTTGTTCTAAGCCTCTGAATCCTTCTGATGACTTCACCAGGTTGGTAATCTCCCTCTAACCAAGACATTAAGGATCTTTTTAGTTGGTCCAACGAACGGATGTTCCAAAATTTCATCTCCATTGGGGGTTTCACAGGCGAGAAAATAACATGCCCGTCCCTTTTTAAGATTACTGGTTCTGGATCCGGGCGCCTTGATGATGTCCGCTCCCATGATGACGGTCTGGGGTATGCCATGAACTCAACTTGATAGAGAAAGTGATAGGAAATAGTGGTGAAGAAAATGCAAGGAAATAACACTTTATTTATAGGACAAGATCTATGTTGTACACCAATGTACTTAACCCTAATTAGTGTCGCACTTGATTAATTAGTCTTAGGGGGAATTAGGGTTTGAATTAGGTCATACCTACCTAACATGATTAACCCTAATTCTCCCAAAAATTTATAAATAATATTAATTACTTATAAATTAAATTTATATATATATATATAAATTAAATATATATATATATATATATATATATATATATATATATATATATATATATATACATATATATATATATATATATATATATATATATATACATATATATATATATATATATACATATATATATATATATATCTTGTAAATAATTTTATTATATATATGTATTAATATAATTTAATATAATTTATAATAAATATAAATTAATACATTAAAAAAAAAACACATATTAAATATTTAAAAAAAAAAAAATTAATTTGAGTGTAGGCGCCACTCCTAGTGGCGGCTTGCCCTACCCTTAAGGGTAGGCGCCAACTAGGGTGGCGCCTAGGTGCATTTTAGGGCCAAAAATGGCCAATTTGTAATTTTTTGGAAAAATGGTGTATTTTTGAATTTTTTTTTTAAAATCTGGATATTTAAAAAGAATATTCTCAAATAGTGGTATATTTTCACGCGTGTGCAGGTTAAATAATTATATAATTTCATAGGAGTGAGTTTTTTTAATTAATCTCTTCATTAATCATTACAAAATCCTCACGCGAGAGGTATTTTCAATTTTGATTTTATGGTTGAACTTTCTATTAAACAATTGAAAAATATAGTTAATTTTAGTGTTTATTTATTTAATAAATTGAACGATATACTTTTTTATTATTTGATCTATATCTTTTTATAGTTTGGATAATGTATTTTTATTAACAACTTTAAAAACAACATATTTATTTTTATTTTCAAACATTGCATATTTTAAATTGTATATTTATATAAAACTTGAACTTTGGTTATTGTTATATACATTTATTGTATATGATTATATTGGTTGAATACCATAATATTATATATTATAAACAAAACTTTATTATATATATATATATATATATATATATATATATATATATATATATATATATATATATATATATATAGGAGGCTGTGTATGTCTTACCTGAAGTCATCAAAAGCCCAACTAAAGTCGTCATTCTTAAAAAGTCCCTAATTCAGCAAAAGTTAAAAGCCCTCTCAAAATAAAAAGTCTTGAGTAAAAGAAGAGCCTAAATAAGGTTAAAGAGAATATTACTGTTGTCGCTCCTGAAGTCGTCATTGAGTCACAAAAAGAAGATCAACAGAGGACCACTGGACCCTCTAAGAAACCGAAAGACATGAAGACATTCGATGTTGCCCCCAAGGTAAAAAAGAAAGGTGAAGACACATGATAAAGTGGTTACAAAGAAAGAAGAATTGAAAAAGGGGAAGAGAGCAAAGCAAAAAAGTGTAATTCTAATAATCATCATCTACTGTTTGTATGTAATGTCTAAGTCATGGTATGTCAGAACTCACCAAATAAATGTGAGGACCCTATCCTTACTCTATGTTTAGGGGTACGACAACTTCCATCACGATTTTAGTCAACTAGTTAGTTAATCATGTTTTGTTTTCTAATTTTTATTTATCAATTTTATTGTCTTTTGTTATGTGTTTCAAGTGTTTTAGTTAATGAAGTTAAATGTTTATGTTTGTTTTAATTTGATTTTATATTATAAATAACTAGCGTTAAGACGGGCACATACGGGAAAAATATAAATGGTATTTTTTGTGTGTTTATTTTTTATTTTAATTTAAATTATTTATAAAATAAAAAAATGGAAATGGTGTGCAAAACGCCATATAGCGATTAGTAAAAGAGAAGTTGAGATTTAAAATAAAAATTAAAAATGGTATAATTGGAAGAAAAAAAAAGCTATATCAAAATTAAGTTTTGCCTTTAAAGCCGATAAAGGTCCGATAATGGTTCAGATAGAAGAAGTGCATTTGTGACAATGACATGCGAAAGAAGTGGGAAATATATACCACCTCTCTGGAATTTTAAACAAGATGACACTGGTTCAATAAAATATGAGTGTCCTTTTAAGTTGTGTGGTTATATGTTTGCAAATAGAAAACGAAGATTTAATGTCATATGTGGTTTACATAACCATGACTTATGTGAAAAGTTAGTCGACCATCCAATTGCATGCCGTCTCATGCCAAAAGATAATGAATGCGTTTCAGACATGACATTGAATTTGGTTCAACTGAAAAATATACTTGCAACTTTGAAATGTAAAAGACCCGAAAATTTCTCAAATATCAAGCAAGTGTACAATATTTGATACCAATATAACAATGCGCTAATGAGGGATAGAAGTGAAATGCAAAAACTATTAAAACTTTTGGATGATAATAGTTATGTTTCCAGGTACCAAACGTATGAGGATGAAGTAACCGCTAATGATATATTTTGGACTCATCCTCATTCCATCAAGTTGCTCAACATGTTTCCTATTATGCTCATCTTTTATTCAACGTATAAGATAAACAAGTACAAACTTCCACTATTGGAGATGGTTGGTGTTACCTCTACTGGGAAGATCTATTATGTTTATGCTTCGGTATATTATGAAGATGCGTCTAACGACAGATTACAGAGATGCATCTCCGAATCTAAAAAATCCGTATTCCTAGGGCGTGACTCAGAATTAGCATAAAGTGTGTATGTTTAGGATACGTTTGAAGATGTAACTCTGAGTCTAAAAAAGTCACATTTTTGTATTTCCACGTGATGTTCTAGTAATATATATGATGCTCAATTATATTCTTAAAATTGTTAAAACTTTAAATAAAAATGGAAATGTGAAATTTCAAACATTATATTCTCCAAAGGATTGTTTGAATCTATCAAACAAACATCCAAATTACAAACCAAAAGAAAACAAATAGATACAAATTATGTTTATTTTATATCCGCTTTTTTTAATGCACAGACGGGTAAAAATATAAATGGTATTTTTGTGTGTTTATTTTTTATTTTTTATTTTTTATAAAATAAAAAAAAATTGAATAAAAAATGTGTTGAATTGTAATTTCTTGTGTCGAAGCAGGTTACTCGACAGAAGCAAGAATGTGTCGAATAACCTAGTGTGTCGAGTTGTATTAGTATGTCGAAGTGTCGAAGCATGTTGCTTCACACAGAATTTCGACTTGGGCATATTTTTAGTAGTGTTAAATATTTTAGGCTTTTATAGTTTTAGGCTTTGGCTTAGGGAGTAAGTTAACATAAATTTATAAATAGAGGAAGTAACCTGTATTCTTGTAAGAAAGAACTGATAACATTGTATTCACAGAATTTTGCAGTTGCAAAGTGAATAAATAAGTTTTTCATAGGTTATGGGCAGAGAGAAACTTTGCAGAAAATATTCTTCTTCTTCTTCTCCAACGTTCTTTTCTTTCTTTCTAAATCGTTATTCTCTTTTCATTGTCATTGCATGGGTGATAATAATCATGTTCATCAAGATTCATAGAAATTCTCCATAGATTATGGTGGATTTCCAACATCTGGTACCAGAGCTCCGATTTGAGCAATTCGTGGGAAGAAAATCCTGATGACAATGAATCATCCAAACGAGCATTTTACAGCGAATCTTCTGATTCTCAAGAGCAATAATTATGAGAATTGGTGCAAGCAGATGAATGTTGTTTTCTGTTATCAAGATCTTTGGGATCTTGTGAAGGAAGGAGTAATAATGCTTGCAGAAAATGAAAAGGATTAAGAAAGGGCTGCACATAAAGAATTGAAAAAGAAAGATTATAAAGCTCTCTTTATAATCCATCAATGTGTTAATCTAGATAACTTTGAAAATGTTAGTGATGTAGTGTCAAGAAAGAAGCATGGAAAATTCTGGAGAAGTCATTTGGAGGCGCGAAGAAGGTGAAAGAGGTGAGGTTACAAACTCACAAAAGGACATATGAATTACTTCAGATGGAAGACAATGAAAGCATAATTGATTTTTTCACTAAGGTTACGAAACCGGTGAATAAAATTAAGGTATGTGGAAAAGTGTTGACATCAAGATCTGTTGTTGGAAAGATCTTGAGGTCGTTGGCTCCAAAGTTCGACCTCATGGTAGTATCCATAGAAGAGTCAAAAGATTTGTCAAAACTGACAAAGGAAGAGCTTCAAGGGACGCTTGAATCTCATGAACAAAGAATTGCTGAAAGAGTTGCAGGAAAGTAAAAGAGTGATGTGGCTTTGTAGGCGCAATCAACGAAAGAAAGGAAAGGCAAAGGAAACTGGAATGGTAACAAAGGCAGAGAAGGCTACAACAATTCGACTGGTCGAAATCAACAAGAAGGAAACTGGTTGAATCAGAGAAAGCCCTGGAACCAAGGAAACCAAAGAGGTGGTGTTACAGGTAGAGAAAGAGGTGGTGTTCGAAAGCTAGACAAGAGTCACGTTCAGTGTTACAATTGTCAGAAGCATGGTCATTATTCTAGTGATTGTCTAGAAAAGCAGAAGAATCAAGAATGATGCAAAACTGGTGAAACATGAAGAACAAGAGATGTTGTTGATGGTTACAACGAGAGATGAAGAGAGATTCAAGGACCAATGATACTTGGACTCAGGATGCTCATCACATATGTCTGAAAGGAAAAATTGGTTTGTCAACATAAAGCCCTCAATGAAGAACATGGTGAAAATTGCAAATGACAATACTCTAGCAACTGAAGGTGATGCTGATGTTCTAATTATCAGGAAAGATGGCAAGAGGTCAGTAATTTCAAATGTGTTGTACATACCAGGCATGAAGAGCAATTTGCTCAGCATAGGACCGTTAGTTGAAAAGAACTACAAGGTGTCGATCAAAGACAAGATGATGAGAGCTCTAAACTCAAATGGAAGGTTGATCTTGAATGCTCCAATGTCTCATAATAGAACCTTCAAGATTGAGCTTAATGTGACGGAGCAAACGTGCCTTGCAACACCATCCAACAAAGATGAATGGATATGACATTATAGACTTGGCAATCTCAATTTCAAAGACATCAGAGATTTGAAGAGAAGAAATATGGTTTCAGGATTACCAGAAATCGACATTCCAAACAAAGTGTGTGAAGAATGTATGCAGGCGAAACATCACAAGAACAACTTCAGTAATGATGCAAGAAGCAGGTCGAAGGCAATTCTTGAAGTCATATACTCTGACTTATGTGATCCTATCCAGGTGGAGTCGATTGGAGGTAACAAATACTTTGTTACATTTTATCATACGGTGAACTGACTTCGTGTGTTTTTGCTTTGGAAAGCAAATGTCGCGGATAGCAAGAGTCGCCACCGACTTTTCTTTTATCCCATAAGGAAAGATGGAAAAGAACAGGAAAGACCTTGATTAGATTTTGGGTTCGGGAGGTACATTATACAAAGGGAAGGTGTTAGCACCCTTTGTATCCATGGTTATCCATGGACTCTTAAATGCTTGATCACTTATATTTTTCTTGTCTGAAAAAGTGTTTGTGAATTGCTTAGAAAATGTTTTGAAAAGAGAGTTTAACTTTGTAATGATTCTTGTACGAATGTATACAAAGTATTTATCTCGTTTAATTTTGAAAGTGGTTTAGAAAAATATAACTTGGCAATGATTCTAGTACGAATGTATACCAAGTGGTGATTTTCTAATATATGTTTTGAAACGTGTGAGGTGTGAAAAAGTATTTTGAGTCGTGATTCAGCATTTAAGAGTTATACCTACCCAAGGTCTTTATGGGCCTTTCTTATTCTTATGAGGGTAAAACTGTCCTTACTATTGAGAAGTAAGTAGTTTTATCCTTTGGATGTAAAAGGGGTCATCGTAGGGTCATCGAAGGCAACATTTGTAAGGATACCTTAGCATTCGAAGGGACGATCATCATTTAACCGTAGGCTACATCGAAGGGCATCGAGGGACAAAGGCAACATTCGAGGGACTATGATGATTTAACCGAAGGGTCTTTGCTAAGTGTACCCTCACATTCGCGGGACATGACCGTAATACCGTAATACCGTAAGGCAACAAAGAGAGGTCCAAGATCACATATTCAAAGACAATATTTTACAATCAATTAAGTAGTTGTAATCAACTAGGTAATTAGGTCCATATTAATTAAGTAATTAGGAGGAATCTCCACATTAAAATCAATCAAGTAAATAGGATGAATCTCCACATTAAAATCAATTAAGTAAATAGGATGAATCTCCACAAGGGTATCCCACAAATAAAGTGGAATACCTAACAAGCTATCTTCTCCGGGAGTGCATGAACCCTTACAAAACTCAGCAAACAGGTCAGAATACCAAATCAGGGTGCAATCGAGAATTGCACCAAACAAAAGGAACACATCGGTAGGATAGAATAGAACAGAACAGAACAATCATAGAATAAAAACAGATCCGATAAGCATATAACAGAACAGAAAAATCAGCGACTGTCACGTTCGCTGCTGCCTCGCCTAGCGAAGGCTTAGCGAACGCTCGCTACATGCTCGCTTAGCGATGGGCTAGCGAGCGGCTGCGGGTTTTGGTTTTGATAACAGTACAATTTCAGCAAGCTGCGCACCCTATGGCATTCAATTACAGAAGTAACATGGTCAAACATTTAGGATATTCAGGCATACTTGAACTCACATGCAAAATCTAATTACATATCCAAAAATTCGATCATGATGCATTATGTATTTAGAGATTACAGATTGGAAGCATAACAGTAGTGATGCGCAAACCTGTTTGCAATTGAATTGCAACGTTGAATTGGCAGATCACCTTTGGTATCGGATTGAGTTGGGCGGAGGTAACCTTTGTGCAGATGAGTTGCCTTCAGGGTTTCCTTTAGGGTTGCTCTACATTCCCTCGGTTAGCCTCCAAGGTTTGATTGCTAGGGTTCTGGTTCGTCTCCTTCTCTCCTCTTCCTTCCGTTTTTTCCCCCTTTCCCTGAATGAAGCTTGGCTATTTATAATGCTCTTTTTGTGACCTAATGGGCTCAGAATGAAGCCCAGAATTTTCTGATATCCGCAAGCTTCGCTAGGCGAGCGGTATAGCGAGGGGTTCGCTAGGCGAAGGTTTTGCTCGCCTAGCGAGCAGGCCAGTTTGGGCCATTTTCTGGATTTGGCCATCTGTGTGCCGGGCCTTTGTTCTTTTGGGATCAGTGCCTTGAAAAATAAGTTGGAGTGTCCTGAAAAATGCCTTGTAAAATTAACGGGCAAATTTTGGGGTATGACACATTTCTATATGATTTCAGTCGAAAACGGTGGGCTTACCTAATCAATAAGAAAAGTGAAGTGAACGAGGTATTTGCCAAGTTTAAATCTATGGTTGAAAAATCAAGATTCTAAGGACTGATGGTGGTGGAGAATATGTGTCAAAAGACTTCGACGTATTATGTGTGAAAGAAGAGATTGTGCATGAGGTGGTGCCACTCTACACTCCACAGTAGAATGGAGTCGCAGAAAGAAAGAATAAAATCATCATGAATATGGTGAGAAGTATGTTGAAAGATAAACATTTACCCAAAGAATTATGAGGAGAAGTTGTGTCGACTCCAACATATATCCTGAACAGATGTCCGACGAAGAAGGTATCATTGTGTACAAGCATTACCATTTAAGCCATTCATCACACCCTAATTATCTTACTAATTCATTCAATTAGTTTGCTACTAGGGTTTCCTCACCAATCCTTATAAATTTCCAATCATATTATCACATTCATACATCAAATAAGACACAACATATTCATCATGCTATCATATAAGAAATATAGTTGATTCAATGATAATTCCATGTACACATATCATATGATAAGTTATATGACCCTTAGGATAGCCTAGGAACCATAGAAAGCATGATTTTTGCAAAAACTAAAGGATACAATCGATTGTATAAGGATCACAATTGATTGCATCAATGTCCAGAATCCCCTATTTATGTTTTTTGCTGAAACAATCGATTGCCATAGCAGGGCAATCGATTGCACTGTCCCAGAAATGTGATTTTCAGCTTTTTTGTGCTGGTGCAATCGATTGTAAGACAATGACAATCAATTGTCACTGTATGTTTTGCCAAAAATACACGCTGAAACATGTTTCTATCCACCCCTAACCATCCCTAAGTTCATCTAACAACAACCATCCATAAGACACAAGATTTTTATGGTATAATACACAAAAATCCATCATTCTAACAACAACACTCAATCATAGCAATCTCATATGAATAATGGAAGAAAACATAACAACATGTCAAGAATCATCAATTTCTATCCTATGTTTCTACGAACCATAACTTCTAGAAACACATAGTTTCTACCTAGAACCCAACTTGAAATGAGATGGAGATTGTTGGAAGATGTTGAGATGAAATGGAAAGATGATGAAGATCCAAGCTTGTATGTTGCTCCAAGTTTCTTCTTTTTCTTCTTACCACAAGTTTTCCTCTTTTCTCTCTATGTTCCTCTTATCCTCTTTTTTCTATTTTAGTGATAAGTTCCAAATGACACATAGAAGGGAAAAGTTGGTAAGGTATACGGTAGAAACATGTGGTCAAAAGGCAAAGAAAAATTGTGTGGTCAACAAGTAATGACAAGATAGTAACAAATACATTAAGTGGTACAATACTTAATATTTGTTCTATTAGAGCATCTGATCAATTATTAATATTATCAAAATTTCTCTTTTTGTATCGATTAATAAAAGACCAGTCTCAAATAATATTAATTAAGTTAATCTGGCTCACTAGTTATTTTATTTATTCTAACTGATAACTTTTAAAATATATAAAACTTAGTTGATTTTAATGATATGAATTTGAGTATTTAGAGAAACATAAATATTATATCGAACATTTGCGAATATAGTAATTTCGTCAAAAATAATTATAATCCTTTCAAACTTATAAAGAACCGTTACTATCTATCAGATGATTTCTCGTGGTGAGGGTGAGATTTTATTTAAAAAATGACAATTTCATCAAAGATGAAGAAGATGAAGCTATGTGACAATTTCATCAAAGATGAGATTTTATTTAAAAAATGACAATTTAATCAAAGATTGCCGAGTAAAAAATATACTAATAGTATATCAGCTTTTTATTAAAATAGAAATCTCTACAGGTCAACATAAAGTACTGGATGTGATTATTAGAGTGCAATTTAGTGAAAAAGTGTTGCAAATAAATTTTGATTCATTATTACTACTATTTAATAAAATAAAAATAAAACATTAAATCATCATCACAGATTCACAGGTTTTCGTCCATGAGAGAGAAGAAAGGCTCAAAGCCTTCAACCTCTCCCTGTGCCTTTCTCAGAGACGCATACCACAATTGCTTCCACAGGTTTCATTCAATTCATCATAAACACACTCTTTTCCACAATTTTGTGTTTTTCCTTTTCCCTTAAACCCTAATTTAATTTCTGAAGGTGGTATACGGAGAAATTCGTCAAGGGTCAATATGACAAAGAAGAATGCGTTTCTGAGTGGCAAAATTACAGAGCTTGCCTTTCTGTAAGTTCTTAGTAATTACTACTTTTATTTTTTCGCTGTTTAATTTTTGTCTTCATTTTTTCAGGAGCATTTAGAAAATAAGCATATGATTCGTATATTGGAAGGTGAAAACGTTGTTCAAGATGGTGCTGTTGCTTCTCAGTAACTTGGAAGATAAGCATATCACATGTTTGATGTAATGCCACACAGAGAGAGACCTGTTCTGTTATCACTGATTATATATTACTAGTACTTTTTCATTCTATTTTCCCATCATTTCTAACATTGTTTTGTTTAAATTATAGAAACTTAAGGGAATTCTTAGGGTATTTACTGTGATATGAATAGTTTTAAGAATGGAACCAAGGCAATGGACAAAGTTGAATGTCCATGTCAGTTTTTAATCAAGAATGAGTCACTGTTCTTTGATACTAACAAATATGTTGCATTTGTTGTGGTTGCTTATTTTTCCAGCATGATTCTTTGGTTACCTTTAGTTCCATCCTGAGTAACGCTCAATATAGAAAAGTTACAAATGAAAACAGCCCCGCACCCTCGAAGTTGTGGAGTGTGGGGTTTTGCTCCAACCAAATGCAATAGTTTATGTACCAAAGGGTCGAAATGAGTGCAAATAACCACAAATTTTTGCTTCCCCATTTGTGCCCAAAATTTCTCTCAAAATTCTGGGGGTTTGTTTACTTGAAAATTTGATAAACAAATACAAGTTTCTATTAAGATTTGAGATTAAATTTGAAAATATCTCGGAACATATTTGTGTGTTTTTAAATATTTTAACATTTTTATTGTCGAAATCGAATGGTAATTTTTGAAGAAATCACAATGTGACTTTGAACAAGACAAAAATGCAAGGTTTTAAAAGTGAAAGCGACAAAAATCGAAATGCGGGAAGAAGTAAAATGATAGGAAGTATAATACGAAATTAAAGTGTAATTCAATGCAGGAGAAAAAACTTGAATGTAAAAGAATATGAAATGCATAAATGTGGAATACATCACATTTTTTTCATTTGTTTTTTAAATTGCGGACCCCTTATAAAATGAACATGTGTCCCTTTATATACTACTTTTAAGTAACTACCTACGAATTGTCGGCTAACCCTATCACGACATGTCTCAATCTCATGCAACTGTTTTCTTTAGCGAGTCTTTATGTGTCTTTAAGTAACCGTCCACTAGGAATCACTTCCTGCTCTTTCAACATTATTCAAATATCTTAACTGCTATTACTAGTCACCAAGAATTGATTCAATTACGTCGAAATCACTACGATCGATGATGCATCATGTCAAAATCATCAAAATCGATGACGTTGAGACATCATGTCAAAATCATCAAAATCGATGACGTTGAGGCATCATGTCAAAATCATCAAAATCGATGACGTTGAGGCATCACACTTTGTAGTACTTTTCACACGCAGTGCTCAAGTCGACACTGTCTCCATTGTAATTATGAACTTCAACCTAAGCCAACATAACATAGTACTCAATCAGGCGACAACCAAGCAGCATACTCAAAATTTCGCCGAGTCCCCAAACTTTAACAATGTTCTTCGACTTCCAACTATTTCGATATGAGACCAACTCAACCTTCAACTGGCTGCATTCACTCTCAACTCTCTTCATGGCATGCTCATTGTTTTCACTTAACATTTATAATTGGGTCAAAAAATCCAAGGTAACATGGTTATATTACAAATGAGAATTGAAATTCATTTTACTTGTTATCAGAAGCATCTATGGGATATTGAAGACCCTTTCTCAAATTCAGTTACTCATAAAACCGCTTTTCCAATGCATATGAATATGATGTAATTTTAAGAAGCTACAAATAGTAGTTTTCTCTTACACCTGCGTATGAGATAGTTCTACAATGAAACCAAACATAGTTAAACTCAAAAGCTCTAGCAGAAAACTCCATGTCGAGCTAAGTTTTCAATTTTCTTAGCAACAATAACATTCTGGCATGCGGCAATTGGGAGCAAATTTAAACTTTGTTTTTAGAATTGTTTGTTTCTCAACTATTGATTTGCAATTTTGTGCAGGTTTCAATGATTCCACACGAGTCAACTCAGTCTTTGATATGGATTTTACTTGCAATTTTGTGTGATGCATCATCAACCATACTAAAATGTTTTTTTTTTCAACTACAAATGTCTTTTGTTATTAATCTCTGCTGATATCTATTTTCCCGGAGAAGACTTCACTCTGACAGAAAAAATAGGCAGAAAACCAAATCAAACTGGTTTATCAATAAAAACAATCATTATTCACGACCAAAGCCTCATTTCAAGACTCAATTCAAAAATCAAGAGAGGAGTGATTTTGACTTTCATTACTTCTTTTTGAAAAGAAAGTGTACAACCATCCATTCTTCACCATTATTGTATCCAAAAAGCTCTGCTACAGCTATGAAAAATGTTCTCCAGTAGACAGTCCATTTAGTAGCTGAATCTTTGCCGTATGTCGATTCCATAATTGGCTTGATGGAAGCCATGTTCTTATCCATTCTTTTGAGCCACTCTTCACTGCAAATAAATTCGTTTATGCTTGAGTAATACAGTTAAAACTTGTTTGCTAAACAAATAAACTATTGATGTAATATGACATATTGGGCAGTGTAGCATATTCCAACCTGGTCTGCGCGTAGTGTTTCCCATTTACGAGCCAATGGTTGACGACAGCAACGTCATCCTTTACACATCACCAAGAATTCAATTACAAGTTAGCAAAATCACGATGATATAAAGGAATTCCAGAACAAAGCTGGTACAAACTATGTCATATAAGCTTACTTGGAAATAAAGAAGTAGATTTGCTGCAGGCATAGTTCCTCCAGTAAAGAAGTATCGCGTAATCCAATCATCTTCATTTTTGTCCTTTATGTATAAGTAGCAAGTAAAAGTAATCAAATGACTAGTATTGTTGAGAACCCGATTAGTATTATTAAGGTATCGACTAATATGACAAGCAAAAATAACTGATAAAATATGAAGTTTACCTCAAAGTGGTAGGCAAATGCTTTGTGGCAGAAATGATGAACAAATAAAAGACCATCCTCTTTCATCCATTTGGATATCTTGTTGAGAAGATCTTTATAGTTCTTCATATGCTGTGACAAGGTTAAAACTTAAATCAAATCTAATGAAACACAGCTTCAATGGAGATAATTTACCAACAAAATCAAACCTCAAACATTTCTATGGAAAATATTCTGTCGTAAGAAACTTCCATTTCAAATGTGCTAATGTCCGCAACAATGATATCCACATTTTGCAGTTGCAACTCCCTGGCAAGAGGCAAATGCAACAAAGTGATTTTGATCATCATACGATAAGTTTTTTTGCAATCTAAACATTGATTTAATGCAACAAAATAATCGTAAACTAGCCTGAAGCAAAATGACAACAGTATCAAGAAACATACATGCATTTCTCCTCAATAAAAGCTTTTTGAGTTGTGGAATTGCAGATTCCTGTAACCCTGGAATTACTGTAATTCTTGGCAATGTATAAAGTCAGCGAACCCCAACCACATCCGACGTCAAGAACTGTATGACCATCTTTCAGGTTTGATCTCTCGCAATACAGTTTCAGCATTTCTTCTTCAGCATCTTCCAAGGTCTTTGAGGCAGAAGAGAAATAACAAGAACTGCACCAGTTCATACATTTAACAATGTTACACAAACCATAAGGCTATAACTTATATGTGCATACTTAACTACTTTTCTTTTGGCAAATACTTGACATTGCCAACAAATTGCATGCATCATACATCTATTTTACTTCACAAAAGGATTTGTTTATAAAGAATCTTTACACATGATCTGTTGGGATTGACATAGTTAAGCTTATCGTCTATAAACTGCCTTCAGCTTATTTCTATAAGCTTTTCAGAATAGCTTATGAAAACAGCTTATAGCTTCTATAAAGTGAGCTATAGCAACTAGCAAGGCTACTACCTACAATTCATCTTACATTATGAAGGACACGAAACACGACACTGATCCTGACAAGTCGACACTGGTAATAATTTTCAAAAAGGAATAAATTAAACGTAATGACAAGTGTCGTGGTACAAAGTTACACAGCCGATATGAATCCGTACTTAAAAATGTTTCATGATAAATAAAAAAGCTGAGAAGTACCTGTATTTGAGATTGTTTCCAAGAACGAGCTTAAAGAAAGAGGTTGGCAATTCATAATGTTGAGATTTTGGCTTATCAGTACTAACTGCAATAGGCATCTCTTGTAAAGCTGAAAGATTATCAGATCATATCAAACAGTACACATTAAAACAAGATCATGTTCTATAACAAAATCATAAAATCAAATAGAATACAGAAAAGTACAATGAGCAAATTGGAGAAGATCAGAGAGCTGAAGTTCAGAAGAAGGTTTGTAAGAAGATCGAAGTCGAGTGGCCAAAAGCAAGCGTGTGAGTCTTCTGATGACGGCATCAGGAAGCAGGTTGCGTTCGAGTGAACTGAGCATGAACTTCACCGTCGTGTTGTATGGTAGTTGCATCATCCCTTCCATCTTTTCCGTCAAAGTTGCAACCACCACAACACAACAAACTTGTTTTTGTCTCTGTAAGGTTTTTGGGTGAAAACGGTAAGAATTATCAGAGACACGTGGTCGTAGTCTTGGTTTCTGAAACCTTATCTTTTATATTGGGAAATATGTAGTAGGAAATAATATTAATTTATAATTATTGAGAATTAAGAAATAATATCATTTTGTTATTGTTTATCAGTTTTTTTTTAGAATAACTTGCTCCTCTTAATTTATAGTTATTAAGTGTAAATGTTAAAATTATTACTTATACAATGAAATATGAAACCAAAAAAGTATTCAACCAAATTTATTGACATGCTATCTGTTGATTAACACTGTGTATTCTCGGTTGTTATTGTAATTGTATTTTGCTTTTTTTTTTAAAAGGCAAAATTAATATATTATAATATATAATACAAAATTGAACTATGGCATCGCAAAAATAAATTTCAACAGTGTGTACAAATCAACCATCTAAATGAGATCCGTAGCATAGAAATTTTAGAAAAAACACCCCATTCATTCCCATGTCTTGGTATACTAGAGAAGTGATTTTTTTTAAAAAAATAAATCGAAAATAACAAATATTTTAAAAAATATATCAAAAAATCACTTTTAAAAGAGGATGCGCCAGATTAAGAGGAGGCACCTAAGGCATTGACGCATATATTGGACTACTAATGAGGAGGCGCCAATGCCCATGGCGTCTGAATGGTGCCTTAAGTGGAGGCGTCAATGCCTCTAGCGCCTGCATGTTGTGTCATGTTGGGCGCCTTATGTAAGACCCCAATTTTGACCCTAAGATCCCTTACGCAATCTTATCATATGCATTGGGATCACACTTTGACATCCTCCTTACCCCTTTTTCATTGAGTTTGTTTTGGGAGAGATCATCAAGCACTATGTGATTGTATCATACTTGTATATTATCAATTTACTAACCAAAATACCAAAAAATATGTCTTTCATTTGCCAAACTCTTTTGTAGGTAGGGCATGATCCCCATTTGATCTATCAAGTTCATATCTAAGGTTTAAGACCCTCATGGCTAAGAAAACAACCAAGGAATGATCCACAATGTCTCTAAGCATCATATATGAGTCCCATTGATCTTTACATGTTACTTTTATCAAGTATTCTTCAAGAGTTTGGAGGTGGTTTGCCTTGGAAACCCTAGTTTGTCTAGGTATCTTGAGTAACTTCTTCAACAAGCTTCCTCATCAATTGATCAAATTTCTCAAGTTATACTTCAAAATTAATCATCTTATGCATATAGGATCTACCATGAGCCTAAAAAGTCAAGAGATTTGCAAGCTAGCAAGTTGGTTGATGGTGGTTGGCCAGATGAATTCATCTAATCAAAATTGGGTTCCAATATACCCTATCTCCTACAATTTTCATCATATGAAAATGATCCCAAGAAAAAAGTTACTCTAAATGACATTCCAAACAACTTTCATGTTAAGGTCTAGAGCTAATTTTTCTTGGAAAGACATTTTCTATGTTGAAACATTATAAGTCATTTTGTCTAAACCCTAATTTGAAAGTCAACTTCCCAAGGCCATAACTTACTCAATTTTTATGAGATGAAAGATTTAAAAGTTGAACAATCAAATTCAAGATGTCTAATTAAACTTTTATGTTTGGAGTGAGAGTTAAATCAACTTTTATGAGCATGTGATATGAGGATACATTATAGTCATTTTTGACCTATACCATTGAACAAGTGATTTTCCTCAACTTCAAAAATGCATAACTCTATCATTATAAATCCAAATGACATGGAATTGGTGACAATTTTGAAGGTATTTTAAAGAGCTATAACTTTGATGAAGACACTTTTCTCATTTGGAGCCCACATAAAAAGTTTGGTAAGGTGGAACATTGAAGTATATGACTTGACACTTAGAAAAAATTTCAACATGTTGAAATTTCCAAACTTCAACCTTAAAATTCACCTTGATACAAGTTCCAAATGGAAAAGTGTCCAACCTAAGAGTTGTTACCCTTGATCTAAGGTTTCCAAAGAGTCTTATTTCATCCATTTTGGACAAGGTTTGCTAGGGCTGCGCATGGTCTTAATAGGTCTGCATCAAGTGGAAATATCAAATGTTCAAAACATCACATAGCATTGTCTTGCCATTCAAGCTTCATTTCAACTTCATTTCAGATACATTTGGACCAAAATGGATTGCTTCATAGGCCTGTACACGCCCATGCAAGCTTGTGCATGACCTTGCCAAATTTGGAAGCAAATTCAAGTGTGCAAATAACACTCCCAGTTGCTATAAATACAAGCTCCCTGAGCTCATTTGAAGGACCTTTGCGCGCCAACTTTACCCCCTCTCTTCAAACCCTCATAATTCAAAGGAAAACCTGGGAATTTTAATTTGAAAATTGAGTTTGAATCTCACTGTTTTGAGATTCAAAAACTCCAGGATCCAAAGCTTTGTTTCATTCCTAAACCACTTCTACAAGCTTCCTGAGTGTGATCAAGCAAGATAAAGTTCTGCACAACATTGAAGATATTTTCCAGAAATTTTCTTCTCTTTGATTCTCACTCAATTCTCATCAATTCTCTTGGATATTTGGTTGTCTGAAGTCCTACCAATGTAGGCAAGAAGATTGAGTTGCTTTGAGGTCAAATCGAAGCAACACAGTTGACACACCTTAAAATTCAACTCTGCATATCTTTCTATATATTTGGAGTTAGTTAAAATTGAGGTCAGATTCGTGCTCTACGCCATTTTTTCTTTCAGATTATGTCCTTTTTTTTTTTCATTTATGTGATGGTGATGATTGAACCAGTCCGGTGAGGCTCGCCTGAGAAGGTGACTGAAGGTTTAGCGCCGATGATGTGCTGGATAGGTTCAGAGTCATTGATCCTGTTCAAAATGTTTTAATCTCACGCGTTGCTTGTAATTACCACTTGTGTTACGTGTTGACTAGTGACTATGGTGGAAAGCGCGCTGATGGCCACTTGATCTGCCACCTCAATTAATGAGGGAGATCAAGTGGTCCACATTTTTTCTGAATATTTGAATTTCATTTTATTTGTTTTATTTTCATTAATTCATATTAATTTTAATATTGATCCAAAAATATGAGAGTTTCACAAAAAAAAATTAAATAAAATCTTCTTTCACATTTTGAATTAAAATTATTTTTTGGATCATTATTAATATTTTTCATGATTTAATTGATTTTGTGAATATTTTTAATTGTTTAAAAATACTTTTAAGTCTCTAAAAATTCTGAAATTTTTTCTCCAATGTCCTTTGATCTTGTTTGACCTATGATAAATCTCATGGCCATTTCTTTGGTGTTCTGATGAGATTTTAGGAATTTGACAAACCATATTTAATTCAATGCATTATTTTTAGTATTTTTAAATTGAATAAAGGCCAAATAATTGTGTTGAGCCATTTTGATTGTTTGTATGAGTTTGACTTGAGTTGTTGGGCCTTGGTCAAGGTTGATTTGACTTTGTTAGGTTAAGATCATTGGATTTAGGGGATTGATGGAATGTACATTCCATCTCCCAAAATGAATGAATGATCTTAATTTGGTAAAAATCCTCCTTTGTCTAATTTGAGTTTTGATCCATTCTCCTCCCTTTTCATATTATTCCCCTTCTTTATGCATTCATATCATGGGCCTATGATATCTCAATGTCCTAAGGCTAGTTGATTGAAAAATAAACATAAGTATGGATGAGATTAGACCACCTCTTTTGCATATTCTTTTTGTGTGTGGTATGTTTCATAAGCATAGTCCATTATACTATGTCTCTAACATGCATTAACACCAAAATTCTATTGCCCGACCTAAAATAGTTGTGACTTCTACATAAGTCCAATTACGATTGCTTAACATAACGCTAAATTTTTGACACAAAAGGCATAGATTTCTAGTTAGTGAGATTGGAAGTCTCCCCTCTTTCATGGTATTATGTGGAAACTTGGCCTTGTTTCCTTCCTTTGGAAGATGTCTTGGTTCAAGGATCCATGCTTGTGATAAGTGGGTTGAGTGTTCTCCAAAGAATGACTTAAACAAAAAGCAAAAGTAATACTAACTTCTAACTTCTAACTCATTAACAACTAACATTTAATTTCAAGTTATTTACTTTAATGCACTTTATTTTTAAGCCTTATTCATTTGCCATTATTCATACCATTCTAATTATTTATGTTAATGTCATTTTCACTTTGTCTATTTGAACCATATTTTGTGATATTATTTTGCTTGTGTATATTATGTTTTGTTTGTGTGGTCTTTGACCATTAAGGTACATAATAAGAACAAAAACCATAAAAAAACATCTTGTGTGGACTGTTGGTTTGATCTGAGACAATTGGACTTAGAATTTAGGCAACAGTCCTTATGCAAATGACTTGGCCAATGCTAACTTTCATGTAACCAAGTGCTTGTAATCTCAAACTTCATGTGATACATCATTGAGGATCCATTTGAGTTCATCTACAACATGATCATTGTGAAGCTGTTATTTTGAAACTGTGACTTGTGGAATTCATCTTCTACATAGGTAAATTCGAAGAAGATCATGGAATGACTAAGCTTGGATGTGACTATCTTTATTTGATGCCTTGCTCTTCAAGTTGATATATTCTGCATTGTGTGTTGCTTGATTCTAATGTCCAAGGGAATTTAGGTTTCTATATGACATTCTTGTCTATTGGATTGCAACCCATTGGTCAGATCTTTTCAACTCTTAACTTTTAATTTGGTGCTTAGGATTAGTCTCTTCATCTCCTCCCCACTTCTTTAATTTCAAAATATCTCCCTCCTTTTAAAAATCTTCTTTGCTTGTGTCTGTTTTTTTCTAAACTTTGACCCTATTGCAAACTAGAAACTTTGGCCTTAGGCCATTGCATTTTCAAACTTCTTTTCTCAATCAAACTTGTAAATATACTTAATTATACTTGACTTAAAACTTTCAAAAAGCCAAAAAGAACTAACTCATTCAAACCATTTTTAGGCCTTTGTACCTTTCAAACTTAATTTTTGTTAAAAGCAATGCATCCACTTTGAAATTTGTATCATGAACTACGAGGTTTTGATCCCTCATTTTTATGTTGGTATGTAGGCACAAGTCCGAAGGTCTTGTCAAACACAAAAATATAATTAATGAATTCTTTTCTCATCTCCCCATTCTATTTGTTTGTAAGCATCATTTTGTACAAAATACATATGTGTCATACGGTGAACTGACTTTATGTGTTCTTGCTTTAGAAAGCAAATGTCGCGGTTAGCAAGAGTCGCCACCGACTTTTCTTTTATCCCATAAGGAAAGGTGGAAAAGAACAGGAAAGACCTTAATTTAGAGTTTGGATTCGGGAGGTACATTATACAAAGGGAAGGTGTTAGCACCCTTTGTATCCATGGTTATCCATGGGCTCTTAATTGCTTAATCATTTATGTTTTTTTTAGTTTGAAAAAGTGTTTGAGAAATGTGCAGGAAATGTTTTGAAAAGGAGAATTTAACTTTGTAATGATTCTTGTATGAATGTATACAAAGTGGTTATTTCATTTAGTTTTGAAAATAGTTTAGAAAAATATAACTCGGCAATGATTCTAGTATGAATGTATGCCAAGTGGTGATTTTCTAAAAGAGGTTTTGAAAGGTGTGAGGTGTTGAAAGTATTTTAGGTTATGGATAAGCAATTAAGAGGTATACCTACCCAAGGTCTTTACGGGCATTTCCTATCCTTATGAGGGTAAAATTGTCCTTACTATTGAGAAGTAAGTAGTTTTATCCTTTGGATGTAAAAGGGTCATCGATTGGTCATTGAAGGCAACAATTGTGAGGATACCTTAGCATTCGAAGGGACTATCATCATTTAACCGTAGGCCACACCGGAGGGTCATCGAGGGACAAAGGCAACATTCGAGGGACTATGATGATTTAACCGAAGGGTCTTTGCTAAGTGCATCCCCACATTCGCGGGACATGACCATAATACCGTAATATCGTAGGGTAACAAAGAGAGGTCCAAGATCACTTATTTAAAGGCAAAGTTTTACAATTAATTAGATAGCCGTAATCAATTAGAGAATTAGATCCACGTTAAAATTGATGAAATCAATACATTAAAATCAGCTAGGTAATTTAGGATGAATCTCCACATTAAAATTAAGTAATTCAGAATCCATCTCCATAAGGGTATCCCACACATAAGGTGGAATACCTAGCCGGCCGTTTCCTCGGGAATATGTAAGCCTTTACATAATTCAACACACGGGTTAGAACATCGAGATAAAGTACAATTGAAAATTGCACCCCAACACAACGGTCATAAAGTCAGCCAAATAATGCAGAGTTATAATAAATCTTGATTAGATAAACATAAGGCAAAATAGAAAAAACAAAACAGCCACTGTCCCGTTCGCTCCTGCTTCGCCTAGCGAAGGCTTAGCGAGTACTCGCTACAGGCTCGCTTAGCGATGTGCTAGCGAGCGGCTACGGGTTTTGAGTTTGACAGCAGCATGATCTCCGGAACCCTGAACTTCATGGCATTTAATTACAGGAATAGCATGGGCAAACATTCAGGATATTCAAGCATACTTAAATTCGCATGTGAAATCAAATTACATATCCGAAAATTTAATCATGATGCTTTATGTATGTAGAGATTTCCGATTAAAAGCATAAAACAGTAGCGATGCGCAAACCTGTTTGCAACCGAGCTGCGATGTTGAAGGGACTGACCACTCTTGGTATCGGATGGAGTTGGGCGGCGGTAACTTCGGAGCGGATGAGCGGCCTTCAGGGTTTCTTTACTCGGAATTCTCTAGGTTGGTCTCCAGGGTTTCTATGCCAGGGTTTCCGTCCGTCTTCGTCTGTTTTTCCTCTGTTTTTCGTCCTCTCTCTTTCTGACTGAAGCTTGGCTATTTATAATGCCCTTGTTGTGACCTAATGGGCTCAGAATGAAGCCCGAAAATTCTGATATATCGCAAGCTTCGCTAGGCGAGTATTGTAGCGAAGGGTTCGCTAGGCGAAGGATTTGCTCGCCTAGCGAGCAGGCCATTTATGACCTAATGGGCTCAGAATGAAGCCCAATAATTCTGGTATTCGCAAGATTCGCTAGGCGAAGGAGTTGCTCGCCTAGCGAGCGAGCTAGTTTGGGCCTTTTTCTGGGTTGGGCCTGTTGTGAGCTGGGTTTTTGTTCCTTTAAGGTCAGTGCCTTGCAGAATAAGTTGGAGTGCTTCGAGAGATGTTTTGCAAGATTAATGGGCAAATTTTGGGGTATGACAGCTGCCCCTGTTCAATATTCTTGAACCGAGAGAGTTAGGATGGCAAGTATGCCATTCGGGGTCTGGAGGTGGAAGATTATTGAACACTAGAATGCCCCAAAAATTTGCGCTTGTCAATTAGTCTTGATGGAGATGGGCTTAAAGATGCCATCCAGGAAGTTTGATGATGAGAGCTTCAGATTGTGTTGGACGTTAGACGATATCTGGAGACATGGGTGTCATACCGGGTCATACGCTAGACCGTATAGTGAGTCATCTATTATGTTGTCGACTTCGCTGGGGAGTCAGAGTGTGTTATACGCTGCTGGGGATAAGGGATCAGAATGGATCATACGCTAGACCGCATCTGAATAGCGGAGTGAATTGTCCATTAGGCGGATGACTTCGCTGGGGATGGAAGATCAGAATGGATCGTACGCTAGATCGTATCTGAGTTGAAGGCCCAAATGGGTCGTACGTTAGACCGTATTGGAGTTGCAGAATGAGCCGTACGTTAGGCTGTATCTGAAGGAGAAAGTAGTCGTATGCTAGACTACACCCCGGAATGTACCGTACTCTAGGCAGCATCTGAGGATTTGAAGATCCAAATGGGTCGTACGTTAGACCGTATTGGAGTTGCAGAACGAACCGTACGTTAGGTTGTATCTGAAAAGAGGTCAGAATGGATCGTACGTTAGATCGCATCTGAGTTGAAGATCCAAATAGGTCGTACGTTAGACCGTATTGGAGTTGCAGAATGAACCGTACGTTAGGTTGTATCTGAAAAGAGGTCAGAATGGATCGTACGTTAGATCGCATCTGAGTTGAAGATCCAAATGGGTCGTACGTTAGACCGTATTGGAGTTGCAGAATGAACCGTACGTTAGGTTGTATCTGAAAAGAGGTCAGAATGGATCGTACGTTAGATCGCATCTGAGTTGAAGATCCAAATGGGTCGTACGTTAGACCGTATTGGAGTTGCTGAAAGTCAGAATGGATCGTACGTTAGATCACATCTGAGTTGAAGGAGTCATATGTTGGGCTGAATCAGAATGAACCGTACGTTAGGCTGTATCTGATAATATTTGTTGTTGTATTTGCAATGAATATCTGGGGTGGGCTTAGAGATGCCACCATTGGGAGGATGTCAGAATGTTTGTCAGACTGGATATCCATCTGGATTCTATCTGAAAAATGTGTCTGAATTTTGGATGTGATCAAGAGGATAATTAACCTGAACAATAAAGTTAGTTTTGTGCAATGTCATGATGCATGAGAGGCAAATGTTGTATGCATGCGTGTGCTGTGAAATGATGTAATGAATGAATTATGCGTCTGAAATAAATGCGAACATTGTATGCATGTATATGTTATGAAATGATGTGATGAATGCACTAGGCGTCTGAAACGTTCTTCCAGGGGACTCTATTGGGGAAATAAATCTCAGTCTTCTGGTCGGAGATATTTGTATTGATGACCCTGTCTCAGCTGGGGGTATTTGATTTTTATCTGATGGCAGAAACATTCGGCAGAGCTTGGCCGGGGGTAGAAGAGATGACCAGTTTGTCTAATGATGCCAATTTCTTCTGGAGAATAACTGGCGTTGCCGGGGAATCGAATTAGCAACGGATTCATTGGGAAGCGTGATTAGACCTTCTCCTCGATCCTGAAGTCGTGTAGTAATTGCTATTACTATTCTAGACATGCATTTTTGGTAAACATTGATCATATTCAAATGCATATATTAATTCGAATTAAATCAATGGACGTTTATGCAAACAAAACAGAGAGAGTAAAACAAAAGCATCTTTTTGGAAATAAACTTGTATTGATTTTGAAAGAGGGCCTATAAACAGGCAAGTTGAGTACAAGGAGACAGAAATCCTAGTAAGAGGAAATTGTCAGGAAAACAAAGAGAAAGCTATGCAGAAAAAGTCCTATTGATTTTAATTCCACTACTGTCATTATGTCTTCAAGCATCTCATCCCTTGCTGTCGGATGGAAGTGATTGGCTTGTTCAGTCCCCTGGAACTTGGATGAAGTTGTTTGAGAACGGGACATAGTCATACGCTTTTAATCCCTAATTTCTGCCTGGACCGCCTTTTCAGGTTTTTAGTCCACCAGGATACCCTTTTTTTGCCCAAGCCGCCTTTTCAGGTTTTCGACTTGCCGGGTGTACGACCTTATATGTTTATCCCTAGTTTTTGCTCGAACCCTTTTGGTTCGCCGGGATGCCCTTACTTTTGCCTAGGTACGTCGACCTAGCGGGTCTCTTTTACGCGTAATATTTTTTGACTATGTCTGCGTTCACGGGATGCGGGAAGTCTTCGCCATCCATTGTAGCAAGTATCATGGCTCCACCAGAGAATACCTTCTTAACCACAAATGGCCCTTCATATGTGGGAGTCCATTTGCCTCTGGGATCACCTTGTGGTAGAACGATACGCTTGATCACCAAGTCGCCAATTTGGTACACCTATCTCTTGACCTTTTTGTTAAAGGCCTGGGTCATGCGCTTCTGATATATCTGCCCATGACAAACAGCTGCAAGTCTCTTCTCATCAATCAAATTTATTTGATCGAGTCAAGTCTGAATCCATTCATCCTCATCTAAGCCCGCCTCTTTCATGATTCTTAGAGAGGGAATCTGAACTTCCACTGGTAAAACGGCTTCCATTCCATAGACTAAAGAGAACGGAGTTGCCCCTGTCGAAGTGCGCACCGAAGTGCGATAACCATGGAGAGCAAACGGTAACATCTCGTGTCAATCTTTGTACGTTACTGTCATCTTTTGTATAATCTTTTTGATATTCTTATTAGCAGCTTCCACGGCGCCGTTCATCTTTGGCCGGTATGGAGAAGAGTTATGGTGTTTTATGTTGAACCACGCGCAGAGTTCAGTAATCATCTTGTTGTTCAAATTAGTACCATTGTCAGTGATAATTCTTTCCGGAATGCCGTATCGACAGATGAGATTATTCTTGATGAATCGTGCCACCGCATTCTTGGTGACAGAAGCGAATGAGGCTGCCTCTACCCATTTCGTAAAGTAATCAATAGCAACAAGGATGAAACGATGTCCATTAGAAGCAGTAGGTTTAATCTCCCCAATCATATCAATGCCCCACATTGCAAAGGGCCTAGGGGCTGTCAACACGTTTAAAGGAGCAGGGGGCACATGTACTTTATCCGCATAGATCTGGCACTTGTGACAGGTTCTGGAGTGATGGTGGCAATCAGCTTCCATGGTGGACCAATAATATCCTGATCTCAGAATCTTCTTGGCCATTGTATGTCCACTAGAATGAGTCCCAAAAATACCGTCATGCATGTCTTCCATAATCTTTTATGCTTCCTTTTTATCCACATAGCGAAGCAGAGTCGAATCATGATTACGTTTGTATAATACTCCATTACTCAGAAAGAATTTAGCGGCGAACTTCCTCAGAAATTTTCTGTCATTGATGGATGCCCCTTCAGGGCATTCCTGAGCTTCTAAATATCTTTTCACTTCGTGGAACCAAGGTTTCTTTTCTACTTCATCAGCATTAAGTTCATAACAGTATGCTGGCTCATCTAATCGTTTAATGGTGATCATGGGAGCTTCATTGTCCCATCTGACTCTGAACATAAATGACATGGTAGCCAATGCGTCCGCCAACTGATTCTCTTCCCGTGGAATATGTTCAAATGTAATCTCTTCAAAGTATGGGATTAATGTCATCACCCGCTCTCGATAAGGGATGAGATTCGGATGTTTAGTGTCCCATTCTCCTTTGATCTGACTGATTACTAATGCTGAGTCTCCGTACACACTCAAAAACTTGATTCGCAGGTCTATAGCAGCCTTGAGTCCCAAAATACATGCTTCATACTCAGCCATATTATTGGTACAATGAAAACATAGTCTAGCAGTGAAAGGTGTATGGTAACCCCCGGGAGAAATAATTACAACCCCAACACCATGGCCCTATGCATTAGAAGATCCATCAAACACCATAGTCCATCGGGATCCCGGTTCGGGTCCTTCATCCGGTCCAGGTTTTTCATGATCAGTAACAAGCATGACATCCTCATCTGGGAACTCAAAATTCATAGATTGGTAATCGTCCACCGCTTGATGAGCCAAATGATCAGCTAGCACGCTTCCTTTGATTGCTTTCTGGGTAGTATACTGGATGTCATACTCTGTTAAAATCATCTGCCACCTTGCTATTCTCCCGGAGAGAGCGGGCTTCTCAAATATGTATTTGATAGGATCCATCTTAGAAATCAATAAAGTGGTATGATTCAACATATATTGTCTTAGTCGGCGAGCAGCCCAGGCCAAAGCACAGCAAGTTCTCTCGAGCAGTGAGTATCTTGTTTCACAGTCGGTAAACTTTTTGCTAAGGTAGTATATGGCATGCTCTTTTCGACCAGACTCGTCATGTTGCCCCAACACACACCCCATTGAATTTTCTAACACGGTCAAATACATGATTAGAGGTCTTCCTTCAACTGGTGGCATCAGAATTGGAGGTTCTTGGAGATACTTCTTGATTTTTTCAAAAGCTTCTTGACATTCATCATTCCATATCATCTCTTGATTTTTCCTCAGTAATTTGAAGATGGGTTTGCAAGTAGCAGTCAAATGGGAGATAAATCGGGTAATGTAATTCAAACGTCCCAAGAAACCTCTTACTTCTTTATCTGTACGGGGAACTGGTATTTCTTGAATAGCTCTCACCTTAGCCGGGTCAACCTCAATTCCTTTACTACTGACAATAAAGCCCAAGAGTTTACCGGATCTTACTCCAAAGGTGCATTTGTTCGGGTTCAATGTCAACTTGTATTTCTTCAACCTCTCGAACAGTTTGTATAAATGATCGAGATGTTCTTCTTCAGTATGAGATCTAGCTATCATGTCATCCACATATACCTCTATTTCATGATGGATCATATCATGGAACAAAACCACCATAGCACACTAGTATGTTGCCCCGGCGTTTTTTAAACCGAAGGGCATTACTCTATAACAGAAAGTGCCCCATTGCGTCACAAACGTAGTTTTCTCCATGTCTTCAGGTGCCATTTTAATCTGGTTATAACCCGAGAATCCATCCATGAAGGAGAATACTTTGTGTTGAGCGGTGTTATCTACCAGAACATCGATGTGCGGGAGTGGAAAGTCATCTTTGGGACTCGCTTTATTCAAATCTCTGTAATCTACGCACATTCGCACCTTACCATCCTTCTTCGGCACTGGTACCACATTAGCAACCCATTGAGGATAAGAAGTAACGGCTATAAAACCGGCATTGAATTGCTTCATAACCTCGGCTTTGATTTTCTCAGACATTTCAGGACGCATGCGGCGAACCTTTTGCTTAACAGGACGACAGTCTTCCTTCATTGGCAGATGATGCACTACTATATCAGTATCCAATCCTGGCATGTCTTCGTAGGACCAGGCAAAAATCTCTATGTAGTCATGTAACATCTGAATCAATCTTCCTTTGACACTGTTTTCCAAGCCTGCTCCTATTTTGACTTCTTTCTTGTCCACTTCAGTACCCAGGTTTACAATTTCGATTGACTCTTCATGCGGCTGTATAGTTCTTTCTTCTTGCAGTACCAGTCTAGCAAGTTCTCCAGGTACTTCACAATCTTCCTCACTTCCATCCTCGGCTTGGTAGATCGGATTTTCAAAGTCATAATGAACAGTAGTAGAACTATTATCAACAGGATCCAGAGTGGGTATGAATCTGCAATTCGTTACGTGAGTGTGTGTAAGAAAACATAGCTTGTTTGGAAGATGACAGGAAAGATAAAGAGCGCAATATTTGAATGCAAAAAGTCCATTGATTTATTGAATGTGAATATGCTTATGAAAATGACAAAACCCTTAACAAATTAGCTATTGTGCCCCGGGCTTAGACACAATGCTTTAAGAAGTTCGATTATAAAAACTAAAAAATTTGCAACACTAAAATAGACAATAACAATTACTCCTGACTAAAGGAAATCGGGATAGTGTCTTCAGCCTTCCAATTGTTGAGTCCGTCACCAATTGTTGGGAAAATCCAGCTATCCAGGTCACAATCGCTATCAGCATCTTCTACAGCATTAATGTGATCTTTGACCCTCTCCTCAGAGCTAAATCCCAGGCCAGACTTGTCAGACTTGTATGGTACGTGGATCAGTTGACCTCAACCAGTACAACCACCATTTTCAACCACGGCTTGAGCGTCCTTTAAAGAAATCATAGCAGGAGGAGCGCGAATAACCTCGAGTACAAGGGGAGTTGGCTTAAGGACAGGACTGGGCGGAGGAACTACTTCGAATGACTGAGAAGGAGTCTCAAAGAATTCTCCATCCATCTCGACGTATCTGAAAGCCTGCACACTGCTGACAATATACTTTTCTTCCCCACACACAGTGACGATCTTACCCTCTATGGGATACCTCAGCTTTTGATGGAGAGACGAAGCTACAGCACTTGCCCCATGAATCCAAGGGCGTCCCAGCAAGCAGGAATAGGCAGGACGAATGTTCATTACGTGAAAGACAACCGGCGGGCTGAAACAAAAACACAACACAGAGCCGCCACTGCGCGTTATTTATCCCAAGATAGGGAAAGGAAACGCTCAGAGAAACCTGGAAAAAGCATGGTCTCGCGACCAAAGAGAAAGGGTAAGGGAGTCGGTTACGCAAGGGGAAGGTATTAGCACCCCTCACGTCCGTCGTACTCGACGGGATCCACGTTCTAAAAGAAAGAATAGGTTGCTAAAACAAACAGACAAACATCATACACACACGCTAAGACAACACAGGTGGGGTTAAGGGGAAGAGAGCTCGATAGGATATCGCATCCTATGCCTACGTATCTCGTCTGGAACGAGAATCAGAGCTGCCGTAGTTCGGCTCACGCACGCCGAACAAACAAATAAACACACCGGCAAACATGGAGCCTGAATGCCAATCACTGGACTTACATCAGCATCCGAACCAAAACACACACCAGAAGGCAAACGTGGAGCCCGAAAGCCAATCACTGGACTTACATCGGCATCCGAACCAAAACACACGCACACTGGAACCCGAATGCCACTTGATGGACTTACATCAGCTTCCAAGCACACAACAACCAACAAGTTAATAGGGAGTCGGGAACTCGAGCCTATAACTGTCAAGCACACACACAAAAAGAAAGAAAAGTGCCCGGAGAGACCTCGCACGGTCTCCTGCCTACATACCTCGTCTGGAACGAGGATCAGGGCGATGTAGTTCCCCTGAAAGGGAAAGAAACTTTAGCCAGAAACCAAGGGAAGACACACTACCAGGGAGCTGTACTCGAGCCTAGTGTTGTCATGCATCATTGCCCTACGTTGAGGTTTCTACCTACTTGCACAACTGCAATCTAATCCTATCCAGGAAGAAAGCAAGCATACAAGCATACAAGCAAACAAAGCAAACAAATATTCACAAAGCACATACTATAGCCAATCAAGTGCGGCTCAAACAATGGGTTTGACTGCCGAAGCAAGTCATCTGTACATGGGTAGTATTCACTCTTAACCTTGCCATTGCGGGGCTAAGGTGAAGCAGATGAAAGGTGAGTGAAGATTAGACTTCACAGCTCTTATCCCTGACCAGGGAGAGCTTCAGAAAAAGGAGCGTGGGTCCAGAATGGAGGGACCCTTCTACGCTCAAAGACTCTGACTCGATTGTGCAACAGCACAAGATCTTGGGTTTGTGTCCCAATGCATCAACACACAGCCGTGTGAGCAGAGGGACGACTCACAGAATAGCGGGGGATAGATTGCATATCCCTTGGGTTCCGCCAATTGCCTCATAGAGGTCTTCACCTGCTTGGCACAAATGTAAACAACCACAAACATCGCCTCTTAAGGAGGACTTCAGACAGTTGCATGGCCAAGTAACAGGCCAGGTCTTCCAGACTACATGGAGAATAGAAGTCCTACCTCAAATGGTTTAAAAACCAAGCAGCAGCAAGCAAGTTCTTAAAGAACTGTAAGCGACTAAATGTACCTGAAATCAATCAAGTATCATCAGTACTCAGACAAACCAACAATAAACAGCAAAAGTTAATCTATACAGACAACACAAGTTAATGCACACAAGTGCAAGCTATGAGCTCAAGCTCAAGCATCAAACCTACAACATAAAATCAATGTTAGTTTACAACATCAAACAAAACTCAATTTAATCAACTTGCACTTTTTCCTTTAAGCCTTTTTGCATTTCAACCTGAAAATCCACACCAAATGTGAGAAACTAGACCACTAGGCCAAGCCTAGGGTCCAAAGGGATAAAAAAAATCTAAACAGCAAGCAAAACCAATCCAAAATCACATTCAAACAAATAGAAAGCAAATACAATTGGTCTCATGCTCATATCATTCACCAATATCAATTCATGCACAATATACCACAAACTAGGTCAAATACAACACCAAAAGTCCAAACAGAATGACTTCAATCAAAGGCATACCAAAACAATTCCAAAAATCCTCAAATAATTCACACCTAAACAGGACACAATCAACAAGTAGCATGTCAATTTTCAGCTCAATTGGACAAAAGAAAGTAGGGTAATGAAAATCAAGAAATCCAGACACAATTATACAAGCCAATTCAAGACATCCAACCAAACATCCACTTCAATAATTCATAAAACAGTGACAACAATTGAGAAATGAATGGGACCAAAAGCATGATGTCCTACAATGTGTCTACAATCAACATATCAAATTTCATATTCATCCAGTACCATATGAGAATTTCACAAACAATATACCAACATGTGTCACACAAGGTTGCAAAATGAACCAACAGAGAAGAAAATTATCAATCAATTTGAAAATGCAACCAAAATTCCAGAAAAATTCACATGTTATCTTGACATATCAATGATCATTCATGCAAAATTTCAACCCAATCAAACATTTCTAGGCCATGCAAATAAAATCAGAAAGATGACCTAGCCTGGTGTGACACAAATTGTCACACCTCTATTCAAAAAATCATATCTCCATCACCAAGTATCCAAAAATCACAAACTCTACATGAAAATCACCATCAACATGTCCAGAATAAGCACAAAAATTTTCATTCATTTCTTTACAAGTATGAGCATTTCATGTAAGTTTTGGTGAAACATGTACAAAATGCACACATGAACAAAATCAATAGGCCAATTAAATTTCCACACGTGCAAAAATTCCAAAAAAATCATAATCAAATTCTACACATCTTCAGGAGTATTATGCAAAAAATTTCACAAACTTTGGATCATTATTCCATGAGATATGATTTTTGGAAGTGATGGAAAAAATAAAAAAAAGACATGAGCAATGTACAAGAACAAGGATGGTTAAAGAATTAAAATGCCAAATGCCAAGTGAAATGCCCTCAGCTGGAATCGAAGGGAGGTTGGCGCCTTGTCAAAACGACGTAGTTTTGACCAAGGCTGGAAATAAAACAAATAAAATGTGAAACGCGCCGAGAATCGAACAGGGGAGCGCTAGGTCCAAGGGCGTTAAACCATCCGCTCGGCCAAACTACATTGCCACAACACTAAACGCAGCGCCTACTATATAACTCTCTGCCACACCAGACGCCGGAACAGTAGTTCCGGTCGTCTTCTCCGACCGTGTACACGACGGAGCTGCAACTTTTTTTTTCCAGAATTTTACAAACTATATACCGTTGGAAAGGTCTTTTCATGTACATTCCAAATATCATAAAAGCTAAGCCTAATTCCTAATATATTTTCCGGATCGAAGCAAAGAAGTTTCTAGATCTAAACTTTAATTCAACATAACTTCTTCATTTTTCATCCAAATTTCATGAAATTTATATCAGAATTCTCAGTGATGAAAGCTCTATAAGTTTATGTACATAAAATCAAGATTTATGAGATTCGAATTTTTGACCTCTTGAAGAACAATCAATGGCAGCAGTGGATCCAAGGCCTTGCAAGTGTTAAAATATGCTCCTCTACTCTTGTTATGAAGTCTTGTGCACGAATCAATGCTTGGAAAGGCTTGGATCTAGCTTAATCTTCAATTTCCATTTTCATGTTCATGTATGGAGTATGCACAATTCTTCACCAATTTCCACAAAAAATGACTGATTCATGCTCCAAATTCCATGAGGATGATGGATCTATCAAGAAAATATGTGGTTGTGTGGAGAAAATTTGAATTCCAATGAGAGAGAATTTTGGAGGGAAGAGAAAATTCTAGATCTAAAAAATGTGTAAAATGAAAATTCTGTTATGATTTACTATTTATATGCTTCACTAATCATGATTAATTAAGTTCTAATCAAATGCTAATGAAAAATGGTTAATTTTGGAGGTGTTTTGTAAAAATTATTTTTTTACCTTATGCATGGCATGGCATGTGAATAGTGCACGTTTTTGCATTCATTTTCTCTCAAAATATTATTTTAAAACCAATGGAAATGTTAAAATGTGAAAACAATGCATTATTTTTGAACTTGATTTTTTCCCTCCAAAATGAATTGAATTTTCAAATATTTATATGAATGGAATGCATGCAATGTAATGCCAATTTTGGAAACTAGAAGTCATAACAAGAATTTAGCAAGAAGAGTCACTTGATTTGGACATTTGATGAAGAAGTTATGCTCATTTGAAGTTCCATGTTCATTTGACCAAAATTTGACCATATCTCTTCAACCACACATGAGAAATTCATGATCTTGGACTTTTTGGAAATGGGAGAAAAATATCTACAACTTTCATGTTGAACAAATTTTCATTTGAAGCTTTTTTGGACACGTACTTTTGTGGTGAAAAACTTTCCATTTTTGGAAACTTCCATTACAAGTCACTTTCTATTTTTGGCAATTTTTGTTCTGACTTTATTTTCTTCATTCTTGAGCTTTGACATGTCAAATAACACTTGTTCTAACATGAATGAAGAGTATCCAACTCTCTCCCACCTCCAAATCCATAAAATCAAGCACAGTTGACCACAGTTGACTTTTTCAGCTGATAGATGAATTTGGCAATGCACTGATCAAGTTAAGCCCCAATCCTCTGATGAAATGGTTCAATGATGAAACCCTAGCCTCCATAAGCTCAATACAATCATGAAATGATCCCCATATCCATCATAGACCCCATCTCCTTGCCATGCCCTGATTGGTCCAATACAACTGATTAGGGTTGACCAGTGGTCAAAACCCTAATCTCAAGGTATCCTGATCAAACACTTGATGATGACAAACCATGATGATGATGATGAATCATTTCAACCAAGATCAAGACCAATCTCCTTGAGAATCACAAAACCCTAATTTGGACCTCCACATCCTCAGATGATTAATGACCAGTCCAATGAAACCCTAGCTTGCACATGACCTCTTCATCTCCTAATCAAGACTTAAGAGGATGACTTGCACAATGTAACCACATGATATGCAATATGCAATGCCTAATGACCTAAAAATGTATGCAATATGTTAAGCTAGTCCCAAGAGAGGAGGGCAAATTTTGAGGTGTTACAGCTGCCCCTATTCAATCCACTGTGAACCTGTCGATATGAATAGCCTCGGCTTTCAGATGATCAGGATGAAGAGTGATTGAATACCAAGAACAGACGAACAATTTGCACTCTGATGGGAAAATAATTAACAATGCCTGTCGGAACTGGCGAAGAAACAATCTTGAAACAAAAATCCGTCTGGTACGGAGAAAGTTGACCTGATCACCGAAACAGCAACATCAACCTGGATACCAAAATAAATGGTAACGCAGGGATAACCATGGCCTGAACACCACTCATCCGCTCGGGATTATTATTTTCTTTTTCTGCTTTTCTTGAACCCCAAAATTTTTCTCTTGCGCCAATGATCCTCGGATCACTGCATTTGAACCCCGTTCTCCTGTTTGCCAAAATAATGAACCCCGTTCTCCGGTTTGAACCCCAGTCGCCTGACGATAACTCGCAATCGCCAATATGAACCCCGTTCTCCAGAAAATGCCGCAACATCTCCCTTTCTCCATTTGAACCCCGTCTCCAGAAAATGCCTCAACATCTTCTTTTCTCCATTTGAACCCCGTCTCCAGAAAATGCCGCAACATCTCCCTTTCTCCATTTGAACCCCGATCTCCAATCTCTCGTGATAATCCCGCTGGCAACGTCGGAAATAATCACCAAACACCACTCTGAGGGCGACATGTCAGAGGGTATACCTTCACAAAAGGAAGGTAGCATGTGTATCTCTTCCTCAGAAGACACCTATAACGACATCCATTGGCCTCAGCCAGAGTCTAAGGTGACACATGAATAGAAGATAATCCTAAGGACCTCATCCCGGATACAATCTTCAACTCCAATCTTTGTTTGAACCCCAGAAAATGCCTCAGCATTTCCTTTTCTCCATTTGAACCCCAATCTCCAGAAAATGTCGCAACATTTCCTCTTCTCCGACGAAAAAACTCATCCAGTATCGCACTACTGGAGAACATTGCTGATTTGACATCATGATGCTAAACTCCTCAGAGTAACATCTGCACCTTCTGGCGAAACCAAAACTCCAAGCGGTAACCACGGCTTGAATTGCGCTGATCGCATAATATTTCCCATCTCTGCTTGACAGAAAAACTTCCTTCAGTATCGCACTACTGGGGAATACCTTGATTAAATCATGATTCTGAACTCCTCGGAGTAACACCTCTTCACCTTTGGGCAAAACCACTTCTCGAACAGTAACCACGGTTTGAGACTAGCTTATGCTTGCAATGATGAATGATCGATTTTTCTCTGCGTAATGCTCCATAATTATGAAATGCTACGCGATTTATTATTTTTCTATGCAACATGCTATGCTATTCTACATGATGAATGCATAAAAAGTATCCCCCTCAAGGGATTCCTCTGGGGAGCACGAGATACTCTGCTGAGAAACTCGTCAATACTCCGATTCCGCCCTGCTGGGGAATAAGCACTGTTGCTGGGAAAAGGTAACCCTTGCTGGGGAAGTGCTCCTTTGCACCCAATCCGCTCGAGAAACTGCTGGGGATAAGCACCACCAACACTATGTGGGGATACCACAATCTTTGACTTGCTAGGGATATCAATCCCGACTCTACTTGAAGAACCCTCACAGATACCTGTCGACTTTACTGGGGAAGTGCTTCACAAACACTCTGCTGGGAAACAGCAACCTCCAGGACTGGCGATTGGGGAAGCATCGATCTAAAACCTGCTGGGGATAACCATCCTAACCCTGTTAGGGAAACGAATGTCACTCTACTGGGGACAACCCATAGATAGAATCAACTCAGCTGGGGATGCAGATATCAGTCCGCTACGGAAACTCATCCAATCCACTGGTAGGATGAACACTGCTGGAGATATATTTCATTGAAACCCGCTCCACTCGGGGATCAGCAACCTTCAGGCCTGGCTGCTGAGGAAACATCGTTTTAAACCTGCCGGGGATAACCATCTCGAATCGGCTAAGGGATCCACAGACCTTGGATCTGCTAGGGAGTTGGTCCTCTAATTCTGCTTGGGGACCTAGCTGGGAAATGAGAAAAGTTGGTACAGAACACCCGTCGACTCGTCGAACTACGGTATCCACCTCCCAAACTCGTACCGACTTCCCACCTTTGAGAATTTCCAGACTCGTCTGGACCTTTTCTGCTCCATCATCTTGTATTCCCAACCGCTCCGCGCTCTACGGAGAGCGAACTCCTGGGGATTATACAGACTTTCAATTTTCCGACTTTGAAGAGTCTTCTTGATTAATTCCAAAGGTCGTCGGACGTCTCAACGTCTCTTCGTCGCTTCTCTACCCATCATTCGTCCCTGACTGGACCCTGCGGGGAATTTCTACAGACTTTCCAATCTTCCGATTTTGAAGAGTCTTCTTGATTATCATCACGGATCGGCGTACGCCTCAACGTCTCTTCGTCATTCCTTCATACATTCGTCCCTGATCGGACTCCCACGGGGATTTGTTTGGTTAACAGCTTCCACATCACAACCTGCAAGTGAGTGAAAAACATCTAACAACACCTGCAAAACAGACCGTTAGATAAAACCGTGCCCCAGGCGTGTCAAGATTTCAACACTTGGGTCACTCAATCCTTTCGAATAAGATTTCAAGTTTTCAATCTTATAGACATGCATTGGAAGGGACCTGTATGTCTTAAAATGCAAGATTCTTTATCAAAATAATCGGATGTTTTTGCAATCAAAGCGGTAATGAAAACAAAAAAACAAAATTATTTGACTGAATATGCATTTTATTGATTGAAAAAGTGTGTGGCTCGAATTGAGCAATACAAAGGAAGCAATTCCTGAAAAGAGGTAATTGCACAAAAGGAAAAAATCTATCCTAATGGCAATGTGAAACCCGTGATCTCATCGAGTTCCAACTCGGTTACACCCCATATGTCCTCGGACTCTCCGTGCTTTCTGTCTTCTGAACAAGACGTTTCTGATTGATCCCCACCGGGTATCATCCATGATGCTTTAACCAAAGCACAAACGATCATGCGGGACGCAGTTGTTCGTTTCAATCCCTCTTTTGCCTGGACCGCCCTTTCGGGTTTTCAGTCCACCGGGATACCCATTTTTGCCCAAGTCGCCTTTTCAGGTTTTCGACTTGCCGGGTATACAATTTTTCCTTTTTATCCCTAACTTTTTCCTGAACCTTTCTTTCTGTTTTTGGTTCGCCGGGATGCCCATTTTTGCCTGGACTATTTTATTCTTTTCGTCCAGCGGGTCTCTTATACGAAGTATTTTTTAACTGCGTCCGCATTCACAGGGGATGGAAAATCTTCACCATCCATGGTCGTTAACAACAAGGCTCTGTCAGAGAAGACCTTCTTGACCACGAATGGACCTTCATAATTCGGTGTCCATTTGCCCCTTCGATCGTTTTGAGGAGGAAGGATCCTTTTCAGTACCATATCACCCACGTGATACACCCAAGGTCGCACCTTCTTGTCAAAAGCACGCTTCATCCGTTGCTGGTACAACTGCCCATGACAGATGGCTGCTAGCCTCTTTTCCTCTATCAGGCTTAACTCTTCGTACCGGGTCCTTACCCATTCAGCCTCTTGCAACTTGACGTCCATCAGGACTCTCAAAGAGGGAATCTGAACCTCAACTGGTAACACTGCCTCCATTCCGTATACCAATGAGAAAGGAGTTGCCCCAGTAGATGTACGCACCGAGGTTCGATACCCAGGATACCAGCTTCATACTCAATCACACCGTCGGTGCATTCAAACGTTATCCGGGCAACAAAAGGAACATGGGATCCTTTCGGCTTTACCAAAGCAGCACTAACTCCTTCACATTAACCCCATCAGACATCAGAATCCGTTCGGATTCAGGGTCAGGCCCCTCCTCCGGGATCGGTTACTCTCAATCTTTCGATTAGAGCACCTCGAGACATCCTCATCAGGGAACTCAAACTTCATCGGTTGATAATCCTCAATGGGTTGCGGAGCGATGTAATCAGACAATACACCCCTTGATTGCTTTCTGAGCGGTATACTGAATATCGTACTCAATCAAAATCATTGGCCCTTTCGCAACCCGTCCGGTCATTGCTGGCTTCTCAGATATGTACTTGATCAGATCCATCTTGAAATCCACAAAGTGATATGAATCAGCATACTGTCTCAGTCGGCGAGCAGCCTATGCCAAAGTACATCAGGTTTTCTCGAGCAGTGAATGTATTGTTTCACAGTCGATAAACTTTTTGCTAAGGTAAATTGCATGCTCTTTTCGACAAGACGCGTCATGCTGACCCAATACACCTAGTAGACCCCTCGAAGGCTGTCAAGTATCAAATTAGCAGTCTCTTTCCTTAGGGAGGCAACAGAATCAGAGGCTCCTGCAACTTATTCTTTTGTTTTTCAATGCCCCTTGGCAATCATTATTTCACCTGACCGTTTGATCTTTTTTTTTTCTTGAATGGGTTCCCACGTGGCTGTTAGGTGAGATGTGAACCATGACATGTAGTTCAATCTACCCAGGAGACCACGAACCTCTCTTTCTGTTCTCGGTTCAGGCATTTCTCTTATTTTTTTTATTTTTTTTTTAGCAAGGTCAACCTCGATTCCTCTCTTACAATGAACCCCATCAGCTTACCGGCCCGCACTCTGATAGTGCACTTATTTGAATTCAACCTCAGTTTGAATTGTCTCAATCGGTCAAACGACTTGCCCCGGTCTTCCAGATGCCTCTCTTCTGTTTGGGACTTTGCTATCATGTCATCAACATAGCATTTGATTCCATGATGAATCATATCATGAAACAAAGTCACTCTGATACGTGGCATCGGCGTTCTGCTTCTCTAAAGGACAGTCTTCTCTCTATGGTAGCTTGCGCGCAACGACATTGGTACCTGACCTGGCATATCCTGACACGACCAGGTGACGATATCCACATGCCCCTTCAACAGGACTACCATTCTACTTTCGACTCGCCTCTGAAGCGGTTCTGATTTTCACTTCCTTCCTGACCTCGGCGGTGCACGGAATAACAATCTCGCATCGCTCTTCGTGCGGCTGAATCACCTCCTCCTCTTGTTTTGACAACCTGGCTAATTCCAGCAGATCACAATCTTCTTCGCCTTCTTCTTCGGCATGATAGATCGGATTATCGAAGTCATATGAGGTGTAACCAAATTGTTATCAACGAGATCCGGAGAATTATTTTTGAATTCGGAACAAGACAAATCAAAAAGGAAAAAACAGAAAACAAACATTGCCATTTTTATTTGTTTTTAAACTGCAAAAATAAATGAAAAACAGGGAACACCGCTTTTTGACTGAAAAACATCCATTTATTAATGATGCAGAAATGTTGCAAATTATGAACATGAGGTGGCCCTTACAATGAACCATTACGTTTCGGGCAAAACGTATGGCTTTCATGCAAATAAAACTGAAAAACAGAAATCATTACTCTTCCGGATGAGTGACAGTGATGATCTTTTTAAGCCTTCCAGCTTCCTGGTACGCACGGCTTTATCCACCCATCAAACTTGCAATTACCATCAGTCTTTTCACCCACTGTACAGGCGTGATCCAAATCTTCAGCAATTGCACTCACCATCGCCTGACCATGCGCCGGCATGGGATTAGCATTAACATTTGGAGACGGTGCAAAGTTAATAGCCTTGGAGTCCACCAGGTCCTGGACAACATTCTTGAATGCTCTACAGCCCTCAATGTTATGCCCTGGTGTTCCAGAATGAAATTCGCACTGGGCGTTCTCATCATAGTTAGGAGGCCTCTGATCTGATCTCATCGGAACCATCGCCCTCGGCTGAACCAACCCAAGATCCATCAGCTTTTTGAACAGAACAGCGTATGTCACAGGCGGCTTGTCAAAATGGCGATCAACCCCTTTTCCCCTCACTTGATATCCGGCTCTCTGTTGAGGTGGCTGACGTTGCTGTCGTACTGACTGATTACCAGCAGGGATGGTTACAGCAGCAATGTGCTGGTAGTAACGATCCCTACCATGTCCTCCCTGGGCATACACAGCACTCGATTCACCCTCATTCTTGCGCTGACCATTCCCGAATGGCTTCTTTGATCCTGATGACGAAGCATTACCTTGAATCTTCCCCATTTTTAGCCAACTTTCAATTCTCTCACCAGCCACCACAATGTCAGCAAAGTGGGTTACCGGACAACCCACCATCCTTTCAGCAAAAACCCCTTGCAGGGTACCCATGAATAGATCAGACATCTCCCGATCCACCATCGGAGGTTGAACTCTGGCAGCCAACTCCCTCCACCTTTGTGCATACTCTTTAAACCCTTCACTTGACTTCTGAGACATACCCTGCAGCTGGGTACGACTCAGAGCCATATCAGCGTTGAACTGATACTGTTTAAAGAAGGCATCGCCAAGATCCTGCCAGCTTTTGATATCAGCAGATTTCAGCTTGGTATACCATTCCAGGGATCCTCCGGACAGACTGTCCTGGAAGAAGTACATCCAGAGCTTCTGATCTGTTGTATACGCAGAGATCTTGCGAACGAAGGCTTGAAGGTGAGTCTCTGGGCAAGAACTCCCATTGTATTTGTCAAACGCAGGCGCCTTGAACTTTTGTGGGATCACAATCCCCTCGACCAGCCCCATGTTGGACATGTTGACAAACCCCGGAGTAGCATGGCTTTCCAGAGCCCTTACCTTCTCTTCCAGTAACTGAATTTCTTTGCTCTGTGGCTGGACACCATACTGACCGAATGGCTCATTCAGCATGGAGAATTGATCAGCTTCTCGGTCCTCCTCTCTATCATCATCAGCCCCGAAGAATGGAGGAAACAGGCTATCCTTCAGCTTAGGACCCATCGGACCAGGTTGACCCCCTGTAGTAGTGCCAAAACCACCAGCATTATCATTTACCATACCCACAGTTGCTCTTTTTCCACCGTCTCTGGATCCACCAAGCCCTTGGTTGGAGACACCATCCAGGTTTACACCACTATTAGCCGCTGAAGCCCGCTCGAGCTTCTCAACTTTGTCAGCCAAAGCTTTCTGACCAACTGCAAAACCCTGCATGATGTTGATCAGCTCATTCATTTTCTCTTTCAGCTCGAGAACATCTGTATTTGGGAGATCCATTAGTCTGGGAGTATTGCGTCTGGTGAAGTATCTGTGCGGGCGTGTTGAGTGCAAAGGTACAATTCTACGAGCACGAGCGATGATTCCTGCAAAACAGCAAACAGGTTAATATGCATGAATGCAACGTCTATCCATATGAGGAAGCTTCTGTCTTTTGATCCTGGTTTCATCGAGACAGATAATATTTCACCAATAACATTTTGACATCCAGATGTCTCTCAACCAGATTCTCAATCCATAACACTCCCCATATGGCTAGACGTAGGTTTGGTGCAGATGAATGCAAAATGAGAATGATGTATGAATGCCATGCACTGTGCCATCCTCCAAGTCATCTGATCATCTGTTGCTCTGAGTCACAGCTCGGATCTCTGAACTGATCACAACCATCTGAGGAGTATGTAACCACAATTCCAACTCAAGGGATTCCGAAATAAACGGAACTGCAAGATACATCATCATCATCATCATCAGAGATCCACTGAACGAATAACCACAACCTCTGAATCGGCCCGGGGAATCCTGAAATAAACGGATCCCCACTGATAACATCGGCTCGGGGAATCCTGAAATAAACGGATCCCCACTGATAAATAACTCGGACAGCGCTCCGGCGTCTCGGCAATAAATGGCCATAAATCCGACTTATAAATAGGACTCTGATCCCCGGAACAAAAAGTCACCATCTGAGTCACCAACAGAACATGCATCTGTAATAATCACCCTCCCCTCACAGGTAAATTCTAATCAGGTCATCCTAAGGCGGATAATAGTCTCGACAATCGGGCAGAGATACTCAATGGGTTTACCCTTTCGGGTGTGCCATTGTAGCTCCCTTAAGATCGTCTAAACCAAAGATCCGGGAAATGATCGGTCACCAGAGTCAATAGTTCAGATGAAGTAACTCAGCCAAAGTGGAGTACCCCACAGAGGAAAGCACTATCAACTGAACCTCGTCTGGCTTGTGGTATGTCACGTTGCAACAATATGCTGATAAAGCAAATGAGGAACGCGAGACCACACTAATCCTAGGTGTATACTCGGGCATGGGTTTTAGCCCCACTCAGAACACCCACCCCAAACAGATGAACCACCTGCACAGAGGACGACAACATGATAGTATGATGCATGCAAATATTTATGCAAATACATACACTGTTAGAATAATAAATGCAATAAATAAAGCAAAACAAGCAACCTAAACTATCCTAGAACGCTAGGAGAGACTCGCTTAGGGACGATGGACCAGCACAGGTCAACACCTTGTATTCCCCAGCAGAGTCGCCAGCTGTCGCATCCGCGAAAAACAACCGGCGGGCTGAAACAAAAACACAACACAGAGCCGCCACTGCGCGTTATTTATCCCAAGATAGGGAAAGGAAACGCTCAGAGAAACCTGGAAAAAGCATGGTCTCGCGACCAAAGAGAAAGGGTAAGGGAGTCGGTTACGCAAGGGGAAGGTATTAGCACCCCTCACGTCCGTCGTACTCGACGGGATCCACGTTCTAAAAGAAAGAATAGGTTGCTAAAACAAACAGACAAACATCATACACACACGCTAAGACAACACAGGTGGGGTTAAGGGGAAGAGAGCTCGATAGGATATCGCATCCTATGCCTACGTATCTCGTCTGGAACGAGAATCAGAGCTGCCGTAGTTCGGCTCACGCACGCCGAACAAACAAATAAACACACCGGCAAACATGGAGCCTGAATGCCAATCACTGGACTTACATCAGCATCCGAACCAAAACACACACCAGAAGGCAAACGTGGAGCCCGAAAGCCAATCACTGGACTTACATCGGCATCCGAACCAAAACACACGCACACTGGAACCCGAATGCCACTTGATGGACTTACATCAGCTTCCAAGCACACAACAACCAACAAGTTAATAGGGAGTCGGGAACTCGAGCCTATAACTGTCAAGCACACACACAAAAAGAAAGAAAAGTGCCCGGAGAGACCTCGCACGGTCTCCTGCCTACATACCTCGTCTGGAACGAGGATCAGGGCGATGTAGTTCCCCTGAAAGGGAAAGAAACTTTAGCCAGAAACCAAGGGAAGACACACTACCAGGGAGCTGTACTCGAGCCTAGTGTTGTCATGCATCATTGCCCTACGTTGAGGTTTCTACCTACTTGCACAACTGCAATCTAATCCTATCCAGGAAGAAAGCAAGCATACAAGCATACAAGCAAACAAAGCAAACAAATATTCACAAAGCACATACTATAGCCAATCAAGTGCGGCTCAAACAATGGGTTTGACTGCCGAAGCAAGTCATCTGTACATGGGTAGTATTCACTCTTAACCTTGCCATTGCGGGGCTAAGGTGAAGCAGATGAAAGGTGAGTGAAGATTAGACTTCACAGCTCTTATCCCTGACCAGGGAGAGCTTCAGAAAAAGGAGCGTGGGTCCAGAATGGAGGGACCCTTCTACGCTCAAAGACTCTGACTCGATTGTGCAACAGCACAAGATCTTGGGTTTGTGTCCCAATGCATCAACACACAGCCGTGTGAGCAGAGGGACGACTCACAGAATAGCGGGGGATAGATTGCATATCCCTTGGGTTCCGCCAATTGCCTCATAGAGGTCTTCACCTGCTTGGCACAAATGTAAACAACCACAAACATCGCCTCTTAAGGAGGACTTCAGACAGTTGCATGGCCAAGTAACAGGCCAGGTCTTCCAGACTACATGGAGAATAGAAGTCCTACCTCAAATGGTTTAAAAACCAAGCAGCAGCAAGCAAGTTCTTAAAGAACTGTAAGCGACTAAATGTACCTGAAATCAATCAAGTATCATCAGTACTCAGACAAACCAACAATAAACAGCAAAAGTTAATCTATACAGACAACACAAGTTAATGCACACAAGTGCAAGCTATGAGCTCAAGCTCAAGCATCAAACCTACAACATAAAATCAATGTTAGTTTACAACATCAAACAAAACTCAATTTAATCAACTTGCACTTTTTCCTTTAAGCCTTTTTGCATTTCAACCTGAAAATCCACACCAAATGTGAGAAACTAGACCACTAGGCCAAGCCTAGGGTCCAAAGGGATAAAAAAAATCTAAACAGCAAGCAAAACCAATCCAAAATCACATTCAAACAAATAGAAAGCAAATACAATTGGTCTCATGCTCATATCATTCACCAATATCAATTCATGCACAATATACCACAAACTAGGTCAAATACAACACCAAAAGTCCAAACAGAATGACTTCAATCAAAGGCATACCAAAACAATTCCAAAAATCCTCAAATAATTCACACCTAAACAGGACACAATCAACAAGTAGCATGTCAATTTTCAGCTCAATTGGACAAAAGAAAGTAGGGTAATGAAAATCAAGAAATCCAGACACAATTATACAAGCCAATTCAAGACATCCAACCAAACATCCACTTCAATAATTCATAAAACAGTGACAACAATTGAGAAATGAATGGGACCAAAAGCATGATGTCCTACAATGTGTCTACAATCAACATATCAAATTTCATATTCATCCAGTACCATATGAGAATTTCACAAACAATATACCAACATGTGTCACACAAGGTTGCAAAATGAACCAACAGAGAAGAAAATTATCAATCAATTTGAAAATGCAACCAAAAATTCCAGAAAAATTCACATGTTATCTTGACATATCAATGATCATTCATGCAAAATTTCAACCCAATCAAACATTTCTAGGCCATGCAAATAAAATCAGAAAGATGACCTAGCCTGGTGTGACACAAATTGTCACACCTCTATTCAAAAAATCATATCTCCATCACCAAGTATCCAAAAATCACAAACTCTACATGAAAATCACCATCAACATGTCCAGAATAAGCACAAAAATTTTCATTCATTTCTTTACAAGTATGAGCATTTCATGTAAGTTTTGGTGAAACATGTACAAAATGCACACATGAACAAAATCAATAGGCCAATTAAATTTCCACACGTGCAAAAATTCCAAAAAAATCATAATCAAATTCTACACATCTTCAGGAGTATTATGCAAAAAATTTCACAAACTTTGGATCATTATTCCATGAGATATGATTTTTGGAAGTGATGGAAAAAATAAAAAAAAGACATGAGCAATGTACAAGAACAAGGATGGTTAAAGAATTAAAATGCCAAATGCCAAGTGAAATGCCCTCAGCTGGAATCGAAGGGAGGTTGGCGCCTTGTCAAAACGACGTAGTTTTGACCAAGGCTGGAAATAAAACAAATAAAATGTGAAACGCGCCCAGGGAGAATCGAACAGGGGAGCGCTAGGTCCAAGGGCGTTAAACCATCCGCTCGGCCAAACTACATTGCCACAACACTAAACGCAGCGCCTACTATATAACTCTCTGCCACACCAGACGCCGGAACAGTAGTTCCGGTCGTCTTCTCCGACCGTGTACACGACGGAGCTGCAACTTTTTTTTTCCAGAATTTTACAAACTATATACCGTTGGAAAGGTCTTTTCATGTACATTCCAAATATCATAAAAGCTAAGCCTAATTCCTAATATATTTTCCGGATCGAAGCAAAGAAGTTTCTAGATCTAAACTTTAATTCAACATAACTTCTTCATTTTTCATCCAAATTTCATGAAATTTATATCAGAATTCTCAGTGATGAAAGCTCTACAAGTTTATGTACATAAAATCAAGATTTATGAGATTCGAATTTTTGACCTCTTGAAGAACAATCAATGGCAGCAGTGGATCCAAGGCCTTGCAAGTGTTAAAATATGCTCCTCTACTCTTGTTATGAAGTCTTGTGCACGAATCAATGCTTGGAAAGGCTTGGATCTAGCTTAATCTTCAATTTCCATTTTCATGTTCATGTATGGAGTATGCACAATTCTTCACCAATTTCCACAAAAAATGACTGATTCATGCTCCAAATTCCATGAGGATGATGGATCTATCAAGAAAATATGTGGTTGTGTGGAGAAAATTTGAATTCCAATGAGAGAGAATTTTGGAGGGAAGAGAAAATTCTAGATCTAAAAAATGGGTAAAATGAAAATTATGTTATGATTTACTATTTATATGCTTCACTAATCATGATTAATTAAGTTCTAATCAAATGCTAATGAAAAATGGTTAATTTTGGAGGTGTTTTGTAAAAATTATTTTTTTACCTTATGCATGGCATGGCATGTGAATAGTGCACGTTTTTGCATTCATTTTCTCTCAAAATATTATTTTAAAACCAATGGAAATGTTAAAATGTGAAAACAATGCATTATTTTTGAACTTGATTTTTTCCCTCCAAAATGAATTGAATTTTCAAATATTTATATGAATGGAATGCATGCAATGTAATGCCAATTTTGGAAACTAGAAGTCATAACAAGAATTTAGCAAGAAGAGCCACTTGATTTGGACATTTGATGAAGAAGTTATGCTCATTTGAAGTTCCATGTTCATTTGACCAAAATTTGACCATATCTCTTCAACCACACATGAGAAATTCATGATCTTGGACTTTTTGGAAATGGGAGAAAAAGATCTACAACTTTCATGTTGAACAAATTTTCATTTGAAGCTTTTTTGGACACGTACTTTTGTGGTGAAAAACTTTCCATTTTTGGAAACTTCCATTACAAGTCACTTTCTATTTTTGGCAATTTTTGTTCTGACTTTATTTTCTTCATTCTTGAGCTTTGACATGTCAAATAACACTTGTTCCAACATGAATGAAGAGTATCCAACTCTCTCCCACCTCCAAATCCATAAAATCAAGCACAGTTGACCACAGTTGACTTTTTCAGCTGATAGATGAATTTGGCAATGCACTGATCAAGTTAAGCCCCAATCCTCTGATGAAATGGTTCAATGATGAAACCCTAGCCTCCATAAGCTCAATACAATCATGAAATGATCCCCATATCCATCATAGACCCCATCTCCTTGCCATGCCCTGATTGGTCCAATACAACTGATTAGGGTTGACCAGTGGTCAAAACCCTAATCTCAAGGTATCCTGATCAAACACTTGATGATGACAAACCATGATGATGATGATGAATCATTTCAACCAAGATCAAGACCAATCTCCTTGAGAATCACAAAACCCTAATTTGGACCTCCACATCCTCAGATGATTAATGACCAGTCCAATGAAACCCTAGCTTGCACATGACCTCTTCATCTCCTAATCAAGACTTAAGAGGATGACTTGCACAATGTAACCACATGATATGCAATATGCAATGCCTAATGACCTAAAAATGTATGCAATATGTTAAGCTAGTCCCAAGAGAGGAGGGCAAATTTTGAGGTGTTACACACTCCAACTGTGTGCCATACAGGCTCTCCTGGAAGAAATGGATCCATAGTTTCCTATCAGTGGTATACGGCTGAATCTTTCTCACATAAGCTCTCAAATGCATCTGAGGACAAGACGCACCATCATACTTAGTGAAAGTGGGGATCTTGAATTTGCGAGGAATGACCACATCAGAGACCAGTCCTAAGCTTTCGAAATCCAGACCGGGCGCCTTCTGACCCTCCATAGCTAGCATGCGTTCTTCCAACAACTTATACTTATCCTCTTTTGGAGAGTACTGTTCATCTTCATAATCTTCATCGTCGTCCTCCTGGTTGAGGGGATCAACATTCTCATCTTCCGAATCATTTTCTGTCTCCTCCTCTTGATCCTTCGGAAGTCTAATCTTGATTCCCGCAGCCTGTCCTTTACGCCTTATTAACTCACAGGTTTCGGGTCTTTCTTCTTCTCGAGCAAGAGAGCCTTCAATTCCTCCTGCCCCTTGGATAAGCTCAGCATCATCTTCTGGAATTGAGCATTCTGAGCTTGGAGATCTTTGACAGTTTGTTCGAGAGCCATTTTTCTGTTTGCAATAGGAAGACCGTGAGGACATAGATCCTTTAGGATACCTGTTATGCAATGTTATGTCATGCTATGCAATGTATGAAATGTTTTCAAGGACTTTTGGAATTTAACTTTGCGTAAACCACCAAAAAGAGAGAAACCTTTATTACTAATTTCTTAATCAATGTTCATTACAAAAAATAATAATAAAAATACAATGAAAGCTTAAGTCTCCCAGGGACGGCTTCTTTTTGGGCGAAGATACGCATTGAGTCTTCGTTCCTCATTAAGCTGGCTGGTGAGCTCTAGTACTTTCTTCTTTTCTGCATTGAACTGAGCTTCGAAAGTATTCCTTTCCTCTCTCAACTGGGTCCAGGATCTCTTCAATTCCTCAACATCGGTAGGCATATCTGGATAAGGAATGATCTGAGAAGCACCTCCTTCAACTCCTGGTTCAACAATCAATGGCCCGACTGCAAGATATGGCATGACAAGTTCACGAGCCCTGGCGCGTACCCATCTGAGATAAGGCTCCATAGGAATAGAATTTTTCTGTCCTAAAGTGCTTCTTTTCACCATGCCCCAAGCTCGTACAAACCTTTGACGGAGACCTTGAGGATCGTTGTCATAGTCAAACACAGTGCCTTGAATAATTACTTCATGTGGACTATCTCTTCGAGCATACCCAAACTGACGTAGGGCTAAGGCAGGATTATAAGTAATACCTCCTCTTATCCCCATGAGTGGTACATTAGGGAATTCTCCACAACGTTCGATGAGGATAACATTTTCTCTGAGATTAGGACACCAACGGATGTCTGAATGGGAGAGCGACATTATCCTTTGAGGCCACTTCAGATTTTGATCATTCTTCAAGACTGATTGAGGAAGGTGCGAAATAAACCACCTAGACAATAAAGGTACGCAGCACATGAGAGTCCCTTGCCTTTTCATAGTACGAGTGTGAAGGGAATGCAAGATATCTCCAAGCAAGGTAGGCACAGGGTTATGAGTGAGAAATATCTTAATAGCATTCATGTCTATGAATTGGTCCGGATTAGGGAATAACACCAAACCATAGATTAGCAATGCTAGAACATCTTCAAAAGCATGGACATTCATAACTTTTAGGAATTCTCGGGCCTTATTTATCAGAAATTTGGCAAGTAAACCCTTAACCCCACTTCTTGTTACCCAATTAGTTTCAATGTCAGACTTTGTCATGTGTAAAGCTGCGGCGACTTCTTCAGACTTCAGAATCTTTTCTAAACCACTGAAAGGTGTTTGATCAAGAATAGGTATCCCCAACAGCCTGGAAAATTCTTCTAATGTGGGTACCAACTGATAATCTGGGAAGGTGAAGCAATGATGTTTAGGATCGAAGAACTGGAATAGAACTCTCATCATATCTTCTTTGAAACCGGTGGTAGCCAAATTGAGGATAGAACCATGTTTCTTGATGAACTGAGCATGATCGGGAAGTTCTGACACTAAATCCTTGAGTTGAGGAGGGATCGTTACAAGATTGATCCGGATAGTCTTCCTGGAAGCCATAACCTGTTTAACAGAGCAAAGCTAAATCCCTAAGTCCTTGAAATGGTTAGTACAATGCCATGATGTTATGATGTTATGATGTTATGATGTTATGTAAATAACAAGCACAAGCAAGTCACACGACAATCATTCCTAGGTTTTAAGGCTTGCATGAGTTCCATAGGTAAGTACCCTCCCCACTGAAGTTTGGTTGGTTCAACCTGTCCTAGAATAGTAACCGGGTTCTAGAAGGATCTCCAATCATTGACCTTCCTTTAAGTCCACTTCAGTGCAACACCAAGTGGTTGACCGAAGCTTCCCTAAAGTCCAATCTCAAAGAGTGTAGTATCGAGTCTCAACCAACCCCAGTCGGAACCGAAGTCAGTTATCTCACTACTTTCTAATGGCTAGGATGAGTCAATTAGGGTTCTAAAGGTCTGGTTAATGCTTTGATGACACCACGCGAATGCCAAATTTTTCCTCAAGTAAACATGAGGAACATCAGGACATCCAAAGTGTCACATTAACCGTAGCCATCATTTTAACCATTCCAGTATACGCCGGATAGTCGCGATGATCTATTGCTACTTACCTAAGGTACACGAGATCCGGGTGTAGGATCTTTCACTCAAAAATACCCTTAAAAGAAGGAACAATTTGAAAATATAAATGATTTTTTTTTAAGGTGACCTCTCTTTGTAGTCCCCAGCAGAGTCGCCAGTTCTGTCATACGGTGAACTGACTTTATGTGTTCTTGCTTTAGAAAGCAAATGTCGCGGTTAGCAAGAGTCGCCACCGACTTTTCTTTTATCCCATAAGGAAAGGTGGAAAAGAACAGGAAAGACCTTAATTTAGATTTTGGATTCGGGAGGTACATTATACAAAGGGAAGGTGTTAGCACCCTTTGTATCCATGGTTATCCATGGGCTCTTAATTTCTTAATCATTTATGTTTTTTTTTAGTTTGAAAGAGTGTTTGAGAAATGTGCAGGAAATGTTTTGAAAAGGAGAATTTAACTTTGTAATGATTCTTGTATGAATGTATACAAAGTGGTTATTTCATTTAGTTTTGAAAATAGTTTAGAAAAATATAACTCGGCAATGATTCTAGTATGAATGTATGCCAAGTGGTGATTTTCTAAAAGAGGTTTTGAAAGGTGTGAGGTGTTGAAAGTATTTTAGGTTATGGATAAGCAATTAAGAGGTATACCTACCCAAGGTCTTTACGGGCATTTCCTATCCTTATGAGGGTAAAACTGTCCTTACTATTGAGAAGTAAGTAGTTTTATCCTTTGGATGTAAAAGGGTCATCGTAGGGTCACCGATTGGCCATTGAAGGCAACAGTTGTGAGGATACCTTAGCATTCGAAGGGACTATCATCATTTAACCGTAGGCCACACCGGAGGGTCATCGAGGGACAAAGGCAACATTCGAGGGACTATGATGATTTAACCGAAGGGTCTTTGCTAAGTGCATCCCCACGTTCGCGGGACATGACCATAATACCGTAATATCGTAGGGTAACAAAGAGAGGTCCAAGATCACTTATTTAAAGACAAAGTTTTACAATTAATTAGATAGCCGTAATCAATTAGAGAGTTAGGTCCACGTTAAAATTGATGAAATCAATACATTAAAATCAGCTAGGTAATTTAGGATGAATCTCCACATTAAAATTAAGTAATTCAGAATCCATCTCCATAAGGGTATCCCACACATAAGGTGGAATACCTAGCCGGCCGTTTCCTCGGGAATATGTAAGCCTTTACATAATTCAACACACGGGTTAGAACATCGAGATAAAGTACAATTGAAAATTGCACCCCAACACAACGGTCATAAAGTCAGCCAAATAATGCAGAGTTATAATAAATCTTGATTAGATAAACATAAGGCAAAACAGAAAAAACAAAACAGCCACTGTCCCGTTCGCTCCTGCTTCGCCTAGCGAAGGCTTAGCGAGTACTCGCTACAGGCTCGCTTAGCGATGTGCTAGCGAGCGGCTACGGGTTTTGAGTTTGACAGCATCATGATCTCCGGAACCCTGAACTTCATGGCATTTAATTACAGGAATAGCATGGGCAAACATTCAGGATATTCAAGCATACTTAAATTCGCATGTGAAATCAAATTACATATCCGAAAATTTAATCATGATGCTTTATGTATGTAGAGATTTCCGATTAAAAGCATAAAACAGTAGCGATGCGCAAACCTGTTTGCAACCGAGCTGCGATGTTGAAGGGACTGACCACTCTTGGTATCGGATGGAGTTGGGCGGCGGTAGCTTCGGAGCGGATGAGCGGCCTTCAGGGTTTCTTTACTCAGAATTCTCTAGGTTGGTCTCCAGGGTTTCTATGCCAGGGTTTCCGTCCGTCTTCGTCTGTTTTTCCTCTATTTTTCGTCCTCTCTCTTTCTGACTGAAGCTTGGCTATTTATAATTCCCTTGTTGTGACCTAATGGGCTCAGAATGAAGCCCGAAAATTCTGATATATCGCAAGCTTCGCTAGGCGAGTATTGTAGCGAAGGGTTCGCTAGGCGAAGGATTTGCTCGCCTAGCGAGCAGACCATTTATGACCTAATGGGCTCAGAATGAAGCCCAATAATTCTGGTATTCGCAAGATTCGCTAGGCGAAGGAGTTGCTCGCCTAGCGAGCGAGCTAGTTTGGGCCTTTTTCTGGGTTGGGCCTGTTGTGAGTTGGGCTTTTGTTCCTTTAAGGTCAGTGCCTTGCAGAATAAGTTAGAGTGCTTCGAGAGATGTTTTGCAAGATTAATGGGAAAATTTTGGGGTATGACAATATGCACACAAGAAAGGGCTCCCTAGGAGTACCTAGGACACTTTGGGTGTTAATACCTTCCCTTTGTGTAACCAACCCCCTTACCTGTAATCTCTGGCATTTTATTAGTTTTGATTTGAAAACTTCTTATTCTTGGGTTTTGTTCGTACTTTTCCCTTTTCCCTTGAAAACAATAAGAGCGCAGTGGCGACTCTTGTTATTTGATGTCTTGCTTATCCATAACTTAATGATCATGAATTTACCGCTACAGAAATTAAGTGGCGACTCTTCTAAGGAATAGTCTCCAGTGGGTTTAGCCTACTTTTTGTGTGTATATAACTGTATATTTGATGTATGTATATTTGTTTATATGATATAATCTGCTTGTTGTGCTTGGTGATCTCTGAGTGGTGAGATAAGTTCTAACCCGAACTTGAGTGCAATTAAGATAGGAGGATGGTATAATCATGTTCGACTTGTGTGGAGTAGTCCTTAATAAGTTGGCTTGAGATCCATCTGCTCAGTGGAGACCCTTTTGGATTTGGAAATGTCACACAAGTATTTGTGGTTAGGCATTACTATCTCTAATTTTGGGTCCGAGAAGTTGAGGACCGTAGAACATTTACCCCCTTTTGGCCTATTTAGGACGTGGTGTGGAGACTGTTCAAGTGTAGACTTGATAACAGTTGTTACACGATACTACATTCAGACGAGTTTCTCTTGGGAATATTATATGTTGATGAGTCAGCCATCCTAACCTGTAATATCCGATAGATTGAATTAAGACTCTGGGAACTTTTTAGAACATGATCTACATGTTTTTATCCTTAGTTCACTCCTTTGGAATGGTTCTTACCCGGACTCCATGCTCGTGATTCACAATAAACCCTTCATTCTTAGTTGATCCAATCAAGTCTTGTCAATATCAATGGAACTTGGGTGTTGATAAGGTGAAAATCATAATCCACCAAAATGGATGATTGATCTTGACAATGACTTGATTCATCCCTTGACCTTTGTTTGTTTGCCTTGTGTGTGATCCCTTATTTGTGATTGTTGTATTCATGTATTCATGTGCATCATAACATTCATCACACGAAAAATTCAAGGAACTTAGATGTTATTTGCAAATATTTTCAGACCATGAATTGTGGACAAAGGAACACTAAGAAGTACAATTTCAAATGTCCCAACTTGAAAGAATTAAGGAAGCTAGCATCTTTCGTATTAGATCCCTTAGACTTTAAACAACGTCATGGGAAGCTTCTATCTATTTTGTCTACTGACATGGTTGAAGGACTCTTGAGTGTGTTGGTTCAATTCTATGATCCTCTCTACCGTTGCTTCACTTTTCCTGATTATCAGCTTGTGCCTACGTTAGAGGAGTATGCCCATCTCTTGGGAATACATGTCTCTAACAAAGTTCCATTTAGTGGATTGGAAGAGATTCCCAGATCTCATCTTATTGCTGAAGCTCTTCACCTGAAGAAATCCGAGATAGAGGCTCATTGGATGAAGAAAGGAGGATTGTTTGGGTTGCTGTCTGATTTCCTCATCAAGGAAGCTACTGCCTTTTCTCAAGCCGGTAGTGTGGACGCTTTTGAAGCTATCTTTGTGTTGCTCATTTATGGATTAGCTTTGTTCCCTAACATTGACGGTTTTGTTGATGTTATCACCATTAAAATCTTCTTGATTGGGAATCCTATGCCTACTTTGTTGGGTGATATGTACTTTTATTTGCATCTAAGCAATTCTAAGGGTGGTGGAACGATTGTATATTGCATTCCTCTTCTGTACAAGTGGTTTATTTCGCACTTGCCTCAGACACCTACTTTTGTGGAGAACAAACAATGTCTACGGTAGTCTCAGAGACTTATGTCTCTCACTAATGATGATATAGTTTGGTATGATCCTTCTTTGAGCAGTTTAAAGATTATTGATTGTTGTGGTGAATTCTCTAATATGCCTCTCATTGGTACACAAGGAGGAATTAACTACAACCCTGCTTTGGCTCATCGTCAACTTGGGTTCCCCTTGAGAGACAAACCTAATAACACTCTATTAGAAGGTCTTTTCTATCAAGAGGGTAAAGATCTCAAACATTTGAAGTAGAAGATTGTGCATGCTTGGCATAATGTGCATAGGAAAGGAAGATCCGAGCTTGGTCCGTGCAATTGTGTAGTTTTGGAGGCTTACACTCTTTGGGTGAAGAAGAGAGATTTGGAATTGAAGATGCCTTATCCTTGTGAAAGACCTATGTCTATGGTTGTGGTTAAGCCATTAACTCTCCCTAACCAAGATGTAGAGGAGTTGTAAGACGTGCTCGCAAAGATGAAGCAAGAGAAGGATATGTTGGAAGAGCGTTTCCATGCTTTTAGCAAAAAGCATGAGGAGTTACAGTTGGAGTCTAAGGATAAAGATGCACTTATTGAGCTACTTGAAGACCGAGTAACAAAGAGACAAAGAGAGCCAGAGGTTTCATCTTCTAGCATGCCTCGGCCTTCCGTTGCCTGTAAGAAGATTGTTGATCAGCTTGTCCTTGAGAAGACTCAGCTGAAGGCTTCTTTTGAGACCGAGATTCGACGCATTCGAAGGAAGCACACGCCTACAGCCAGATCTTCTGACGTTGTTGTTAGGGATCCTTATGATGACTAGTCACCTTTTCTCTTGTATTTTTCATTTGGTTTCTGAAATTGTACTCAGTGTAATCCTTCCAATTATATAAATGAAAAGAGGTTTTTTATGGTCATATCAAATTATTGCAATTGTTGTTAAATGTATACATATTTGCAAATGATATAGTAAGTTCCTTTAAAATAAAAACAAACAAGCATTGCATTTCATGCATCATTTGCATAGGCAGGTTTCTCTTTCGCTAGACGTCTCATTGGTGTTTCTTCTGTGCTTTAGTCAAGCTGACTCATCGGTACAATACTCGCGCCAATCACTTCAGAATTATGGAACATCTTGAACAAGAGAATAGAGACCTGAAAGAGGAGATCGCCCGCCTGACTGCCATGATGGAGTCAGTTCTAGCCGTGCAGAGCCAGTCTTCTCCAACACCCGCAACTCCTCCTCCTCAGAGGACTGTTATTTCAGAGGTGGCCACCTCTATCATGCCCGCTGCTACCGCTTATTTCGAGCCTGCCATGCCTGTCGGATTCCCGTGGGGAATGCCGTCAAACTTCATGCCTGAAGGCTTTGCGCCTACTTTTGCTTTTATGCAGGCATCTAGCCAGGTCATGTCTGTGCCGCCACCTGTAGTGCATACATTGCCTTGTATGGAAGACACCATTTATCATTCCGAGCCATCTGAGGGCCCGGACGCATATGAGAAAATGGATGAGATGAAAGATCAATTTCTTGAGTTGCGCAAGAAGTTGAAGACTTTAGGAGGTAAGGACCTTTTTGGTAAGAGTGCTGCTGAATTATATCTGGTGCCGAATGTGAAGATTCCGGTAAAGTTCAAAGTGCCTGACTTTGAAAAATACAAAGGGAACACATGTCCGCTCAGTCATTTGGTGATGTATGCCCGCAAGATGTCTACCCAAAAAGAAAAAGATCAGCTGTTAATCCACTACTTCCAAGATAGTCTGACCAGTGCTGCGTTGAGATGGTATATGGGGTTGGATAGTGCAAGCATCCACACTTTCAATGACTTGCGTGAAGCATTTGTTAAGCAGTACAATTACAACGTTGATATGGCTCCCAACCGAGATCAGTTAAGATCACTGTCTCAAAAGGATAAGGAAACGTTTAAAGAGTATGCGCAGAGGTGGAGAGAACTCGCTGCTTAGATCAACCCTCCTTTAGAGGAAAAGGAGATGACCAAGATTTTCCTGAAGACCCTTAGCTCATTTTATTATGAGAAGATGATCGACAATGCCCCCAGTGACTTTACCGAAATGGTAAATATGGGGATGAGGCTTGAAGAAGGTGTCCAAGAAGGACGGTTGTCAAAGGAGGAGGTATCGTCTAGCAAGAGATACAACAACGGTTTTGGTAAGAAGAAGGACAATGAAGCTAATGCAATTTCAAGTGGGAGGCAGAGGAGGCCTCAAATCAGAAGAAGTCAACCACCCCGTTAATACCATCATCAAGTATCTTCAGTAATTCCCATTTTCTCAGCAAATCAATCAACACCAATTCAACAACAACAGCGTCAACAACAACAAACACATCAACGTACAAACACCTACAACAAAAACAATACCAACAATCATCAACAACAAACTTTCAAGAGGAAGAAGGTCTCTTTCGACCCGATTCCTATGACATATGCAAAACTTTATCCATCATTGGTTCTCAAGAACCTGCTACAACCGAGAAATTTGCCACAAATTCCTGAACCACTTCCATGGTGGTACAAGTCTGACCTCTGTTGTGCTTTTCATCAAGGAGCACCTAAACATGACATTGAGAACTGCTATCCACTTAAATATGAAGTTCAAAAGCTAGTGAAAAATGGAATGGTGTCCTTTGAGGACCGCGCACCTAATGTGAAAGCTAACCCACTGCCACCCCATGGAAATTCATCTGTTAATATGGTAGACGGATGCCCTGGGGAGTTCAAAGTGTTTGATGTTCGTTTCATAAGGAGATCTTTGGTGACGATGCACAAGGATATTTTCTTGATTAGTAAATGTGAGCATGATCACGATGGTTGTGCTATCTGCAGTGTTAATCCAAGAGGTTGTGAGGTTGTGAAGAGAGACATCCAGTGGTTGATGGATGAGGGTATAATTCAGATTGTTCAATCCCGTCATGTGGATGACGATATGAATGTGGTCGTTCCCATGTTTAAGAATCCCGAGAGAGTGGTGATTCAATATGATAGCAACAACAATAACAATATCAGTCAAAGATCGATATCGCCGTTGGTCATACGGTTAGTAGGTCCAGTCTCGTATGCATCCGGTAAGGCTGTTCCTTATCAGTATAATGCAACTATGTTGAAAGATGGTCAAGAGGTTCCATTACCTACGACCAGTTCTGTCGTGAGCATTGCTGATGTTACTAAGGTGACCCATATCGATCGAGTGTTTGGGTCGGTGTTCCCAAAAGATGTAGAAGATTCAACAATTGAAAAGAAGGTAGAAGTACCTGCAGTAGATCCAGTTAGCGCTTCAAAGCGTCAGTATGGTGAATCCAGAAATTTTAAGACTAATGATGATGATGAGGTACTTAGGTTGATAACGAAAAGTGAGTTTAATTTGGTGGAGCAGCTGCTCCAAACCCCCTCAAAGATTTCAGTGCTATCTCTGCTTATGAATTCAGAAGCATATAGAGAAGCGCTACAAAGAGTTCTAGAGAAAGCGTTCATGGAACATGATGTTACGGTGGATCAATTTGATTATATTGTGGCTAACATCACTTCCTGCAACAATCTCAGCTTTTGTGATGAAGAACTCCATGAGGAGGATAGAAATCATAATCTGGCTTTGCATATCTCTATGAATTGCAAAGATGAAACTTTATCCAATGTTCTGGTTGACACCAGATCATCATTGAATGTGATGCCGAAGTCAACTCTTTCAAAGCTGTCATATCAAGGAGCGCCCATGAGGTATAATGGCGTAATCGTCAAAGCTTTTGACGGTTCACGTAAAACAGTGATAGATGAAGTGGACCTTCCAGTGAAGATAGGTCCGAGTGATTTTCAGATTACTTTCCAAGTAATGGATATCCACCCAGCCTACAATTGTCTGTTGGGAAGGCCATAGATCCACGAGGCGGGAGTTGTTACCTCCACATTGCATGAGAAACTCAAATTCGTCAAGAATGGGAAGCTTGTCATTGTTGGCGGGGAAAAGGCGTTGTTGGTTAGCCACCTATCATCTTTCTCTTACGTTGGAGCTGAGGATGAGGTTGGAACTCCGTTCCAAGCCTTATCTATTGCTGTTGAAAAAAGAGTTGGGGCACCTATGTCCTCATTAAAAGATGCAAGGAAGATTGTTGAAGAAGGTAATGTAGATCAATGGGGGTGCATGGTAGAGGTCTCCGACAACAAGAACAGAACCTATCTGGGTTTTCAGCAAGGTTCATCAATTTCTAGATCAGAGGATATGCGACTTAGCTTCCGTAGCGGAGGGTTCATTCATGGCAATGAACAACACTTAGTTGTTGTGCTAGAGGATGACGAAGAGGAAGACTGCACCAATTTTGTGACGCATGGAAAAGCTTGCAACAATTGGACGGCTATTGATATTTCTATTATTTTGCATCAATCTAAGTAACTGCTTTTATTTGTTTTAAAAAAAATCCTTCTCCTATGCCTAAGGGAAAAGTGAACATTGTTGGGCATTTCAAATTTTATCATCAATAAAATCAATTATATTCATCCACGTCTATGATATTTGTTTTTACTTTTTGCTTTATTCTGAAAATGGTAATCACAAAAACATAAATAAACAATATAATTGTCCATCTGCATAATATTTGGTCAGAAATTCACTTCTCTAAAATCAAAATATCAAATCATTATGCAGGTTGGTTTCTAACCCCATTGAATACGATGATCCTTCTCCTTCTCCAAATTTTGAATTCCCTGTGTTTGAGGCTGGGGAGGAAAGTAATGAAGAAGTGAGTGATGAATTGTCCCGTCTTCTTGAACATGAAAGAAAAGCCATTCAACCATTCAAAGAGCAGATTGAGCTAGTCAACTTGGGTTTCGAATATGATGTGAAGGAAGTCAAGATTGGGTCTCGATTACGACCAGATGTTAAGAAGGGGTTGATTGATCTTTTTTGAGAGTATTCAGATGTGTTTGCTTGGTCCTATCAAGACATGCTTGGTTTGGATTCCGAGATTGTGGAGCATAGATTACCGTTGAAGCCAGAATGCCCGCCAGTCAAGCAGAAGTTGAGGAGAACGCATCCTGATATGGTAGTAAATATTAAAGAAGAATTGCAAAAGCAGATTGACATCGGTTTCCTTGTGACTGCTGAGTATCCGCAATGGGTGGCAAATATTGTGCCTGTACCGAAGAAAGATGGAAAAGTTTGCATGTGTGTTGATTACCAAGATTTGAATAAAGTCAGTCCGAAAGATGATTTCCCTCTGCCACGCATTGATATGTTGGTAGACAATACTGCTAAATTCAAAGTCTTTTCGTTTATGGACATATTTTTTGGATATAATCAGATCAAGATGGCACCCGAAGATATGGAGAAGACCATATTCATCACACCTTGGGGAACATTCTGTTATAGAGTGATGCCTTTCGGTTTAAAGAATGCTGGTGCAACTTACCAAAGAGCAATGACTACTCTTTTTCATGATATGATGCATAAAGAGATTGAAGTCTATGTTGACGATATGATTTCCAAATATATTGATGAAGAGGAGCATGTTAAGCATTTGTTGAAGCTATTCCATTATTTGAGGAAGTATAAACTCCACTTGAATCCCAATAAGTGTACTTTTGGTGTTCGTTCTGGTAAGTTGTTGGGCTTTATTGTCAGCGAGAAGGGTATTGAAGTTGATCCTGCCAAGGTCAAAGCAATACAAGAGATGCATGCGCCCAAAACTGAGAAGCAAGTCAGATTTTTCTTGGTCGCTTGAATTATATCTCAAGATTCATTTCACACATGACTGCCACATGTGCGCCTATATTCAAACTTCTTCAGAAAGACCAGTCTTGTGATTGGATCGAAGATTGCCAGAAAGCTTTTGATAGTATAAAATAATATCTGCTTGAACCTCCAATTTTTTCTCCGCCTGTTGAAGGAAGACCGTTGATCATGTATTTGAATGTGCTTGAAGAGAGTATGAGTTGTGTTCTTGGTCAACAAGATGAGACCGGAGAGAAAGAATTTGCAATATACTACAACAGTAAGAAGTTCATCGATTGTGAGACTCGATATTCTATGCTAGAGAAGACTTGTTGCGCATTGGCTTGGGCTGCTAAGCGTCTGCATTAGTATATGTTGAATCATACCACTTGGTTGATATCCAAAATGGATCCAATCAAGTATATATTTTAGAAGCCTACTTTAAATGGGAGGATTGCCCGTTGGCAGATGTTGTTATCAGAGTATGATATTGAATACCGATCTCAGAAAGCAATCAAAGGTAGTGTCTTGGCTGACCATTTGGCTCACCAAACGATTGAAGATTACCATTCAGTGCAGTATGATTTTCCTGATAAAGAGATCTTGTACTTGAAAATGAAATATTGTGATGAACCATTGCTTGAAGAAGGGCCAGAACCTGGTTCCCGTTGGGGCATGGTATTTGATGGAGCTGTTAATCAATATGGTAATTGCATTGGGGAAGTGATTATTACTCCTCAAGGCACGCATTTTCCATTTACAGCTAGATTGACTTTCAAGTGTACAAATAATATGGCAGAATTTAAAGCTTGCATTATGGGGCTCGAAGAGGCCATTGATCTAAGAATTAAGCATTTAGATGTATTTGGAGATTCAACTTTGGTTGTGAATCAAATCAAAGGTGAGTGGGAGATGAATCAACCCGGTTTGATACCATATAGAGATTATGCGAGGAGGATTTCAACTTTCTTTACAAAGGTTGAGTTTCATCATATCCCTCGAGATGAAAACCGGATGGCAGATGCTCTTGCAACGTTGGTGTCAATGATTATAGTGAAGTATTGGAATGAGGTTTCCAATTTGAATGTGATGTGTCTTGATAGACCAGGTCATGTGTTTGTTGTTGAAGAGATCAAAGACGAGAAACTATGGTATTATGATATCAAGTGTTTCCTCCAAAGTCAGATTTACCCGTTTGGGATATCTTTGAAAGATAAGAAGACTTTGAGGAGATTAGCCGTCAATTTCTACCTAAATGGTGATGTGTTGTACAAGAGAAACTTCGACATGGTTTTGCTCAGATGTATGGATAGACACGAAGCAGGCCTGTTGATGACTGAATTCCATGAAGGTTACTTTGGTACTCATTGTTAGGGACCAATTAATACTACTTTTTATATCATTTTATTGGTCCCTTTTACCAAGTTTTGATGTTATTACACACTTTTATTCTCACTATTTTGTATAAATGCAATTAGGTTTAATTTATTTTATTTTGAATAACAATTAGGTTTAATTTACCAAAAAGCATTTCAATGGTAAGTGTGACTCCTTCCGAATCGATGCCACCAAAGAGGGGCTAGTTGATATCGCAGACCAGGTTCATCTTTCTAATCCATCAGAGAAATCTCTTGTCGGAGTCTACAAAGTTTTGACCAAAAACGAAGGCTTGGATATGACAAAGGAAGTGGAAGAGCCAAAACTAGAGCCAAATTTGAAGTATTCGTTCCTTGGTGATGACTGCACTAAACCGGTGGTCGTTAGTAATACATTATCCACAAAAGAGGAGAATCGATTGATGCGAGTGCTAAAAAAGAAGGAAGTTGTCAACTTAGTAGAGGTCGGGATGATTTGTTCTATTTCTGATGGTGAATGGGTGAGTGTTGTGCGAGTAGTTCCGAAAACGGGTGGTATCAGATTTTATCGAAGGTTCATCAAGAACCTCTTAAAGACAACAAAGCCCTTGAGGAAGTTGCTCAACAAAGCCAGATCGTGAAGACCGTTGAACCGTCGAGCTCTAAACGACGTTAAACAAAGCGCTTGTTGGGAGGCAACCCAACGTTGTAAGTCTACATTTTAATTTTTTTTTCTGCTGTGTGAGTTTCTGCTGTGTTAAATTTTGAAAAAATTGGGTTCTGTTTTTTACCGTTCGCCCCGCGAACTGAATTCACAGCTTCAGTTCGCGCCGCGAACAAGGTTCGCCCCGCGAACAGTGAATGGCAGAACCAATTTTTTTGAAATTTCCTTCAGTTCGCCCCACGAACTGAAAAAAAAAAAAGCTTTTGTTTTATGTCATTTTCGTTTCATTCCTATTTTCACGAACTTAGGAGATTCTTTCAACAACCTCGCTACTCCACGTCCAAACCTCCAAATTTCAAAACTTCCCCTCTCCATTCCCTTCCTAAGAGGATTTTGTTGATTATGCTAAGTGGCCTGAGGGCAAGCCAATTTTTTTGGGGGGTGCAGGAGGTGGTGTAACCCATGGCGATGAGTTGAAGGAAGATTGAGGAGTTTGTTGAATTTTAGAGTTTGTCTTGATAATTGCATGAAGACTATTTGAGATTTAAGTGTGTTTTTAATCAACTTGGTTTACCAACATTTCTGTTAAATTGTTCTTACTCTTAAGTCAAGCTTAAAGCAACCGAGAAATGATCGCAAAGAAAGAAGCATAGGACACTTCGAGTGGTGATGATAAGAAGTAGTGTCGGTATTTCAAGGTACACTTTATCGCTTTCTAGACTTAACATGAGTAGTTTGATGGTTTGTGCAAATTTCATATCATAAACTCATTGAAATGTATGTCATCTTTGAATCAAAATAGGACTTAACCATTTGTGAGGAAGCTTTCCATTGTACACTAAAAAGCGGGAAACCGAGCATTATTTTAACTCATTCTTATCATGCTAAATCATGCATCAATCTATTTTTGTGAAAATTTTGAAAATGATAGAGGCATTGTTTGTGAGAAAAACCACTCGACCAAAAAGTTTGAATCAACTAACCTTGTGAGGAATAATCCTTAGTTAAACTCCTTTGAGCTTAGTTTAGGATTCATTTGATTGATCATTGTAAAATCAATTGAAAATTGTGGAATAAATGAATCCTAATTTCTTTCGTATCAGTTGAAACCTCAAACCGAGTTGTTTGCAAAATTTTGCCTTTTGCTTATGTCTAAGTAGGGAGCATTATTGAATAAATTTGGTTTTGGAATCTAAAGTTGGGGAGAGTAAAGTGAAAAGTTGATTAGAAACTTGGAAAAGTGAGTTTTTATGAAAGGGTGAAAATTTGAAAAGAAACAAGAAAAAGAAAATACCCTTGAAGCCATAGAGCAAAGAAAAAAGTAAAGAAAAAAAATCAAAGAAAATGCTCATGGTTGTGTGGATGTAATAAGAAAAAGAAAAAAAATAGGGATCAAAGAAAGGAAAATTGTGTAGAGTTGAATGTTTGGGAATGCTCCCCTAGGATAGGCAACTTTGTTGAATTCTCTTAATCATATCCTTTCTTGTAACCTAAGCCACATTACAACCTTTGAAAGACCTCTTGATTCTCATTTTTCACATGATTTGGTACTTGTTGTGATAACCGCATGATTTGAGTTGTTGTTGATTTAATTGCTTGGATGAGTGAAAGTAACCCTTCATGTTATTCATCAATATTATGATGTGTGTGTAAGTTTGATTCAATTTTGACATATATGGCTTTGAATTCTTTGGAATGATTTTTTCACTTTACCATTTCCCTTATTCATGTTTTGTCTAGAGTTGAGATAGGTGAATTGAGAAATGCCAAACACTTTTGAACCATTTGAATGTCCTTGATAAAATTTTGCTTAAATCTTTTGTGTCATTGCTTTGGTTGTAAGGGTGGAAACTTTTGTTTAGGGACAAACAAAATGCTAAGTTGGGGAGAGGTGTTAGGGACCAATTAGTTCTACTTTTTATATCATTTTATTGGTCCCTTTTACCAAGTTTTGATGTTATTACACACTTTTATTCTCACTATTTTGTATAAATGCAATTAGGTTTAATTTATTTTGTTTTGAATAGTTATTTCACCTTTTTGTTAGTTTTGTAGAATTTTGGGATAAGAAAGGCCTTGGATTGCAACACCATATCTTGTAGGAAGCTTGCCAAACAAGGAAGCTGGAGAAGCAACAGTTCGCGCCGCGAAGACTGCGAATCCAGCAAGCTGACTGAGGGTCAAAAGTGTTGTTTTGCAGGAAAAGTTTATTGCCATTTTGATGTCTGCCTGGGAATTGCTTTTCTGCTTTAGATGACAATGACCAATTAGGGAAATGTCAACCTTTTTTTTGTTAGAAACAAATACATTATTCTAGGGGATTGAAACATGACACTATTATCATTCACACATTGATTTGGAGAGCTTTTTGTAGGAGAGAAAAACAGAGTTTTTCTTCTTTAACTTTCTGCTTTGAACAATGATGATGAGGAGCTAAACTCCCTTTGTCAAGATTGGAGGTAGTAGCTATTCTCATATGCTTATGTATTCCATTTGATTTATATGTATGATAAAGATTGTTGATGTATTGAATACTGTTTTTGCCCTAAGTTGAAAACCAGATTTGAGTAGTTGTCGAGAGAGATTATTTGAGTCTTGACATAAAACAGATTTTCAAGTAGTGAATAAGTTGTAGAGATAGATTTATTCATTACTCTTCTTTGGTATTAAGCATTAAAGATTGCTATATTGATAGTTAGGTGGAGAGATCGTCTAAGGATCAATATAGTGATTATCACAATATCATTTAGACATAAATGACTTTGAGAGGATACTTGAACATCATCAATAATCTTGAATCGATTTATTTATCAGAAGGAATCATAAGCATTTGAAATAGTGAACTCCAATCTTGCCAAGCTTTTATATTAGATTAAAACCATTTTACTGTTTTTAGTGACATTTACTCACAAGATAACTTTCCAACCAAAACAACCTTGTTACCTTCAAAACTTATAACAAATCGGATTATAGAACGGCGGTAATATCAACCAATCTCTGTGGATACGATATAAAAATATTTGCCGAAGATATACTTTTCAACACTCATTCCAATGGACACGCGATGACAAAGAAGATGTTGCGAGCAGGTTACTATTGGCTGACAATGGAATCTGACTGTTGCAAGTTTGTGAAGAAATGCCACAAGTGTCAAATATATGCGGATAAGATTCATGTTCCTCCGACATTGTTGAATGTTATTTCCTCTCCATGGCCCTTCTCCATGTGGGGAATCGATATGATTGGCATGATTAAGCCCAAAGCATCGAATGGACATCGTTTCATTTTGGTGGCAATTGATTACTTCACAAAATGGGTTGAAGCGACATCGTATGCGAATGTAACCCAGAAAGTGGTTGTAAGGTTTATCAAGAATCAGATTATATGTCGTTATGGTGTGCCAAGTAAGATCATTACTAATAATAGATCGGACTTGAATAATAATATGATGGAAGCTCTTTGTAAAGACTTCAAGATTGCACATCATAATTCTTCTCCCTACAGACCTAAGATGAATGGGGCTGTTGAAGCTGTAAATAAGAACATTAAGAAGATTATCTAGAAGATGGTTGTAACATATAAGGATTGACATAAGATGCTCCCATTTGCTCTGCACGGGTATCGTACATCCATCTGCACTTCAACAGGGCAACCCCTTCTCTCTTGTATATGATATGGAAGTTGTGCTCCCCGTAGAGGTTGAGATCCCATCATTGCGTGTGCTCATGGAAGCCAAGTTGACTGAGGCTAAATGGTGTCAAACCAGGTATGATCAGCTGAATTTAATCGAGGAGAAGAGATTGATTGCCATGTGTCATGGTCAATTATATCAGTATAGGATGAAGAAAGCTTTTGATAAGAAGGTCAGGCCTCGTGTGTTTAGAGAAGGTGACCTTGTGCTCAAGAAAATTCTATCTTTTAAACCAGATTCTAGGGGAAAATAGACTCCTAATTCTGAAGGCCCATATGTTGTTAAGAGATCCTTTTCAGGCGGTGCTTTGATTCTTACAACTATGGATGGTGAAGAGTTCACTCGTCCTGTGAACGCAGATGCAGTCAAGAAATACTTCGCCTAAAAAGAAAAGAACAACTCGCTAAGTTGAAAACCCGAAAGGGCGGCTTAGGAAAAAATGAGCGTCTCGGTGGGTTGAAAACCCGAAAGGGTGATCCATGCAAAAGTTAGAGACATAAAACAGAAAGAATCATCCCGATAAATTGGGTATCCCACCTTGGGCAAATTTATGCAAAAATTAGGGATTATGGTAAGTAACTGCATCCTACTGATCTTCAGTTTGGAAAACTTTGTTGAGCATAAGGGTTGACGGTGATTCATCATCCCCAGTAGCGGCCAAAAGCATAGTGGACATCAAAAGTTGGTGGGAGGATTAGTGATTATTTGTATTCAATGTAACTCTTTTCCATGTAAATTACCATTTTCAACTTTGTAAAGATCTATGGAGTCTTGTCATTTACAGACTACCATTCTATTAAATAAAGTTGAGCTTTTATCCAATTGTTTCTACTCTTGTGTTATTTTAGCAAATAGTTTTAAATTTTATTATGATCATTTTTGAAATTAATTTTTTTAGTCAAAATCATTTTTCCTTAAACATATAAAAGCGTGAATTTTAAAGCGATTAAAAGGAATATCAACATTGGTTTGAAAGTGGTAAGCCCTAAAGTGCGGAGCATTATTGGTTCTCCCCAAGCAGTTAGCACAACTTCTCTTTCATCCTCAACAACATTTTTTTCCAGTAATTGTTGTCCGCTTTTCCCCAATAAGGTAGCCAACTGAGTTGGTTGATTCAGTTCCCCAACGGATCTCGTGGTTATTCCCCAGCGAAGTTGTTAATTATTACCCAACCCTTTTTTTTCTCTCCAGCAGAGTAAGGATTGTGTCCTCAGCAGTTCACACGGTTTCCTTGCCAATCACCATCAGATTCGCTCCCGGTCAGAGTTTCTTTCTAGTTTCTGAGCAACTTTTCGCGCTTGTTCCCCTGTTTGGTTGTCTCCCATTTGATATGGTGTTGACCTAAAATTCCTCGCAAACTCGATAACGTTTTTTTCTCAGCAGATCTCTTCTTTCCCCAACTAGGGTTGAGCCTTTGGGATGATGATCTCTCTTTTCTCCAGCAGTTGTCTCCCTCTTTTGTGGATTGACCGAGGATTGTATCAATGATTCAAATCCGCGACACCTTTGTATCCTTTGTGATAGTTTTGTCAGCATAATCATCACATATACATATACATATACATGCACTCATATAATTCCATTATTGCAACATCACATTGATTCATTCATTCTTGTAATCTTAAATTCTCTGTTATGGAGGCACTTTATCCCCATTCAAATTTGGTGTTTGTACTCCTTCAATTATAGAGTGTCAGCCCCTTAAATAGAAAAACTTTAACCTTTCTCCCTTTCTCACTGAGTTATTCTCTCGTAGACGATTATTATTTTAGTTTCCTCCCCAGTTGATTATTTGGATGGAATCACTCCCCTTGAGTTATATCCTCATTGGGTTGAGTCTTGATTGACTGTTTATTTCTAGATCTTACCTAAATAAATACTTTGGGTCCCCTAAGAGTTTATTACCCAGTAACTGATAATATTCTTCTTAGTTTGCAGTTTGCTACTTGCCCAATACCCGACAAAAGTACCCCTGTTTTCTCCTCAGTGGAAGTCCCCAGTGGATTCATTTTTATGATTCCCCAGGAAGTATATCCTTGATATGTTCATCGTAACCGATGACAAATATTTTCTCCCCTCATTTTGAGTTTATCCTTGATATGTTCATCCTAACCGATGGCGGATACTCTCACCTTTGGTATTCTACCCAGTAAAATGGTAGTTATAATCCCTATTTTGTTCCCCAGCGAGTTAATCTTTGATATGTTCATCCTAATCGATGACGAGTTTCCTTCTCTTTACGGTATTCTACCTAGTAACCGGTAGTTGTAAATCCTGTTTTTCTCCCCTTTGCAGAGTATATCCTTGATATGTTCACTTTAACCGATGACGGATATTCTCTCTATTGGTATTCTATCCAGTAACTGGTAGATGTAATTCCTATTTTTCTTCCTCGCAGAGTTTATCCTTGATATGCTCATCCTAACCGGTGATGGGTATTCTCTTTGATGGTATTCTATCCAGCATTCGATAGATGTAATTCCTACTTTTTGCTCAGTTGGTTTATCCTTGATATGTTCATCCTAACCGATGACGGATATCCTCCTTAACATCCCCATGCAAGTCTATCCTTGATATGTTCATCTTAACCGATGACGGATGTCCTCTTTGTCAGATCTTTATTATCTCCTTACCCAGTAATCGGTAATGGATAATAAATTTCTGCTCCTTCTGTGTTAAAGTTTATTTCTTCCCCAGATGAGTTGAATGCGCATTTCCTTAGTGAAATCCTGTTTTCTTGCATAACTCAAGTACATCAATTTTATCCCGATCTACTCGTTTCCCCTGCAGATGTTTTTATTTCCCCCGACTGAGTCTTTCCATGTTTATGGAATTCCTCTAGTCTCCCAGCAGTTGTAAGTCGTAGCTTGGCCTACACATACCCTTTCTATCCCCTTAGAGTCTCTATCTACCCAGTGAATTTTCCTTACGGAATGCATCATGCTCCTGCGGATATTCGGTCTCTCTGATTTCTTTCCTTTGTGGCAATATTTCCCCACAGAGAATTAGCTATTACATTCATATCGTATGCATCATGAGGTCTCTTAAGGACCAAAATTTGTTTCTATATGTTGTTATTTAAGCCCATTCTACTGAGTCGATACGAAGATTTTAAACTTCGCCTCCTCAGTTAGAATGTCCTTAAATAGGGGCAGCTCTAAGACCCCAAATTTGACCCTAAGATCCCTTCTGCAATCACATCATATGCATCAGGATCACACCTTGGCGTCCTCTGTAGCGGGGTATTCGTTACCTTTAGATTTATTGACTAAATAAAAAAGTAAATCATACAAATCGAGTCGCCACCACACTTCTATGTATCCAAAGGAAAGGTTAGAAAGCGAACAAAAACCGAGAAGTTTTATCAAATCAAAAACTAATAAAAATTTCAGAGATCTGGGTAAGGGGGTTGGTTATGCAATGGGAAGGTTTTAAGCACCCAAAACATCCTAGGTACTCCTAGGGAGCCCTTTTCACAATTTGTTGCAAGGTAGATTGGTATTTATGAAAAGTTATTTGTGCAAACATGATTGGGGGATGAGAGAAGAATGTACAAATTATTTACAATTTTGTGTTTGAATGGATAAACCCATTGCCTACGTACCATCTTAAAAAAGATTAGGATCAAAACCTCGTAGTTCGGGGTAAAAAAATCTCAAAACAAGTTGGTGAATTAATTGGTCCAAAAGCCTTAAGATCTTTTGTTATCAAAGGGAGAAAACTCAACCTAAAACCACAAATCCACCATGTGAGGATAGCTTCAACATGCTAGTGAGGGGTTAACCCTATAATAAACATGGAAGTGTTATTGTCCATCACTAAGGATATATGTGAGTATTATATCAACCTCAAGGATAACTCAAACCTAATAGCTAATGTTTATGAAAAGCTTTGGTAAGAAGTGGCCATTGAAACCACAAAAAAAATTGAGTGAGTTGTATTTACCAATGAAAAGTATTTACAAAGTATGGTCAAAGTTGACTTAGGATTCAATTCAAAATAAGTGTTATGAAAAGAAAGTTTGAAAATCAAAAGCATAATGCTTAGGTTTCTAATTTTGAAAACAAATGTTAATGTTTTCACAAAAGTTTTGGCTTGGGTTAGAGTGGAGGGAAGAAGAAGAATGGCTAAGGTCCTAAACATGCAAAGATGAAGGAGGAGAAATAAAACCACAACGGAGTTCCCTTCTTGAGATCATAATGATGATCTAAGTAGCTCCCATCCTTTGGAATAAGCAAGCAAATAAGAAAATACTCAAGCAATCAAGCACACAATCAAACAAGCTCCTAGGAATCTTCCAATGGCTTTTGTATCTCTCACTTTGGATGCTCATGACAATGGTTCTTCAATTTGGCTTAAGTTTGGGATCCCTAGCACAAGAACACACATATCAAAAAGTTCTATAATGCAAACAAAGAATGGACAAAAGCGAGTTTAGAGATTAGGTCCTTTCAATTCATCTTCAACATTAAGCATTCTAAAGGCATGAGGCCTAGTTGCTCTTTGACATTTATAGCACTCTAAAGGCATGAGGCCTAGTTGCTCTTTGACTCCATTTTTGCATAGGGAATGTCCTAAAGTCTAAGTCCTTTTGTCCATTTGCATTTGGTTCACATCAATCAAAACAAAACACAAGCACAATAGTATATACACAATTATGTACTCAAGTGAGCAAAAGGAAAATTGCATTAATATAAACATGAGCTCAGGTGAGCAAAAGGCAAAAGCAAATGAAATAATGTACAAGAATGTTAAATTGCATTAATGTATAGTGCAAGAATTAAAAAGTTAGTGGTCAATAGTTAGAGTTAGTGTGCCATAAGACAATTTAGCGCTATGTTAAGCAATCGTAAGTGAACTAATGTAGTAGTCACACCTATCTGAGGCCGGTCAATAAAAATATAGGCAACAAACACAAGTTAGAGATCTTGACTAGTAAGCCAAGCTCCTACAACTTGCCATGCCAAAAGAAAAGAGGAATGATCTTGTATTGATTTAGGGTTTATGCTTGATCAAGAAGCAACCTATCCTTAATGCAAATCCATTCACTTAATCTTTGATCAAGATGAATTAAATTTGAATCAAGAAAGGTTAAACCTCCCATATATCAAGGCTAACCACCAATATTTAACCCATTGATAAAAAAGAAAAAGATGATGAAGAAGATGGATAAGAATGTACATGAATTGAACTTCAAATGAAATAAGCAAAGTAAATTGACCAAAGATGAATGGAATCAAGGTCAAACAATAGTAAACAGAAGCAAAATGAAACTTAGAAGTCAAGAAACAAATAAAATATTTTTGGCATTTTTGAAAATTAAAATAATACTTGAATTAAAATAAATAATTAAAAGTCAAACTTCAAATCCATTTCAAATCAACTTTGAAAAGTCCAAATGGATTATCCTAAGTTCAACAAGGTCAAACAAAGTTTGGCAAAAAAATTCAGCATTCTTAGAAACCAGAAACTATTTTTAATCAATTAAAATGAATAAAAAATAACCTAATTGAACTAAAATCTCAAATAAATCTCAAATCAATTAATAAATTGATGAGAATATTTTTCATAGATTCATCATCGTTCAAAGAGGTTAAGAAAATATTTTTGTATTTTTTTGAGTATTGGAAACTATTTAAAATGAATTAAAAATAACCAGAAAAGAGAAAATTCACAAAAAATATCAACGACGAAATAAAAAATATTAAAAATCATTTTCAGAAACTAGAATTAAAAAGGGAAATAATTCAATTGGTCCCATATTCTTTGGATAAAAAATGAGAGAGTTATGATTTTTTGAATTAAAATGAAATAATGGAAAATAAAATATAAAATCAGAAAAGCAAAAAAAAACAGGCGCGTTGGATTGACCTCATTAATTGAGGTGGCACATCCAAGGGCTCTCAGCGCGCGCTCACCATATGCCTTAGTCAACTGAGACACACATGGAATTAACAAAGTCATAACAATTGGTGGCCACGATTAGATCTGGAAACATGATCACACGACTCAGATTAAAACTGGCAAACGGACGGTGGTGTACACCACTGTCTTCTCTGACGAGCTCAGGGATTCTGGCCAAAGTTGCAGGTTCAAAAATCTTAACCAAATGAAGCGATCCTCATATCATTGGAAAGCTGGGGTGATGTACATCACCCCTGTACCATTGGTTCCTCCTCTAGATCCTCATAGAGAGAGAAATCAGAGAGAGAAAATCATGGTGTTCAATCTGAACTTCATGGATTTGCAAAATTAAACACAGAATTAAAATGCCTCTGATGGGAGGACTTCAGCCAAGCCAAGAAACACAAGAAATAAGCAAGAATCAGTGAGTTTCGATTGAAAAAAGTTTGAACATCCACCTCTGAAATGTAGATCTATGAAGCACGATTCTTCACATTTCTTAATTGCAGTTTCCTTTAGAGTGAGGTTTGGATTGATTTCTGCAGCATATGAGGCGCCTTAAGGTTGGTTTATGATGAAGGTATGCACCTGTATTTATAGCAAGGCAAGCTGCAAGGCATGCAAGTTTCATGTGCATGAGTGATGAGGGCCTCCATGCATGGGCTTGTACAGGCGCATGGAGGGCCCAAATCCAATTGGAAATGCAAGCTAGGATGTAATTGAATTGAAATGGACGTGCATATGTGAATGATTTGGCTTGTGCATGAAGTTTGAACATGGTTTCCATAAATGCACCAAAATCTTCTCCTCTTCGAAAATGCATATTCCCAAAATGAAATATGGCCTTGTGGGTAATGGTTGGAAAGGTATTGACATGAGGATCAATTGTTATGTTGAACACAAGTCCATTTGGAATTGGGAAATTAGTGAAAATTGGTCATAAAGTTCAAGGTGCAAAACATGTGCATGTGAAATTTTCCAAAATGGGCCAACTTAAAGCCCTTCTGTTTCATTGATGCAAGCTCCAAATGACAGAACCTTCAATATAAAATTTGTATATATTTTCAAGACAATAAATTTGGACTCAAAGTTTGCATCATTTGGATTTTTGATGAGAACGTTATGGGCACTTGAAGATAGACTTTTTCACATTTCAATGACTTTGGTCCAAAGTAACCTATAATGTTTTGCATTATCACATGCATTTATTTTAGGATTATGAAAACTTGTTAAACATAAAAAATTAATTATACATCTTAAAATTTCCAATGCATTTGATCCCACCTCAAAATCATGAAAAATGAATGAGTTATGTCCTTGGGAAGTTGACCTAAAATTAGGGTTTCAGTCAAAATGACCTATAATGTTTTGAAATGGATGATGAACTTCCAAGATTCAAACCAATTTTTTATGAACATGAAAGTTGTTCATATAGTTCTTAAGAACATGTTTTCTCTTGGGGTCATCTTCATTTGACAAACACATTAAAAGTTAGGTCTCAGTGGATTTCAAAATAGTTAGATGAATTGACTGATAAACTTCCTAAGTCCATACCTCAAATCTTGATGAATTGATGATTTAGGACACTCAAATAAGCTAAAATATGCATGAAATGATTAAATAAAGAACTTCCCTTGATTGTATTTGATAATGGGTTGAGGTTGCTTCATGAGCAAGGCACAGTCTATGCACATATGAATTAGGGTTTCCTTGGGAAACAAGCCTCAAGCCCTTTGGTTTGCTTTGATCAAATTGACAAATTGAGATACTTGGGAGGCATGTATGATGAATGAGATCCTTGTGAACCATTGTCATGCTTGCTTTCACCTCTATCTGGCCATTCTTTGAGCATAGGGTCTCTTAGGAGCCTTGGATCTTATGATTGCTCAAGATACAAAACAAAAGATGTTAGTGACATATTTTTGTGCTTTTGGTTAGTAAACAAAATAAGAAAAGAAATAATATGCAATTCAAGCATGCTTGGTGGTCTCAAACCACCTCACACAAGTCCCACTCAAAGGTTAAGGAGCCAAGATGCTATGATCCTTGAGGCAAGATGCAAATGCAATGATATGATGCCACGAGGGATCTTAGGGTCAAAATTAGGGTCTTACAGATGCCCCTATTTAAGGTCATTCTAACCGGAGAAGTGAAGGTTAAAATCTTCGTCTCGAAGACGTAGAACGGGCTTAAATAATAACAAAGAGACGAATTTTGGTCCCTAAGAGACCTCATGATGAAAATGTATGTATGCAAAAGGTAATACTTTGTGGGGATATATGTCCACAAAGGAAAAAGAAATCAGGAGAATGTAAATCCACATGAGTAATACACTCATAAATGGAGCAGAGACTCTAGGGACTCTAATGGGGAGGAAAAGGGGAATAAAATGCGTGAGCAGGTCACGACTTAAAACTTGCTGAGAGACACGAAGGAATTCCATGAAAACAAATCAATGGAAAGACTCGAGCTGACGCAAAGATGCGTGTATTGGGGAATATGCCAATACAACAAAACTATCCATAAAGGATACCTCGGATAAAAATCCGGACTTAGGCTGGGAAAATCCACTAAGGGATTCTGATGGGGAATGTCCAAAGAGGACTCAGCTGAGGAAACAAATGAGGTATTACCGGTTACTGAGTAATAAGCTCAAAGAGACATGTGATCAAAACACCGACATAAGGGTGAGAGAACAACACGCTCGGTGAGAAAGAATATCTAAGACCGGTATACGGGTGAGAGATATCAGTCATCCAAAATCATCTAAGGAAGACCTAAAAAAGGTATATTATAACTCAGGAAAATCTGACTCCACAGGTGACAACAAGTCATAATAGGGAGCAGAAAGGAAGGAACACCAGGGATACCGGTTACTGGGCATATAATAGGTGACCAACCAGGCGTGAATTGGGGAATATTTCCAAAACACTCATCATCCGAAAGGAGGGCTGAAACAGCAAACTCGATTACAGGATGGACATTCGATTCCATAAGGAAATACGAATCTTACTCGACTGGGGAAAAAAGACTTCAACTGAAGAGCGCATGAGATACATTATCTATTACCGTCAGAACATAGATAACATACTCACATGGAAGATTATCCACAACCGGTTACTGGGTTAATAAAGGATAAATTGACCGAAAAGAAAGGACATCGGGATATCGGATACTGGGTATAAAATAATGACCAATCGGGGGAGAAACGATCATTACCAACAAAAGGGGTAAATGAAAGATGACTCGCTGGGGATACACTACTTTATCAGAGCAATTATCCAGGAGATATATCACCGGTTACTGGGAGAGACACTCAAAAATGAAGGAATATCAATACCGAATATTGGATAAAGATAATCGTCAAAGAGGGGGTTACATCTACCGATTACTAGGTAGAAAACCACAGAAGAGAGTAACCGTCATCGGTTAGGATGAACAAACTCAAGGGTTAACTCTGCAAAGGTATAAAATGGGGTTTACAACTACCGGTATGAGGGTAGAAAACCACAAAAATAGGACTTATAACTACCGATTACTGGGTAGAAGGCCACACAACTCTGTCGGGGAAAAGATGGACAATTATTGGTTACTGAGCAATCATTCATATGAACTACGGGGAAGTGCAGGGGAAAAAACGAGGATAGTCAATCTAGGAACAAACTAGAAAGACACAATGAACAAGACTCAACCCAGTGAGGACATAACTCAGGGAAGTAATTCCATCCCAATACATATTTTGGGAGGAAACTGAAATAATAATCATCCACGAGGATATAACTCAGTGGGGAATATGGAAGAAAGGATAGACACTTTCTGCCTATGGGACTGACTCTATATGGAGAGATCAGACAAAAACATCTGCTTGGGGAAATATACATACCACCAGATAGTAGGAGATCACAAACAAAGATATATGGCAAAGAATGCAACATGAATATCTGAATGTTATAATTATGCATGTATATGCGTGGTTTATGTATGATTGATATTGACAAACAGACACATCTTAACACAACCAGGTCCAAGGATCAATGGACAAACATATGGTACTACATCTCGAAAGTGAAAGCCAGATCCACTGGGGGGAAACTCCCAGTCTGATGGGGGCCACAGATACCAGGAAATTCCAATCTCTGCAGGGGAATAAAGGCCAATACTGAGAATCAAATCGAGTCACTGCCGGGAACAAAGACTACTGCCAGGGAAACAAGCAGGATCATCGGGAATCAGAGACTATTGTTGGGGATAAGCAAGGGATCACAATCACCAAAGTTGGGGATCTTCCAACAGTACGCAGAGATAAGGATAGGACCAGTCACTCCACTGGGAAGGAATCAACACATCTTCCTCAGAAATTCCAACGCCAAATTGCAATCAGGCAAAGTCTTGGCTGGGGAATCTACTCCAACACCACTAGGGAGCTTATCATAAGTAGGATCCACTGTAGAAGTAACTCTACTAGGGAAATTATCAGGGAGAAAGAGGAAGCTATGTGGGGGACAACCACCAATCAAAAGTTCCAAAACCCACATATTTCCTCGCACTGCTGGAGAAAACATCTCTGCCGAGGAGAAGAGAAACACCACTCCGCTGGGGATAGAAAATAAACATTTTCATCACCCGCTCTGCTCAGGAGGAATCAACAAACAGGCTCTGATCAGACAACTCCACTGGGGGGAACACTGCTGATAACTGAACTGGGAACTACCTATAGGCAATCAACTGGAGATATCCTGCTGGTGACCATACTGGGGAGTTAAAATGGGATCAACCCTGCTGAGGATGAATAAAATGCATACTGTTGGAGATTAATGTAGGCGAGTCCACATGGGATAAGCTACAAACCAAATATTGAGAATTCCACTCATGTTGGGGATTTCCTGCTCACTTTGCGGGAGAATTCCAATCTGAATGAGGGAAGACCAACTTCCTCGAAAAGATAGCATGTAAATTTATCAATTTATAAGGGATTTTAGGTCAATCCACACAAAAGATGACAACCATATAACTGATAACACAGATGCTAGATCCAGCCTCAACCGGGGAGCGAGAAAACTGAGACCAAACTCCAGACTCTCTGGGGATTTGGTGGGATGTTAGAGATGTACTCCTCCAAACAAAATGGGATCAAAGCTCCAACCTCTCTGGGGAACTCGGTGATGCTTAACTTTCTTCTACGCTCGTGAAGGAGACAAACTGAAAGATAATGAAGGGGATACAAGTATGTTAGGAATATGAACAAATGTCTTACCCTTTTGGAGATCATATTATCCTTGGGAGAGAACTGAAGACGTCCCAATTATCTTTTTTGTCATTGTGAATGTTCACTTTGTTTTAAAAACAGTTTATGAAAATTTTATTTATTTAAAACAATGATATTTATCAATTAAAACATGCAAATATTTGTTGAACAGAAACAAATAAGAGTGCAAAGAATTGGATAAAGGCTCAAATTTATTTGATGGAATGGTAGTCTGCAAATGACAAGACTCCATGGATCTTTACAAATTTGAAATTGGTGATATATATTGGAAAAGGGCTACATTGAACATAATGACCATTTCTCCACCAACTCTGAATCCGATGTATTTGAAGCTTCAGTTGACGATGACTGAGCGAAATTCTCTGATAGAAGACAACTTGTAGAACAAAGTCTTGTCAGGATGCAGTTACTTGCTAAATCCCTAATTTTTGCCTAGATTGCCCCAGGGTGAGGTACTCAATCTAGCGGGATATATATTCATTTTTTATGTCTCTAACTTTTGCCTGGATTGCCCTTTCGGGTTTTCAATCCACCGAGACGCTCATTTTTGCCTAAGCCGCCCTTTCGGGTTTTCAACTTAGCGAGCTATTCTGTTTTTTATTTTAGGCGAAGTATTTCTTGACTGCATCTGAATTCACAGGACGAGTGAAGTCCTCCCCATCCATAGTTGTAAGTATCAAAGCACCTCCTGAAAAGGCTCTCTTAACAACATATGAACCTTCAGAGTTTGGAGTCCACTTGCCCCTGGAATCGGGCGCGAAAGACAAGACTTTCTTGAGCACGAGGTCACCTTCTCGGAACACGCGAGGCTTGACCTTCTTATCAAAGGCTTTCTTCATCCTTTGCTGATATAATTGACCATGGCACATGGCAGTCAATCTCTTCTCTTCAATCAAATTCAGTTGGTCATAACGACTCTGGACCCTTCAGCCTCAGTCAACTTGGCTTCCATCAAGACTCTCATTGATGGGATTTCAACCTCCACTGGGAGCACAACCTCCATGCCATATACCAGGGAGAAAGGGGTTGCCCTTGTTGAAGTGCAGACAGATGTACGATAACCATGCAAAGCAAATGGCAGCATCTCATGCCAATCTTTGTATGTAACAACCATCTTCTGGATAATCTTCTTGATGTTCTTGTTAGCAGCTTCAACAGCCCCATTCATCTCGGGTCTATAAGGATAAGAATTATGATGTGCAATCTTGAACTCGCTACATAGTTCTTTCATTATTTTGTTCTTCAAGTTAGATCCATTATCAGTAATGATCTTATCCGACACACCATAACGGCATATGAGTTGATTCTTGATAAACTTCACAACCACCTGCCTGGTCACATTAGCATATGACACTGCTTCAACCCACTTGGTGAAATAATCAATTGCTACGAGAATAAACCTGTGACCATTGGACGCTTTCGGCTCTATCATGCCAATCATGTCAATTCCCCACATGGAGAAAGGCCATGGTGATGAAATCATATTCAGGAGTGTCGGGGGAATATGAATCTTATCCGCATAAATCTGACACTTATGGCATTTCTTCACATATTTGCAGCAGTCAGACTCCATTGTCAACCAATAGTAGCATGCTCTCAACATCTTCTTTGCCATGGCATGTCCATTGGAATGAGTACCAAATGAACCCTCATGGACTTCAGTCATCAACAGGTCTGCTTCGTGTCTATCCACGCATCTGAGCAGAACCATGTCAAAATTCCTCTTATAAAGCGCCTCGCCATTGAGGTAGAAACTGCCAGATAGTCTCCTCAAAGTCTTCTTATCTTTAACAGATGCCCCAGGCGGGTAAATTTGATTCTGAAGAAAACATTTGATGTCATAATACCATGGCTTATCATCTTTCACTTCTTCAACTGCAAATACGTGAGCTGGTCTATCCAAGCGCATCACAGTGATATTGGGGACTTCATTCTAGAACTTCACCACAATCATCGAAGCAAGTGTAGCAAGATCATCTGCCATCCGATTCTCATCTCGAGGAATATGATGGAAGTCAACCTCAGTAAAGAACGTTGAAATGCTCCTCGCATAATCTCTATATGGGATGAGGCCAGACTGATTCGTCTCCCATTCACCCTTAATCTGATTAACAACAAGGGCCGAATCACCATAAACATTAAGATGCTTGATCCTAAGATCAATACATTCTTCCAAATCCATAATACAGGCCTCATACTCCGCCATGTTATTCGTGCATTTGAAAGTTAGCCTTGCTGTAAAAGGAAAATGTGTGCCCTGAGGAGTAATAATCACTGCCCTAATACCATTTCCATATTGATTTACAACACCATGATCCATCGGGAACCAGGATCTGGCCCTTCATGGAGCGTAGGCTCATCGCAATCTTTCATTTTCAAATACAGAATCTCCTCATCAGGGAAGTCGTACTCAACTGACTGATAATCTTCAATTGGTTGATGTGCCAAGTGATCAGCCAAGATGCTACCTTTAATAGCTTTCTGAGCTCGATACTCGATATCATACTCAGACAACAGCATCTGCCAACGGACATCCTCCCAGTTAAAACAGGCTTCTCAAAGATATACTTGATTGGATCCATTTTGGATATCAACCGAGTCGTATGATTCAACATATACTGGCGTAAGCGCTTAGCAGCCCAAGCCAAAGCACAACATGTTTTCTCAAGCATTGAGTATCGAGACTCACAATCAGTGAACTTCTTACTCAGATAGTAAATAACATATTCTTTCTTCCCTGATTCATCTTGCTGACCTAGGACACAACCCATAGAGTCTTCAAGAACAGTCAGATACATAATCAAGGGTCTCTCTTCCACAGGTGGAGACAAAATCGAAGGCTCAGACAGATACTCTTTGATACTGTCAAAGGCCTTTTGGCAATCCTCGGTCCAATCATTATGCTGATCTTTCTGGAGGAGCTTGAATATCGGCGCACATATGGCAGTCATGTGAGATATAAATCTGGAAATATAATTCAAGCGGCCAAGAAAACCTTGGACTTGCTTCTCAGTTTTGGGCGCAGGCATCTCTTGTATTGCTTTGACCTTGGCAGGATCAACTTCAATACCTCTTTCACTGACAATAAAGCCCAATAACTTGCCGGAACGGACTCCAAATGTACACTTGTTAGGATTCAGACGAAGCTTATACTTCCTCAAATGCTGAAAAAGCTTCAACAAGTGCTCCACATGCTCAACTTCCGTTCTTGACTTTGCAATCATATCATCAACATACACCTCGATCTCCTTGTACATCATATCATGAAACAAGGTAGTCATAGCACGTTGATACGTGGCTCCGGCGTTCTTCAAACCGAAGGGCATCACTCGATAACAGAATGTTCCCCAAGGTGTGATGAATGTTGTCTTCTCCATATCCTCGGGTGCCATTTTAATCTGATTATATCCGGAAAATCCGTCCATAAATGAGAAGACATTGAATTTAGCTGTATTATCTATCAACATATCAATATGTGGTAGAGGGAAATCATCTTTTGGACTAGCTTTATTCAAGTCTCTATAGTCCACACACATTCAGACTTTTCCGTCTTTCTTAGGCACGGGCACAATATTGGCCACCCATTGAGGATATGTAGAAGTCACCAGAAACCCCGCATCAATTTGCTTCTTAACTTCTTCTTTGATCTTCATTGCCATGTCAGGATGAGTTCTTCTGAGCTTCTGCTTCACAGGAACACACTCAGGCTTCAAAGGCAGGAAATGTTGCATGATACCAGTATCCGGACCAGGCATGTCTTCATATGACCAGACAAATACGTCGACGTATTCTCGTAGCAACTCAATCAACCCCTTCTTCACAGATTCTTCCAGGAGTGCCCCAATCTTCACTTCTCGCACACAATCCTCAGACCCCAAGTTGACTGTTTCCAGATTCTCGAGATGTGGCTGAATGATCTTCTTTTCGTGCTCAAGTAGACGGGTAATCTCGTCAGGAATCTCTTCAACATCATCTTCTTCGGCCTCATATACAAGGAACTCAAAGTTGGGAGATGGTGTTGGATCATTATGTTCAATGGGTTTGATCAACCTGCATAATGATTTTGGATATAAAAGAGATTTTAGAATTCAAACAAGGAAAATCATTATGTAGATGAAAAGATTGATTTTATTTTATTTTTAGGGTTTTATGGTGATCACCAATTTCATGCAAAAAGCAAAAAGTGAAAATAAATTGGAAAAACAAACTTTTAACATGAATTTATTGAATGAAATATCATTGTATTTATGGGCCAACAATGTCATCACTTCTCCTTTTGGCATGGGAGAAGGGTTTTTAAACAAAAATGAACATTAAGTTGACTTATGGACAACTGTTGGAACATCAACAACGACCCAGTTATTGCAGACCCCTCCAGGGATGACAAAGTTGCCAGAATCTTCCTCTGCATCCTCTTCCACAATAGCAACAGCTTCCTCGTCTTCGATGGTATGGATGAAACCACCACTCTAAAACAGCCCATGCTTGTTGAAAGTGCCTGAAGAGTACCCTATGCCAGCCCGGGATTTATTGTCTTCTAGCTTGATCATTTGTCCTAAACCAGTAGTTGTGCCATGCTCAATGGCCAACTTCGCATCATTGTAGGATGCAAATGAAGAAGTTCCTTTCTTAGAAGGCTCAGCAATAGACAAAGCTTGGAACGACGTCCCAACTTCGTCCTCAGCATCGATGTAAGAAAAGGAAGACAAATGGCTAACAAAGAGAGCCTTCTCCCCCTACCACCACCAACTTTTTATTCTTGACAAACTTCAACTTTTGATGTAGGGTGGATGTCACGGCGCCTTCCTCGTGAATCCATGGTCTGCCCAACAAACAACTATATGATGGGTGGATATCCATGACTTGAAAAGTGATCTGGAAGTCACTTGATCCAATCTTGACTAGGAGCTCAACTTCGCCAATCACAGTCTTGCGGGATCCATCAAAAGCTTTGACGACCACTCCACTCTGCCTCATGGGAGGCCCCTGATATGACAATCTTGCTAGAATGGACTTTGGCAATACATTCAGTGATGATCTAGTGTCTACCAGCACATTAGACATGGCATCATCCTTATAGCTCATGGATATGTGAAGTGCCAAATTGTGGTCTCTTCCCTCCTCGGGGAGATCAACATCACAGAAACTCAAATTGTTATAAGCGGTAATGTTTGCAACAATACTATCAAATTGTTCTATTATGACGTCATGGTCTACATATGCCACGTCCAACACCTTATGCAGAGCTTCACGGTGTGGTTCGGAGTTCATTAACAAAGATAACACAGATATCTTTGAAGGAGTTTGTAGAAGCTGATCTACAACGTTGTACTCACTCCTCTTGATGAGCCTCAACATCTCATCACAGTCCTCTTTCATCATGCCATTCTGGCCAGCAGGGACAGGAGTTTTAGCAACAACAACATGTCTATTAACAGCAAGTGTCGGGTTTGGAGAATTGGAAGAATTCCCAACCGGACGAACAACACTATCAACACTATCAGCCCTTTTGGTGTCAGATTGGGGTTTCGGCGGTGCCGAGAAAACACGACCACTGCGGGTCAAACCGCTGACATCAACAATATTAACAACAGAGGTAGAGGGTAGAGGCACCTCCTTCCCATCTTCCAATGCAACAACATTATAACTATAGGGAACAACCTTATCAGAAGAATATGGCACAGGGCCAGCTGGTTTGATTATTAGAGTAGGAGAAGCCTTCGACTTGCTGCCATCATATCGGACGACGACAAGCTCAGGGATCCTAAATACTGGTGATATCACATTAACTTCATCATCCTCATCTTCATCCAACATTTCTTGGATGTCTTTTCGGACTTGACGACATCCCCTCTCATTGACAGTGCAAACACGACATCTGTCATGGTCATGCTCGTAGTGAATGTATTCACACAAAAGTCTGTGCATCTCGACCAAAGATTGTTGGATATGGCTGACATATCGGACCTTATATTTGCCAGGGCAACCCTGGACCATGTTGATAGCAGATTTCCCATGCTCGGGCAATGGGTTCTTCTTGACGTTAGGACCTACGTCCTCGAAAAACAAGATACCGCTTCTAACAAGGTCTTGAACCTTGGTCTTCAATGGGTAGCAGTTCTCCACATCATGTCCGGGAGCACCGGAATGATAAACACAATGAAGCTCAGGCTTATACCACCACTGAGGGTTGGTAGGTATAGCCGGAGGGTCACGTGGAGTGATCCGTTTCCTTTCTATTAAAGAAGGATATAGCTCTGCATAGGTCATCGGAATAGGACCAAAACTGACCCTCTTCCTATCATAGCTTGTACTGGTCTGATTGTTATTTCCAGGCTGGTAGGCCTGCTGTTGAGGACGGTGTTGTTGTTGCTGATACTGTTGATGTTGTTGTTGCTGGTTCTAGTTATGATGCTGATATTGCTGATTTTCTCTGAAAACAGGTGCTATATGAGCCACCTGATGCTGATTACCGACGGGACGCACGGTCTTCCTCTTCACAGAGGGTCTTCTAGATTTAACATGGGAGGTCAGAACATGTGCCTCACCATCTTTCTTCTTCCCAAACGCCCCATAACGTTTGGAAGAAGAGCCTTCTTCTCTAGTCAGGCGCCCTTCCCTGACTCCTTCTTCCAGACGCATCCCCATATTCACCATCTCGGTGAAGTCAGAAGGAGCGCTGACAATCATCCGCTCATAATAGAATAAACTCAAGGTCTTCATAAAGACCTTGGTCATCTCTTTCTCTTCTAACGGAGGCACAACCTGTGCAGCTAATTCTCGCCACCTCTGGGCGTACTCCTTAAAAGTTTCCTTATCTTTCTGGGACATGGCTCTTAATTGATCCCTATCGGGAGCCATATCCACGTTATATTTGTACTGCTTGACGAAGGCTTCGCCAAGGTCGTTGAAGGAGCGGATGTTCGCGCTGTCCAAACCCATGTACCATCTCAGGGCGGCACCGGACAGGCTATCCTGGAAATAATGAATTAGGAGTTGATCATTGTCGGTCTGAGTCGACATCTTTCGTGCATACATGACCAAATGGCTGAGCGGACAAGTATTTCCCTTGTACTTTTCAAAGTCAGGCACTTTGAACTTTTCATGGATTTTGACATTTGGCACCAGGCAAAGCTCAGCAACAGACTTGCCAAAGAGGTCCTTTCCTCTAAGAGTTTTGAGTTCCTTGCGAAGCTTAAGGAACTGATCGTTCATAGCATCCATCTTTTCATACACATATGGGCCCTCAGATGGCTCAGAGTGATAAATGGTGTCATATACTCTCGACATAGTATGCACGACCGGAGGTGGCACATCAAGGAGCGGGATAGATACCGGAAGAGAAGCAAACGTTGAGAAGAGATCCTCAGGAACAAAGTTCGCGGGCATCCCCCATGGAAACCTGGTTGGCATAGCAGTAGGCGCGAAATAGGCATTGGCAGCAGGCACTGTTGAAGAGGCAATCTCAGAAATGACTGTCCTCTGGGGAGGAGTTAAAGGCGTTGGAGACGATTGGCTTTGGGAGGCCATGAAAGACTCCATCAGGGCAGTCAATCTGGCCACTTCCTCCTTCAGTTCTTTGTTCTCTTGTTCCAGGTGATCCATCAGTCTTGAAGAGTTAGCTCTGGTGTAGTACCGGTGAGTCAGCTTGTCTTCAAAATAAATGAAGAATACAGAGTTAGACCACTGAACAAGAAGCCTAGAGCAAAACCTGCTTATGCACATGATGCATGCAATGCTTGTGCATATGCTTTTTATTTTTTAATCAGAGGAACTTTAGAGTCCTATTTGCAAATATTGGAAATATTAATCATTTAGACATATATGGAACTATCATATCAAGAATATCTGGAAAATATTTCTTACACCAAAGAAGTACAATATTGTAACCAAATACAATACAAGAGAGAAGGAAAATGATCATCCTATGGAACCCTAGAAACAATCGTCCAAAGCTCTCGAGACCGGAAGGTAAGCTGCACGAAGCCTCTTCACCTCTCTCTCATAGGCTGCCTCCATATTTGCCTTCTCTTTGGCGATTCGGTCGTACTTCCTCTTCCAAAACCTAGAAGACTGAGGAAGAAGAGAAGTCACCACATCATCAGGCTCGTCGATAACCTGATGCTCAAGAAACTCTATCAATGCATCCTTATCTCTAAGCTGCTGAAGTAGATCCTCTCGCTCACGGATCCAAGCACATGAACGGTCTTCGTCTCTCAACTCCTCTACTCCTTGGTCAGGGAGGGTTGAAGGCCCAGCCATAACCAAAGGTGTAGGTCTCGGATACTCATAAGGCATAAGATACTCAGAAGCTGTCCTCCTAACCCATGAGGTGTAGGGATCCAAAGCAATACAATTCTTCGGACCCAACTCTTTCCTTCCCTTCCTATGAATCTTGCGCCAAGCGCGAACCATCCTGCACTTCAAGCCTTGGGGATCTTTACCCTCTTGAAAGAACACACCTTCTAACAAAATGTAATTAGGTTTATCCTTTAAGGGGAACCCAAGCTGACGATGTGCTAAAATAGGGTTGTAGTTAATCCCACCACATGTACCAAGAAGAGGCACATTGGAGAATTCACCACAAGATTCAATAATCTGCACACTACATATACACGGTTATACCAAAAGATATCATCATTAGTGAGAGACATAAGTCTCGTGGACCACCGTAGACATCCTTTGTTCTCCTTGAAGGAAACCGTCTGGGGCAAGTGCGAAATAAACAACTTGTACAACAAAGGCAAACAACACATGATGGTACCACCACCCTTTGCATTCCTCATATGCAAAGAGAAATAAGTGTCACCCAATAGAGTAGGAACGAGATTAAGAGTAGAGAAAATCCTAATAGCGCTCACATCCACAAACTTGTCGATGTTGGGGAATAACACTAGCCCATAGATGAGAAGTACAAACATGGCCTCAAAGGCGTCCTCACTCATGGCCTTCCCATACAAAGTAGCTTGAGCGATGAGGAAATCAGATGGGAGACCTTGAATTCCACCTTTGGTAGTCATATGAGCACCAACTAGAGATTCATCTATATGCAACAGATCAACAATCTCTTTAGAAGTAGGAACCCTCTCCAAGCCACTGAACGACAACTGATCTAGAATAGGTATACGCACAAGATAGGCATACTCCTCAAGCGTGGGCAAAAGTTGAAAATCCGGAAATGTGAAGCAACGGTACAAGGGATCATAGAACTGCACCAATACACTCACCAGACCTTCATCAACCTGAGTAGCAAGAATAGATAGAAGCTTCCCATGACGAGCCTTGAACTCCAAGGGATCTAATACATAGGATGTCAAACTCCTTAACTCTTTCAAAACGGGTTGTCTGAAACTGTACTTCTTCGTATTCCTTCTTTGCTTATCCATGTCTGAAAATTTGCAAATAGACCTCTTAAGTTCCTTGAAAATTTTCTCATTGTTGATGATATGGATGCATGAATGCATGGATGCAACAATCACACTCAAGGATCAAGCAAAGTACACCACACAAAGGTCATGGGATGAATTAAGTCATCCTTAATATCAATCATCCATTTTGGTGGATTATGGTTTACACCTTATCAACACCCAAGTTCCATTGATATTAAGGATATACAAGAACGAATCAACCATGAATCAAGGGTTTGTTGCAAGTCACGAGCATGGAGTGTCGGTTAAGAACCACCCAAGGGAGTGTACTAGGGTTAAACCTGCCAATCATGTTCTACAAGAGGTTCCCATAGTCATAATCCCATCTTTCGGATATTATCGGATAAATGACTACTCGTATTCCAAAAATATTCTCAAGAGAGACTTTTATGAGTATAGTATCGCGTAACAATCGTATCAAATCTTACACTTGAACGACCTTCGCACTACGTTCTAAAAATAGGCTAAGATGGGCTTGGTAAACTAAGATCTTTGGCTTCTAAGGCATATATTGGAAAGAGTAATGCCTAACCACGACTACTCGTGTGACATTATTGATCCCAACATAACCTCCACCAAGTGATTGGGCTTGCAAGTCAACTTGCTAAGGAATAACTCCACACAAGTCAACAAGACTATGCCATTCTCCTATCCTAATTGCACTCGAGTTCGGGTATAGAACTCATCTCACACGAGACCACCAAGCACACAAGCAATTAGTATATCAAGCAATTCATACATTACATACAATACAGTAATCCCAAATTTGCACAAAAATATGTCACAAAATAATATACAATACAATACAACAAAAATGAAAAGTAGGCAAAACCCACTAGGAAAATCTCCCCAGCAGAGTCGCCACTTTTCTGTAGCGGGGTATTCGTTACCTTTAGATTTATTGACTAAATCAAAAAGTAAATCATACAAATCGAGTCGCCACCACACTTCTATTTGTCCAAAGGAAAGGTTAGAAAGCGAACAAAAACAGAGAAGTTTTATCAAATCAAAAACTAATAAAAATGTCAGAGATCTGGGTAAGGGGGTTGGTTATGCAATGGAAAGGTTTTAAGCACCCAAAACATCCTAGGTACTCCTAGGGAGCCCTTTTCACAATTTGTTGCAAGGTAGGTTGGTATTTGTGAAAAATTATTTGTGCAAACATGATTGGGGGGATGAGAGAAGAATGTACAAATTATTTACAATTTTGTGTTTGAATGGATAAACCCATTGCCTACGTACCATCTTAAAAAAGATTAGGATCAAAACCTCGTAGTTCGGGGTAAAAAAATCTCAAAACAAGTTGGTGAATTGGTTGGTCCAAAAGCCTTAAAATCTTTTGTTATCAAAGGGAGAAAACTCAAACTAAAACCACAAATCCACCATGTGAGGATATCTTCAACATGCTAGTGAGGGGTTAACCCTATAATAAGCATGAAAGTCTTATTGTCCATCACTAAGGATATAGGTGAGTATTACATCAACCTCAAGGATAACTCAAACCTAATAGCTAATGTTTTTGAAAAGCTTTGGTAAGAAGTGGCCATTGAAACCACAAAAACAATTGAGTGAGTTGTATTTACCAATGAAAAGTATTTACAAAGTATGGTCAAAGTTGACTTAGGATTCAATTCAAAATAAGTGTTATGAAAAGAAAGTTTGAAAATCAAAAGCATAATGCTTAGGTTTCTAATTTTGAAAACAAATGTTAATGTTTGCACAAAAGTTTTGGCTTGGGTTAGAGTGGAGGGAAGAAGAAGAATGGCTAAGGACCTAAACATGCAAAGATGAAGGAGGAGAAATAAAACCACAATGGAGTTCCCTTCTTGAGATCATAATGATGATCCAAGTAGCTCCCATCCTTTGGAATAAGCAAGCAAATAAGCAAATACTCAAGCAATCAAGCACACAATCAAACAAGTTCCTAGGAATCTTCCAATGGCTTTTGTATCTCTCACTTTGGATGCTCATGACAATGGTTCTTCAATTTGGCTCAAGTTTGGGATCCCTAGCACAAGAACACACACATCAAAAAGTTCTATAATGCAAACAAAGAATGGACAAAAGTGAGTTTAGAGATTAGGTCCTTTTAATTCATCTTCAACATTAAGCATTCTAAAGGCATGAGGCCTAGTTACTCTTTTACATTTATAGCACTCTAAAGGCATGAGGCCTAGTTGCTCTTTGACTCCATTTTTGCATAGGGAATGTCCTAAAGTCTAAGTCCTTTTGTCCATTTGCATTTGGTTCACATCAATTAAAACAAAACACAAGCACAATAATATATACACAATTATGTGCTCAAGTGAGCAAAAGGCAAATTGCATTAACATAAACATGAGCTCAAGTGAGCAAAGGGCAAAAGCAAATGAAATAATGTACAAGAATGTTAAATTGCATTAATGTAAAGTGCAAGAATTAAAAAGTTAGTGGTCAATAGTTAGAGTTAGTGTGCCATAAGGCAATTTAGCGCTATGTTAAGCAATCGTAAGTGGACTAATGTAGTAGTCACACCTATCTGAGGCCGGTCAATAAAAATATAGGCAACAAACACAAGTTAGAGATCTTGACTAGTAAGACAAGCTCCTACAACTTGCCATGCCAAAAGAAAATAGGAATGATCTTGTATTGATTTAGGTTTTTTGCTTGATCGAGAAGCAACCTATCCTTAATGCAAAGCCATTCACTTGATCTTTAATAAAGATGAATTAGATTTGAATCAAGGAAGGTTAAACCTCCCATATATCAAGGCTAACCACCAATCTTTAACTCATTGATCAAAAAGAAAAAGATGAAGAAGAAGATGGATAAGAATGTACATGAATTGAACTTCAAATGAAATAAGCAAAGTACATTGACCAAAGATGAATGGAATCAAGGTCAAACAATAGTAAACAGAAGCAAAATGAAACTTAGAAGTCAAGAAACAAATAAAATATTTTTGGCATTTTTGAAAATTAAAATAATACTTGAATTAAAATAAACAATTAAAAGTCAAACTTCAAATCCATTTCAAATCAACTTTGAAAAGTCCCAATGGATCATCCTAAGTTCAACAAGGTCAAACAAAGTTTGACAAAAAATTTCAGCATTTTTAGAAACCAGAAACTATTTTTAATCAATTAAAATGAATAAAAAATAACCTAATTGAACTAAAATCTCAAATAAATCTCAAATCAATTAATAAATTGATGAGAATATTTTTCATAGATTCATCATCATTCAAAGAGGTTAAGAAAATATTTATATATTTTTTTGAATATTGGAAACTATTTAAAATGAATTAAAAATAACCAGAAAAGAGAAAATTCACAAAAAATATCAAATGACAAAATAAAAAATATTAAAAATCATTTTCAGAAACTAGAATTAAAAAGAGAAATAATGCAATTGGTCCCATATTTTTTGGATAAAAAATGAGAGAGTTATGATTTTTTGAATTAAAATGAAATAATGGAAAATAAAATATAAAATCAGAAAAGCAAAAAAATCAGGCACGTTGGATTGACCTCATTAATTGAGGTGTCACATCCAAGGACTCTCAGCGCGCGCTCACCATATGCCTTAGTCAACTGAGACACACATGGAATCAATAAAGTCATAACAATTGGTGGCCACAATTAGATCTGGAAACATGATCACACGGCTCAGATTAAAACTGGCAAACGGACGGTGGTGTACACCACCGTCTTCTCCGAAGAGCTTAAAAATCTTAACCAAATGAAGCGATCCTCATATCATTGGAAAGATGGGGTGATGTATATCACTCCTGTACCATTGGTTCCTCCTCTAGATCCTCATAGAGAGAGAAATCAAAGAGAGAAAATCATGGTGTTCAATCTGAACTTCATGGATTTGCAAAGTTAAACACACAATTCAAATGCCTCTGATGTGAGGACTTCAGCCAAGCCACGAAACACAAGAAATAAGCAAGAATCAGTGAGTTTCGATTGAATTTTTTTTGAACATCCACCTCTGAAATGTAGATCTATGGAGCATGATTCTTCACAATTCTTGATTGCAGTTTGCTCTTGAGATGAAGATGTAGTAAGGCCAAGGAATTTTAAGTCCAATAATCAACCAATGAAGTTGAAAATTGGATCTGAAAAAATGAAAGTGAAATTGCACAATTCTTTAGAGTGAGGTTTGGATTGATTTCTGTAGCATATGAGGCGTCTTAAGGTTGGTTTATGATGAAGGTATGCACCTGTATTTATAGCAAGGCAAGCTGCAAGGCATGTAAGTTTCATGTGCATGAGTGATGAGGGCCTCCATGCATGGGCCTGTACAGGCGCATGGAGGGCCCAAATCCAATTGGAAATGCAAGTTGGGATGTAATTGAACTGAAATGGACGTGCAGATGTGAATGATTTGGCTTGTGCATGAAGTTTGAATATGGTTTCCATAAATGCACCAAAATCTTCTCCTCTTCGAAAATGCCTATTCCCAAAATGAAACATGGCCTTGTGGGTAATGGTTGGAAATGTCTTGACATGAGGATCAATTGTTATGTTGAACATAAGTCCATTTGGAATTGGTAAATTAGTGAAAATTGGTCATAAAGTTCAAGGTGCAAAACATGTGCATGTGAAATTTTCCAAAATGGGCCAACTTAAAGCTCTTCTGTTTCAATTATGAAAGCTCCAAATGACAAAACCTTCAACATAAAAGTTGTATATATTTTCAAGACAATCAATTTGGACTCAAATTTTGCATCATTTGGATTTTTTATGAGAAAGTTATGGGCACTTGAAGTTAGACTTTTTCACATTTCAATGACTTTGGTCCAAAGTGACCTATAATGTTTTGCATTATCACATGTATTTATTTTAGGATTATGAAACTTTGTTAAACATAAAAAATCAATTAGACATCTTTAAAGTTCCAATTCATTTGATCCCACCTTAAAATAATGAAAAATGAATGAGTTATGTCCTTGGGAAGTTGACCCAAAACTAGGGTTTCAGTCAAAATGACATATAATGTTTTGAAATGGATGATGACCTTACATGCTTCAAATCAATTTATGATGAACATGAAAGTTGTTCATATAGTTCTTAATAACATTGTTTCTCTTGGGGTCATCTTGATTTGACAAACACATTAAAAGTTAGGTCTCAGTGGATTTCAAAATAGTCAGATGAATTGACTGATCAACTTCTCAAGTCCATACCTCAAATCTTGATGAATTGATGATTGAGGAAACTCAAATAAGCTTAAATATGCATGAAATGATGAACGAAAGAACTTCCCTTGATTGTATTTGATCGTGGGTTGAGGTTGTTTCATGAGCAAGGCACAGTTGATGCACAAATGAATTAGGGTTTCCTTGGGAAACAAGCCTCAAGCCCTTTGGTTTGCTTTGATCAAATTGACAAATTGAGATACTTGGGAGGCATGTATGATGAATGAGAGCCTTGTTAACCTTTGTAATGCTTGCTTTCACCTCCATCTGGCCATTCTTTGAGCATAGGGTCTCTTAGGAGCCTTGGATCTTATGATTGCTCAAGCTACAAAACAAAAGATGTTAGTGACATATTTTTGTGCTTTTGGTTAGTAAACAAAATAAGAAAAGCAATAATATACAATTCAAGCATGCTTGGTGGTCTCAAACCACCTCACACAAGTCCCACCCAAAGGTTAAGGAGCCAAGATGCTATGATCCTTGAGGCGAGATGCAAATGCAATGATATGATGCCATGAGGGATCTTAGGGTCAAAATTAGGGTCTTACATCCTCCTTACCCATTTTTAATTAGGTTTATTTTTGGATATATCACCAAGCACTATGTGATTGTATCATACTTGTATATTATCATTTTTCTAACCAAAATACCAAAAAATATGTCTTTGCATTTGCCTAACTCTTTTGTAGGTAGGGCATGATCCCCATTTGATCTATCAAGTTCATATCTAGCGTTTAAGACCCTCATGGATAAGAGCACAACGAAGGAATGATCCACAATGTCTCTAGGCATCATATATGAGTCCCATTGATCTTTACATGTTACTTTAATCAAGTATTCTTCAAGAGTTTGGAGGTGGTTTGCCTTGGAAACCCTAGTTTGTCTAGGTATCTTGAGTAACTTCTTCAACAAGCTTCCTCACCAATTGATCAAATTTCTCAAGGGATACTTCAAAATTCATCATATTATGCATATAGGATCTACCATGAGCCTAAAAAGTCAAGATATTTGCAAGCTAGCAAGTTGGTTGATGGTGGTTGGCCAGATGAATTCATCTGATCAAAACTGGGTCCCCCTAGACCCTATATCCTACATTTTTCATCATATGAAAATGATCCCAAGGTGAAAGTTACTCTAAATGACATTCCAAACAACTTTCATGTTTAGGTCTAGAGCTAATGTTTCTTTGAAAGTCATTTTCTATGTTGAAACATTATAGGTCATTTTATATAAACCCTAATTTGAAAGTCAACTTCCCAAGGCCATAACTTGATCAACTTTTATGATATGAAATATTTACAAGTTTCATAATCATATTAATGATGTCTACTTCAACTTTGATGTTTGGAGTGATAGCTAAATCAATATTTATGAGCATGTGATATGAGGATACATTATAGGTCATTTTTGACCTATACCATTGAACAAGTGATCTTCCTCAACTTCAAAAATGCATAACTCTATCATTCTAAATCCAAATGACATGACACTTAGAAAGTTTTATGAAGACACCTTTCTCATTTGGAGCTCACATAAAAAGTTTGGTAAGGTGGAACATTGAGGTATATGACTTGACACTTAGAAAAAATTTCAACTTGTTGAAATTTCCAAGCTTACACCTCAAAATTCAGCTTGATCTAAGTTCCCAATGGAAAAGTGTCCAACATAACAGTTGTTCCCTTTGATCTAAGCTTTCCAAAGAGTCCTATTTCATCCATTTTGGATAAGGTTTACTAGGGTTGTGCATGGTCTTAACAGGTCTACATCAAGTGGAAAGATCAAATGTTCAAAACATCACATAGCATTGCCTTGCCATTCAAGCTTCATTTCAACTTCATTTCAGATACATTTGGACCAAAATGGATTTCTTCATGGGCCTGTACACGCCCATGCAAGCTTGTGCATGACCTTGCCAAATTTGAAAGCAAATTCAAGTGTGCAAATAACACTCCCAATTGCTATAAATACAAGCCCCCTGAGCTCATTTGAAGGACCTTTGTGCGCCAACTTTGCCCCCTCTCTTCAAACCCTCACAATTCAAAGGAAAACTTGAGAATTTTCATTTGAAAATTGAGTTTGAATCTCATTGTTTGGAGATTAAAAAACTCCAGGATCTAAAGCTTTGTTCCATTCCCAAACCACTTCTGCAAGCTTCCTGAGTGTGATCAAGCAAGGATTGAAGCAAGCAAGATCAAGTTCTGTACAACATTGAAGGTATTTTCCTGAAATTTTCTTCTCTTCGATTCTCACTCAATTATCATCAATTCTCTTGGATCTTTGGTTGTCTGAAGTCCTACCGATGTAGGCAAGAAGATTGAGTTGCTTTGAGGTCAAATCGAAGCAACTCAATTGACACACCTTAAAATTCAACTCCTCATATCTTTCTATATATTTGGAGTTAGTTAAAATTGAGGTCAGATTCGTGCTTTACGCCAGTTTTTCTTTCAGATCATGTCCTCTTTTTTCATTTATGTGACGGTGATGACTGAACCAGTCCGGTGAGGTTCGCCTCGGAAGGTGACCGGAGGTTTAGCACCGATGATGTGGTTGATAGGTTCAGAGCCATTGATCTTGTTCAAAATGTTTTAATCTCACACGTTGCTTGTAATTACCACTTGTGTTACGCGTTGACTAGTGACTATGGTGGAACGCACGCTGATGGCCACTTGATCTGCCACCTCAATTAATGAGGGAGATCAAGTGGTCCACATTTTTTCTGAATATTTGAATTTCATTTTATTTGTTTTATTTTCATTAATTCATATTAATTTTAATATTGATCCAAAAATATGAGAGTTTCACCAAAAAAATTTAAATAAAATCTTCTTTCACATTTTGAATTAAAATTATTTTTTGGATCATTATTAATATTTTTCATGATTTAATTGATTTTGTGAATATTTTTAATTGTTTAAAAATACTTTTAAGTCTCTAAAAATTTTGAAATTTTTTCTCCAAGGTCCTTTGATCTTGTTTGACCTATGATAAATCTCATGGCAATTTCTTTGGTGTTTTGATGAGATTTTAGGAATTTGACAAACCATATTTAATTTAATGCATTATTTTTAGTATTTTTAAATTGAATAAATGCCAAATAATTATGTTTAGCCATTTTGATTGTTTGTATGAGTTTGACTTGTGTTGTTGGGCCTTGGTCAAGGTTGATTTGACTTTGTTAGGTTAAGATCATTGGATTTAGGGGATTGATGGAATGTACATTCCATCTCCCAAAATGAATGAATGATCTTAATTTGGTAAAAGTCTTCCTTTGTCTAATTTGAGTTTTGATCCATTCCCCTCCCTCTTCATATTATTCCCCTTCTTTATGCATTCATATCATGGACCTATGATATCTCAATGTCCTAAGGCTAGTTGATTGAAAAATCAACATAAGTATGGATGAGATTATGCCACCTCTTTTGCATATTCTTTTTGTGTGTGGTATGTTTCATGAGCATAGTCCATTATACTATGTCTCTAACATGCATTAACACCAAAATTCTATTGCCCGACCTCAAATAGTTGTGACTTCTACATAAGTCCAATTACGATTGCTTAACATAGCGCTAAATTTTTGCACAAAAGGCATAGAATTCTAGTTAGTGAGATTGGAAGTCTCCCCTCTTTCACGGTATTATGTGGAAACTTGGCCTTGTTTCCTTCCTTTGGAAGATGTCTTGGTTCAAGGATCCATGCTTGTGATAAGTGGGTTGAGTGTTCTCCAAAGAATGACTTAAACAAAAAGCAAAAGCAATACTAACTTCTAACTCATTAACAACTAAAATTTAATTTCAAGTTATTTACTTTAATGCACTTTATTTTTAAGCCTTATTCATTTGCCATTATTCATACCATTCTAATTGTTTATGTTAACGTCATTTTCACTTTGTCCATTTGGACCATATTTTGTGATATTATTTTGCTTGTGTATATTGTGTTTTGTTTGTGTGGTCTTTGACCATTAAGGTATATAATAAGAATAAAAACCATAAAAAACATCTTGTGTGGACTGTTGGTTTGATCTGAGACAATTGGACTTAGAATTTAGGCAACACTCCCTATGCAAAGGACTTGGCCAATGCCAACTTTCATGTAACCAAGTTCTTGTAATCTGAAACTTCATCTGATACATCATTGAGGGTCCATTTTAGTTCATCTACAACATGATCATTGTGAAGCTGTTATTTTAAACCTGTGACTTGTGGAATTCATCTGCTACATAGGAAAATTTGAAGAAGATCATGGAATGGCTAAGCTTGGATATGGCTATCTTTATTTGATGTCTTGCTCTTCAAGTTGATATATTATGCATTATTTGTTGCTTGATTCTAATGTCCAAGGGAATTTGGGTTTCTATATGACATTCTTGTCTATTGGATTGCAGCCCATTGATCAGATCTTTTCTACTCTTAACTTTTAATTTGGTTCTTAGGATTAGTCTCTTCATCTCCTCCCCACTTCTTTAATTTCAAAATATCTCCCTCCTTTTAAAAATCTTCTTTGCTTGTGTCTGTTTTTTTCTAAACTTTGACCCTATTGCAAACTAGAAACTTTGGCCTTAGGCCAATACATTTTCAAACTTCTTTTCTCAATCAAACTTGTAAATGTACTTAATTATACTTGACTTAAAACTTTCAAAAAGCCAAAAAGAACTAACTCATTCAAACGATTTTTAGGCCTTTGTGCCTTTCAAACTTAATTTTTGTTAAAAGCAATAAATCCACTTTGAAATTTATATCACGAACTCCGAGGTTTTGATCCCTCATTTTTATGTTGGTACGTAGGCACAAGGCCGAAGGTCTTGTCAAACACAAAAATATAATTAATGAATTCTTTTCTCATCTCACTATTATATTTGTTTGTAAGCATCATTTCGTACAAAATACATATGCACACAAGAAAGGGACCCCGAGGAGTACCTAGGACATTTTGGGTGCTAATACCTTCCCTTTGTGTAACCAACCCCCTTACCTATAATCTCTGGGATTTTATTAGTTTTTATTTGAAAACTTCTTATTCTTGTTATTTGATGTCTTGCTTATCCATAGCTTGATGATCATGAATTTACCGTTACACCTGGCCTCTTGGCGCATGCATTTTTTGTCATCTCTGTATAAATACCACGCCTTGGATGCAATATTTTTCACACAAAATCATCCCCTACTACCATATTTTCTCTAATTCAACCCCACTCACTTGCAAGTTTTTGTATTTCAACCATGTTTGCATACATTCAGAGGCGAAATGCCAATGTAATATTTTCTGCCATTGCGGCTCGGTTACAGATTCGACTCTGGAACACAGATACGTTTGAACATCTTAATCGAACGTTGTAAATTGGTTAGAGGGAGAAATTGGAGAGGGTGAAAGGATTAGAAGAATACAATGGCTTGTGTCCACGTTCAACCAAAATGGAGAAGTGCATGAATGAGTGGATATTAAGACCGACCAAGACGCTCGTAGGATGATGCATTACATGTTCAAAATTATTTTGATGGTTGTAATAGCATAGTTCTTATATTCTAGTTGTTTTAATTGTTTGTGTTATTGTTTATGTAATGGTTCTTTCGTCAGAGACGTCTAATATGAAATAAATTTAGTTTTTCATATATTGCAATAAAGGTACATGTGAATTTATCTGATTGTGCTCGTTCCAACACTAGGACAGTTATTACGATTGTGACCTGGCTGACGCATGAACTATATAATCTAAGCATTTTGTTCGCCGTATCCATTTTGGTTCGAATCCGGGTACGATTGTGACCTGGCTGACGCATGAACTATATAATCTAAGCATTTTTCTTCCTTCGCATAACTTCGTTGTGCCAGACGATGTCCCCTTGATATTCTGGCCAATAATCCTCTTTTACCACTACAGAAAAACTAATTTGATAAACATTTGATAGGTTGATGACTTTGTAAACTTCAGATAGCAAGTAGGATGGATCCCTTCGAACCTTTGAGCATGCTGCAATGAAATGGGAGCAGGGCGTACGAAAGACTTGGAACATTCCGCAGTCGCACAAACCTCTATCTAGTTCGACTCTGTACTGTCCCATCAGCATGCCCTCATTATGATTCATGGACTCGACAACACTGTACCAACCTTTAATGCGGTCAAACACCGTGACTACATGTGTGTTTGCTTTGGCAGCTTCATGTCTAATGAATTTCATTGAAGCATCACTGAACAACTGCCCAGATTGCAACATTGAACTCCATTTGGAGCGTCGGCTCTCAAATATCGCCCCTAGCCTGAAATACGTTGCCTGCACCAAAGCGGTTATAGGTAGGTTACAGATGCCTTTGAAGACAAAGTTGATTGATTCCACGAGATTTGTTTTCATGTGGCCCCAATGTTGACCATTGTCGTATGCCCTAGTCCACTTCTCCAATGGAGTACTATCGATCCACCGACTGCATCTTCGTTTGACAATCTTATTTCTTCGCGGTAGTGTTTGAAAGAAGGTTCTGATAATGCATAACCTGCATTGACAACCTTCTTCTGCAACGTCTTATCTTTGATTTCCCACATAAAATTATGAGTAATATGTCTAATACAGAAGACGTGCGTCGAAGGAGGATTTTGCCAGCAATTATCAATGTTATTATATGTACTGATGATTGAAGGGTGTCTGTCGGAGATCAAACTTAAGTTAGGCTGAAGTGCAATGTGCAATCAGAGATTTCTTAGGAAAAAAACCCAATCCCTCAGCAGTCTCCTCTTCAACTAGGGCAAATGCGATTAGAAAAATGTTGTTGTTGCCATCTTGTGCCACTACCATCAGTAACATTCCTTTGTATTTCCCGTACATCATGTACCATCAATTTGTATAATTGGTTTACAGAAAGAAAAGCCTGTGATGCATGGTTGATATGCACAGAAGAGACGGTGGAATATTCCATTTCCAGCAGCACACGTCCCGTCTGGTGTATACGCGGGCAATGTTTCCAACTTGACAATAGTCCCTAGAGCATATTTTTTTAGAGCCAACATGTATTTTGGAAGTTGTTTGTAAGACTCCTCCCAATTGCCAAACACTTTTTCAACAACCTTTGTCCTAACTATCCATGCCTTCCTATATGATGGAGTGTACTCGTACTCTGCCCTAATATGCGAGATTATTATACTCACCTTTAACGACAAATTATCGCCAATGACAAACAATATTTCATCGCATATTAGCTGAGAGCTTAATTTATGATGATCCTGGATTGGGTTTGTCAGCATGCATGTGTGATCTGGACCCATGGGTCCAATCTCCTAAGACTCGCTCCTCTTCCGGTACGAAGCTGACAACCTAAAAAGGCAATGCTCATTCGGACAATGAGTTTTATACCTTAATGCGTTAGTTCTGTCAACTCTGAAATCAACTGATAGTTGCATGTGTAATTTTTTAATGGCTTTTACATATTCGTCTTTTGTGCGAAATGTGTCTCCTTGTTTCAAAGATTCTTGCATTTGCACATAAGGATTGTACCATATATCTGATGAAGGTTCATCGGAACCCAAATTCAACTTTGTCATATGTTAGGATGGACAATATACATGATTTACTAGTATTGGCTCATCTTCCTCATCAACATTCACCATTGAATCAACCATGATCTCGACTTCTTCTTCTTCGTCATCTGGAACATTCACCTCAGCTTGTTCGTCATCAGTTTCATAAAACACTTGTGACCTATCAATGAACTGAGACACTTGTTGTTGATGTGGTAATATATATGAAATTCTGGTATCAGATATAAGATGTCGAAGGTAATGTTACGATACTAATATCTGTTAATACACAATGGATAAAAAATACAGAATGGTAAATCATATAACACAAGCAATTGTTAACCCAGTTCGGTGCAACTCACCTACGTCTAGGGGCTACCAAGCCAGGAAGGAAACTCACTAAAATATAATTAGTTCAAAGACTCTCCGTACACTTCAACAAGTTACAGTCTTTCTCACCTAATCTCTACCCGTGCAATTTCTACCTAAGCACTCTTAGATATGAGAACCCACTCACTTCCCTACAATCACACACCAGTGATTTTAAACAACAATCCCTTGTGAAAAGAAAATACTTTTCAATTACACACTCTTGATTTTACTTCACAGTTTCAATCAAGAAGACACACTCTTGATCTTGCTTCACAACTTTGATCAAGAAGACACACACTCTTGCTTAACAGCTTTAGAGTGACAAATTACAACCACAAGTCAGTCCAATTCAATCATCAATGGATGACTTGAATGACCTACAAGTCTTACGACTAAACAGACACAAACCCTAGCTCTCTCTCTATATTTCGCTCAGTATTGGTTGTGTTTTCAAACAGGTTTTCTAAGTCCCTTTTTATAGAAGCATCCAGCTGGGCTTGGACATCTTGAAACCCCTAAATCTATTTTCCAATCAAATCTTTTTATAACCGTTGTTTAGATCTCCTTGGAAAATAAGTAAATCTGGTTGTAATCCATGATTGAATGCGCTAGCTAATCATATCTTTAATCATCCAAAGATTGCCATTAATTGTGCAATCACAAAACACCAGACATTCATACTGAATGTTCTGTGTACAGGATGTCATGACATCGGGTCTGACATCCTAGAAAAATCCTGCATAATCCAATAATTTCTTTTATAACTTCCATCAGGTACAACCATATCAGATGCCATGACCTTGTGTATGTCATCTGAAACAATCCTACATGAACATGTCTTTTATTTAAGCTCCAGCAGGTACATCCAATATCAGAAGCCATGGCATTGTATGTGGCATTCTGAAACAATCCTGCATGAACATGTTCTTGAACTCCAATAGGTACATAGGATATCTCATGTTAAGACATCACACATAACATCTTGTGAACACTCTTTGTTTTACCAAAATTGCTTCCAACACTTAGAATCAACAAACTCCCCCTTTGGCAAATTTTGGCTAAAACATATATCAGTCCTTTTTATTCACAAGGTAAACTATCAGCAGTTAAACAACTTAACAATAGTTTAATCAACAACAGAAGCAAAACAATTACTAGCTATGGCTACTAGTAATACACACATGCACAAGGGTACTTCTCCTCCCCCTAAATCTGTGCAACAAACAGAATTACTAGTTATGGATGCAACTAGTAAGACACACAAATGCACAAGGGTACTTCTTCTCCCCCTAAATCTATGCACACGACAACAGTCTCCATGAACATAACAACTATTGTAACTCCAGCACCTGTACCAGCCAGAATGTCATTCTGACATCTGCTTCAATCAACAACACCTGTGCACCATATCAGACATCCTCTTTGACATCTGTAAACATAACAACATTATGTTTTAACACCTGTGCACTCCTTTTAATAATAGCTGTCCTCCAACTATATACATCTCACAGCTTCCACATCAGCACTTCTCCCCCTTTTTAGTCAAAATTGACCAAAAGTGACCAATTAGACAAAATAAATGTCTATTAGCCTAACAGAGAATGTTAGATCAGATGTTATAACATTAAGCATGTTAAAACAAAATATTCAGGAAGTACACACCATCATTATACACAGCTGATAGCTGAGATAATGAACAAATCCAAGGAACTCTTTAAGAGCCCTAAATATTACAAAACAAGCATCAATGAGGACTGCCACACATTACATATTTTTTCAACACAAAACAAAAAATTCAGCATCCATACAACAACAGCAGAACAACATCACAACACCTTGTACACCATCTTCATCCCATCATACCATGCTTTACCACAGGAAGGAACCATTAATCAGAAGAAGATGTATCACCTTCACCTTCACTTTCACCTTCAGAGCTTTCAAAACTTTCAGATCTGCCACTGGTTTGGGCTTTTGCATCTGAATTTTTAGTAGCCTTCTCCATTTCTTTCTTTTCCATGCTGCAGATAAGGGCTTCCAAAGCTTCTTTTCTTGCCTTGGCTATTCTTATTCCATTATCCAGTTCCTTGCAGGTATCTTTCAGTTGATCAATTAAGCTTCCTTGAGATGCAGGCTCTCTTCTGGCAGATGTCATGACAACATCATTTACATGACTTCCCTCAAACAGCTTATAATGAATGGAAAGAGGGGATTTTCTCCTGCTCGGAATGTCACTTGTACTCAGGATGCCTGGTTGTTGGCTCAGGATAATGCCACAAATAAGGGAAGGGAAGGCAATAGGTAACTTCACAGCATTTGTAGAAGCATGTCTGATGGTTTGGTCAAATATAAATTTGCCAAAATCATAGTTTATCTTGGTTCCAATTGCATGAATGATTCTTCCAAGAACAATGGATATGGTAGAGACATGATTAGTATGTACCCAATTTGCTGAACCAATCTTGTGCAGAATGGCATATTTAACAGTGAGCTTACTAGCTGATAGGTGTTTCCTACTAGGCCATTCCTTAACTTGGCCAGCTGTAATAATTCTACATACCTCATTGTCTGTGGTCTCTAGATCTACTCCTCCATCAGTTCCTCTCCCTAGGAACTTGTTGATGATGGTAGGTGAAAGTTTCACACACTTACCCCTTACAAAAACTTTGCAGACCTCCCTGTTGCTTCTTTCACAAATCTCCTCAGGGATGTTGACAATGAATTCTTTGACCAACCCCTCATAGCACTGAGGCAAAGCAGTCACAGTTTTCATAAGACCAGCTGCCTTAATTAACTCCATGACTTCCTTTACTTCACTTGCCTCTTTTCCCAATTCTCTTTCAACTGCTACCCTTCTTTGAGTGACAAACTTCCATTTGGCAGCACCATCTTCTACCTGAAAAGAGATATTATCTAGATGAACAGCAACCACTTTTTTAGAGATCTCTTTACAGACTTCCTTTTAACAGGGGAGATGTCTGGGACATCATATTCGACATCCTCATCAGATTCAGAGCTCTCACTTTCTTTCATCTTCCTGACCTCTACTTTACTCCAAGACTTGGAGGGACCTATACGAGCAACCTTTTTATCTCTCCCAACTGTCCTTTTCTCATCCATACTCTTCCTTTTTCTCAGTTTATTAGATACACTTATTTTCACAAGATTGACCAAAGTGTCATCTTCTTCCTTAGACCTTTCTTCCTCAATATCCTGAGCAGTATCAGGGGAAATGCTAGGTAAGTTTTTTCCAAGAGAACATAGTCCCTCAGCAGCTACTTCCTTTTCTGTCTTAGATGAGTCATCATCTTTCTCAGCTTGGGTTTCCACCTCAGGAGAGGGATCCCTTCTGGACAGAGGGGTAAACATATCCTTGACTCCATGTTCTTCATTCAGTATCCTAGTAACTAGGTTTCTTATGGTGCGATCAGTAAAATGCATGTCCTCTTTATCAGAAGATTTTTCAGGAGTGTTACCTTGCTTAGCTCCAGCCATGGAAGAGGAACCTGGGACACCACCTGGTATCATACGCAGAGGAGTCACGTCCATCAAGTTTTCATCTAGAAACTCCATGGAGGGAGTTCTTGTATGAAGGGGTTTTGAGCTAGATGATGATGGATGTTGAGACATTTTGTTGAACTTTTGAGGAAAATTTCTTTGCCCTAGCAGAGGTTCTCTGAGTAGTTTGATGAAGATGGAAAGAATTGTGTTCAGGCAGAGCGTGCAAATGAAATAGATACTATTTCCAATACTAGGTGATGATTCATTATTAATATGGTTTTTTTTTCATTGGGCAGACAATATTTTTGTTACCTTTTCCACTCCACATTAATTGCCACATTTTCTCAAGAAACCAAGCACCTAATTTCCTCCTTTCATATTTCAGTTGGACATCATACAAATCCCTTGCAGCCTTGTTAGTTAGTTGCATTTCATGCTGTAGACATATGAGTTTGTTTTCCACATATTTTCTAAATGAGTGATGACAACAAATAATGTACTTGGTCCAGCTGTGCTGAATATGATCTTTGGACATAGGTGTACCATACAGGTTGTCATAATACAATGTCATGACATCGAGTGTGACATTGTATATAATTATCAATAGTTTCATCCAACCTGGTTGAGAATTGTTGCTTTCATCTGATATACTTTCTATCTCAATCTTCCTTGCACACTCAATTCCAGTAAAGCTCTCACTAACTTCAGACTGCATACCAACAGTCATATGTTCCCTTTTTTCAGATGTATGGGCCATCATGACCTTCTCTTCCTTGAGGTTAGATCTTAGCTTCTGGAGTAACATCCTTGTCTGACATTTTTCATTTCCCTTGAAGGTTCTTCTAGCAACTGTACTCATCTTAGAGGGGTCATCCATTTGAGAGCTCCACATGTAGCAGTTGTTTTTGGTCCTGATTCCTTTCATAATTACTTCACTGTCTTTGTTAACAATCAGACATTCAGTTTTAGTGAAGATGATATTTAGACCTTGATCCCCTAGCTGACTGATGCTTATTAGATTTGAAGTCAAGCCCTTGACCAGTAGAATATTGTCAAGTTTAGGAGCTCCAGGACACTCAAGCTTGCCTATCCCCTTTATTTTCCTTTTTGCTCCATCACCAAAGGTTACATAGCTTATGTCATGAGGGTGAAGATTAGTTATCAAGTCTGAGTTTCCAGTCATGTGTCTAGAACACCCACTATCAAAGTACCACTCTTCTTTGTGAGGTATTAGACTTGTAACATTAGTCTTAGGAACCCATTGCTTCTTGTTGATAGGTCTGTGCTGTTTGGGTATGGGTTGATAGTGAGTCTGTTGATGAACAGGGGTAGGGTAACCATACAGCTTATAGCAGAAGGGCCTTGAGTGTCCAAATTTCCCACAGTAATGACATCTCCATCTTTGGTGTTTGCCTTTCTACTGTTTTCTCTTCTGATGATGTGACATATGATGTGACATCTTAGGACTGCTCTTACTATTGCTGCATTAAGGTTTAGCTTGAGGTTTGCAGCCAGTGTAACTGCTTTCAGCCTTAGATTTATGGTACCCTATTCCAGATTTGGCTCCTGTGATTAGTCCAGTTTGGAGAATCTTGTCTAAGGAGTCATATCCATTGTTTAGCATCCTTACATACTTGGTTGTCTCCTCTAGTTTTGAGTTTAAGAGCATAACTTCAGTTTTTAGCTTGGAGATGGTTTCCATATGTTCTGCCTTTTCATTATCCAGTTATGCTATCTTCTGGCTCTCAACTTGTTGACTTTCATCTAGCTTGACCTTCAGAGCCACAACTTTTGTTTTCAATTTGGAGATGGTTTCCAAGTATTCTACCTTCTCATTCTCAAGTTGAGTTATTTCTTTCTTCTGATTTAAAACCTGCTTTCTCAGCTCTACACTTTTATGACACAACTTCCTGTAGGTAGAGGCCAATTCCTCAAAGGTTACTTCACCATCACTTGAGTCTTCATCAGATCCCCATCTTCCTGTCAAAGCAGTCACAAGATTTGCAGCCTCCTCTGTATCACTCTCATCTGACCAGGTGGTAGCAAGACTCATCTTCTGCTTCTTGAGGTAGGTTCCACATTCTGTTCTAATGTGTCCATACCCATCACATTCATAGCACTTTACTTCTTTCCCTTCTTTGGGCTTCTCCTCTGACCTTACTCTTCTTCCATTGCTGATGTCAGATGAGATGTTCTTGACATTTGCCTTGGATCTTACATCCATTTTCTTTAACAATCTGTTGAACTGTCTCCCCAACATTGCAACTTCATTGGCCCACTCTTCATCCACATCTTGACTGTTTTCCTCTTCTGTGTTAGATATGAAGGCAATGCTTTTGGTTTTCTTTTCAGTTCTATCATTCAATCCCATCTCAAAGGTCTGGAGGGAACCAATTAGCTCATCTACCCTCATGTTGGAAATATCTTGAGACTCTTCTATGGTAGTCACCTTCATTGCAAATCTCTTAGGAAGTGACCTGAGTATTTTCCTTACCAGTTTTTCATCTGTCATCTTCTCTCCTAGGGCTCCTGTAGCATTAGCAATTTCAAGGATACTCATGTGAAATTCATGAATGTTTTCATATTCTTTCATCCTTAAGTTTTCAAACTTGGAGGTGAGCAGCTGAAGTCTAGACATCTTTACCCTAGAGGTGCCTTCATGAGTGGTCTTGAGAATGTCCCAAGCATCTTTGGCCACTTCACAGTTGTTTACCAGCCTGAAAATATTCTTGTCTACCCCATTGAATATTGCATTCAAGGCTTTAGAGTTTCCAAGTGCAAGATCATCCTCCTCCTTGGACCATTGTTCTTCAGGCTTCTTAGTGGTGGCTTCTCCTTCTTTAGTAATGACAGGATTCACCCAACCTGTTAACACAGCTTTCCAAGCCTTGTTATCAAGGGATTTCAGAAACGCTACCATTCGAGGTTTCCAATAGTCATAGTTAGAACCATCCAAAATTGGTGGCCTATGAACAGATCCTCCATCTCTCTCCATTGTACCAGAAAATATTGCCCCTAGATCTCACCCAGAACCAGAGCAGGATGCCTGCTCTGATACCAATTGAAATTCTGGTATCAGATATAAGATGTCGAAGGTAATGTTACGACACTAATATCTGTTAACACATAATGGATAAAAAATACAGAATGGTAAAGCATATAACACAAGCAATTGTTAACCCAGTTCGGTGCAACTCACCTACGTCTGGGGGCTACCAAGCCAGGAAGGAAATTCACTAAAATAGAATTAGTTCAAAGACTCTCTGTACACTTCAACAAGTTACAGTCTTTCTCACCTAATCTCTACCCGTGCAATTTCTACCTAAGCACTCTTAGATATGAGAACCCACTCACTTCCCTACAATCACACACTAGTGATTTTAAACAACAATCCCTTGTGAAAAGAAAATACTTTTCAATTACACACTCTTGATTTTACTTCACAGTTTCAATCAAGAAGACACACTCTTGATCTTGCTCCACAGCTTTGATCAAGAAGACACACACTCTTGCTTAACAGCTTTAGAGTGACAAATTATAACCACAAATCAGTCCAATTCAATCATCAATGGATGACTTGAATGACCTACAAGTCTTACGACTAAACAGACACAAACCCTAGCTCTCTCTCTATATTTCGCTCAGTATTGGTTGTGTTTTCAAACAGGTTTTCTAAGTCCCTTTTTATAGAAGCATCCAGCTGGGCTTGGACATCTTGAAAACCCTAAATCTATTTTCCAATCAAATCTTTTTATAACAGCTGTTTAGATCTCCTTGGAAAATAAGTAAATCTGGTTGTAATCCATGATTGAATGCGCCAGCTAATCATATCTTCAATCATCCAAAGATTGCCATTAATTATGCAATCACAAAACACTAGACATTCATACTGAATGTTCTGTGTACAGGATGTCATGACATCGGGTCTGACATCCTGGAAAAATCCTGCATAATCCAATAATTCCTTTTATAACTTCCAGCAGGTACAGCCATATCAGATGCCATGACCTTGTGTATGTCATTTGAAACAATCTTGCATGAACATGTCTTTTATTTAAGCTCCAGGAGGTACATCCAATATCAGAAGCCATGGCATTGTATGTGGCATTCTGAAACAATCCTGCATGAACATGTTCTTGAACTCCAACAGGTACATAGGATATCTCATGTTAAGACATCACACATAACATCTTGTGAACACTCTTTGTTTTACCAAAATTGCTGCCAACACTTAGAATCAACAATATACAACTCTATATCGTTGTAACCAGATTGTTCGTGACTGACAAACATATGTTGAATATCGTCATCATCTCGAATCGTCTTCTGATAAAACTTCACCTAGTTTTCTGCAAACCAAACCGAATTTTTATAGATGATTTGGCCCACAGTACTACACTGCAATTTCTTTTCTATTCTTTGTTTCAGGTGTGAAAAAATTGATCTTCGGTTTATTGTAAACCGAGTTACCTCTGTGTTTCGAAAACAAAAACCAAATAATTGATGATCAAATATTTCACCTTCGATATGGGCACTGATCATGTAATGTTGTGAGGAAGACATTTAAAAAAAATATAACTTTCTTTTCTTTACTGAAATTGAATGCATTGCTAAGTTGTTCATCTTCACAAACTAAATAGCATAAACGTTGAACGCATTGATCACTTGGTTCGTCTGCACATACTTGACCATGCATGCAGTAAAAAGAATCCACATGCAACCAAGGAATCTCCATGGCAAGGAATATCTGTGCCCTAATATTCCAAATAGGCGCCCATTCCCGAGGCGCATAAAGTAACATGGGCACCAAAAGGAATGACGCCCCTTCCATTAATTTACTCCTAGGCGCCAAGAGGAAGGGCACCTCTTCCTTGCATGTGATTATTCACATGCATGTGCCTAAGACTAAGGCTAGTCTACTTTTGTCATTGCATTCAACCAATCACATGCTTCATAGGTTGCAAACCTACTAACTCACTCATCTATAAATAGTCTTCAAATCACAATATCAAATCATCTCCAACACTACTCATCTAAACTCTTTCTTTACCACACTATTTCTCTGCCACACTCAAGCTCTGCAACATCAAATTATGTCTCTGTTAACTATGGGTGATGAACACAGAGGAACACTCGAGAATATCTCGACATTTGTATGTTATCACTTGATGACACTGAAATTCACCGTATTTTCGACTCCGATTTCGCATGCATTTTAGTAGTTTTACTGTTATTTTGTTGTGTTATTACTATGTTTCTCTTTGTTTTCAGGTTTTTACTTTAATCGGAGCCCCGATCGAGAAAAGGAGTGAAGAAGAGCTAAAAACCCTAAAATTCAGCATTTTGTACTTGTGGCTCCCACTGTGGCTGGCGCCATAGACCCTGCCATGACGTGTCCTAGCTCAACTTCCCTCAACTGCCACGTTCCCCACTACTTCCACTAAGGCGCCACAGATTGGCCTTGTGGCGGGCGCCATGGACTTGTGGTGGGCGCCACAAGAGGAAAAGTTTTCCCTCCCAAATTCAAACTGAAGGGCGTCCTTGTCATTTCCATCATTTTGCTTGCCTATAAATAGAGACTCGAACTCAATTGTTTAATCATCCAAACTTAGAGCAGAGGCAAACTTAGAGCAAACTTAGTTTCACTTAGGCATATATTCAGTATTTTAAAGTGGTAATCGCTTCGCATTTGGGTGTTACCACAATTGTGTAATCAAGTCTGTGATCGAGTCTGTAATCGAGTTTGGAGCACTTTGGATGGAAGTTAATCCTGCCGCCATTTTCATTTCCGCTTCGCATTTTATTCAACCCTCCGATTGGAGCAGGTTTTTATTGCTTTACCTTTATCTTATTTATTTCCCGCATTGTCTTTACTTTATTTATTTCTCGCACTCGCTTTACTTTATTTATTTCTCCCACTCACTTTACTTTATTTATTTCCCGCTCTGTCTTTACTTTATTTATTTCTCGCACTCGCTTTACTTTATTTATTTCTCGCACTCGCACCACTTTTATTTATTTTCCGCACTCGCACTACTTTTATTTAATTTCCGCACTCACACTACTTTTATTTACTTTCCGCACTCGCACTACTTTTATTTACTTTCCGCACTCGCACTACTTTTATTTAAATTAAATGCACCTTTACTTTACCATGTCTAACTAAACCTATAAGGTTAGAATGTAAGGATCATAATTGAACCGATAATCCGTACAATTGTTAGTAGAAACACTTAAGGGCTATTTTGACTTTCAACTTAAGTTTTCTCGCACTTAATTTCCGTTGGGTAAGATCGAAAGCCGTCCAACGTCTATTTAAACTTAATTGTTTTTTAACTATTTCATAAACAACGAAAGCGCTTTGTTTAGTTCATTAGGAGTTTTTAACTTAAGAAGAAAAGAGATTTTAAAACTATTTTCGGACGCGTTTATAAGTTTAGAGTCTGGTTCGTGAGAACCTCTTTTGGTTAAGAAATCCAGGTTAAAATACTTTTCTACTTAGTCAAGATACTATATTTCTTAAAAATAGGTTTACTACTCTAACGCAATGCGCGCCTTTTTATAAGTGACAATAAGAGGGTTTGATTAGGGAGTACAACTCAGTTCTGAATACGCGAAAGCGACAATTCCTGTTAAATTGGTTCTTAAGAAAATATAGAGTAGCAACACCATACCACCCACAGACTAGTGGCCAAGTATAAGTATCTAATAGGGAGATAAAATAAATCCTAGAAAAAATTGTTTCTATCTCTAGGAGAGACTGGTCTCAGAAGCTTCAAGAAGCATTATGGGCCTACCGAACCTCTTTCAAAACCCCTATAGGAACAACTCCCTACCAACTAGTTTATGGTAAATCCTGTCACTTACCTTTCGAGTTAGAGCATAAGGCCTATTGGGCCATTAAAACTTTGAATTTAGACTACTTGACCGCCGGAGAAAAACATATCCTTGACATTCATAAACTAGAAGAACTTAGACAATCTGCCTACGAGAATGCAAAAATATACAAAGAGAGAACAAAAGCCTGGCACGACAAAAGAATAGTAAAGAAAAACTTCAATATAGGAGACCCTGTTCTCCTTTTCAACTCTAGGTTACGACTCTTCCCTGGGAAGCTACGCTCAAGATGGACTGGCCCTTTTGAAGTATCCAAGATTCTGAGATCCGGAGTCGTAGAAATCAAGAACGGAACCTGTAGTCCATTCACTGTAAATGGACAAAGACTGAAGCTCTACGAAGGAGGAGACATTCCAGCATACTACTCAAGCCACACCCGGATTGATCCACCGATTCCTACTACTACAGGTGTATAAATTCTGATCGCCAAGCTAATGACGTTAAACAAGCGCTGCGTGGGAGGCAACCCATGGTTTTTCATTTTTCGCATTTATTTAATTTTATTTTATTTTTATTTTTATTTTCACCGAGACTAAATATTTGAATGGTTTGTATTTTCAGGACCCATTTCCTAACTTTTACAGGATGCAGGATTTCGACGATATGCACGTAGCCTATAAGGATGATGCTCAGAGAGAGCGCTACATCGCTCTTTATCAGCGCCCTATGGCGCCCACACGTTATCCAGATCAACACTATATGGAGGCACTGGGCATTGAGCCGAGTATCCGATTTCTAAGCCACCAGCTTCATTGGGGCGAGTTCACTGACGACCTGAGTAACACCTATAGGAACTTGACATTGGAGTTCCTAAGTTCATTTGATTATGACCCGTACTCTGGACCGGATGGGTATGCTGCTTTCAGGCTTTTTGGAGTCAAGTACTCTTTCAGCCAGAAAGAGTTCGGTGACCTATTGGGTTTCCAGACCACTCCTGACGTTATCCCCGAGACACCTATGGGATACTTTCTGGGTAAGGAGGTGGAAAAGTTCTGAAGTGATATATCAGGTGGAGGGAGCCAGGATCCATCTACACAGCTGTCCCAGGCTATACATAACCCTACTTTTAGATACTTCCAGATGATACTGGCACATTCCTTCCTAGGAAAATCGGATGTTGAGACATTACTGAGTGAAGAGGAGATCTTCCTACTATTTTGTGCATCCCAATCTCGCCCAGTAGCATGTGGGAACTTTCTGTTATGTGGTCTCAGCGGTGTTTCTAGATCGACCGAAGGAGTCATCCATGTAGGAGGGATCATTACACAGATTGCCATCGCTTTCGGAGGATTGATTACGTCTATTGCTTGGGCGCTTAACCTGAACAATGAGATAGCTACCCTAGACCCCTTACCTCCTCGCACAATTAACCTAAAATTTATGAGAGGCATGAAATTGTGCCGATTGAGGAGAGAAGGAGGCTATGTGCTTATGGTTCATGGTGTAGCTATCCCATCTATTGTTTTACCATGCATTAGACGTACCGATGTACGTGATGAAAGGAATTGGACCTACGCTTTAGATGCTCCACCTGTTTTGGGTCCTCTTCCTCCTAATGTTCCTGATGAGGAGGGACATGACACTGATGAAGAATATGACCGGAGAGAGAGATCTCCCGTACCTGATGTGTCCCCCCATCATCCTTCACCATCACACACCGCACCATCTTCTTCTTCTACAGGTACCGCTCTTGGCTTTTATGTTATAGAGGAGATGTGGCGTGACCACATGGCTAGAGAACAAAGGCGTGACGACCTACTCTCTACCATCCAACAACAACTGGAGAATAACATGAGCTTCATGCAAGAATCACAGCGGAGGACGGATAGATCCTATGACACTGTTTTACAGTCCCTACAAATGATCACAAACATGCAAGCCCGTTAGCAACAATACCACCGTCAACATACTGCACTCATCGAAGCCACTCAAGATTCCATTATGGGTAACCTTCAAGAAGTGAGGACTGCTCAGGATGCCTTACAGGCGAGGATGGATCAGAGAGACCGTCGTCGTACCCGATCCCTTCGTCCACCTCAGGATGGCGAAGGCACCAGTGGTCAGCAGTAGGTTGTCAGGTAACTCTTCCCTTATCTTATTTCGAAACATTGGGGACAATGTTAGATTTAAGTGTGGGAGGAGACTTTATCGCTTTTCTTTGTTGTTTTTAGATATTTTGTTTATTTTTATTGCCTTTTAGTTGTTTATTTTGCTTTTAGTTTAAGTGTCTTAGATAATGCATGAGTCTGACGAGTCACCAAATATAGTGTATCTTTAGTACAGTCTAACCTCCCCATACCTTTAGCCCTAACAAAAATTTTTTTGCAAAAGAAAATAGTGTTATTCTGAAAGTTTTTGGAATTTTAAGACGGGTTTGAGTAAGGATGTGGTGACTTGGGAGAACTTTGTGAAACATCAGTATTATTTTAGCACCATAGACTTCGTAAATATAGGAATCATTCCCGAAACCCCATATACCATGGCCTCAATCATCATTTCAGTATAAGTCCTCAGTAGTTTATCCCAGCAGTCAGCTCCGGCCTACGCATCCTCTACGCAGAGGACCGGTGAAAATAAGTGAATGATCCAGTAAAATAAATAAAAGAAAGCAAAAAGGCAAAATCCTGTATAAGTGACCCTCACAAAGTCATTTAAACTAAAAAGTTGTAAAAACTTACTACAAAAATAAAAAGAAAAAGGAACAGAAAAAGAAAAAAAGACTTATCCGCTGTTAGTTGGTTCAGAAGTATCTGACACTAAACTCGGTAGGGCGAATTACGATCCGATCCCCCACAACTGCAGTTGGGTCAAATAAAAGGGTTTACACATATTTATGTGCTAGGAACCCCATGTTTGGATCATAATCACTAACAGGTCACTCTGCTATGAAGCATGTACAGATAACGGGCTTAATGTGATTGCGCCTGAATGAAAAGGACACAAAAAGAGATGAAGAGGCAGGCCTAGGTATTGTGGGATAATATGGGTTGGTTAATATAGGAATGAAGTTTATGTCCGTGTTTGCGGATAAGTGTCATCATGATACCCTTAGTTCACTCAGTTAGTACCTATCACTGCATCCCGACTTGAACTTATAACCTTTCTAACCTAAAGCACTAGTTTATGCCAGTTTTTCTTCTATGAGCTTTTTAATGTTTCGCTTGAGGACAAGCAAAGGTTTAAGTGTGGGAGAGTTTGATGACACTGAAATTCACCGTATTTTCGACTCCGATTTCGCATGAATTTTAGTAGTTTTATTGTTATTTTGTTGTGTTATTACTATGTTTCTCTTTGTTTTCAGGTTTTTACTTTAATCGGAGCCCCGATCGAGAAAAGGAGTGAAAAAGAGCTAAAAACCCTAAAATTCAGCATTTTGTACTTGTGGCTCCCACTGTGGCTGGCGCCATAGACCCTGCCATGACGTGTCCTAGCTCAACTTCCCTCAACTGCCACGTTCCCCACTACTTCCACTAAGGCACCACAGATTGGCCTTGTGGCGGGCGCCATGGACTTGTGGTGGGCGCCACAAGAGGAAAAGTTTTCCCTCCCAAATTCAAACTGAAGGGCGTCCTTGTCATTTCCATCATTTTGCTTGCCTATAAATAGAGACTCGAATTCAATTGTTTAATCATCCAAACTTAGAGCAGAGGCAAACTTAGAGCAAACTTAGTTGCCCTTAGGCATATATTCAGTATTTTAAAGTGGTAATCACTTCGCATTGGGGTGTTACCACAATTGTGTAATCAAGTCTGTGATCGAGTCTGTAATCGAGTTTGGAGCACTTTGGAAGGAAGTTAATCCTGCCGCCATTTTCATTTCCGCTTCGCATTTTATTCAACCCTCCGATTGGAGCAGGTTTTTATTGTTTTACCTTTATCTTATTTATTTCCCGCACTGTCTTTACTTTATTTATTTCTCGCACTCGCTTTACTTTATTTATTTCTTTCACTCGCTTTACTTTATTTATTTCCCGCTCTGTCTTTACTTTATTTATTTCTCGCACTCGCTTTACTTTATTTATTTCTCGCACTCGCACCACTTTTATTTATTTTCCGCACTCGCACTACTTTTATTTAATTTCTGCACTCGCACTACTTTTATTTACTTTCCGCACTCGCACTACTTTTATTTACTTTCCGAACTCGCACTACTTTTATTTAAATTAAATGCACCTTTACTTTACCATGTCTAACTAAACCTATAAGGTTAGAATGTAAGGATCATAATTGAACCGATACTCTGTACAATTGTTCGTAGAAACACTTAAGGGCTATTTTGACTTTCAACTTAAGTTTTCCCGCACTTAATTTCCGTTGGGTAAGATCGAAAGCCGTCCAACGTCTATTTAAACTTAATTGTTTTTAACTATTTCAAAAACAGTGAAAGCGCTTTGTTTAGTTCATTAGGAGTTTTTAACTTAAGAAGAAAAGAGATTTTAAAACTATTTTCGGACACGTTTATAAGTTTAGAGTCTGGTTCGTGAGAACCTCTTTTGGTTAAGAAATCCAGGTTAAAATACTTTTCAACTTAGTCAAGATACTATATTTCTTAAAAATAGGTTTACTACTCTAACGCAATGCGCACCTTTTTATAAGTGACAATAAGAGGGTTTGATTAGGGAGTACAACTCGGTTCTGAATCCGCGAAAGCAACAGTTCCTGTTAAATTGGTTCTTTTCATGCCCATAAGTAGTTCTATTAGCAAGTACTTGGATTATTAATTGATTATGTGAATTACATTCGAGTCTGTCTTTATTAATTGAACTTTATTCAACACTTTACTTTTCATTGCACATTCTAAAAACACCTATTTTGATTGCCTTTGATAAACACCATAACAATAGATAACGATAGATTGACACTTGGTCTTTGTGGATTCGACAATCTTTTATATTACTCTGACGCGTTCGTACACTTGCGAAAAGCACGCATCATCACTCTCTTTTTACTTGTTCCATTTTTAAGTCGTATACCTTTGTTATCTATATTTGTATTATGTATTTCTTCTTATTATTGCATTTCTTACTTATGTGTTATTAGGATCCAAAGCGTTTTTGATGTCGTGTACATGAATATCTACCCCACGATCCTTTGATAGAACCATATATTAGAGGATACAGATTTGGAAACTCCTTAACATTGTCTCGTACTCAGTGGACTACAAGTTCATTTTTGCTTTGTTGGAGAGGTGGAGACCCAAGACCCACACATTTCACCTTACTATCGGTAAGTGTACCGTCACACTTGAGGACGTATACATGTTGTTGGGTCTCCGTATAGATGTAAAGGCCGTGAATGGTAGAGTTAACCAAGATAACTCTATTTGCAATGAATTATTGGGTGCCTCTTTGTGCGACGACCAAACTGAGGGAGAGTCACCTGATCAAGCAAGGGGGCAAGGTATAAATTTAAAATACCTTAAACAATATTATGCGAGTATAGTATTGTCCGAAGAATCAACCGAGTATGAGAAAATAATTAAAGTTCGGTGTTATATTATGCTTTTATTTGGTAATTTTTTATTTCCAGAAAGTACAGTTAATTCAGTAAATATTATGTATTTACCTTTGTTACGCAACATTAATAAGGTAAGCACATATAGTTCGGGTTCAACTGTGCTAGCCCATCTATATAGTGCAATGTGTAAAACTGCAAAAAATAATACCTTAACGTTTTTTCATGTGCGTATTTGCTACAAGCATGGGGTTGATCAAGAATTCTGTCACTCGCCCCGATAAACGAGAACCCATTCATGTTCCCATTTACAACTAAGTAAGTCTAACATTTTACCATTTAGTTAATTATATTTTATATTACAATTAACTGTAAATAATATTTTTTAATTTTTTTTTGTCTAAGGTGGTCAGTAAGGGGGATGAACTACAATAGGTGTCTGAAACACGCTATTGTAGTCTATCGCAATCTATTGGACCACATTGGACATGACGATGTAATACTCCTACACAACTATATTTTAATTTAAAAATACTTATCAAATTATTTTTCATCTAATCGTTTCATATTGTTTTACAGTTTATCTGGAGGCCATATCTGGGTCTTGATCATGATGTGAACCATGACGATCATGAAGTTTGGACAGCGAAGACATCGATTATCCGATTCACTATGGTGGAAATGCACCAGAGAGACCGGGTCAAACTGTAGTTCGGCATGCAACAACAGATTCCAGAACCTCCCACATGTTTGGGGAATTGGCATCAAAAAAGGGTTGATGCACAATGGGATTATTCTGACTAGAGATACTTTGCAAAAGAAATGTGTCGTCAATGGAGGAATCGACGATAACACATCTTAAACGAACCAGTCATCCATGGTGCAAGACCAACTCAACAATATATGGCATGGTTTAGGTCGGTAATAACTCAACAATTTGTATCTGAGCCGCGGTATTTGATGGATCCACACCAACTAGCTTCGTCATCGTACGCCCCACAACAATTCCCCACCTAACACCAATGTCAAACCACCCAAAACCAACAATCAACCTCACAACATCAACCTACCACATACGCACAATAACCAAACACCTAACCTCGCAACCCGTTCATGTCATCCACCCAACAACCAACCATCCAACATCACAATCCATTCATACCACCCACCCAACCACAAAACCAAGAATCAAACATCCCATCACCAAAACACACAACCATTATTTAACTATAGTACGCCCCAGGAACCATTGCTTCATTTACAAAACGATTCAATGTCCCAATTTGGGCAACTATATCGTCCCCAGTCCATCCAACCCCAACGACTTAACTACGATGACATGGGCACCGAACTCCATTACGGAAGTGCCGTTGGCCAGAGCCCCTCCGGATATTGGGAACAAATGATGACACATCTGTCAAATACCACTGGAACTTCCGCCATACCTTCCCATCAGTCATCATTCGATCAGGTCAGCACACAAAGACCTTAAACACCTCAAGAAAATCGTGGGAGACCTCAGAGACAAACTAACGCACCTGGATGTGGAACAGCGAGACGTTTCGATCGGGCCGATCATTAAATTTTTGTCAATCCAAGGTAGCCAATTATTACCACATGAATAATTTTTTTTTACATTATTCTTTTTTATTTTATAAATAAACAAAATTAAAAAATTAAAAAATTAAAAAATAAAATAATACAAGGGTGTATGCGCCAGATGAATTGGCGCATACACCACATGCACCATTCAGACGCCATGGGCATTAACGCCTCCTCATGAGGGTCAATGCATGCGCTAAGAGCATTGGCGCCTCCTCACGAGGATCCCAATGCATGCGTCAATGTCTTGGACGCCTCTTCTTGATGTTTAAGGGATGCGCCAGTTCATCTGACGAATCCTTTTTTAAAAGTGGTTATTTTGGTATTTGTTTTGAAATATTTGTTATTTTCAATTTTTTTATAAAAAATGGTTATTTTAAAAAAAGAATTTTTTTTTTAAATGAATGTCATATATTATAGAAAAAAGAAGTTTTTTTTAATGAAGGTCATATATAATAGAAAAAGAAAAGGTGATACACAAAAGAAGAAGGGATTAGGTCAAGACCCACTAAAAAGGAGATAAATTTATGAAAATTCAATCCAAGCCTATCCTTAAACAAAATACTTCTAATAGCTATGGGTATTGAGTAAAAAAATAGTTAAAGAGAGGGAATTGCGGCTTTAAGTTAGCAAAAAAAAATTCACACAAGAGTTTTCTTCCCCGTAAATGTGAGTAATGATAAAAGGCATACTAGAAATGAGCTTCTTACAATGCAACCATCTATTTTTAAGAATCCAGGGTACTAGTGTATCCTTTGTGAAATCTTGGACCATGATAATGGAGTCATTATCTATCCAAAACTTAACCTATGCTTTTTCCATAACAATATTTATGGCTCTAAGAACTGCAGAGAACTCCGGATGTAAGGAGTTAGGACCATAAGTTTGCTCAACAAAACCTAAAATGAAGTTACCTTTATAGTCTCTAAAAATACCACCATTCCCACTATCTTGGGTGTCAAAAGATCCATCGTAATTGCATTTAAGCCAATTGGCATTGGGAGGCTTTCAAATGACTTTTTTCACCATATGTGCGTTAGGAAGGTGAATATCAACCTTGGAGGATTTGAGTAAATTAAAGTATGTCGTGGATGAGGAAAACTTGAGCAAGGAATTATTGCAAGGCATACAAATTTGAGCTACTATGTTTGAGATCATTGTGTGAATAGGCAAAATCTTATTGTGAAACTTTGCCAAATTACGCGCCTGTCAAATGGAGGAGAAGGTGAAAATAATTGTTGCCTTGATTATGATAGACCATTGAGGGGATCTACTATTGTTGCATAAGGACCAACAATCGTCTTTAGAGGTAATGTTGGTGGAGGAATTGAGAATTCTACCAAGCCACTTCCATATTCTAACAACATAGGGACAGTGGAAGAAGACATGCTCAAATGTTTCCATGTTGGTCCTGTGATAGCTGCAAATAGAAACCAAGATGCAACCCTTTTGTTGCAGTTTATCATCTGTAGAAATTTTATCATGCCTGAGACGCCAAACTAGGAACGACTTTGAAGGAGGTATTGACTTGTTAATATGGGATTCTTTTAATGAAAGCAAGCCATTGTTGGAAGCACGCCAGACTAGATTGTCAGAGACCTCAATAGAAGGATCAATTTGAGCAATGTCCTGTAATAGAAAAGGAAATAAACTGTGCTAAACCTCAGGAATAGACCGCTCATCATTATGCATAATATCTCAAACCCTCAAGTCAGAATCTATGCCATTATCAACAAGGGTCGCCATATCAGTTTTCTCTAATAAAGGATTCACACACCAAACATCTTTCCAAAATCTAATTTGATTACCATTTCCAAGAAGCCAAAACCTATTGGACAAAAGAAAATGATACTCATATTTGATACTAAATCATATAGCTGAAAAGATGTGATACTTGATTGTGTTATGATTTCTCAACACTTTAGCTCTCACCAATTTAGCCCAATGCTCGTCATTTGTCATCATATTCCAACCAAGTTTCAAGTTAGAGACATTGTTTAGACTCATGAGAGACCTTATGCCAAGCCCACCATGATCTCTAAGCTGGAAAATCTTCTTCCAAGCCACTATTACCAATTTCCTAGAGCAGTCATTCCCACTCCAGATAAAGTTAATGGAATCCTGCTCAATACTCCTAAGTAAAGAAGTGGGCCAAGAATAAATTATGTTAGAATGATAATCATGCTCTGAATTACAGAGCTAACCAAGGTAACCCTGCCAACATAAGAGAGAGTGGAACCCTTCCAAGCAAATAGTTTAACAATCATTCTGTCTGCCAAGGCTTGAAGGTGGACTTTCCTAAATTTGCCTTTGAAAATTGAGATTCCTAAATAATTGAAATGAAAAGTACATATGTTGAAGTCTGTGAGTTAGAGGAAGCGATTTTCCCTTCTAGGAGACATTGAGCATATGAAGATAGTAGATTTGGCATTGTATATGTTATGACCAAAAGCATCAGAGTAATTGTTGAATAATTGTTACATAGCCGTAATGTTGGAGGTTTTTCCTCTGCATAAGACAAGAACCTTATCTACATACAAAGAATGTGTGGGAATATAATGGTTCTTAGTTTCCTTCACAGGGATGAGCTTGCCCATGTGCACCAAATTGGAGATATGCCCACTCAAGACATCTTCAGCAAGGAAAAATAGGAGGGGGGAGAGAGGGGCCCATGTCTCACTCCTCTTTTGCAGGAGAAATAACCATGGGTGAATCCATTAATAGAAATTGACATTTTGGATGAGGGTAGGATAGTTGAAACCCAAAGACAAAAAGTATTTTTGAATCCATATCTCTTGAGAACCTTAATAAGGAAATCTCAATTAATAGTGTGAAAGGCCTTTGTGATGTCGATCTTGAGGGCTACATTACCACCATGAGTCTTCTTGTCCAGAAGATTAGCTACCTCAGATGCAAGGCATAAACAATCATTTATATTCCTGCCTTGGATGAAACCTTTATGTTCCTTAAACGCTAAGAAATGCATGATTTTGGCAAGTCTATCTGCAATAATTTTAGAAATCAGCTTGAACTTGAAATTGGCTATAGCTATGGGTATGTAATGATCCATGGAGTCAACATCACTTGTCTTGGGGATTAGGACAATGATATTAACATTAAAATTAGGAAGCATCCAACCAGTCTTGAAGAATTTCCATGTGGCATTGCAAACATCATCTTGAATAACATTCCAATAGGTTTGATAAGAGACACCACCAAATTCATCTGGCCCAGGGGCACTCTCTTTCCTAAGCCCACAAAAAGTTGCAGTGATTTCTTCCTTGGAGGGAATACTGGTGAGAATATCATTCATAGAGTCATTAACCAAAGTATTTATAATATATGGAAAATCATTGTCTTGAACCACACCTACAAAACCAAAAATTTTAGAATAATAATTCACTACAAGAGCAGCCAGTTCAGCAGGTTCAGTGATGAAATTGTCCCCATTTTTTAGACTTGTGATTTTACTTCTAGAGCCTTTAATCTTGGCAGAGTCTATGGAAATAGGAAGTTTTTTTGTCACCCTGTGTGTGTCATCTAGTTCTAGCATTTTCCTTCCAGAAAAGTTCTTTCTTTGCTAAGGCTAGATCCAAGTCATGTTGAGCTTTAATTTCCTGCTCCTTTAAATTTTCATTCATACCCATCAAGTTGATTTTATCTTGAATGGTTGAAATATTAGTGGTAGATGTTTGGACCAGTTGATAGATATCTCCAAACACCTCATTGTTCCAAGTTTTGAGATGTTTTTTGAGGTTTTGCAGCTTTTGGGTTAGAATATATGTTGGGCAAACTGCAACAGGAAGGGACCATATATTTGCAATTAAGGTACTACATTGGTCATGCAAAGTCCACATAATAAGGAATCTAAAGAAGTATTTGAATTTGATAGTGTTGAAAGTAGCTTCCATAGATATTGGAAAGTAGTCATACTTGAGCCTGAGGAGAGTGGTGATGATAGAGGAGTTACAAGCCGTTATCCAGGATTGGTTAAAAAAGACCCTGTCCAATTTTATTTCTACATGAGTAGCACCCTGTCTTCCATTGGACCAGGTGTAAAATGGGACCTTAGATGGTATATTAGCTAGGCAATTATGGTTTACCCACTCTTGAAAGTCAATAATGGAAGCCCTAGAAGGAGGAAGCCTACTTCGATTCTCATGAGCTCCAAGAATTGAATTAAAATCCCCAACAAGGTACCAAGGATGGTTATGATTGTTTTGAAGGTCGGTAAGGTTATACCATAAGGTTTTTCTTTTATGATGGAAAATGGAGGTATAAATATCATCTAAAAAAATAGTCATGTTATCCCATGTTAAGGAAAAAGCAATTGTTTGGTAAGTGATGGTTAGGATCTGTGGATTAAGGTGTTTTGAACAGACACACCAGAGGATAGGAAAATTTTGGGATCTAATGTTTGTGACAAAAAAAATTCAGGTTAAGGGAGGCAAGAAAATTAAGAGGAAAATGTTCAAGGTCCATTCAGGGCTCAGCCAGAAAGAAAAAGTCAGGTTTGTGGATAAATAAAATATTTTTAAGGACCAATTTGGAGGGGGTATTGGCCAGACCTCGTGCGTTCCAAAAATTGCACTTCATGAGGTATGTTTTGAGGTACCAGATTGTGATATGGTTATGTAGCTAAATTTGGCTTTTGTCATTTGTCTTAACTTATTTTTTTCTGACTTGGATATAGCTAGTTAGTATTTGAGGTGTTCAGGATCAAAATCTTCATCATCATTATCTAAAATGTATTCTTCTTCTGGATTTTATGACACGTTGGCCCAAGATTTTAAAAAAACAGCATTTCTTTGTTAAAAATCATGTATGGAGTTCCCTGGTTCATTAAATTGAGTGACATCAACAAACTCTGACAGAACTGGACTGCTCAATTTCATTAGGATCCTCATCTTGTTCTTTTTGTCCTATAACACAAATTTGGTTACCTATGTGAGGGTCAAGGTTAGGGGTAGTATTAGGGGTGGGAAAACGGTCTGTCTGCCCCGCCTTAAGCCCGCCATAAAAGGGGGCAGGGCGGACAAGCAAGTCAAGTGAAATTGGGCTTAAAAACCTAACTTGTCCCGCCAAGGTGGCGGGTTGGCGGGCTGCGAGCTTACCCGCCTATTTATTTATTTTTATTTTTTAATATATTAATAGACTTAATTTTACATTTCAATTAAATTTTTTCACTTATTTTTTAGAACAAATTTTTTTAAAGCAACAAATGATTTATTTACTTTGTTCTGTTCGTTGTTTTAGGAATTTGATTATTATTTAAGGAAGATTGTAGGTTTGATTTATTACATGTTTATGGAAATATAATTAAATCCATGGCGAAGAATGGTTTGGTACAAAGGATTAAGTCTACAGTAAAATCTAGGTTAAAAAGTTTTAGAGAGAAGAGAGAGTTTTTATCTCTTCATTATATTTTGATTCAACGAAGGATTAGTTTTCCCTTATTATTGGAAATAGATATTAAGTTATATATTACATAATATATTGAAAGCTTTAATAGAGAATGTTATATATATATATATATATATATATATATATATATATATATATATATATATATATATATATATATATATATATATATATATATATATATATATATATATATATATATATATATATATATATATTAAAACAACTATGCTTTTTTTTAGAAACAATCATTATTAGAATAATTTATATAATAAAGTTTATACATAAGGAAAACATATAATAAGTTGTACCGTTACCTTTTTTAGATGACAAAATCAATTTTTTTTAAAATTATATTCAAACTAAATAATTTAGCTAAATAATGCGTATTTGTTTACTGGTGTTTTTAGTAAAGAAATCACAAGTTTTACTTCACTTAAAAAATTAAACTCGAAAAAATCATTAGGATATTTTGTGCGATATGTTTGATAAATATGTTTGTGCTTAAAGGTTTTATCTTTGAATATATAGAAGCTGGATGTAAAGAAGGAAATACAAAATTTCTTAAAAGAGATAAAGTAAATGAAGAAAAACAAAACAATTGGATAAAAAAGTGTTTGAATTAAAAGTGGGATGCATGTTTATACATTTCTCACAAATTCTTGATCTCTATGATTTGGATATGTGAATTCTAAGGACAATAGAATGAAAATGTGAACCCTTGTTATAAAAAGTGAAACTCACTTACATACTATGTACATCAATAACCGTCAACAACATTTAACTCTAACATTTGACACATATACTATTATGTGGGCTTTTGTCCTCTGCTTAGCTTTCATGCATCTCTGGTTCTTAAACTGCCTTAATGACTACCGTTGTTGAAATTGTCTTAAAATCCTGTAATTTCCTTTGTCGAAGAGTCCTCCTGTTGAATCTTACGGTTTAGTGTTGAAAATGCTTCTAAGTTATCCAATTCTTAGATTCAAGAATATGTTAAGTCATAAAAGATCTGATATGTCGAAATAATGAATATGTCAAAAAAATAGCCGGTCATCTTATACTCAATATTTTCATGACTTTATATCACACCTTCATGTCGAAATGCTAAGCTCAAATTTTCAGGCTAACATATGCCCCCCCAAAGGTTATTTTTCATTCATATCTATAATATGGCATAAAGATATCGTTTTTAGTCGAATTCAAAACACTATTCCAGTTATCCTGCATATGTCACTGTCATTATGACTTCTGTCGTTTACTTGACACTCTCGCACATGCTTTTACTCAATCGTCATGTCTGTAACATGCAAGCACCTACCATCATAGTTTCAATTTTCAAGGCCATTGTGGGCCATACAAATTAAACATATTAGATGAAATGAGAAAATCATTTAATTACTAATGATTTTAACAGAATATAAATTAAAACGTTAGTGGGTTTTAACTTTGGAGGGAGAAAATTGAAAGGTTTCGCTTCAGACTCTATATATAACCTTTCTTTCGCTTCTTTCTTCTTATTTTCCATATTACTCTCTCTTATGAACCTTAAGAGCTTCTTGTTTCCTGCAACTATATTATTCTCAAGTTCTAAAACAATTTCTTCTTCCTCTAGTACAACCAAATAACTCTCAAACCCTTCTGCTGCTGACATTCCAGGCCCTCTTTACTCTGGTAATCACACTTACATCCCTGAACCACCAATGCAGAAAGAAAAAACCACCATATAGGCTTCCTAGGTACTAATTTCCTTTTTTATATCAGGTAATTTTCATGCAATTTAGGGTCCTTTACCCAAATATTTTGTAAATCCTGCTAAGTTAAGCAGGTTATTCCTTGTTTGTCCTATTGTAAACCTCGTGTCTTTGAGAACATAAAATTTGAGTTAGGTTTTATGGGTTTACCCCACCGTGTATTATGTTCCTCTCCTTCTACCAACAATGAAGCTTATCTCAATTGGTTGCTCAAAGTGGAAAAGTAAAAAAGGACAAATCTGGAAAGACCAAGGCATTTTTTACTTGATTCAATTGTCAAGAACTAGTACCAATTACAACGTTAACATGCCCATCCCAGCCCATTACTTTTGGGAGGGTTCGACTAATACATTTTAACTTCGTTGCGGCATGATAACCCACACTCTTTTCAATGTGGAAGCTATTACTGGCCTTCGACCAACCGAGGATGCTTTCGACCCTACTCTCAAAAACATGCTTAAACCAAAATTTTCTTTCACCCATGCGAGCTTTAATGCTTATATTCAAGACCACCATGACTAGACTGTGGATGTCTCTAGCTACGAGTACATTGATTTATCACTCTTTAGTTATCCCATTTCATATTTTGTTCTAGTTTTTTTGTAAATAGCTCAGAAATCCATAAATTTAGCGACCCCGGTTCATGAAGGGTGCAATGTCTGCCTCAATAAACTAAGTCTTTAGGGCTTGCTTCTTTTGAACTAAAATCCATAACTAATTCTGAAGAAAACCTCTTGATCTTTGGCCTTATATGGATCTTACAACTTTGTCTCAATTCCACTTTGAACCCTCTTTGAAGGTTACCATCTATTCTGATTTAGCAAGATAAGTCGAAGATAGACAAATCGAAGGTACCAGGCTCAATTTATTGACCCTAGAAGATGTTGGTTTATCAATGAAAGAAGATTTCACCAAATATTTATTTATGTATGTGAATTGTGCCACATTTATATCCACTATGGCACTATTCATCAATTAAAGTCATGGACTAGATTGGTTTAGAAGAATTCCCACTTTCTTCGCATGAGCACCATTATGAAACCCTCGACATTTGGGTAGATTTACTCAAACCTACTGTTCTTTTGACCAGAATTTCGATTGGGAAAACTAGTTTGGATCTCGTTAGTTATTACCCAAACTTGGTAGCTAGACAATTCAACTTTAGCCAATTCTTACCTAAGTCTCTTTTTATCCATAAAGAGGACATTTGCTTGGCCAACACCATGCTGATGGACAGGGACTATCAAGCATGTTTAGACTTTAATACATAAGAAGTCATTAATCTAACCCCATTTGAATTCCGAGCATCTTATTTATGCATAAAATAATTTGAAGAATGGTGGACATCATATCATAAAGATGTTTTTATGGATCACTCGACTCCGATACAACATTTAACTGGCCACATCAAGGATATTTGAGCTTTTCAACACTACTTCGAAACGATGTATAGTCTCTATCAACTTCGTCAAACTATTTATGATACAACTTCTACTTTGAAACAAAAAATCATTGATATAATTTCCAAGCTTCATTTTCCTTCTTACATAAAGCAAATGTATGATTTTTCTTTGGAATTTCACCTTCCCAAATTCCTACTATTACCAACTTGTGAATTTGGATTAGATTTTCGGCTGTCACTTCCAGACTGGTGTTTTTGTGAGTCTTTGTTAGTCTAAGAAAATGATTTTTAAAAATGATGCTCAAAGAGTATTTTCGACTAAGTGTAATATACACAATTTCCCATTGCCTTTAAGAGTTGATCTTGAATATGCTTGAATGCTACCAACAATTCAAGAAGGAGAGATAAAGGGACTTGTAAAACCCACCAACTCTTATTTTACGATCATATTATTTCCTTGAGGCAAAATTTTATAGCTCGAGGTCTCGTTCCAAAAGAGTCGAAAAATAAGGAAGTTGAAGCAGTCGACAACAGTGAAGAATCCAACCAACCAAAAATAAAACAAAACATGTATATATTATACACCTTTGTTTTCTTTTATGTTAATAAGTTTCTTCTTTATCCCTTATTTATCCTTGCTATTATTTTCCCAGAGTCGGGAAAGAGGAAGTGGTTCCAATACTACTACTCCAAATCAAAATAATGCAAGGAAAGAAAAAACACATATCACTCTTGACAGTGAAGGGACAAAGGGTTAGACTAAAATTCAACCTTTATTAATGTCTTTATTTATTTTAACAAACTATTCATTATACTCATAATCATAAACATCTCAGTCTGATATATGAATTAAAGGTAATAAGAATGAAGATGATGAAAATGATGGGAGTGAAGGCTTTGAAGGATGTAGTGAAGTTTCTCATAGACCCCTATCTCCCAAATATTAGAGTAAATGTCAAGATGATGTTGAGACCTTAGAGTTTTATCATTCCTCCTCCAATAATCAATGCCTCTGATGTTCATGAGATGTTGACATCTAAAAAAATCTCCAGTAAATTCACTATCACAACAACCATCAACTGAAAATCCAGTCGCGGAAACAGATGTTGAGCAACCATATGAAGCATTTAATTACCAGAATCCTGAACAACGATTGATTAATCCAGAAAGTCTAGACCCTGACTAAAACTCAATTGGTCTAAATATTCAAGATCTTAAACAACAGTCGACTGTTCCAAATGACAATGCTCCAACGCCACAAGGCCAAGACCCTGATGATCAACCATAAGAGGATCAAGATCAAGGAGATCCTCAAACTGCTACTAGTGAAAAAGAATAACCATAGATTGTTCAAACTTTACAAAGTTCACGAAAAACTATTGAGATGCCCTTTTCGACCACAACCACCATTACTCATCCTCAAATTGAAGATTCTTCATCTAAAACATCTGACACTTCTCTCAGTCACGAAAAATTAAAATCTTTAATAGAGAGAAATCATACAAAAGCTTTACATAAACTTATAAGCAGTCGAGGTGTTGGCTCTATTGAAAAGCTCCTGAGTTCTTTAACTACTTTAAGCAATGAGCCCTCTGGAAAATATTTTACCCTGCTGATTCAACAATCAAAAGCAAGGGTTTTCGAAGTTGATCTATTTAAAACCATTAAAGAAAATACTTATACTACATACGACGTCAAGGATTTGTTGAAGCAGCTTAAGGATTAAGATTTTCCCGATCTCACTGTTGATTTCGTCATAAAGTTTGAACCATTTCTCGACCATACCAGTCAGAATATAAAAATGAAAAAGAAGTTTGCGAGCAAAATTAGGAAAAATATTGATGTTATATCCCAAATATGGAATCCATTTGTTCAGCCTCAAAGTCGAGCTGATGATTTGGAGGCCCAAACTGCCAGGAGTAAAGATCAAGTAACGACCTATGACAAAGTAATTTCAAACTAGACGAAACAAGTTAAAGAACTGTAACAAAAGATTAAGGAGACGCAAAAAAAGAAGGTTGAAATTGAAATTTCTAGGCTAGCTTCTTTTGAAGAAAAGTTAATTCAAGATGCCAACCTCAATTTTTAGTATGCAGAGGTTGCTTATCTATTGGAAGAAGAAACCCAACCTCTAAAAAAGAGGATTCAATGAATGATGCAAGGATTAAACTTGGGAAGAAATGCTTGGAGAAGATTAAGGTTGAATTTTTGACTTTTTTATTTCTATTGTGTAACTGTATTAATTGCAACGTACCATTTTGGAACTTTTTTAATTCTATGCCATTTTTACATCTTCATTGCTTATGTTATTCTTCCATTATTTGAATTTCCTGTAACATATGCTTGTACTTCTTTAAGTACTTGCCATTTATTCAAAGAATTTGACCTTCAAGAGTCAATTCTTCAACTTCATATGCACTATTTGAAAATACTTGAATGATTCGAAATTGGTCTTCCCAATTTGGTGACCATTTTCCTAAATTATATCATTTTGATCCATAGGAAAAATGACTTTACAAACATAATCACCAACAGTAAAAGCTTTCGATTTAACCTTTTTATTGTAGGCCTTAGCTATTTGCTCTTTTTGTCGTATAAGAACGTTCATAGTAGCTAATCTTTCTTCATCTAAATCAACTATCTCATCTAGCATCATATTCCAATAATGGTCAGAAAGAATTTCAACTTGCCTTTGAATTCTAGTTAACTATAAATAAATTTTAACAGGCAAGACTGCATCATGACCAAATGTTAGTCAAAATGGAGTAGAATTAGTTGTCTCTTTAGGGGAATTTCGAAAAGCCCATAATATTTGGTCTAAAGTCTTATGCCAATTCCTTGGCTTTTGACCCACATGCTTTTTAATTAGGTCAATTTTAATTTTGCTTGATGCTTTGACTTGGCCAATTGCTTGAGCATAAAAAACAGTAGATAAAAGCTTGATTCTTGAATTTGAAGCAAACTGAATCATTTTTCGACTAGTAAAAAATGTACCTTGGTAAGTGGTTAAAGTTTTAGGAATTCCAAACCTATAAATAATGTGACTTAGAATAAATTTGATTACTACTTCCTGATCAACGTTGATCAAAGAAACAACCTCTACCTACTTTGTAAAATAATCAATACCTACCAAAATGTATATATGGCCTTTGGATGATGTAGGTCGAATTTCACCAATAAAATCTAAAGCTCGTCCCCTAAATGGCCAAGGCTTAACAATAGAGTGTAACTCACTTGCAGGAACATGTTGAATACTTGCATGCTTCAGACACTCTTGACAACCCTTTGCAAATTCGATACAATCTTTCACCATAGTTCTTTAGTACAGACCTTGTTGAAACAACATTTATTTCATCTTGTGGCCTACTTGATGAGTACCACATGACCCACTATGAACAATAGAAACTGCTAAATAAGCTTCACTCTCACTAAGACATTTAAGCAAGATTACATTAGGAGTCTTTTTAAACAATGCATTCCCAATAATTACATAACTTAATGCCTTGTATTTGATTTTTTGATTTGTCACCCCTGTTGGATTTTCCAAAAAATCAATAATGGGTTTTCGTCAATCATTAGTCGAGAGATTGTCAATGGAAAAAAATCTACAAAATGTTTTAATTCATCCAACTCTTCTACCCCCACCAGTTTTTACATCGACAACTCAAATTGGAAAGGATTGGTCAAAAATCAAATCCTCTTTTACCTAAAACAATTCTTCTAAACTTTCTTTAGAAACTCTGTAACTAGAAGCAATTTGGGCTAAATCATTAGCTTCTTGGTTTTCGACTCCAGACACATGTTTAATGTTAACTTCATCAAATCTTATTAATAATAAATTGGATTTGACAAAGTACATTAGTAGATTCTCTTAGTTACATTTGTACTCTTTTGTCAATTATTTCACAACCAAATCCGAATCACCTTTTATTTCGACTCCTTCTGCTCTCAAGTCTAAAAGAATCTTAAGGTCTGCAATTAAGGCTTCATACTTAGCCTCATTATTAGAGAAAAATTATTTAATTTAAACTTGAACTTTATTGGAATTTCTTGAGGAGATATGATCAGAATTCCAATACCAGTTCCATTCTTATATTTGGAACCGTCGACATATAATTTCCAAGGTTTTAGACCGACATAATCTTGTGTCACTTCGACTATTGCATGATCAACAATAAAATCAGCAACAACTTGGCCTTTTAGAGCCTTTACAGGTGCATATGTTAAATAATATTCGATCAAAGCTAAAGCCCATTTGCCAATTCGACTACGTAAAATAGGTTTTGATAATATATGTTTAATAAAATCAAAATGGGAGTAGACAAAAACATCATTAGGCTTTATGTAATATTCCAATTTAGTACACGAAAAATAAAAACATGGACATAATTTCTCTATTGGGCTATACATAGTTTCTACACCATTTAAAACTCGACTAAGATAACAAATGGATCTTTCAATGACATTATCATCCTCTTGAGCTAACATACTCCTTATTGTTAATTCAAATGGATAAATGTATAGTTCATATATCTATTTTATTATTGGAGGTAACACGATAGGGGGTTCATCAAGTTACTTTTAATTTCATCAAAAGCTTGTTGATGTGTTGGTTCCCATTTGAATCCCTCCTCTTTCTTTAAATGCAACAGTGGCAAAAATACTTTTGTCCTTCCACTTAAATTTGAAATAAATTTCCTTAGAAAATTCTTGCCTAACAAATATTGAAGTTGCTTCTTATTCAATGGCGAGCTTGTATTGAATATCGTCGTTGTCTTGTTTTCATTTATTTCTATGCCCTTTTATGAACCACAAAGACCAAAAAATTGTTTGCATGAACACCAAAAACACATTTTAATGGATTCATTTTCAATCCATATTTCCTCATCCTCTCAAAGGATTATCGAAAATGGTCTAAAAGGACATTTTTCGACGAGGATTTCACAATTATATCATCACTATAAACCTACATAAAGGTTTTGATCAAGTTATGAAACATGGTATTCATTACCTTTTGGTATATTGCACCCGCATTCTTCAGCC